>NC_068355.1:116635327-117337827 GCF_020536995.1 Dreissena polymorpha
TGTTTTTTTACTGGAGCTTTTGGATCCAATGTTTACATTTATCAATATAATGCATTTAATGACAAAATTCAATACATGCCAAAATCTGTGAAAATGTCCCTTTAAAATTCATTGTACAAAAGCGGTTAAAGGGATGTAACAATAAACAAACTGATACCGATTGATTGGAATTAGTGCCCTTTGCCCAGGTGCATTGTGGGCATGACACACTTCGCAAGAAAATGGCTGCCAAGATGCAAATTATTAACCGGGATGATCAAAAGATATCTTTAAATGAAACCTCCATGTTTTAGGTGGTTTCCTTCCGATATGAAGCGTCGAAGAAAGTCAAACACCGTGTTTTAATACGCAAGCTAATACTGTATTCATATATTCGCGTTGTAGTGAAAATAACGAAAAAATCGAGTTATTAGTCAGCATCAGTCTCAGAGTCAGACAGTGATCAGAAAGGCACAAATACGAGTCATTTTATTGTACTAACTCTTTAATACGTATCTAGAACATAATTAAGTGTCCAAGATGATGTGCGACGTTATGCCAACGATATCGGAGGATGGCTCAACTGATCGTGAGTCGCAAGAGTCTGGGGACGATGCAAACTTCGAGCAACTGATGGTAAACATGCTAGATGAGAGAGATAAGCTGATGGAAGCACTACGTGATGCTCAGGAACATCAGGTTAATACACAGGCACGACTTGAAGAGATTGAAAAAGAGAAGGACAGTCTACAGCGTCAGCTGCAGTCCACACAACCTCAGGTGTGTATAGGAACCAATCAAATTAAGGCTTAATGGGTCATTGTCGACCTGAAATGGCCTACAAATACCGGGGCTAACTAGGTGCCGATTCTTGTCACCCTAGCCTTTTAAGGTTTTAAGGGTGACTTCAAGCCAACGCTTGTCAGCCCTGGGTGACAAGAAGCCGACTGTAGTCATCCGGGGTGACATGAAGCCGATTCTTGTCACCCGGGGATGAATTCAAGCCGATTCTAGTCACCCTCAAATTCAGCATAAATACACTCACTGCAACAATTTTACTTTTTTCAACAAAAAATACATGATTTGGTTGTTCATATGTTTGAGAATCATTGAGAATCATTAAAACGAATTTTATCATATAAGTATATATAAATATAATCAGGGATCATCCTAGCCCAAAATTTTAGGGAGAAGTGACTTCTCCTTCCAATTGTATTAGGGAGAAGTGAGCGGACCTTTGATCTAACGCGTAAAGGTACTTTAATATTAATGTTTCACAATTAATAACCATACATATATCTGAAATAAAATATGCTGAAACACTAACTAAACATTTTATTTTAAACTGCCATGATGTTAAAGAGATATTGCTCTCTTAAGAACTGTAAAACGTGTGTTTTATTTGGCCAAAATACACATTTCATTCATATGTAATTACTACTTAAGCCATGAGCCTGAGGATGAAGGATAAAGGGAATATAGGGCAGAGCCCTAGCATTTTGTTCTTTTTTTAGTCTTTCTAGGTGCAATTTCTGGTTAGTACATTGCGAAATATTGTCAACCAGATCATCCATAACACTGCATGTTTATTCGTCATTCTATAAAAATGTTATAAAGAACGTAAACAATAATTAAAATTGACGAACCATTCGTATCCGAAAACGACTGTCCGAAAACATGTCGATATATGTCTTTTGCACATGCATATCGTTTGACGGCAGAAAATTAAAACCAGTAACCTGTAACCCAGCAAATACGCAATCAATATATTATTTGGTTGACATATTGCTTTAAAATACAATATTGCAGTGCTTTTCTTTGCTAATAGATAGTTTGAAATAGCAAGATTACAGACATTAGCAACATCCATAGATTGTACGGTTTTCGGACAGTACCGAAGAGGTTTCATCAGTTAGGCCTACTGCTCATGTCAGTACCAATCAGAAATCAATAAATAATAGACCGGACAATGTCTCATGGCGATATAATAAACGCATAACAATAACAATGCAAATACTATATATTCTTAATGCTATATTTTATCCCCTTTGCGCACAATTAGTCACTGTTTAGCAGTTGGTTATTTCTCTTAGATTTTTATTGCATATGCACATTTTTAACTGAATTTAAATCGGCAATTTATCCCAATTAATTCCGCATTATGCTCCAGTCTCAATTTGCAATTTGACTAACGACAGAGAGTAACGTGTACTCTTAAAAACCTTTCAAACATTTCGTGGGGGATTCTTCAACAATACATGTTTTTGTTCTATGCCGGACATAGCTTCATTATTTCAAGATTTGTTGTGTTTTATTCGATTATACATAAATTAATGTAACACACCCTAACATTCTGAAATACCCTTAATTGTAATTCTCCCAACTGAGTGTCGCATGCCGGTAATTCTTATGTTTGAATGGCGTCATTGACTTTTAATGGAATGTTCCCACGTGCTTGTTACTGCGTTTTTGGATTAAACTTTAAATTTGTAAGTCTGTTTCTCTGTTTGTGATATTTGTTAAGCTCAGTTCTCAAATGTATTATTACCGAAATTTAGCAGTGAGATTTGGACTGTTTTAAGTTGTACAAATCATCAATCATAACAATAAATGACCATCATGTAAACAATGGCTGTATTGGTTCCATGCAGCCTTGACGAATAACAAGAGCCGATTGAAAAACTGTTAACGAGGTCGGGAGCCTGGCATTCTATACGATGGAATAAACCAAGGCGACTTGCATCAGCGGTCAGTGATGCGTAGCAAATCCTCTCGCTATCAGTAGATCAGATAACCGATAATTGCACACAGTAAACAATGGCAGTATTAGTGACGGCATTGCGCACACGTGCGGCAGATTATCAAAGGAGAAAATAATATAAGAAAATGTTGGCGATTTTGTTTTCGCTTTGATGTAATCAGAAAGCGATATCAAGCATGGTAAGGCGACAATGTCGCCTACGTCGCCCTCTAGGATGAGCCCTTTATAATTATATTCAAAAGCCACAATACTCAATAGCCTATACCTGGATGCGGTACTTGAAGTCACCCCAGGGTGACATGTGGGCCATTTCAGGTTGACAATGACCCAATGAGCCAAATAAAGAATCCATGTATGTTTTGCAATTACCATTTGTCATCAAAATGTTACTCTAAAAAATCTGTTTTCTTTTTGGAATCCAAATCATTTTTGATCACAGTTACATACATAAAAGGTAAAAGTACTTGTTTAGTCTCAAATCCTCCTTTCAAACAAGAGCTTTAATTGTTGAAATACCAACTGTCAGCCTGTTCATGATACGTGTAAAATTCTGACATCATGATTCAGGACAGACAGTGGTTTTCAGAAATCAAATCCGTACTCACATGCCTTTTCCATGCTGTAATTCAGCTTTGTTTTTAGTTGTACGTGATAGCTAATGTTTTGCAAGTCAGTCTGCTGTTAGCTAAGCTGGGCGGAGTGTGGTTGTATGCAATCAATACTGGCCAATGAGAGCGCACGCTTGCATGAGCGACAGCACTCGTAGGCCTGCACTAGCTACAGTAAAATTATGCAGACGACGAATGAGTGGGAACAGTGGTGTAATATTAGAACGCTGGCTTAGTGATCGAGAGGTCCCTGGTTTGAATCCCTCCCTGACTGCTGGAATTTGTCTGAGCAAGAAATTTATCCCCGGACCCGCATTGTCTCCTCTCGTGGACATAGTGCATTGTATGCAAAATACAGTTAAATCATTTATTCGACTCGTAAAGAATTGTATCAAATTAAAGTTGAATTCATTACATACCACTTAAATGTTTTGTTGAATTCTCAAATTGGCATAAATAAATTTGTAATCCTAAACACGCTTCTGAATTTTAATGTTAACACGACATCACCAAATTCTAGCTTCAGATAAACAGTGCTTCGTGTATTTCTACTGTTTCTTTGCGCTAAGTAAAAAGCTAGCGAAACTATGCAGACATGCAGAACGTCACATGAAAAGTGTGGGTGTATTTATTGAACAGCAAGTCAGGTGACATACGTTGGTTCAGTTGGAAAACCCCGTCTCGATTGGACATTATTCCATCACATCTTTTAATAGTCACATGCCAAAATTCATTCGCTACAATGTACTTATAAAAAAGGCGAATGTTGATGTTTATGAAATTCTTGAGTTTACTATTAAAAATGGAATATACAGGATAATCTGGCAATCCCTGTGCAGTCCGCTGAAAAGCGACGGGAAAAGAAGTAAGTATGCAGTAATGGATACAAGTTGGCTGAAACGGATGCATTGAGGAATCGATAGAGACCTGCACGGAACCAAACAAATGTCTATTCTCGCGATCTTTTAAGGTAGATTTGTGAAAGTTGGTAGAACCTGAAGTAAATTTGAACAGGTTGTTGTGTTTTACGCACTTAGTGCACAACATGGCTCCATTTTCATACTGTAGCCAACTAAATTCGCTCAGCCAACTAAATGGCGAAACAAGTTTGATTTAAGGTTTATAAGTAAGATCGTGGTGTGATAAACATACACACCAGTCAACAAAAAGATTACTTATTCGTGCATATGTGCTATAAACATTTCTTTTTAAAGAGACCTTTTCACAGATTTTTGCGTGTTTTAAAGTTTGTTATTAAATGCTTTATATTGATTAATGTAAACATTGGATCTAAAAGGCTCCAGTAAAAAATCAAGAATAGAATTAAAAAAAAGAAAAAAAAGTAACTCTCAGCAGGGCTCAAACCACTGACCCCTGGAGTCATGGGGTAAAAAGTCTACCACTTAGACCACTCGGCCATCAATGCTCACACATTATTGAAAGTATTTTATACTTTATATAAGCAATCCTGGTAGTTTCACAAAAAATAACAACAACAACAGAACTCTCCAAATTATCAATCGATTCGCGTTGCAACGCTTTATAATTTTCAGGTTTTTAAATCGTTAAACGATGCATATAACGGCTATTTTAGAGCATGGTAAATGTTTAGTATTGCGGATTCTTCACAAATATCATAACTAAAACGAAAATTTGCGAATCTGAAACAACTTTTTAGCTCACCTGAGCACAACGTGCTCATGGAGCACAACGTGCTTATGGTGAGCTTTTGTGATCACCTTTTGTCCGTCGTGCGTCGTCAACATTTTGCCTTGTGAACACTCTAGAGGCCACATCTAGAGGCCACATTTATTGTCCGATCTTCATGAAACTTGGTCAGAACATTTGTCCGATTGTTTCCTCGACTGAGTTCGAAACTGGGTCATGCTGGGTCAAAAACTAGGTCACTAGGTAAAAAAAAAGAAAAACCTTGTGAACACTGTAGAAGTCACATTTGATGCCCAATCTTCATGTAACTTTGTCAAAATGTTTGTCTAAATGATATGTTGGTTGAGTTAAAAAATGGTTCCGGTCCGTTAAAAAACATGGCCGCCAAGGGGCGGGGCAGTATTCCTTATATGGCTATAGAGAAACCTTGTGAACACTCTAGAAGTCACAATTTTTGCCCAATCATCATGAAACTTGTTCAAAACATTGGTTTCATTGATATCTCGGACGAGTTAAAAAATGGTCCTGATCGGTGGAAAAACATGGTCGCCAGGGGGACACCTTAAGTTAATTGAATTACAACCAGTCAGTGGTGTTATCCTTACCGGAAATAAGCGTTCTTTAATAAGATTCGATAAATATATCCGTATAACATAAGTGCTCACAAAGTTACATAACTGTCCCATGACCGGTTCACTTGCGTAAGCGAACAAGACCGCACTACCACAGCTGTTTATAGTGAAACATTGTGAATACTTTTAGTCACATTTTTAGTTCAATCAGCATGACACTTCCTGATCTTCACAAATGGTGACAATCTTTATGAGCATAATATTTTTTGTTCATGATGAACTTTTGTGATCACCTTTTGTCAGTTGTCTGTCTTCCGTTGTGCGTCATAAATATTTGCCTCGTTAACGCTGTAGAGGCCACATTTATTGTTGGATCTTCATGAAACTTTGTCAGAAGATTTGTCCTAATAATCTCATTCATTCAGTAAATCCTACATTTTAGTTGTAAACTTTTTTTTGGAAGATACTTTAAAAAAATGGGCATCACATACCATGATGTAACGTCCAAAACCTATTAATAGCGCATCGTTGTTATCAACAGAAAGTACAGTGTACTACTGCATAGCAGTATCTTTCAGATTCAAAGAAACAGACACTAAAAGCTTTTTAAATTGAAAAAGGACTTTTATAACAGTAGTTTAATTTGACAAAATGTTCACTTGAATAATTGCTGAAAGTTTAAAAAAAAAAAATTGCAATTTTGTCTGTTAGCCAAAAAAGGCAACCACTTTTTTTTCGCCTTCTTATAACAACATAATACTACCTACAATGTACATGTAAACTGTAGTTTTAACACAACTCTTATTTCATGAAATGATAAAGGCCATGCTCTGTGGAAAGAGGGTTTCATGCGCCATGTGCGTAAAAGTGTTGTCCCAGATTAGCGGACTGCACAGGGATAGGATGACTGGATGACACTTTACACACATGCTTTAAACTCCCTTTTCACAGCAAGTCCCTCATATTTTGTTAGCCATAGCGTTTTCCAATTCGCTAGGTAAGCAAATATAATTTTATTTTGTATTGAAAAATAAACAAATTTCATAAAGAAATATCAAATACGAATCCTATTTAATATAAACTGCATGAATCTTGGAGAGTTTGCGGTCCTAGTTAAGGCTTTCTTACCAGACTTCCTCTAGTATTCTATTGATTTTAGGAAATGCATACTGCATCAAAGCAAGATAGCAGTATTAGTCATAATTGATCTAGCTTCTCTCCTCTCACAAGTTCCTTATTAATAGTATTTTATATTTTCTTAGTTTAATGTTATCATTATGTAATAAGATTTATGTAACAGGGAAGGTCTCAATGTCATAGTTGTCTACAGACAAGTAACTTTTCATTTTGAACTGTTTATGGTTAGCTTAAAGGGACATTTTCACAGATTTTGGCTAGTAACTAAGGTTGTCATTGAAGCTTTAAATTGATGAATGTAAACATTGGAACTAAATAGCTCCAGTGAAAAACAAGAATGAAATTAAAGAAAAAATAAGCAATCCTTAACTACGCTCCAACCAGTTACCACTGTCTCTTGGAGTAAGCTTCTATCTCATTAACCATGCACTCAGCCATTCATTCTCATACTGTGAGTGTTGTATTTAACACGTAATATACGCAATCCACATAATTTCACAAAATATAACTGAAACAATAGAATTCTCAAAATGATTCAATGGTTTCACGTTTGTAACTCTTTATAATTTTCAGGTTTTTAAATCGTTAAAAGATGCATGTACATGTAATGGATATTTTAAAGCATGTTAAAATATTTGTTGTGTATGTTAAATTTGCTGTGTCTCTGCAAATATCATAACTTGTGACAACAAACATTTGACAATCTGTAACATTTTTTTTTCAATTTGTCAATTTACCAAATGTGAAAAGGTCCCTTTAAATGTATTATGGAAGTATAAAACATATACAGCCTCGGGAAGTAGATTATATTTAGTCCTATACTTTAAACAGAAATATTGCATTAATATTAGTGGCTGATACTGGGAAATCAACCATCTGTCCAAAATGTTAATTTTCTTAGGAAAGGAAAGCATGATTCAGTGGGAAATCTAGGGCTATATACAAGCAGGGACCCCCAGAAGGCTAGACCTGCCTGCTCCAGGTATTCTTCATCAGGGATGTTGTGGAGCAATCACGAAATGCAAACCAACAATCGAATTTTAAAAGATATTTAGCAGTCAAAATGCAAGTTTGTGCAAAATGTCCTGTCTCCGCCATAACTTTGGTGGAAATGATTGAAAATTACTTGGTCCAAAATAAATGTAAACCATTGTGAGACCACATGTCAAGTTTAACACCAGTCTCCCTGCCTTAAAGGTCAAGGTCACAATGAGAGGTCAAAGATCAAATTTGGCAATAAAACAGTTTTACTGCTAATTATAGTTCTGTTTGCAAGGTATTTGAAGCAATCTTGAGCTATATCATTACACACATTGTCAAGTACCTCATTTTTATGAATTAACAAGATGTAAGGAGCATATATGCTTCAATGTATTTCTTTGATAAATAAATGATACACTTAAGAAAATAAGTGTAACATTGGTCATGACTCCAGTCCAGTGACATAATGGGGAATAACAATACCTCATTTTATGGCAGGCTGTCCCTTTGGGGAAACGGTTGTACAAGAAATATGGTTCCAGTTGGAGCAATTGTCTAATTATTATATTGATTGTAAGTGTATCAGAATTCCTCTTGTTTGGCAGAATGGCGTGAATGGCTTGGTAAATACACTCTGGTGAATCACAACTATATTTTATTTATGTTTGTTCACCTATACAGGAAGTGTCAACATTGACGTGGGATCACACTTTCTGCTATTTACTTACATGTAGATGGTCATTCAATATTTATAATTATTCCTAGAAATTTCATTCACATACGGCTTATTTAGGTACTAGACCTGCAAGTGTGTCAACAAAGTTGTGTTCACTGAAAATTAGCCTTAAATTAATTATGTGGTGGATACCTAGCTAGCTGAAGTGTAATAATATATAGAAGTGTTTTAATTGTGATTATGTACGTGTCCTTATTATTCTATCCTGACAGAGCTCCTCTGTGTTTTGCTATGATGGCATTGCTTACCTTAGACGATGGTTCTCTAATGAAGAAAGTGAAAGCCTCATACAAAGGCGTAGGATTGTGATAATACTGACTGGTTCTGGTGGTTCAGGTTACGATTAGTTTTGGGGATTTTTTTGGTTTACTTTAAGTGATGTTTTTGACAGTGCATTGTACAATGTATGTGCAAAGATGCTATTATGAAAAGTCCAGTGTGTTTTTCAACATTTTGGATTGGGCCCGGGTCTAAGTGGATTGGAAAAGTCGCGACGATTTGACTAAAATTGGAAAATTATAGTGTTGTTCTCAAAATTGAGAATTATATTGACTTAGGTTTTACTTATAGCGCTGAATGGGAATTAAATGTTGAAATCTAAAAAAATCAGTTTGAAACGTTTAATGGGGTATTGTAGGGCCCATTTGGGACAAATATGTACCTTTTCATTGGGAATGCGGCCCGAACTTCCCAAAACACAGTAGTCCATTGGTTGAAAACATTGAATGGGATTTTTCCAATGCTATTTGCAAAGATTTCTTCCATTTGAAATAAAATACCTTAACATTACAAATAATATTTTAAAATTGCTTGATTGGTTTATAATGATTTGCCAAATTTTGGTGCCATAGGAGGCCATTTCCATTCAAAACTAAAATCTTTGAATCAATATTTGAACCTCCGTCCAATGTTACATGGTCTGTTGGTATGATTGCATTTTTGAAAATGTTGAAGCTTTTGTTTTAATGATGTTTTAGTGTGTTTATTCAAGGCAGACCAATCAGAGATCCTTGGTAGTGCTGCAATAGTGCAAGTTTATACAAACATTTGGACTGCTTTTAAGTCACAGCGCTGTAAGTGCAGTGAGAGAAACTCAAATGTGTTACCAAAGTTCTAATATTTCTGAAAACCATGCATCCCATTGCTACCGGTAGTCAGTGTCATTGGCCTTTAACCTGATAAATGGCCAATGGATACAATGTCCATCTAGACTTATGGTCAAATGGAGTGAAGGGGGTTGTCGGTAGAATTGTCGGAAATGGAAAGTACATGCATTTATGTGTTCAGGTGAGATAATTAAAGAATAATTCATTAATATTTATCTTGGCTGTTTTCTGAGAAAACCCGAGGTATTGTCATAGCCAGCTTGTCGTGTCCGTTGTCGTGTCGTCCGCGTCGTGCTAAAACCTTAACATTTTGTCAAGATTTTGAACATTGGCTCTAAAATCAAAGTGCTTCCACCTACAACTTTGAAACTTCATATGTAGCTGCATCTTGAGGAGTTCTACACAACACACCCATATTTGGGTCACTAAGTCAAAGGTCAAGGTCACTGTGACCTCTAAAAACTTTAAAAAAAATTCTGACAAGCTTTCATTTATTTAAAAATGCACCCGCAGCTGAGCGTTGCACCCATTTTGCGTTGCTCTTGTTTTATTAAGTACAGCTTGCCAGTGTTAACCTGGCACTTACCTTAAAGCATGAATATCTAAGCACAATTTCAAAGAATGTACCAGTTTCCATAGAGGAAGTGATTTTAGTCAATTGAGGTATACTGCTATATGGTCTCATTAAACAGGTGCATAACATGCATGAGCAAAATAAAATTCAACTGTAGGAAACTATCCAGTAATGAAGTAAACAAGTGCCGTGTTAATTTTGTCAAGCTAAACCTTGTACTTTATTGTATTTTGTTGACTACATGTATCGTAGTTGTGACAATCTTAGTTTTCTTTTGATCATTCTTAAGAAAAAGTATGATTTGGTAATATTTTATTGATGTATCATTCAATTTATCACAAAAAATATTGTGTCATAAGTTTGCCTGTGAACAAATTTCAAAAACCTTCAAACAATTTCAATGAGCAAAATAAATATGGATCAATTTCAATACTTTTATTATTTTCAGAAACGTAAGATCATTAGTTGATACTATTTAACCTTGTAATGTATTAAATCTGTATGGTTATAAACTGCTGTGAAGACTATTATTGTCATAAGTACTCATTATGCACAACAAGGTTTGTGATATTTCATTATATCTACTTGAAAATGATTTATGTTCAACATGTTTCAAACATGAATGAAAATTAAATAATAAACCTCTAACATTTGAACATATTTTGAGTCATTTAATCAAGGAAGGAAATAATTATAAAAGCAATCCAATGCATCAACTTAACTCTGTTTGGCCTTAGCCTGCTGTAAGCATCCCATGCTACAAGGCTGGAAGTACAGAGCTCTGCAAGTGGTCTTGATTCATCTCCAGTGTCATATTTAATGGCCCAATCTCCATACCTTTAGATCTATGGACTACAAATTACATGCTGCTAAGTAACGTGCTCTGTGTTAGTAAATCATTCCATCCCTTGGGAAGTGTAATTTCTGGTTGCAGATACCAGCCTTTGCACATGGGGCATTGAAGTCTGCTTTCGATAGCACATGTTGGTATAAAGCTTTTGTCTTGAATAAAAGGTATAAAAACACCGAAAAATACCTGCCATGGCATGGACGTGGCCATCTTGACTATCTTGTGATTGCCCCTTCTGTGTTAGCTTGAAGTTTTTTGAAAGGGCTACATAATGTAGTTAAGAAGAGACTAAGATAAAATAATATCAAAGATTTGTGTGTGTTTTTTAGCTCGACTATTATATATAAAATATATATAGTGGAGCTATCCTACTCACACCGGCGTCGGCGTTAGCGTCTGCGTTAGCAAATAGCGTGCAAATGTTAATGTTTTCGTACTACCCCAACTATTTTCATTGTGCCTTGACATATTGCTTTCATATTTTGCATACTTGTTAACCAACATCACCCCAACCTATAAACAAGAGCAGACAACTCTATCAATTATTTTGTCATAATTATGGCCCCTTTTCCACTTACAATATGCAGCAAACGTTAAAGTTTGCGTACTACCCCAACTATTTTCAATGTCCCTTTACATATTGATTGCATATTTTGCATACTTGTTAACCATCATGACCCCAACCTATAAACAAGAGCAGACTACTCTATCAAGCATTTTGTCATAATTATGGCCACTTTTCCACTTACAATATGCAGCAAATGTTAAAGTTTGCGTACTACCCCAACTATTTTCAATGTCACTTGACATACCTATTGCTTTCATATTTTTCATACTTGTTAACCATCATGACCCCAACCTATAAACAAGAGCAGACAACTGTATCAAGCATTTTGACAGAATTACTGCCCCTTTTATACTTAGAATATGCATATTATTGATAAATCTATGTTAAAGATTGACAAAAACACTAGCATGACATACCACAATGCACTCCACTTAAACCATCCCCCACGCCCCCCCCCCCCCCCAGACCCCCCCCCCAACCCCCCCCCCCTCCCAACTCAATACCCCCCCAATTTTTTTTTCTTATTTTTGAAAGATCATCTATTAAATGATCACACACCCACATTATACCCCCCCCCCCCCCCCTTCACATGATGGCTTACTTTATACTGTCAAGCACTCGAATAGTCGAGCGCGCTGTCCTCTGACAGCTCTTGTTAATACTGTGTTCGCACACTGCTTTGATTGTGTATTTATTCATGTATTTTCAACTTGATTAAGGTAACACGAAGACATTTATTGTACAATTTTATACAGCAATCTTAAACATGAATAACTTAAGTTGGAGTGTCAAAGTATGTTTGTTATTGATTGATACGTTTAAAAAAAATTCACAAAAGCGTTTTTTTTCCTGATAGTTATCGAACATCAATATAAATGAACATTGCTGCTTACCTTATATATAAATAATGAGAAAATGGACTATGCCTTATTGTTCTATCTTTACTTATTCCCTATATAAATTATACATGTTTGTCACAATAAGCTCTTACATGTATGTTCTAATAAGATGTGTATCTGCGTATCACTGTTTCTGGCCAACAGTTTTTGGTCTATTATATTGCAATATATTTTACTGTTTCTGTCTTAAGTTGGCCACTTATATTGCAGTATATTGTATTGGTTTTGGCGCACAGTTGGCAAAGTCTATTTCAATAAATTGCAATGTCCCATGGTTGGCAAATGATATTTCAATATATTGCACTGTTTCTGCCCCATGTTTTTGACACTTACCTATATGTATACATGTTTTAGTATATTGTTAAGTTAAATATATGAGTGTCCATTTTAGAATAGATAAAGATTATAAAGATATAATCCCACTTAATAAGTTTTTTGTCTTTAAACCCACAAATGCATGCCACAACATTACTGAGTAAGATAATTCAAAGCTGTAAGTTATATTAAATGGAGGTCACAAGTATTGCGTTAATGTTGATAAGCTATTTATGTATGTATGGTTGTTGTTGTAAATAGGAGCTGGCCTCACTGACGAAGGAGTTGAACAATGTGCGCGAGTCCCTTCTGGAGCGGGAGGAGGAGGTGCAGGAACTCAAGGCTGAGCGCAATAACACTCGGGTTGGTACAGCAGTGCTTGATATCTTGATTTGTAAACCTGTCAACAACACTCGGGTGGGAACATCAGTGCTTGATTTATATACAGGTCAACAACACTCGGGTTGGTTCAGCAGTGCTTGATTTGTATACATGTCAACAACAATCGGATTGGTACAGCAGTGCTTGGTTTGTATACATGTTAACAACACTCGGGTTGGTACAGCAGTGCTTGATTTGTATCCATGTTAATAACACTGGGGTTGGTACAGCAGTGCTTGATTTGTTTACATGTCAACAACACTCGGGTTGGTACAGCAGTGCTTGATTTGTATACATGTTAAGAACACTCTGGTTGGTACAGCAGTGCTTGATTTGTATACATGTCAACAACACTCTGGTTGGTACAGCAGAGTTGATTTGTATACATGTTAACAACATTGGGTTGGTACAGCAGTGCTTGGTTTGTATACATGTCAACAACACTCAGGTAGGTACAGCAGTGCTTGATTTGTATACATGTTAACAACACTGGGGTTGGTACAGCAGTGCTTGATATCTTGATATGTATACATGTCAACAACACTCTGGTTGGTACAGCAGTGCTTGATATCTTGATATGTATACATGTCAACAACACACGGGTTGGTACAGTGCTTGATTTGTATACATGTCAACAACACTCTGGTTGGTACAACAGTGCTTGATTTGTATACATGTCAACAACACTCCGATTGGTACAGCAGTGCTTGGTTTGTATACATGTCAACAACACTCAGGTTGGTACAGCAGTGCTTGATTTGTAAACATGTTAACAACACTGGGGTTGGTACAGCAGTGCTTGATATCTTGATATGTATACATGTCAACAACACTCTGGTTGGTACAGCAGTGCTTGATTTTTATACATGTTAACAACACTGGGGTTGGTACAGCAGTGCTTGATATCTTGATATGTATACATGTCAACAACACTCGGGTTGGTACAGTGCTTGATTTGTATACATGTCAACAACACTCTGGTTGGTACAGCAGTGCTTGATATCTTGATATGTATACATGTCAACAACACTCGGGTTGGTACAGTGCTTGATTTGTATACATGTCAACAACACTCTGGTTGGTACAGCAGTGCTTGATTTGTATACATGTTAACAACACTGGGGTTGGTACAGCAGTGCTTGATATCTTGGTATGTATACATGTTAACAACACTGGGGTTGGTACAGTAGTGCTTGATATCTTGATATGTATACATGTCAACAACACTCAGGTAGGTACAGCAGTGCTTGATTTGTATACATGTTAACAACACTGGGGTTGGTACAGCAGTGCTTGATATCTTGATATGTATACATGTCAACAACACTCAGGTTGGTACAGCAGTGCTTGATATCTTGATATGTATACATGTCAACAACACTGGGGTTGGTACAGCAGTGCTTGATTTATATACATGTTAACAACACTCTGGTTGATACAGCAGTGCTTGATTTGTATACATGTCAACAACACTCAGGTTGGTACAGCAGTGCTTGATATGTATACATGTCAACAACACTCGGTTGAGTACAGCAGTGCTTGATTTGTATGCATGTCAACAACACTCGGGTAGGTACAGCAGTGCTTGATTTGTATACATGTCAACAACACTCGGGTTGGTACAGCAGTGCTTGATTTGTATACATGTCAACAACACTCGGGTTGGTACAGTGCTTGATTTGTATACATGTCAACAACACTCAGGTTGGTACAGCAGTGCTTGATTTGTATACATGTCAACAACACTCGGGTTGGTACAGCAGTGCTTGATTTGTATACATGTCAACAACACTGGGGTTGGTACAGCAGTGCTTGATTTGTATACATTTTATCATTATCATGGTCCAGATTGTTTTGTCACATTTGTGACTCAGAACTGTTAAATCATAAGTAATGAAAATTATCCGCCCTTTGACATAAACACGTACATTAATAATGAAAATTTTTTTGAAATTTTTTAGAAACATTATATGCAATACAAATCATATATTGCTTTGTATCCCTGTTGTGCGATGCAAACCCAAATGTACTCTCACATTCTTATTGAGCACTTAAATTAGAATTTATCAACACTATAAAACCCCTTTCAATAATAGCACGAACACGTTTGGTGTTGTATGATGTACATTTAATGCCAAACGATAGTATCACCAGATTATTTGTTATTTTCTTGTGTTCATGTAAAAGTCTCTAGAAAAAGCTTGTTTAAATATGATAATTTACATTGTTATGAGCATTAATACAAACAAGATATTTGTGTTCAGCAATCAATTAATCAATGCTAATTAAAAGAGAATCTTACTTTTAGAAAGGTTACAATTTTCCCAGAGTGGGTATGGAATCCAGGATCTGAGATTCTACTTATAGCAAGGCTAACATCATACTCATACACAGCAAACAAATGAGCATCTTACGATAAAATTGGTCTTACAGGACCAATAAAGCTTCAGACCCGCATAACACCCAACTTCACATGACACGGTTCAAATTATGTGTGAATTTCCCTAGAATACATCTGTATGCAGCCATGTTGTGTCCCTGTAGTTACTGTTGGAGCACCTGGAGTGCCTGGTGTCACGTCACGAGCGCTCACTGCGTATGACGGTGGTGAAACGGCAGGCCTCGTCCCCTGCAGGGGTGTCCAGTGAAGTGGAGGTCCTCAAGGCGCTCAAGTCCCTGTTTGAGCACCACAAGGCACTCGATGAAAAGGTATGTACCGGTAATAAACGGTAGGAAAATCTCATGTCTCATGTAGGCTCACTTGTCGGTTATGAAAAAAAGATATTTGGACAAAGCAAAAATTAACTAAAATTATGAACACAATACCCAAGTTTGTGCTTTAAATACTTCTTGACTAGATGATTAATTCCCCAGAAAATCTCTTGGGGCCCACAACACATTTTTAGGGGCAATGTGCTAATGCTCCTTTTGTAGCTCTCATTATTACTCCTTATTATGCCCCCGGTAGGGTGGCATATAGCAGTTATCCGTACTGTCCGTCCGTCCGTCTGTCTGTTTGTCTGTCTGTCTGTCCGAAAACTTTGGCCATAACTTTTGCAATATTGAAGATAGGAACTTGATATTTGGCGTGCATGTGTGTCTCATTGAGCTGCACATTTTGAGTGGTGAAACTCAAACGTCAAGGTCATCCTTCAAGTTCAAAGGTCAAAAAACTAAATCCAAGGGAAGTAACAAGCTTTAAAGGGAGATAATTTCTAGTTTATATCATTTGGCAGGTACAAATCATTTTCACAAGGGAAGTAATATTTTTTAAAGGGATATAATAAAAAAAAAAATTCAAAGCGGCGCAGTAGGGGGCATTGTGTTTCTGACAAACACATCTCTTGTTTTAACTTCTGTTTGTTTTCTTTCTTAAATGTTATACATTTATGCTTTTAATTCGCTTTATCTGAGGAATTATTGAGAATATCTTTAATCCCATTGAGGGTGGACAATGTATTCTTGCCTTGGAATGCTAATCATGCTGCTTTATAGAACGATTTTAGGTTGTTAAGATATCAGACAATAAAAATATTAAACACATACAAAAGTACATAATAAGTGGGACAGTTCTAATACCTGGTAGTCTTCAGAGGTTTTTATTTCCCATGATTGTGTTTAAAAATGGAATTTATAGTCGCCGCTTTGTCTGTCCGTGCACAATTTTTGTCCGGGCTATATCTCGGCAACTAATGACCGGAATTCAATGAAACTTTATGGGAAGCTTCACTACCAACAGGAGATGTGCATATTATCAGCCAGTTCTGGACGGATGATTTTTCACAGAGTTATAGCCCTTTGAAATTTTCCATTAACTGTACATATAGTGCAATTCTTGTCCGGGCTATTTCTCAGCAACTAATGACTGGAATTCAATGATTTTTTTTGGGAAGCTTCACTACCAAGAGGAGATGTGCATATTATCAGCTGGTTCTCGTCTGATGATTTTTCACAGAGTTATGGCCCTTTGAATTTTTCCATTGAACATATAGTGCAATTCTTGTCCGAGCTATTTCTCAGCAACTTATTACGGAATTCAATGAAATTGTGGGAAGCTTCACTACCAACAGGAGATGTGCATATTATCAGCCGGTTATGGTCGGATGATTTGTCACAGAGTTATGGCCCTTTGAATTTTTCTATAAACTGTACATTTTGTGCAATTCTTGTCCGGGCTATTTCTCCCCAACTACCGACTGGAATACAATGAAGCTTTATGGGAAGCTTAACTACCTTGAGGAGATGCGCATGTTATTAGTGGGTACTGGTTAGATGATTTATTTAGAGAGTTATGACCCTTTAAAATTTTTAAGTTGCTTAACCATCCATCGTATTATTTTGTCCAAAGTTATGCCCCTCAAGACGTTTCCTTTTATCTGAATATATAGTGCAATATTGTGACCAAAAAAACCTTTGGGGAGCATCACCCGTCTCCGACGGTTTCTTGTATTTGTTGTATCATTGTGAAAGTCTCAGGGGTTGTGTGTTTTAAGCTGATTATTATACCCCCATTACCATTGGTAATGGGGGCTATATAGGAGTCACTTTGTCGGTCTGTCGGTCGGTCTGTCCCGAAATTTCATCCGATCTTCACCAGACTGGGTCACAAGTTGTATCTTGATGATGTATAGGTCAAGTTTGAATATGGTCATGCCGGGTCAAAAACTAGGTCACTGGGTCACTTAGTTTGTTTTAAACCGAAAGTTTGTCCGGACCATAACTATGTCATTTATCGTTAGATTTTAAAATAACTTGGTACATTTGTTCACCATCATGGGACGGTGTGTCGCGTGAAAAAAGTATGTCGATATCTCCAAGGTCAAGGTCACACTTGGAGTTCAAGGGTCAAATGCTTGTCCGGGCCATAACTTTATCATTTATTGTGAGATTTTAAAATCATTTGGCAAATTTGTTCACCATCATGGGACAGTGTGTCGTGCGAAAGAATTACTTCAATGTCTCGAAGGTCAAGGTCACACTTTGAGTTCAAAGATTAAAAATAGCCATAAATGAGCTTGTCTGGGCAATAACTATGTCGTTTATTGTGAGATTTTAAAATCATTTGGCATTTTTGTTCACCATCATTGGACAGTGTGTCGCGCGAAAGAATTACGTCGATATCTCCAAGGTCAAGGTCACACTTTAAGTTCAAAGGGTAAAAAATGGCCATAAATGAGCTTGTTCGGGCCATAACTATGTTGTTCATTGTGAGATTTAAAAATCATTTGGCATATTTGTTCACCATTATTGGACGGTATGTCGCTCGAAAGAATAACGTCGATATCTGCAACGTCAAGGTCAAACTGTGAGTTCAAAGGTAAAAAATGGCCATAAATGATCTTGTCCAGGCCATAACTATGTCATTTATTGTGAGATTTTAACAATACCTGGTACATTTGTTCACAATCATTGGACGATGTGTCATGCGAAAGCATTATGTCGATAACTCCAAGGTCTAGGTCACACTAGGAGTTCAAAAGTAAAAAAATGGCCATAAATTTGGACGGCATGTCATGTGAAAGAATTCAGAAGTTCAAAGGTTGAAATGGCCATAAATGATAATGGCATTATAATTCTTAAAAAACGCCATAAATTTGATTCTCTTGTTTTGTGAAGACAGCATGCAAAATAGTCTGTGTCAATGCGGCACGTGGGGGTATACGTCACGTCTGTGACAAAGCTCTAGTTAAAATTAATGTTTATAGGTTTTTAGACAATGCAAAAATCTTGCTTTGATTTCTTTAAGGTTCGTGAGCGGCTGCGTGTGGCCCTAGAGAGAGTCTCCACATTGGAGGAGGAGCTGGTCACAGCCAATCAAGAGGTAACCTGAGGGTCATAGATGAAATACAAACATGCAAATAGTTATATATTACATAGGAAGTTTCAGAATATGTATATGGGAGTAGGTTGGGAAGTTTGTTATTAGTTCAGTTGGTGACCAAGCTCGAGTTCAATTCGCTATTCACTTTCTTGTCCATTTAACCATGTATAGGTAAAAGCAATAATTGAGACATTGTTACTGGATTACAAACAATGTTCAATCAGGGGAAACACCTGCTTTTTCAAACATTGGAAGGGCTAAATGCATTACAGTAAAATCTTAACTATCATTCAATTGGCAAAGTGTAAGTATAATTCCTGCTGTGAAATAAACTCATAATGGTGGTAAATCTTTGATTATTTGCTGCAAACCAACTTTGAAAGGAGTAAATAATGGAGTCTATGCTGTCAGTCTGTTGGTTAGCTTGTCAGTTGGACAGCCTTTTCATATAAAATCATTTTATTTTGTGGAGCAGATTACTTCTAAATTATTCAAGTGTTCATGTACAAGATAATGTTCATGCCCAGGTATTGTCATGTTCCTGAGTCATTTGTCCTTGAAATGAGGCAATGTTATGGTAGACCCATAATATGTTTTAAGTTTGTGGAGCAAACTTCTGTCAAATTACTCAAGTTATTGAATTGAAACTTCGAACATGCCATTAAGTTGAAGTGGTAAGTTATGTGCCAGTGCTCCAGCCAGCTTTTCAAAATAGAGGGGAGCTTCCCCCAAAAGGGCGCATTTCACGCGTAATTTTGGAATATAGGGCATTTGGTTATAAATATACTTAAGTATATACCTTGGTTATACTATATACTTATTAATTGTAAACATTAGTACATTGGATGATTTCACCAATTGTATGCTGTTCCTCATTTTGTGTAATGAAATTACAATAAATATATTACTATCTACATTGGCGCTAAGGAAAACAACTTAGTAGCCAATTTCCTTACCGACTTGGGCTAGCATCCGACTACACGCATTAGAGATATGTAGATATCATATTTCTTTCCGGTGTGTGTGGGGGGGGGGGGGGGAATTTTGATGTTTTTTTAATCACCTATCATCATTGAACTACATGTTAATCTTTCAGGTTCCAGTTTCAGCATCAGTGGCCTTTTAGAAGAAAATGAAATGAAGAAAACATGAAATAAATTTAGGGGTTTCACTGGGTCAAAAAAACGTTGTGACTGTCACTACTTAAATTCGTTGCTTTAAATAACTTTGAGCCAATGTTTGTCCACAATAATAATGTTAATTAAAACAAAATCTATATTGACAAATTTAAAGTCTAAACAATGATCAATGTCACCATAAAGTACATCCAGTCTGGAGATTAAAATGAAACATTGCTATTGTTAATAATAGGATATATTTATTTCACAACACGTTATTTCAACTAATGTCAACTACGTTGACAGTTTTGTTAGGTCGCGAAAATATATGACAATATCAACATTACATTTTACTTGCAGAGTGATAAATCCTCCTTCCAAATAAGTATTTTATTTGTTGAAATAACAACTGTCTGCCCCTATTCATGTTCATCATGATTGAGGACAGACAGTGTTTTAAAGTTCAGAAATAAAATCCAAACACAAATATGTTTTCCATGCCATAATTTCGGACAAAAAATTAACCGCATATTCGCATAAAAAAAGATTATTAATTTTCAAATGTTAATAGGTATTTTGAATTAAAAATCACTATTTTTGCAAACAAAAACAATATAGCCAAAGAATTCAGAAGTTTAAAAAAATCAATAGTGCTGAGTTTGATTTCATTCGAGTGTGAGTGTGCCTAACCAAGCGTGACCTCAGAAATAATCTTTCACAGCATGTTACTATCGTCTGCAACAAAAGGCTAATTAGTGATCTGATAACAAACCATGGCCTTAGGGCTTGTTTGTTCACAATGTGTTACTTAATACACCCCAGGCAGCCATGTAAGGGTATTATCTGTGTATTCATGTCGATGTTTCTGGCGATTTATACGGCCTGAAAGCAGGAATTTAGAGATTAAAAGAGCATTTGACAGAAAAATAGAGGGGCGCTTTTTAAGTGGGCAAATTTTAGAGGGGTGCAGCGCCCCTCTATTTATTGCTAGCTGGAGCGCTGTGTGCTCTTGGTTTGCAACTGGCATTGCTGCTTTTGTCTGTGACAAGTGTGTATTTTCACTCTTAAACAACTTAATAGAGACAGCGTAAGGGTTATCCGTGTGAAAGTTTTACTTTTCTACTACTTTTGGCCAAAGAAAAAAAGATAAACTCAATAAGGAACATCAATAATTGTAAATGTCTTTACTTTCATGCTCACAAACAATGTTGTAATCTTTATTAAACCCTGTTCTCTCTCTTGCCCTGCCAGTTGTTCACGCTACGTGAGCTGCAGACCAAGTCTCGTCACTCCAGTGGGTCCGTGGAAGAGAGTAGACACGCCCTCAAGATGGACCCCACTTCCCCCACTCCAGGCAGCGACCATGTGCTAGAAAAGGAGCACCATCCAAAGGTAAAACCAGTCATGGCGTGGTTAAACTAGTATGTGGTGAAACCAATATCCTGGCCCATATGTTCATTAAATTAACAGTTTGTTAAACTAACCATAGATAAAGTTTGGATACAAATTTCTCTTATTTTACAGCAATTAATCATTATATTAGCAAAGCAGAAAGATTGCATCTAATTATTTATAAAAATATTTTATAATGCTCCAGGCACAAACATTGTAACAGGAGTCATTCTGGAATTTGTTTTTGCTGCATTTTTGCGAATACTAAAAGATTTATCAACTTGAAACTTTTTAACCAGGTTATCCGAAGGAAAAAACTGGTTATTAGATTGGCGAATGTCGGTGGTCAGGCTGGCGGGCGGGCGGAACAAGCTTGTCAGGGCCATAACTTTGTTTTTCATTGTGATATTTTAAAATCATTTGGCACATTTGTTCACCATCATTAGACAGTGTGTAGGCGAAAGAATTACATCGATATCTCCAAGGTCAAGGTCACACTTTGAGTTCAAAGGTAAAAAATGGCCATAAATGAGCTTGTCCGGGCCATAACTATGTCATTCATTGTGAGATTTTAAATTCATTTGGCACATTTGTTCACCATCATTGGACGGTGTGTCACACGAAAGAATAATATCAATATCTCCAAGGTCAAGGTCACCACGACTAAAATATATTTATTTTGAAACAAAGGGGGATTAATTATAAACAATCAGTTCAGTTTGAGTTGTCTCCTTTTATTAGACTTTTTTTTCAAATTGAAAACCTGGTTTTGTGACAATTTTGTCCCTTGTTTAAAGTTATATCTTTTTGTTTTTACACCAAACAAGCAGTGACGTTTTCTAGTTAATTAGCATGTTTGTGTAAATGTCACTTTAAATAGGTCTCCGCATCCAACAGTTTGACTTTAATTTCTGGTCTGTTTTAAAAGCAGGAATTGATGCACCGTTATTTATAACTTGTGCTCCTAGTTATACTTTGTAATACTTCTCCCTCTTCTTTCAGAGATTATCAAATGGTTCTATAGACCCAGACTCAGATGTGAATAGAGTTATAGAACTGCAAGAAACTGTAGAAAAGCAAAACTCTGAATTGACAAACACTCGAACAAAAATGTTAGAATTAAATAACAAATTAACGGAATTAGAGGAAAGTTACACTACGGGACAGAAGGACTTAATCAAAGCTCAGGAACAAGTGGTGAAGTTGCAGAGAGATCTCAGAGAGGTAAGTATCAAGTTGTGTTAGGTAGAATTTCAGTGACCTTTTCCATACTATAAACCTTTCCTACTCATGGAAAAGTGAAAATGGCTTTGTGCAAACAGCATAAAACCAGAACTCGCAGTCTGTTCAGGTTTTATGCTGTTTGCTGCTCATCAGTATCTAAGGGTTGGAAACGAGGCTTTTAAAACTTGAATCTAGTAAGAAAGGTCTTTAATTAAATTGAACTTTCTAAGGGACTACAAGTGCGTCAAAATATGTATCTAAGTGGTAAAGGGTTAATAATCAATGGGGCAGATATTGCAACTGTCTGTGTAAAAGCCATTGGACATACAACTGTGTTCCTATACATGCCATTGGACATACAACTGTGTTCCTATACATGCCATTGGACATACAACTGTGTTCCTATACATGCCATTGGACATACAACTGTGTTCCTATACATGCCATTGGACATACAACTGTGTTCCTATACATGCCATTGGACATACAACTGTGTTCCTATACATGCCATTGGACATACAACTGTGTTCCTATACATGCCATTGGACATACAACTGTGTTCCTATACATGCCATTGGACATACAACTGTGTTCCTATACATGCCATTGGACATACAACTGTGTTCCTATACATGCCATTGGACATACAACTGTGTTCCTATACATGCCATTGGACATACAACTGTGTTCCTATACATGCCATTGGACATACAACTGTGTTCCTATACATGCCATTGGACATACAACTGTGTTCCTATACATGCCATTGGACATACAACTGTGTTCCTATACATGCCATTGGACATACAACTGTGTTCCTATACATGCCATTGGACATACAACTGTGTTCCTATACATGCCATTGGACATACAACTGTGTTCCTATACATGCCATTGTACATACAACTGTGTTCCTATACATGCCATTGTACATACAACTGTGTTCCTATACATGCCATTGGACATACAACTGTGTTCCTATACATGCCATTGGACATACAACTGTGTTCCTATACATGCCATTGGACATACAACTGTGTTCCTATACATGCCATTCTGCTTGAGTCTGAAGTAAAATAAGCAAACAATTATAAAAAAAGATAGAGATATGATGTCTATTATAAAATTTTAATTGTGGTTATCAATTTACCACTCTGGTTGTATTGATGAATGTAAGTAATTATGGTAACAATAAAATACAATTATGACATAAATGAATGTCTGATGGCTAAGTTATTTGTAACGAGGCTTCTCGACTTTATATGTGATAAATGAAATTGACATAGTACAACTTTATGACTAAGAGCTGTGACTTTTTATGCCCGGATCGAATTATCGGGGGCATATTGGTCTGTCATTCTGTCACTCTGTCATTCTGTCCCAAAACTTTAACCTTGGTTAAAGTTTTGCGATAACTTTTGCAATATTGAAGATAGCAACTTGATATTTGGCATGCATGTGTATCTCATGGAGCTGCACATTTTGAGTGGTGACAGGTCAAGGTCATCCTTCAAGGTCAAGGTCAAATTAATGGTTTCAAAGAGGCGCAATAAGGGGCATTGTGTCTCTGACAAACACATCTCTTGTTCACTCTACAGTGTTGGTAATACATGAATTGTTAGCTTTTATCCACGGTGAAATATGCAAACAAACATAAACAAACAGTTCATGTGGCGCTTACCTTGTGTTTACTTTAACCCTTTACAACTAAGATACATGTTTTGACGCGTTTGTAGTCCTATACAACAGTTGAATTTAGTTGAAGACCTTTCTTACTAGATTCAAGTTTTAAAGGCTTTATTGTCAACCCTTAGTTACTGATAACAGTTTTTTTTAATCCCAATTTTATAGCCGAATAACGTCTATGTTCCCAATGGCAAAAGGTATACTTTTTTCCCAAAATTTGGAACAAAAATCCCAATTAAAAAAAAAAAATGTTTTGTTTTTTTTAGAAGTGTCTAGTGATTATTTTATCACAATTTTACTTCAATTACATTTAACAAATTACATAATAATGATTAATACGATTTTAATTTGAATTATTATACAGAGATATATCAATATATATGGTTGTACTAAAGTGCTACCAAAGAAGGCAACTGAATTTATTTTCACAATTTCTTGAAAATGCCGATAAAATTCCCAAATACAAAGCCATGGGCTATCTCCCCAAAAAGGGGAAAAAAAACCTGGATAAGCAGCAAACAGCTAAAACCTTAACAGACTGCGAGTTACTCGCAGGCTGTACTGGTTTTATGTTGGTTGCAAAAGCATCACTTTGTTACTTATGGGGAAAAAGGTTAATATCCAGCACATTAATTTATCAGTGGATGAACGGTAAAAATGTTTGTAACAAAAATGTTTTGCTATTTCTATGTTTTTTATCCACTTCTAGAAAATGTCAAGGCTGTTTAAATATAAAGAGTGTGATATTTTAAGCCTTCAATAATTTCTAATTTTGAACCATCAAACATTGGGTTCAGACAAGTGCTTTCTGATCTTTTGTTTTTTATGCCCCCCTTCGAAGAAGAGGGGGTATATTGTTTTGCTCATGTCGGTCCGTCGGTATGTCGGTCGGTCTGTCGGTCCGTCCACCAGATGGTTTCCAGATGATTACTCAAGAACGCTTAGGCCTAGGATCATGAAACTTCATAGGTACATTGATCATGACTGGCAGATTACCCCTATTGATTTTCAGGTCACTAGGTCAAAGGCCAAGGTCACAGTGACTCGAAATAGTAAAATGTTTTCCGGATGATAACTCAAGAATTCTTATACCTAGGATCATGAAACTTCATAGGTACATTGATCATGACTGGCAGATGGCCCCTATTGATTTTCAGGTCGCTAGGTCAAAGGTCAAGGTCACAGTGACTACAAACAGTAAAATGGTTTCCGGATGATAACTCAAGAATGCTTACACCTAGGATCATGAAACTTCATAGGTACATTGATCATGACTGGCAGATGACCCCTATTGATTTTCAGGTCACTAGGTCAAAGGTCAAGGTCACAGTGACTCGAAACAGTAAAATGGTTTCCGGATGATTACTCAAGAATGCTTATGCCTAGAATCATGAAACTTCATAGGAACATTGATGATGACTGGCAGATGACCCCTATTGATTTTCAGGTCACTAGGTCATAGGTCAAGGTCACAGTGACTCGAAACAGTAAAATAGTTTTCGGGTGAGAAGTCAAGAATGCTTACGCCTATGATTATGACACTTAATAGGTACATTGATCATGACTGGCAGATGACCCCTATCAATTTTCAGGTCACTAGGTCAAAGGTCAAGTTCACAGTGACTCGAAATAGTAAATTGGTTTCTGGAGGATTACTCAAGAATTATTAGGCCTAGGATCATGAAACTTCATTGGTACATTGATCATGACTAGCAGATGACCCCTATTGATTTTCAGGTCACTAGGTCAAAGGTCAAGGTCACAGTGAGAAAAAACGTATTCACACAATGGATTCCACTACAACTGACAGCCCATATGGGGGGCATTTATGTTTTACAAACAGCCCTTGTTTTGAATTGTTCTTGTTTTTGAAGAACCATAGGATATAGCAAACTTGCATGGTTACAAATATTGGGATATTATTTAAGGGCATGCAAGGTCAAGGCCACATTAACTTTAAATAGAAAAACTATTCCCTGCTCAGTAAATTGGGACAGGTTGGAGTTATTGAGCTGATATTTTGTCCTTTGGTAGATTGCATGCAGACCAAGTTTGAAAATGAAAATTTAGTAAGATCAAGTTTGCTGTTACTAAAAATTCATACTGGTCCCACTTCATATTATGAGTTGAGATGGAGGTTTTACAGTGAGAGTTTTTATGTTGGTTGCTTTAATAGAGACCATGCTTGGGATGGTATTTGGGGCCAGTCAGGTCAAAGTTAAGTTCACTGTGAAGAATAAAAATTAAATATCATTGTCAGTCAATTGCTTGTATTGTTCTGTCATTGTCAGTTTAACGCTCGTCTTGTTCTGTCATTTTCAGTTAATAGCTTGTATTTTTCTGTGATTGACAGTCAATAGCTTGTATTGTTCTTTTATTGCCAGTCAATAACTTGTATTGTTATGCCATTGTCAGTCAATAGCTTGTATTGTTCTGTCATTTTCAGTCAATAGCTTGTATTCTTCTATCATTGTAAGTAAGAAGGTTGTATTGTTCTATCATAGTCAGTCAATATCTTGTATATTAATTGTTCTGTCATTGTCAGTCAATAGCTTGTATTGTTCTGTCATTGTCAGTCAATAGCTCAGAAGGAGGACCAGGAGGAACGTATAGCTACACTTGAAAAGCGGTATTTGAACGCACAGCGTGAGTCAACATCCTTACACGACCAAAATGACAAACTGGAGTCTGAACTCGCCACCAAGGAAGATGAACTCAAAACTGTAAGTGGTATTGTGGGAGTATCCACATTTAATGGATTTTAAGGTCACCTGATTGCTCAGGTGAGCTTTTGTGACCGGTCTTTGTCCATCCGTCCGTCCGTCCGTTAAAATTTGCTCGTAAACACTCTAGAGGCCACATTTATTGTCCCATCCTCATGAAACTTGGTCAGAAGGTTTGTCCTTATGAAATCTCAGCTGAGTTCGAAACTGGGTTGTGCCTGGTCTATATGTATATAGTGAAAACATGTGAACACAGTAGAAGTCACATTTTTGGCCCAATTTTCATGAAATTTGCTCAGAACATTTTGTTTCCTTGATACGAGAGTTGAGTTCAAAAATGGTTCCGGTCAGTTGAATAACATGGCTGCTGGGAGGGGGGCAGTTTTCTCATTATGCCCCCCCCCTTTCAAAGAAGAGGGGGTATATTGTTTTTTTCATGTCAGTCCGTCCACCAGATGGTTTCTGGATGATACATGTAACTCAAGAGCGCTTATGCCAAAGATCATGAAACTTCATAGGTACATTGATCATGACTCGCAGATGACCCCTATTGATTTTCAGGTCACTAGGTCAAAGGTCAAGGTCACGATGACCCGAAATAGTAAAAATTGTTTCCGGCTGATAACTCAAGAACACTTATGCCTAGGATCATGAAACTTCATAGATACATTGATCATGACTCGCAGATTTATTGATTTTCAGGTCACTAGGTCAAAGGTCAAGGTCACGGTGACCCAAAGCAGTAAAATGGTTTCCGGATGATCCCTTAAGAATGCTTATGCCTAGGATCATGAAACTTCATAGATACATTGATCATGACTCGCAGATAACCCCTATTGATTTTCAGGTCACTAGGTTAAAGGTCAAGGTCATGATGACCCGAAATAGTAAAATGGTTTCCGGATGATAACTTAAGAATGCTTATGCCTAGGATCATGAAACTGCATAGGTACATTGATCATGACTCGCTGATGAAATAATGATGAAACTTGACCAGGATGTTTGTCTGGACAATATCTAGGTCAAGTTTGACATTTGGTAAAGATTGAATGAATCGACTCCTCTCAGGTGAGCGAACTAGGGCCATCTTGGCCCTCTTGTTTTATAAATTGGCGGTATTTCTGAACCTTTGCATGCAAAATTATTCTGTTGATTTTCGAGTTTATTGAAATTTACAATAATTTGTGGCATTCTGTTTGTGTCATGTAAGATTATTGCTTTCTATTAACTTTAACACCATTATGAATGCTAGGGGTGATGATAGTAAGAAAAGAACAGGTTTTGTCTTAATGATGGTTTTATGTCTGATAGTGAACATGAAGGGGACCGTTTGTGTGAATTTTTAAGATGGCTCTAGAAAAAAAAAGGCAAAAACAACAACACAGAAAACATCAATTGTGTTGTGTCATTCTTGAAGGTTGTCAGATTATAATGCTTTATCCCTACAATTTCAATTGATTTTAAGTCCTGCTTTATGTAACCCCAACTGACAGTTGGAGGAGAAAATCAGAACCATCCAAGACAAGCTGGAGGGTGCGGAGGTGAGGCTGCAGCATTCCCAGCGGCGGGCGGACACCCTGCCCACAGTGGAAGCACAACTACAGCAGCGGATGGAGGCGCTGTCAGAGGCAGAGCAGCGTCACGGCTCTATCGACGAGCGCCTGCAGCAGCTTGAGGACAAAGTGCAGGAGAAGGAGTCTGAACTACAGAGGGTGAGTAGGGGTGGCTGGCAATGCTGTTTAGCTCTTCATCTTTTCCTTGGTGATATAAGCCTTTACAGTTCAATGAGCCTGGCAGTGGTTCTTATAGGCAGTGATTGAGTTTTGTACAAGTCACATGTCTCACCATCATAATAAGTGCTAGTATTTTTTATACGCCCGTCTATGACGGGACGTATTATGGTATACCCCGCGTCCGTCTGTCCGTCCGTCTGTCCGTCCGTCTGTCCGTCCGTCTGTCCGTCCGTCCGTCCGTCCGTCCGTCTGTTAATGTCGTACGCTACGTCAAATATCCTTTGACAGATTTTCTTCAAATTTTAACACAATCTTAATATTGATAAACCCTGATCCCCTTTCGTTTTTGACGGAATTCTGAATTGTCGTTCCAGAGTTATGGGACTTTGTTCGTCAAAATTTCGTGATTTCATTGAATGTCCTACTGTAGCTATATAAAAATGTTAAAGTTGTTATAACTTTGGTATGCTTGGACCTAGAGTCTTGAAACTTGACATGAAGGTTGGCCAGAACTAGTAAGTAACCACTGGACATTTCAAGGTCATTCATTTGAAGGTCAAGGTCACTGTGACCTTGAATGTAAAAATGTTAAAGTTGTTATAACTTTGGTATGCTTGGACCTAGAGTCTTGAAACTTGACATGAAGGTTGGCCAGAACTAGTAAGTAACCCCTGGACATTTCAAGGTCATTCATTTGAAGGTCAAGGTCACTGTGACCTTGAATGTAAAAATGTTAAAGTTCTTATTTCATGTTATAACTTTGGTATGCTTGTACCTAGAGTCTTCAAACTTGAAATAAAGATTGGCCAGTACTAGAAGATGACCACTGGTCATTTCAATGTCATTCATTTGAAGGTCAAGGTCACTGTGACCTTAAATGTTAAAATGTTAAAATTGTTATAACTTTGGTATGCTTGGACATAGAGTCTTCAAACTTGACATGAAGGTTTGCAAGCACACTTAGATGACCACTGGTCATTTCAAGGTCATTCATTCTAAGGTCAAGGTCACTGTGACCTTAAATGTTATTGTTGTTCATGTATCCTACCGTAGCTCAAATATCCCCCGATGGATTTTTTATTTGCCCGTCTATGACGGGACGTATTATGGTATACCCCGCGTCCGTCTGTCCGTCCGTCCGTCCGTCCGTCCGTCTGTTAATGTCGTACGCTACGTCAAATATCCTTTGACAGATTTTCTTCAAATTTTAACACAATCTTAATATTGATAAACCCTGATCCCCTTTCGTTTTTGACGGAATTCTGAATTGTCGTTCCAGAGTTATGGGACTTTGTTCGTCAAAATTTCGTGATTTCATTGAATGTCCTACTGTAGCTCAAATATCCTTCGATGGATTTTTTTCAAATTTCAACACAATCTTAATATTGATAAACCCTGATCCCCTTTCGTTTTTGACGGAATTCTGAATTGTCGTTCCAGAGTTATGGGACTTTGTTCGTCAAAATTTCGTGATTTCCATGCTCATGTACTTATAAAATAAACCATGTATTCAAATACAAATAAACTGAAGTAAAAAAATGATTCAAAGGGTTATTTATTACCTTACTACTTCATTGGCGAACGACGGGCGTATCATGCGCTCATGGCGCAGCTTTTATTGTTTCCTATTGACACGATTTTGACACATGCTTAGTCTTAAGTATTACAAGTATTAATATTAGAATTTCTTCCTGCTTGGTTGACCTGTTTATATCCATTATTGTTCACACTGTCTCTCATTCTGAAAGTGGGTATTTAACCCTTTCCCTCTCAGAAGCAAAGTGAAAATGTGCAAACAGCATAAAACCTGAATAGCCTGTGAGTAACTCGCAGTCTGTTCAGGTTTTATGCTGTTTGCTACTCATCAGTATCGAAAATGAAGCCTTTAAAACTTGAATTTAGTAATAAAGGTCTTTAATTAAATATAACTTTTCAAAGCATCTGAAAATGTGTCAAAATTTGTCCAAGTGGTATTAATCAGTAGTGGCTCACTATCTTTAAACCCCAAAAGCATGTAAAATGTGTAGTCGGGCCCTGAATTTTATTAAATTATTGGTATGTGTTGGATAAATTAACTTTTTATGTCCCCCACCACTATAGTGGGGGACATATTGTTTTTGCCGTGTCTGTTGGTTGGTTGGTTTGTGTGTTTGTTTGCTCCAACTTTAACATTTGCCATAACTTTTGCAATATTGAAGATAGCAACTTGATATTTGGCATGCATGTGTATCTCAGGGAGCTGCACATTTTGAGTCGTGACAAGTCAAGGTCAAGGTCATCCTTCAAGGTCAAAACTCAAATATATGGGGACATAGTGTTTCACAAACACATCGCTTGTTTTTTAGTCCCCTACCGGTTTCACCGGAGGGGACTTATGGTTTTGTCTCCGTCCGTCTGTCACACTTTTCTGGATCCTGCGATAACTTTAAAAGTTCTTAATATTTTTTCATGAAACTTGAAACATGGATAGATGGCAATATGGACATTATGCACGTCATTTCATTTCGTTTTGACGTCAAAAATTCTGGTTGCTATGGCAACAAATAGACTAGAAATACTGAAAATGGTGGTTTTCTTGGATCCTGCAATAACTTGTAAAGTTTTTAATATTTTTTCATGAAACTTGAAACATGGATAGATGGTAATATGGACATTATGCACGTCATTTCATTTTGTTCCTGAATAAAAAAAATTGGTTGCTATGGCAACAAATATATATTTAAAAAATCTGGAATTTCTGTCAATGGTGGAGCCGGTAGGGGACTTATATTGCTTGACAATAGTCTTGTTATACAGGGGAAACATGACTTTACTGACTTTTGTTATGTTTTAAACACTGGATTTGTTTTCCTACATAATTTTCTTAATGTTTGTATGGAATTTTCAAATTGAAAGTCATTGTAAAGTAACATAAAACAACGTGAAAAATGTTGATCCTTTCAACAGAACATTTATATAGGGTTTTTACTCATTTGGTTTATTTGAATTGATAGAATGGAACATATGCTCTCTCACCTTTGAAGGCTCGACACCGTGACAAGATGAATGAGGAGCACAATGCTCGTCTCTCTGCCACGGTGGACAAGCTCTTGACGGAGAGCAATGAGAGACTGCAGCTACATCTGAAGGAGAAAATGCAGGCCCTCGAAGAGAAGAACCAGCTCACACAGGAACTGGAGAGGACCAGGAAAGCACTGGATGATAACCAGCAGGAGAAGGTGGGACATGCAACGGGCCGTGCTCTGTGATTAAGAGGTTAAATGCATTTGTGTAAAGTGTCGTCCCAGATTAGCCTGTGAAGTCCACACTGGCAAATCAGAGACGAGACTTTCCGCTTGTATGATATTTTTATGCCCCCGGATCGAATAATCATGGGGATATTGTTTTTTGGCCTGTCTGTCTGTCATTGTATGCGTCTGTCATTGTATGTTTCTGTCATTGTGTGTCTCTGTCATTGTGTGTGTCTGTCCCAAAACTTTAACATTGGTCATAACTTTTGCAATATTGAAGATAGCAACTTGATATTTGGCATGCATGTGTATATCATGGAGCTGCACATTTTGAGTGGTGAAAGGTCAAGGTCATCCTTCAAGGTCAAAGATCAAATATATGGCTTCAAAGCGGCGCAGTAGGGGGCATTGTGTGTCACATACACAGCTCTTGTTGTTTCAAGAAAAAATCAAGTTTAGGCCGAAAGTGTCGTCCCTGATTAGCATGTGCGAACTGAACAGGCTAATCTGGGATGACACTTCATGCACATGTGTTAGACCCCCTTTTCACAGAGCACGGCTCTAATGTTTTCTTGGAAGTACTTGTATTGAAGTACAGACAAAAGCCGGGCACTTTCATAAAGAGGTCTATCATTTAACATTCTCCCAGTTTTTATCTGAGGAATTTCTTAATTAAAACCACAGACATTTTATTTCAGAATTGTTTTTCCCCAAAAATGAAACAGAAAATATTTGTTTTACTTTTATTATGCATCACTTCAACTGAATTTATGTTCATTCTTATAATCTACTATGATAAAGGATTGGCCTAGAAATCATTTGAAACGAATCTTGATGTATACTTAATGTACTATCAATCAAGCAGGCTTCGCACAGACCTTGAAAAGTGCTTAAAAATCAAGGTTTATCTTGAAAAGTGCTTAAAAACGATCTGGAGTGCTTAAAAGTGCTTATTTTCAACCATAGCCTTGAAAAGTGCTTAGAAAGTGCTTGAATTTGGCTGGAAAAGTGCTTGAAAAACGGATAAAAATATTAAATTTCTGTGAGTCGGAAGTCGTAGTTTTTTTTCACGATTTATGACATTTCCGATCTATTCATACGGGCAGGTACTGGATCGGTACGGGTTGGTACGGGTTTTAGAACGTAAGGGAGTCAACTTCTACTAATCTTTCAACAATTGGTCTACTTTGGTTTTTGTTGTTCGCATTATGCCATTACGGTGCTGACAAGTTTAAATATGCCAGCGAATAAGTGCATTTTTCAGAAAGGGTGGCTTTTGAAGTACCCTTGGGTTGTTGACAATGCCGATTCTTAAGTCAAAGCATATTGTAAAGAACACAGAACAAGTTTAGAGATCGACAGTATGGGGGAATCGGCGTTGAAAAGCCACCTAAAATGTTTGTCTGTGAAGCAAATTCATTTGGTTAACCCAATTCATTCAGACGTACTATCAACTTGCCAATAGAGAATCACATGCCAAAAAACGTTAAATATTTCCGTTAGAATTGTGGTTTTTCTTTTTTGCTTTTGTGTATATATGACAAGATGTAAAAATAAATGCTATTATATCATTTTTTCTGTATTATTATTTTGCCGCAGTACAATTCTGATTTTTTGCAAAAATGACCAATGAAAGTACGACAATGAAAAAATATCATATGATCACAAAACCTAAAAATAAACAGTTTATAACGCTGTCATTTAACCATATTTCAGTTTTAAAAAGGTTTCATTGAAAATAAATAAACATTACCTATAATGAAATGATGTACACAAAATCACTCACTATCGCCAATAAAGGATCTCTGTTTACAGCATTATCTCCCCTGTCAAATCAACAGTTGGAACATCTTTTCACAAATTTGTAAAATTGTACATTTATCCAAGGGACACACTATGCAACAATTGTTTTTGATTTGATTATACTTTTTCATAAAATACATGATAGTGACCCCCTATTGGTGTGACCCCTATTGGCGAGTTGACTGTACTGCATAAGACAAAAAAGTTGCACTTGACTGATTGTCAAATAAATTAGATGATACTGTGAAGAAACTACAATCTGTTTACATGAGTGCAGACTCTCAGTCTGAACATATACAGTACACTATTGCATCTATAACAGATTTTACATGTACATGCGTACATGCTGTAGAAAATTACTTAATAAGTATAATTTTTACAAGCCTCAATTAATACATGGCATTTTATATTGCCGTTGCGATATTCTTTACATTTGTAGTTTTCTATTTTTACTTCAGAATTAATTTGTATCAGATGCATAATTGTCTTTAACATTTTGTAGCAGCTATATTGTACCACTGGAATATCTGTTATGAACATTTAGAATACATAATGATATTCAATACAAATAATAGGGTTTTTTTTGGTATGTGTAATGCCTTGGTCAATTACTATATCATAATGAAATATCTTACTTTTGATTAAACAGTTGTTACTGTAGCAGGGTAGTGCAGACTGTTGAAATTCACATAGAATGTTAGGCAAAAAGAGACCAATTTTGCGAAAATATTGTCAGTATTGGCCACAGAATAATATACAGTTTTCAGTAGGTCGGTCTAAAAAAGTGCTTGAATTTGGATTTTTTCCCTTGAAAAGTGCTTAAAAAGTGCTTGAATTTCATTGGAGAAAATCTGTATGAACCCTGTCAAGCTGAGGACATCCAATATCCAACACTTGGAAGACTGCCTGACGATTGTGCAAGTCTAGAATGTTAGTGAATCTGGGCGTATTATGACAAAGATTCATGGTGAAAACCTATGCAATGTTTTTAAATTCACAAAAAAGTGTTTGTTTGAGGAACATCAAACTACAAGAATCAAGCGATCTTTTAAATAAATGAAGAATCATCACACATTTTACATTATTAATACTGACAAATGAAGCAGTTTGATACCTTATACTTTGATAGCTAATCTTTGTATGTAGAAATTATCCTCCATGTTAGATGGAAATACCTAGAAGATTTTCTGTAATGAGAGTTTGTTCTGTTTCTGTTACAATGTAACTTTTACAAGATGTATTTCATAGGTAAATTGTCCTGCAATAAGATCTGCTGTTGTGTGTTATCAGGAGCGCATCTTGGAGGACCTGCAGCGGGCCAAACGGGAGGTGGACACCCTCCGTCAGCAGATTGAACACCTTGGGTATGTGCCATGTGAAAGATGGCAGCTTTGATGTTATAAATGAGTCATGCTCTGTGAAAAGGAAGTTTAATGCATGTGCGTAACACAGTCCACACAGGCTAATCAGGGACGACACTTTCTGCCTCAACTGGATTTTTGCTAAGAATATACTTTCTTTAAACAAAAATTATCATAAAATCGGAAAGTGTTGTCCCTGATTAGAACTGCACAGGCCAATCTAGGACGACACTTTACGCACATGCATTAAACACATTTTTCACAGAGCACAGCTCACATGAATACTCTAAACACAGTTGAGCTCATTCTAACCTTGCCATTTTCCCAACTTTTTGACACCGTTTAAACCCAAAATGATGTGATTTTTAGCTCGGCTGTTTTCGGAGGAAACCCGAGGTATTGTCATAGCCAGCTTGTTGTCCGCCGTCCAGCGTCTGCCGTGATAAAACCTTAACATTTGCTCTAAATTCAAAGTGCTTCCACCTACAACTTTGAAACTTCATTTGTAGATGCACCTTGATGAGTTCTACACGCCACACCCATTTTTGGGTCACTAGCTCAAAGGTCAAGGTCAATGCGACCTCTAAAAAAAAAAATTCCGACAAGCTTTAATTTATTCAAAACTGCACCCGCAGCTGAGCGTTGGCACCTGTTATGCGGTGCTCTTGTTACAACATCAATACTGATTGCTACAAAGCTTTTATACTTGAATGGATGTTATCTATGAACTCTCTCAACGCACCCTCATCAGCTGACCTCATTTGACCTTGACATTGACCTACATTTGACTGACTAATTTAGAAAGTAAACATTCTCAACTTACCCCAAATGAAGCAGTTTGTCCAGTGTCAATACCACATGCTTCAAGGCTTGGATACTTGCTTGGACGTTATCAATCAATACCTAACACACTCACATCACCTGATCCCATTTAGACCCTGACATTGACTTACTTTTGGACTTAAACTAATTCAGAAGGTCGAAATTCTTCACTTACTCAAAATGATGCATTTCTGATAAAATCAAAATTGTTTCCTACAAAGCTTTACTTTTTACATTGCTTAAGTCCTTGACCTCTGTCAACACACGCACATCACCTTACCTCTTTTTTACCTTGACATTGACATACTTAAAGCTAAGACTTATTAATAAAATCTAAATTCTTTGTTAATATACACTGACCTCTTTGTCCACAAGCAATACTACTTGGTACAAAGCGATAATACATGCATGGATGTTTTCGTGGAACACTTATCAAACCCACATTCCTTGAGCAACTGATCAATATGTTGTGGACTGATTGACAGGATGTACTTTCTCTTCTGTAAGTTTGGAGATGTGAATTCATGCTATTCAGGATTCATTTATGTTTGCTTCGCAACAAGTCATTAGGAATCTTCAACAAGTTGTTCACAATTATTTGTTTCCCAAAAGCAAGTCATGTAAAAATCAGTAATGAATTAGTGGAAGCTGCTTTCACAATTCTAGCAAATCATGAGTAGCAGTTTGGAAAAACTGTAGGACCAAGTGTTTCTCTAGTATTTTTGAGTAAATAGATTATTGCAAAAAATATCTCTTGTCATTTAGTGAGAAATCTGTGAAAAGTATACATGTGTTGTTATTTGAGCATGCAGTATATAGGCAGAGTTGTTACAGTCAAAGCGATGGGTTTTCCAGCCATTATGGCAGTCCAGAGAGCAGTGTCACCAGACGATTGCAGCGCGGCCGTGAAACTCTAGATGATCCTAACAAGGTAACATGTGACTTAAGCAACAGTTTTTTTTTTATATCTTCATTATTTCCTCCTTTACCAGGGGCCAAATAAATGCCTCTTTTTCTCATAGATAATTTTTATGCCCCCTTTGGAAGAAGAGGGGGTATATAGTTTTCGCACTGTACGTCAGTCAGTCTGTCTGTCAGTCTGTCTGTCACACTTTTCATGTCCGCTGTCTAATTCAAATAGTTTTCATCCGATCTTTACCAAACTTGGTCAGAAGTTGTATCTAGACAATATCTAGGTCAAGTTCGAATATGGGTCATGCCGGGTCAAAAACTAGGTCATGGGGTCACTTAGTGCATTTCAAGGATTTAGCATGGTGTCCGCTCTCTAATTGAAGTAGTTTTCATCTGGTCTTGACAAAACTTGGTCAGATGTTATATCAAGACAATATCTCGGTCAAGTTGGAATATGGGATATGTCGGGTCAAAAACTAGGTCACAGGGTCACCTAGTGCATTTCAAGGATTTAGCATGGTGTCCGCTCTCTAATTGAAGTAGTTTTCATCTGATCTTTACCAAACTTGGTCAGAAGTTGTATCAAGACAATATCTAGGTCAAGTTCGAATATGGGTCATGCCGGGTAAAAAACTAGGTCACGGGGTCACTTAGTGCATTTCAAGGATTTACAATGGTGTCCGCTCTCTAGTTTATGTGGCTTTCTGATTTATTTTGATTTTCTAAGACATTTTTATGCCCCCGAAGGAGGGCATATAGTGATCAGACTGTCTGTCCATCTGTCCGTCACACTTTGCGTTTAGATTTCGAAAAATGCTCATAACTTCTATGTCGCTTTAGATAGCAATTTCATATTTGGCATGCATGTGTATATGGACAAGGCCTTTCAATTCGCACACAAATTTTGACCCCTGTGACATTGACCTTGAACTTCGGGTCCGCGTTTAGATTTTGAAATCTGCGTTTAGGTTTCGAAAAAAGCTCATAACTTCTACTAAGTGTTTATAGGGGGCATTAGTCATCCTATGGTGACAGCTCTTGTTGTAAAATCATTCCTTTTTTTCCACATTGAAAGTTTTACTTAAAAAATGTTATTTGCCTTGCCCAGCTTTGTTGATAAATTATTCTTCATATTGAAGAGAACCTTTCCCAAAATGAAGCAAAAAAGGCTGCCCTTAAGAGTATTTAATTAACCCTTTACCACTTAAATACGTAGTTTTACGCATTTGTAGTCCCTTTGAAATTGAATTTAATTAAAGACCTTTATTACTAGATTCAAGCTTTAAAGGCTTCATCCAGAACCCTTAGATTCTGATGAGCAGCAAACAGCATAAAACCTGAACAGACTGCGACTTACTCGCAGGCTGTAATGGTTTTATGCTGTTTGCACATAGCCATTTTCAGTTTGCCACTGAGTGGGAAAGATGAACCTTGATCCTGCATAACAAGACTCTTGATTGTTCTGCAGGTGAACACGCTGAATGAGCAGGAATGGGAGAAGCTTCAGCAGGCGCGGGTCATAGAGAACGTCCAGCACGCGTTTGACACGAGCGATGAGGGGTCAGAGGGCAACGAGAGCCTCATTGGTGCCTTTGACATGCTCTCACCCTCGGGGCACACGGATGCTCAGACCCTCGCACTTATGCTACAGGAGCAGCTGGACGCCATCAATAATGAGATCAGGTCAGAAGGGCTCAAGTATTTGTAATGAATATCTAGCATTTGGTTGCATTTTAGGTGGAAGCCATCAATAATGAAATCAGGTCAGAAGCGCTCAAGTATCTGTAATGAATATCTAGCATTGGGTTGCAAGTAAGGTTAAAGCATGGTCGAAGTCACTTATGCTAAAATAGCTAATAAAAAGTTGCACTTAATAACTTAATGAGGGATGGAGAAATTGTTCTGAAATTGTGTGTACAGGTAAGCTGCTTTCGGAACTGAGGTAGATTTGCATTTGGGGACAGTGAGGTCCTGTAACTGAAAATGGAGTAAGTGTTACTGCTCAATAACTCTTGTTTTTCTGGAGGTATTTTGCCGTGATTGTATGTGCAGGTAGTTAATGTGCAGACCAAGTGTGGTATTGCATTTTGGGCCAGAAGGTCGCTGTTACTAAAAAATAGAAAAATGGGTTCTGCTCAGAATTGCCTGCAAAATTAGTAAATTTAAATAAATTGGTAAAAAGGTTAAAATCCTGTTTATTCTTGTTTTTATCCACACGTTTTTCGGAGAAAAAGTGGGGATATTGTGGTGATGTGCGTCTGTCCGTCCGTCCTGGCCACCTCTCCTCCTACACTATTAGCACTAGAACCTTGAAACTTACATACATGGTAGCTATGAGCATATGTGCGACAGTGACAGTGAAGGAATTTTGATCTGACCCCTGGGTCAAAAGTTATGGGGGTTGGGGCGGGGCTGGGTCAGAGATTTTTACTCATTTTTATGTCCCCCACTATAGTAGTGGGGGACATATTGTTTTTGCCCTGTCTATTGGTCTGTTGGTCTGTTTGCGCCAACTTTAACATTTTGCAATAACTTTTGCTATATTGAAGATAGCAACTTGATATTTGGCATGCATGTGTATCTCATGAAGCTGCACATTTTGAGTGGTGAAAGGTCAAGGTCATCCTTCAAGGTCAGAGGTCAAATATATGTGGCCAAAATTGCTCATTTTATGAATACTTTTGCAATATTGAAGATAGCAACTTGATATTTGGCATTCATGTGTATCTCATGGAGTTGCACATTTTGAGTGGTGAAAGGTCAAGGTCAAGATCATCCTTCAAGGTCAGAGGTCAAATATATGCGGCCCAAATCGCTTATTTTATAAACACTTTTGCAATATTGAAGATAGCAACTTGATATTTGGCATGCATGTACATCTCATAGAGCTGCACAAACATCTTGTTTTATGTTATTTTACATTAACTTCTTTATTTCTGCACCGATTTACTTCAAATTGATACTGAGCCTCTCTTATGACAATACGGTCAATCTCAACTATGCATGCCCCCATTACCAACCCTTGGGCGCCCCGGCCACATAGGCCACGCCCACTCAAAATTGCCTTTTACTATAATTTCTTCATTTCTACACAGATTCACTTCAAATTGATACTGAACCTCTCTTATGACAATACGGTCAATCTCGGCTATGCATGGCCCCATTACCAACCATAGGGCACCCCGCCCACATAGGCCACGCCCACCTAAAATTGCCTTTAACTATAATTTCTTCATTTCTACAAAGATTCACTTCAAATTGATACTGAGCCTCTCCTATGACAATACGGTCAATCTCAGCTATGCATGGCCCCATTACCAACCCTGGGGCGCCCCGCCCACATAGGCCATGCCCACCCAAAATTGCCTTTTACTACAATTTTCATTTCTACACCGATTCACTTCAAATTGATACTGAACCTGTCTTATGACAATGCAAGTAATCTCAACTATGCATGGCCCCACTACCAACTCTGGGGCGCCCCGCCCACATAGGCCACGCCCACCCAAAATTGCCTTTTACTATAATTTCTTCATTTCTACACTGATTCACTTCATATTGATACTGAACCTCTTTTATGACAATACGGTCAATCTCAAGTATGTATTGCCCCATTACCAACCCTGGGGCACCCCGCCCATAATAGGCCACACCCACCCAAAATTGTCTTTTACTATAATTTCTTCATTTCTACACCGATTCACTTCTAATTGATACTGAACTTCTCTTATGACAATATGGTCAATCTCAACTATGCATGGCCCCATTACCAACCCTGGGGTGCCCCTGGGTCAAACATGCGGCGTGGGGATACGCGTCGGCTTATTTATGAATTTACTGGTTTAAGTATATGTATATTGGTACTGCAGACATTCAACTTCTAAAATGTCCTTGTGGTCATTTTGTTAGGGCTCTGATAGAATACCGTACACCATCAAAGCAGTAGAATAATTGAGCTCTCTGTCTTGGAACGGAGATTGTTTTAAAATTATGAAGATAGGAACTTTCAGAAGTTCAGGAAAAATTATACCTGAAAAATTTAAGTTTTTAACATTTATTTTGAATATTTTTTGTTCCATATACTATTTCAGTCTACAAGATATGATGTTGAACTTAATGAATCATTGATCAGAAACAAATAAGAATAAATAAGTGATAACACTAAATGCTCATAACAAATATTGATATCACATTAAATGTCATTATCACATGTCCGGTATATTTCAGATTGATTCAGGAAGAGAAGGAGTCCACAGAGCAGCGTGCAGAGGAGCTGGAAAGTCGGGTAGGCACCAGTAGTCTAGAGGCCCTGTCCGGCAGATGGTACCTTGATAGCCCCCCACCCTCTCAGCACCTCACCCCACCCACCACACCACCCACTGCAGGCCCTCCACTTGCTAATAGCACCACTGTAAGTGACCACCCCTCCCCCTCCCCTCCCCCCACACACCCATGCCTGTTTTATTGTACAACCCCTTGCTCTTATCTTCCATCTGCATTGCTTGCAAATGACAACCCCATCTCTCTTCTCACCCTTTCCTTTGTGTGTTCCTGTGTTACACTGGCTCAAAATTTTCTTTATCCAAATTTTTTACATCTTTGCAAAAATCTAGTTGTGACTAGTTAATATGTTTTGTAATGACAAAATATAGTGTAAGCCAAATTAATAAATTTGTTTCCACTTATGTATTTTGTGAACAGAAGGGGGAAGATCTTTTCTTCCTCATCATTGATAGCAGTACTACTTGCATATTAAAAGCCAAAAAAAAACACTGGAAAGCAATGGGCACCCACCACTCATTCCTTTGTTTCACCTTTGCTGCTTTACCAGTGCTGCCTGTGTACATGTACTTGACTCTGGTGTCAATGACCAGCATGACTTTTCCCCAAAGCTATTGTGTGCTTGTGTACTTGCCCTGTACACTCTTGTGGTATGCCAGCATTGCAGTGGAAGTTTACTTGTCTTTTCCGTGCATGGTAATTTTTGCTGTGACAGCTCTGGGTTTTAAAGCTGATAATTAAATTATTTAAACTGCTACCGATTTTAAAAAAATAACTGCTTCTATCCGCAATGTCATATATAATAAAAGTATAAAGTTTTATTATGCTATGATTGAACACTTGTTTTCTTTATGGACATCCCATTTTCTGCCCACACAATTATTCTCTACTGTTGTTAGTAGATACTACGTATGCCCGGTCTGCCCTTATGTTGTCCTCTGCCGGACAGGTCGTGATCTTTTGTGTGTGTGCGTGCCTGCATAATGCTTTGCTAAGATCTAACAATACTTACCAGGCTTCTAGAAAATCTTTTTGACTAACTGTTGTGAATTAAAAAAATAAAAAAAAATAAAATAAGGCATCGAGTAAGCATTTCTGACAATAAGGTTTGTTGAGTTAGAAAGTGAGTGTGATAGTTTTTGTGTATAATAATGTAAGAGCAACGTTTTTGACTACTTTTGAGTAATGAAAAGAAAACACGTTACTTTTTACTTTCTGCTACATATAAACCATTCAACTGATATCAAGATAAAGCATCAATATTTATAACTCTATTCCTTAAAGGAGTTATATAAAGGGCCATGTTTTTGTTTTGACATGGGTGGGTATATAATATAAAGTTACTATTGGGTCGGGTTGGATTTTTTTTGTCTGGGTTTAAATTATTTAAGCTATCACAAGGATGGGTTTGTAATGTTTAGTTATTAAGGGGTGGGGTTCGAAATATTTGTACTTATATTAAAAAAGGTTAAAAAATGTGAGTTATTATTGACTATGTAGCGCATTTATTATTTTGTTTTACTGATACAAGGTGGTGATCAACATTTAAGTAATGTTATGGTTTGGGTGTAGAAATGATATTTCGCTTGCAGGGATTTAAATAATTTAGTATTTACTGATAAGGGGTTGAAGTCTGCTATTAATTCCGGGTGAGTTTGAAATATTTGGTTAATTTAGTTTTGGAAACATTCAACCATTTTATTTTTGTAGTGGAGGGAATAGAATTTTACACTAATAACAGTTTTGGTTTTGACATATTTAAGTTATGAAAGGGTGGGGCTAGAAATACATAACTTATAACAAAAAGGGGTTGGAACACATTGAGAAAAAAGGGTTAAGTGAGTTTGAGCTGGACATATTTGAGTTTGCGTTGGAGAAACTTGAGGAAGAAACTTGAGGTTGGAGATATTGATGTTTGGTTTGAACATTCATGAGTAGGGGTTGGATTAGTATGTGATGGGTGGTTGGTATGTCACGTGGTGTGACGTTGGTGTGTGTTTCTGCAGCAGCCTGGCGGGGTGCTGGCGACCCATCTATACACCTACTCCTCCTCCAGTCCACAACTAGCAACCTCCACCACCACAGATGAACGCACTCTACAGGTTAGACGCTGGCCATTGTCGTGAAACCCATTTTGACTTAATAGTCTTGTTTTGTAATATATTAATTTATTGAGTTTACAAAAATCCATAAAGAAATTGGCAAACAGTGCTTAATGGGAAAATAATAATGTTGCATATATACATATCATAGCCACTGCTATGAATTAAGTAGGTTAGTTTATGTGCATCTTAAATTTATTTATAATGACTTTGTCACTTTTTTGGAAAAAAAAACAAACTTATGAGGAAAAAACAATAATTCTTATTCGTCCCAGAATAAATATATTAGTATTAAATTTATTTATAATAATATAAATTGGTATGATTCTGGAATTATTTTTATCTTTATATATTGAACAACTAAATAAGTTTATTACACTATTGTAGCCCTTAATACTAGAAATTTCAGTTTTAACATTTTTTCAAAGCAGAGGTTATTGTACATTTATATTATATAATGTGGTATAAAGTGCCCCATGTTATTCTGCCTAGTAGTTGCCTGGTCACTATCTGCTAGTATTCACTGGTTGCTATTGATATAGTATTGCTATTGCTTTGTTGTGTACTAACTTATTAAACATTGTTTCAGAAATTATTTCGATCTACTTTATTATTTCATACATTTTCAATCAATTATTTAATACAGTTTTAATGGAAGCTTTTTACACATATATGCTAATGACAATACAAAAAAAAACTTTTTGCATATATAAGATTGCAAAAAATATCAAATTCTATGTGACAAGTTTATTTGTGTTCATTGAATTACTTTGCAATCAAAATACACTTCCAATATATGCTTGTGATGAGTGCGTGAAGTATCAACGTTATCTGTCCAAGCTATATCAAAAATGGAATCAAAGTAAAAACAAATTTTAAGTAATGCTTCAAACCATTTTTTGGCTCTCAATTGTACTATGTGATTAGAATGAGCTGTTGGGATTGCCTTTTGTTGGCTATGCGTTGTAAATCGCCTGTTGTCTATAAACTTTTCATCAAATGACATCTCCTAAACCAATGGGCAGATTTTAACACACTTCACAGGAATAATACTTGGTATTTCAAAATAGTTCAAATTGTTGGGGTCCTCTGCATTGTCTATAGATCATGATTTAAAAGTTAAAACATGTTATATAGTCCCTGAAAACACAATGGTAAGGGTTTAATTTTTAGATTATAATATTGTATTATATTGATGTCCTCTGTCCTTTTTGTTCATATCAGACTGGGTATAAGAATGGCCCGAGTTTTATATTATTTGTGAGACATTGTTTTGTGGTCTTCTACAAAGATTGTTCAAATCATGCCCCTGGGGTAAAAAAAAGCTAGGCATTAGAGGTCACATGTTTTATAGAATTTTGTAGTAAAATGACGGAGAATCTCTGAAACAACAAGGCTAAGCGGTGTAACATACACCTGTGGTCAAAATTTACCCATTTTGGGGGTGTGGCAGTGAAATAATTTCTGTATTGAATTTAAATAGTACAAAACTTAAAAAAATTATAGTGCATGTCTTTGATGTTTGGTATGTGATATCATGTTTTTAAAATCATGTCTCTGGGTTCAAGGGTATTGATTTGTTTTGTATGTGATATCAGTTTTTTCCAATCATGCCCCTGGGCTCAAAGCTATCCATGATCTATGAAACTGTTGAGCGATCTATGACCATTGAATTGTCATTTCACTCACTACTATGTTAACCTATCTCTACTATTCTGCCAATAAAGCCATACAGTCGTGACGACACATCTATCAAGGACGACAGTTCTCCCATTCATTGTGAGACCAGTCCGCCCCACACCCCGCGCTCTCTACGCCTCGAGAGGATACAGAACGCACTGTCACTCAGCGCAGACGGCAGCCCCAGGTAGGTGCCCTTGTTCGTGAAAAGTTGTATCAGAAGTCCTGGTCTTTTCCACTGATTGCCTTTTTATTTCAGCTCACCCGAGCAACACATGCTCTTGTTTAGCTTTTGAGAATGCTTTTTGTTTGTATCACATCGAGCGTCATGCAATTGCAAATATATGCTATGAATACACTCTAAAAGCCCCATTTTTGCCCTAATCGTCATGGAAATTGCTCAAAATATTGTTCTCACAATATATTATGTATTGATAACATTTGAAACTGGATAAAAAGGGATCAAACCAAAGGTCACTAGATCAAACTTTAAAAAAGCTAATGAATGCTACAGTGCAAATTTATAACCAAATCTTCATTATTATTGCACTTGTCCCAGTTAGGCTGACTTTGAAACTTGGTCATGTGGAATCATGGAAATTTCTCAGAACATGTTTTCCAATTTTATCCCGACAAGTTTAAAACTAAGTCACTTGAAGTTATCAAGAAGGTCCCTGGGTCAAATTAAACAAAAAGCCTGTGAAGTCTCTGGATTCCACATTTATTACCTTTTATTTTTTTTAACGAAACTTGATCAGTACATTTGTCCCTATTTTATTGTATACTTTCCGGTGGTTTATAGAGAAATATCAGTGAAATAAAACTGATATTTCACTGTTTTAAACAGTGAAAAATAACAGTGAAAAATATCGATATTTTTCACTGTTTTACTGTGAAATGACGTCATTTTTTTGACGAAATGACGTCATAAATCCAGCAAAATTATCCAGTTTAACCCTTTTACAATGTAAATAAATGATGAAAAGAGCATAAAATAAAAAGAAAATTTGTTGGATTCGATGGAATATCGATTTTAATTCACTTGTGATCATAAAAAATGCATATTTTCACTCGTGGCTGTGCCACTCGTGAAAATATTGTTTTATATAATCACTCGTGAAATAAAATCGATATTCCATCGAATCCAACAAATATCCTCTATATATCTCAATCGAGTTCTTAACTGGGTCTTGTGGATTTAAAACGAGGTCAAAATTTTGAAATCAAGAAAAAGCTTTATAAGCAGTTGAGGCCACAATTATTGTCCAACAGTAATGAAACTTGGTCTGAGATTTTATTTAATTATTTCTCTACCGAGTGATATATGACTCCAGTCAATTGAAGACATAAGGCTGGGAAGTTTTCTTAATCTGGCTTCATAAAAACATTTGAGCATTCTAGACATCAAATTTGTAAACCATTCATCGTGAAACTCACAAATAATATTCAACAAATGGTGATATGATACCTTTACAGAGTTAAAAATGATTGTGGTTTGTTGAAAAAAAACCATGGCTGTCAGGTGTTGAGGCAGTTTTATTGAGAAACCTAGTGAGCACTGTCTGCTCAGAACAGTTAAGTTCCTTGGGGTCTGCAGTTAAAACCTAAGGCCATTTTTTGAATTGAATGTTTTTGTTAGAAAGAGTGTAATGCAAGACCATTTTTTTCACCAGAGGTCCAAGTTCAAGTCCTTGTGACTAGAAATAGAACACAACTACAAAAGATAGCCATGAAAAGTTGAAAGTACATGTATATACATTTGTCTTTTGTTTATATATCAATCAATCCATTTGTCAGTCCTTCTTCCCCCAAAAACTCAAATAATTGGAAACGTACACGGGAGGTCGTTTTAAAAATTGGTAAATATTACAAGGGATGACAGCATGCTGTATGACCTTTAATTTCTTGAGAGGTCAGAAAATTTACACACAAAAAACATTAAATACTCCCACACTATTTTCTGTGTATTTGAATATTATTGGATTTAACTACTTCAACATATGGTTCAGATGTTTTGAAAATCTCCCATTACAACATAACTTCCAAAAATATCCAAAACAAAAGTTCAGCATAAGATGTGTGTTGAACATTGACATCTTCCTTTCTACAGTCGTACGGTGATTAACACGACCACAAGCACCCTGTCCAGTACAGGAAGCAGTCAGGACTCTCTGAACCGCTCACAGAAGAAGAAGGGCCTCAAGTCCTCCATACGCACCCTCTTCAGCAAGAAGGAGAAACAGAAACACAAGGGCTCACTGGGCAGGGAGATGAAACAAAGTAATTGTTTGTTTAATTAACTCAATTATTTGTCTTAGCTTATCATGATATTGAAGCTTGACTGTGTGGAGTCTCACAAATGTATAGAGATTTAACAAATTAAATCTAATAAAAACATCTTAAGCGTACAATAACGTTACCATAATTACTGAACTTTTATTTAAATTAGAGCAATATCTGTCATAGAAACTTGAAAGCAAATTTAAACCAATCAGTGCTTCATGAGAAGTTGGTTCAGCATTTGTACATGCTTTCTCAATGTTGTTTTCCACTGCTTTATGATTGCCATGGTAACTGATGTATCTGCCGCACAGGTCCGGGGTATATAGATGCCAGTGGTGATGCCACGGATACCCTAGGCAGAGGATTGGGTCCCTCAGAGTTCGACAAAAGAAGGAATCGCAAGTAAGTGATCAAGTAAACTCTAAAGGATTCCACCTGCAGACAAATATCTTTTTAAAGCCCATAAACACTCAAAATCAACGAATATTTCATACAATATTTCGAAAAAAAAAGTTAAGACATAAAAAATCAATGTTCTTGATAGCAATAGTCAAAAATTCAATGCAAGATGTGGTTTGGTAACATAGATTTTACGCAATACCAAATGCTCATGTTTTTTTTGTGTGTCACAATTTATCCAGTTCCGGATACAATATCCGAACATTTGCTAGCGAACACGAGATTGCCTTCAGGCAGCTTCGGAAGCACAATGAAGTTTACATACATGTTAGGATATCATGGCGGGAAATTAACATGGTTTATTTTGTCGCACAAAAAAATAAAGAGCATTATGTATCTCGTTAAATCTATGTTACCATACCATATCTAGCGTTGAAATTTTGGCTTTTTCTACAAGTAACACTGATTTTGTATGGGTTAACTTTATTTTACAAAATATTTTGCGAAATATTTGTTGATTTTGAGTATTTATGTTACTTTAATGTGTATTATGTGTTGTAATTTAATAGACATCACCTGGCTAGTTAGGTTCATTATTCAAAGAGATATTGTATTTAAAAATTATTTCACCATTAAATAAATATGTTTCCAGATGGTGGATATGTATTGTTCTTTAAAGGCACTTATTATCCTTGACCGCCGGATTTCATTAAGCCTTATTACAGGCAGATGCAAGTATTTGGGTGGGAGAATTTTTCTATTTACATTTTGGCTTAAAATGTAGCTGGTTGTTAAATATTGTTGTCAAAATAATTTGGTGATTTAATGACCTACTTAATCTTAATGAACGTCTCATTTGCATAGATGAAATGTCTATATATTGCATGCCATAGCCAGTTGATAATCCTATCCATCAATGACCAGTTGATAATCCTATCCATCAATGACCAGTTGATAATCCTATCCATCAATGACCAGTTGATAATCCTATCCATCAATGACCAGTTGATAATCCTATCCATCAATGACCAGTTGATAATCCTATCCATCAATGACAATGTGTTTGCCAGGGAGGAGTTACTGGAGGAAGCAATGAAGGCCTGTACACCATTTGCACTCTGGAATGGACCCACTGTAGTGGCTTGGCTAGAGGTATGTTCTTTACTAGGCTTTACTATGACATTACAGCTGTTAGTGTGCAGCTGTCATTAAAAAAATATTGAAAGAGCATCAAGTGTGATCCTGTAGTAGTTCTGTTTGTCAAACGTTTGTTTTGAGACAAGTCCCAGCAAGTGGGGCATTCATGTATTTGGACACATTTCTAGTATCGGAGAAGTATGATTTTAATAGGATTGTAATTGTTACATCCAAGATAGTTTATACCTGATTGTAATCTGATAATCAAAGATATTTCACACCCTTGTGCATTCCAATAGAAATACACTTACTATTTACATTCACTGAATACCATATTGTTATCCATATTTGAATTTACTCAATACCCTATTGTTCATGTTATCCATATTGGATTTCACTCAATACCATATTGTACATGTTATCTATATCGGAATTCACTCAATTACGGATTTTAATCTAAATTGGAATACACCCAATACCGTATTGCAATCTTTATTAGAATACACTCCATACCCTTTTGTAATCTAACATTTAGAGACATTTTGTGTTTTTTCCTCCCCAGCTGTGGGTGGGAATGCCTGCCTGGTATGTGGCAGCATGTAGGGCCAACGTCAAGTCAGGCGCCATCATGTCTGCTCTATCAGACCAGGAGATCCAGCGGGAGATCGGCATCAGCAACCCACTGCACAGGCTGAAACTGCGGCTGGCTATCCAGGAGATGGTCTGTCTGACCAGTCCCTCCGCACCTCGGACCTCACAAGATGTGAGTGACCCATGTTGTGACATACAGGACTAGGACTTGACCCCAGTTTATTAATTGTCATTTCTTATTATGCTTAAACCATTATCAAACCCATGTTATAACTCTTACTTAATCAAAATTAAAATTTTGATTTTTAAAGTAGTTTCTTCCTTTAAAGGTTGTTAAGTTTTGTTCTTGAGTCTTTTATTAAAGTTTCTTACATGTACCTAAAAGATGTGGGATTTTCATTTTTAGTTTTTCCAAAAGATATATATATATATAAACACTCATTTGATTAATTGATGTTTAAGTTGAATTTTACATATTTTTTAGGTAAGAAAGTAAGCTAACAATAAAACACAAGTTTTTTTAAACAACTGCTTTGGTTTTATTAATGTACCTCCACCTCTCTCTCAGTCTCTAGCATTCGGAGACATGAACCATGAGTGGATCGGTAACGAGTGGCTGCCCAGCCTGGGCCTGCCGCAGTACCGCAGTCACTTCATGGAGTGCCTCGTTGACGCACGCATGCTTGACCACCTCACAAAGAAAGACCTCCGTGGGCAACTCAAAATGGTTGACAGCTTTCATAGGTGAGTTTTTGCCAGGTCATGTTTGCTCTAGAGTGCCAAAAGGATTGTTACACGAGACAATTTAATTTCTTATAACGATGCTTTGGTAGGAGAATTGCTGAAGGAGTTATTTAATTATCAAAAGGCAGTGAAAACAATCCAATAAAAGCTTATTTAATATTCTGAATTATAAAGGGGACTTGTTGCACATTTTTACCCAGGTTTTCCGAAGGAAAAAACTGGTTATTAGATTGGCGAATGGCGGGTGGGTGAGCTGGCGGGCGGGGGGAACAAGCTTGACCGGCCATAACTTTGTTGTCCATAGTGAGATTTTAAAATTATTTGGCACATTCGTTCACCATCATTAGACGGTGTGTTGCGCAAAAGAATTACATCAATATCTCGAAGGTCAACTTCACACTTTGAGTTCAAAGGTCAAAAATGGCCATAAATGAGCTTGTCTGGGCCATAACCATGTCATTCATTGTGAGATTTTAAAATCATGTGGCACATTTGTTCATCATTATTGGACGGTGTGTCGCGCGAAAGAATTACGTCAATATCTCCAAGGTAAAGGTCGCCACAACTAAAAACAGATTGAATTTAAAACAAGGGGGGTTACTTTCAACAATCAGTAACAATGCACATTTTGGTTGTCTCCCTTTATTAGACTTTTTTGTTTCAAATTGAAAACCTGGTTTTGTGACAATTTTGTCCCTTGTTGTATTTTTAGCTCGCTTGAACACAATATGATCTAATGTGATCTTTTTGTGTGTTGTTCGTCTTCAATATTTGCCTGTTGAACATCCTAGAGGCAACATTTATGGTCCATTCTTTATGAAACTTGGTCACAACATTTGTCACAGAGATATTTTTTGTAAATTTAGAAACGAGTGTGCGATCTAGGGTAACTTGGCCTGTTTATTTGAATCTGTGACAACGCTTTTGAACAGTTTCATTTCTTCAAATTGTTAACAAGTTCTTTAAAATTAGAACCCAAAGAATGTACATTTTTATAAAAAAGCAAAGAAATTGTGAACAATTTATTATGATTGGCACTCAATTGGTTGCCAAACAGTTTGTCTTGTTTTAAAGATTTTTAGAATGTTTTTCATATTGTTAAGTGTACTAAAGAATAAATGTGATGGTTATATTGTCAAAGATTTGTATGTTTTTGTTTCATGTTTTTAAGTGTTTTTAAGAATAAATGTGATCATTATATACATGTAGTCACAGATTTCACAAAGTCGGTTGTTGTTTCATGTTTCATATAATTCTGAGTTAGAATGTTTGATTTAGGAAATGAATGATGAAATATTAAGAATGTTTTACCCTTTTGTGAACAGAAATTGCATTGAAAATGAATATTTGATCTTAACTTTCATCCAAGTAAAACTACTCTAATAACGCAAAGCTGTAGGAAGTATTTTATCGTAAATTATTAATTTATTAAATGTAACTGAACATTTTACTGGTATGTTAAGCTGAATTTGCTTTTTGTGCATTTCAATTTTGTTTCTTTGTTTTTCAGAACTAGTTTACAATATGGCATTAATTGTTTAAAGCGGATTAATTATGACAAAAAAGATTTGGAGAGTAGAAGAGAAAAGTCAATGGAAGAAAATATAGGTATGGTATAGAATGGGTTTAACCCTTTACCGCTTAGATACGTATTTTGATGCATTTGAAGTCATTTAGAAAGATTGAAGTTTAAAAGGCTACGTTCACAACCCTTAGATACTAATGAGCAGCAGCAATCAGCATAAAACCTGAACAGACTGCAAGTTACTCGCAGATTGTTGTGGTTTTATGCTGTTTGCACATAGCTATTTTCACTTATTAACTTCTGAGTGAGAAAGGAATAACTGCTGAATTATACTGTCATTTCAATCCGGAATAGGGCAGATTTGTATGCCTTCCATAGAATGGGAGGCATTAAGAATTGCTTTTGTCTGTCCGTTTTTCTGTGTGTCAAAGAGCTTGTATTTTGAGCTCCTCTTTAAAAAAATTTGTTTTTTTCCCAATCTTTTGCAGTTCAATGGTCTTTGATGAAAATGATATGGCTTGTTTTTTTTCCTCTATAAAATATATTGTCCCAAAATGGTGTGCTTTTTACGTCTCTTTAACTTTTTGGTCAATTTCGCTGAAGCTTTAACTGTTGAATCACCTTAATATGTAGATTATTGTAAAGAAAGGAATTTTTACTGCGAAAAGTTTTGCTCTTCTCTGTTTTGTCCTCAGTAGAATAAAAGTGGATTCGTCTTTATCCAAACATGTGTTGTGGGACTCCAGTGTCTGTCACAAATTTTTTGTTCATGTCCTTTTGTTTCCTCTTTGTATTATAAGAAAGCAGTTAAACTTAATATAATGTAGCTTTGATATAATTTTGGTTAAAATTTAATGTCATAAATACATACCTGCTATCCCTAGCTATACCTTTCTAGGTGGTTTAGCTTCTCCAGAAATCTTCAAGTGCCGGAATTCGGCCACCTCTCCTACTGAAAAAAGAATTCAGGTTAAACATAGTACAATGTAACCTAACCGGAAATCAAGAACCGTAACTCATCTTACTTTTCTGGAGACACACCGTGCACATCACCATTTTCTATCGGCTTTAAATTTGGACTTTTAGTTCAATTCTGCGTTATGGAATTGGGTTTGAATTGATGAATTGTACAATTTATCGTTTCTGCTTCATTCAGAAATCTTTTCTGGTATTATTTTGTTGATAATTCATTGTTTTTAACTTTTTGCCGGATTTTTCCATGTGCTCATGATTTGAGCACGAGGATTTCGTGATTTTTTTCAACAAGTTATTGACAATTTTATACATTGTAAATACTTTGTTTAACTGATTATTTCAGTTATTTTGTTCTATTTACAATGTTTTCTTCCGGGATTCTCTTCTTTTTCTACTTTCAGAATAAGAATGAGTTTGCAAACTAGAGATTCGTGTGGGCACATTAAGGCTTCGTGGGATTCCCACAAGATTTGTTTGTCATGCACTAATTGTTCCTTTGAACATAAATGCTCTGTTTGTAGTGCGTGAGACGATGCGACGTGGCAGAAAAGCAATCCATCGCAGAACCTTTCTAAGCAGAAAACGTACAGATGAACCTTCATCAGATGAGAAATTCCCGGTGACTTTACAGCAGACTTTACAGCAGATGTCAGATGATCAATTGCAGCATCAGTCACCGCATATAACTTTAATTGTTTTCAGCTTTGCTGGGTGTTTTGTACCTGCTCAGGTTTCATGAGCACGTACTTATCATGATCTTCATCAATAGGTAATTGAGAAGATTTTTACTGTGTAAATATTCTTCTCATGTGTTACAAGATCGTGCATAGCGTGTTCTTCTAATATATTGACAGAATGTTTATCATTTGCCATTGTGTGCAAAAATGATTTTACTTTCCATATGAAAATCTTAATTATGGTCATTTGAATTTTCATCTGTTTTGAATTAAACTTTGTTTAATTTACGATCTTCGGCAGTCATATTATAGGTTATAGGTACTTTTTACTTTCTCTTTTACAATAATAATAAGAGAATGTTAATTAATTTCATTATGGGCAAATAATGATTTTATGTTCCGTATGACAATCTGGTCTGTGACCAGTTTATTGTTGAATATGTTTTGCTCTTGTCTTTCATATAATCAACAACATGATGGTCGCAGATACAAGAGTGGATTAATACCCGGTGACTTTGAAGACCACAGATGACATGTTGCAGCATCAGTCACTGGGTATCAGGCAAGATGGCGATCGTGCTTTACATCGGAAAGTCGATCAACATCAGACCATATGGCGACAATCGTCAGTCGGTCTTTGCCTGATGGCATTGGTCAAGGACATCGACCAATGCCAGACCAATTGGCACCTGCCATACGGTCATTATCCGGTGACAACGCTGGTCATGTCACGTCACCGGGTACCGGACCGGTCCGGGAAACGACCGGTCATCGGGGAACGGTCCTACCAACAGGTCAACGGAGACCGGTCCGACCCACCGGTCAACGAAGACCTTCACCAGTCACCTGTCTGACCCACCAGTCACCGTTCAACGTTGACAGGTCCGGTCACCGGTCCGACCCACCGGTCAACGGAGACTGGTCCGACTCACCAGTCAACGGAGACTGGTCTGGTCACTGGTCCGACCCACCGGTCACCGGTCATCTATTACTGATGACTGGTCCAACCCACCGGTCATCGGTTACTGATGATGTTGTCCGACTCACCGGTCAACGGTCATCTGTTACTGTTGACCGGTGAGCGGACCGGTCAACAGTAACAGATGACCGTTGACCGGTGGGTCGGACCAGTGACCAGTCATCGGTCAGTACTACCGATCAATGGTTACCGGTCAATACTACCGACTGTTCACCGTACACCGGTCAACATGCACCGATCATTAACCGGTCAACATTTGCTAGTCACCGGACAACGATCAGAAACAGACGTTCTTCTTCATCGGATTAATCCACTTCTTCGTCGTCAAATGCATATTCGTGGTCGACTAGTTCCGACTATAGAGGTAGACGTCAGACACGCTCTTATTTATCGAGCAGTCCTCATTCCCGTCATGGTTATGATCATTATCGATCATCTCGATCATCACAGAAACAATACTCGAGGAGACGTTATTCCCGTCATAGCTGTTCTAGCTCTTGGCGTCGTAGCCGTTCTAGATCTCGGCATCACAGGAATAAAGGTCAAAGACAAGCTCCACTGAAGCATTGTTGTTCCGACTTTTATGACCGGTCACATTACTATCCTATTTCTGATTGTAATGTCTCCTTACCCTATGCACCAGTTCCCAGTGTCATGTCAAAAACAGGTTGCATTGAATGATCCGATTTCACAGCATTCAATTCTGGTGTTCATCTCACCACAACGGCTGTTTTGTCTGCACCGAGGGTATCTACTACTACATGGGGTCAAGATTCCTTTGGACAATATGTACCTGTCACTTCTGATAATTCAGTCTATTTCTGGTTTTAATTATCAGTGTGTCGACTTTGTGGATAGTCTTTCTTAGTTACCAGAGAATCATCATTTGGTGCCGGATAATCCTCCTGTCATTCCTACCACTGACTACGGTCAAGAATTGGCAACATCAGTCATCGGGTATAGGGCAAGATGGAGATCCTACTATGCTGACTTCGTTAGAAAGTCGATCAACATTGGACCATATGATGACGACCGTCACCCGGTCTATGCCCGATGGCATTGGTCAATGACTACGACCAATGCCGTACCATTTGGCAGCCACCATACGGTCATTGCCTGGTGACAACACTGGTCATAGCATGACCGGTACTTCATCGGGTAACGGACCGGTCCGCTCACCGGTCCGGTCACTGGTCATCTATCAACAGTGACCGGTCCGGTCACCGGTCAATACTGCCGGTCACCGGTCATCGATCAAGAAGAGACCTCGATCATCATCATCGGAATATTCCTCCTCTTCTTCTTTAAAGGCATCTGGGTCGTCAACTAGTACCGACAATAGAGGTAGACATTGTACAAGATCTCCTTTATCGAGTAGCCCTCATTCACCGATCATCTCGAGACTCTAGGAGACGTTACTCTACCAGATGTCGTTCCCATCCCAGCCGATCTGTTTCTCGGCATCGGAGGAATAAGTTCGTTATCATGCTTCACGTAGACAGTCTCGCTCTGACTACTCGTATCCTACACATTACTATCCTGTCTCGGATTGTAATGTTGCGGTGCCCTATGTACCAGATTCAGTTTCCAGTTTAACATTAACAAAAATGTTGCTATGACTGGTACTACTTCGCATACTTTGCCTTCTAGTGTTTGTCTCACCACTACAGATACTTACTCTGCACCATGGGTATCTGCTACGCTACCTATTCGGGTACCTTGTGCTCAGGCACCGTAGAATCCGGACACGATATGGCTTCAAGATTCGTACCGGTCAATCCTGATAATTTACGGTCTTCTTACGGTTTTAATTATCAGGGGGTTGATTTGGTGGATGGTCATTCATCATAACCAGATACTTGCAATCTGGTGCATGATACTAGGCCTAGTATTTCCAATTCTGTTTCCGCAGATTCTTTGCACACTGCTGGTGTTGTAGACAATGAGGCCGATTCAGAGGCAGATTCCAATTATGACACGGATCAAATATTGTCATCAATAAATCGGATTTATGAAATGATATGTCAAAATCTTGGTGATGATTATTGCCCAATTACTGCGGAGATGTCTACTAATTCGACGATCTCTATCACGTAAAATAGTCCGTACATTTGATCCCAACAGGCTTTCTAAGGATGCTTCTTGTATTGATACACGCCTTCCTTTTGGTTCTACTGTTTTATCAGTATTTCAATCGTTGGAATCAGCTTATAAGACCATTCCAAACGAGGAGAACTGTGGAAAGTGCCTAAGGATTTATCTAATCCTAAGCATAATGAACGGACTTGAAGCTACAAACCTCTCAGCTTGTTGGAATTGGTCTCCGGACAATCTGTTATCGCAGATTTCAATTCTTCCAGAGTGAATACCAAGACTCTTGTGTGATGGTGTCAACAGACAACACATCAGTTGTGACTTACATTCAGGCACAGGGGGAAAACATTCTCACTCCCTGTATCTGGAAACCAAGGAATTACTTGTTCTTTGCAAGACGCTCCACATTTTTATTATAGCCTAATATATTCCAAGTCGTTTCAACGCCCTGGTGGATGGTTGTCTCGCAAACACCAATTACTTCATCAGGAAGTGACCAATCAGATTTTTCTCATGTTTGGTTATCTTATGGTCGACCTATTTGCAACCAGACACAATCACATACTTCCTCTGTATTTGAGTCCGGTTTACGATTCGGTTAATTATCTTCCATTTTGATTCCCCAATATTGGCAAAAATCAGGGTGAGTTTGTGTAGCATAATCCTGATCGCCCCTTGGTGGCCCAGGAGATTGTGGTTCAACGATCTTCTCAGTCTCCTGTACGATTATCCCAGGACACTTCCTCACAGATCAGATCTTCTGTCTAAAGAGGCAGACTGCATGCGGATCCAGCAATGTTCCACTTACACGTCTGGCCGTTATCAGGCAACCTCTGCAGAAGAAACGCTTTTCTGTCAGGGCTTCAACCCTCGTTGCATCTGCAAGTAGAAAGTCCACTAGAGCATTCTATGATGCTCGATGTAAACTCTTCTCTAATTGGTGTATTCAAGGGAAAATTGATTCCCTCAATCCTTCTGCTAGATGCATAGCGGATTTTCTCATCTATCTTTTTGATGATAAGATACTTTCTCTTAGCTCCATCAAAGGATATAGATCTATGATTTCACATGCATTGGCATTTATTAAATCATCACAAGTCTGTGCTGATCCAGCGATTTCGTAACTGATTCGATCTATGACACTTAAACGTCCTGTTTCTCGTACACTTGCGCCTAAATGGGATTTGGCTTGTGTTCTTGATTCTCTAGATCAAGCTTCTTTACAGTTTCTATCTTGGAAGACAGTTTTCCTTCTTACTATGGCTTTAGCCAAAAGGAGAAGTGAAATTCATGCTCTGTCTATCTCGGATGGTCATCTTCATTTTGATTCCTCAGATGGATCTGTAACTTTGTTATGTCAGCCAGGATTCCTTGCTAAATATCAACTCCCCTCTATGGCTTCTAACCCTTCAAAGTTCCAAGTCTTTCTAATACTTGTGGACATGAAGATGATGATAGACTTCTTTTCCCAGTTAGGGCGTTATAATTCTATCTTAAAAGAGTAAAGTCTATTCGAGGTTCTCGTAAGCGACTTTTCATTCCGTTAAAAGAGGGGGGGGGATGTGTCTGCGGCTTCAATTTCTCGATGGGTAGCCTCGACTATTAAGAAGGCGTATTCATCTCTCTCATCTAGGGATTTATCCCTTTTTAAGATCAGACCGCATGAATTAAAAGCTCTTTCGGCTTAGTGGACGTATATTAATAATGTTCCACTTTCTGAAGTGCTTCAAGCTGCTTTCTGGAGGAATCCGACCACCTTTTCCTAATTCTATCTTCTATCTCTTGAGTGTCAACAGGACAATTTATATATGTTGGGTCCTCTTGTGGTTGCTTGAACGGTAGTTTCTTCCATGGCGTAAATGTACTGGTCCTATTCAGAAACTAAGTACAATTCTGTGCTAACAAAGATTGTATGGGGACACATTTCTACTATCTCTGGCTGAAAAACCTGATTATGGGTTTTTGTTGTGATGGGAGAACCATCCGCCACAGCTACAAAATCAGCTAGGGATAGCAGGTATGTATTTATCACATTAAAACAAATTTTCTTAAAATAAAATTCATTTTAATTATTAAATACTTACCTGCTATCGGTAAGTCCCACCTCCCAACCCCGCTCATCGTTTTATATTTTCATAATTGTATGAAAAGTAAGATGAGTTACGGTTCTTGATTTCCGGTTAGGTTACATCGTACTATGTTTAACCTGAATCTGTTTTCAGTAGGAGAGGTGGCCGAATTCCGGCACTTAAAGATTTCTGGAGAAGCTAACTCACCTAGAAAGGTATAGCTAGGGATAGCAGGTAAGTATTTAATAATTAAAATGAATTTTATTTTAAGAAAATTTGTTTTAAAGCATTAAATTGTTTATATATTTCAAGCTGATACCATTTAATAAGTCTTGGTGTTCAAGACACTTGAGTTTATATAGATGTATTTGTAAATGTTCCCAATTGTTCCTGTAAATAATGTTGACATGTGACACTTTATTCAACATTTAATGGTAAAGCTTACACCATTCAATATCTCCCTTGCTTGCTTACGTGTTTTCAAAAGCCATCAGGCACATGATTATGCTTTGTTAGCTACAAACTGGCGTTAAGGGGGAACTTAAGGTTTTATCCTCAGTCAGTCTATATGTCCAGCACCCGATTGTATAAACAGTTAAACCGGCGGTTAACCACATACTGGCGGTTAAAAGTGGGTAACATGTTGGTTACTGGTCGGTAAGTGTTTTTATAAAATTTGGTTTGTTATACCGATCGGTTAAAACCCAGTTAAAACATACCCTGCTTCCCTAGGTGGGTAAGTACAAGTAACCGAGAGGTAACTTACACAAAATGGCCGCGGCGCGCGACATTATAAAAGCTAACCATCGACGACATTCACAATTTCGATGAGTAAACAACAAATTGCAGCGACTGACACTTTATTTGACTTAATTTACAGGGAAATACAATTTCCGACTTCGGACGACAAATTTAAGGACGCACAGAACGTGTTTCTTATATTCTGTTATGGGTATGCCGTGTGTGATCCGATGCATCAATTGCGCCCATGTTAAAATAATTTCTCCGAGAACAGGGAACGACAAAAGTACAAAACACAAAACATGTTCGAACTAGTATCTTACCTTTGATAATCCTTTAAAATCCATAAATAATCCATTTAATTCAATAATTGACGAGTTTGCATCTAGGGTTTTTGATAATTATTTTAGCATAGTTAAATAAAGACCCTTATGCCATCATATCATTATATTCAAGTGAAAACTCAATAAACTTTCTTCTTCGTCACACACTACGTCATGTACTCTATGTACATTACTGCTGTTAAAATGAACCGGAGCAGTTTATCAAATGTGTCGTGTTCTGAGAAAAATGGGCATAATGCATCTGCTTAAAGTGTCGTCCCATATTAGCCTGTGCAGTTTGCACAGGCTAATCAGGGACGACACTTTCCGCTTTTATGACATTTTTGTTAAAATGAAGTCTCTTCTTAGCAAAAATCTATTTTTGGCGGAAAGTGTCGTCCCTGATTAGCCTGTGCGAACTTAACAAGCTAATCTGGGACGACACTTTACGCACATGCATTATGCCCAGTTTTCTCTGAACACGACACAAATAATAGCCGTTGGTGAACTCGGTTGCATTTGCAGATTTCTGAATACAAAGATATATTTAAACTTGAACAATGTTTTATTTGTCTATGGTAAATTCCCTTATTGTACAAGAAAGTAAGTAAGTTTATTGTAAACATAAGCAAAATTAGAAGAATAGTCTAGCATGTTACGACGACCATGTATATTTTTTATGTTACATCTAGAACAACTAGAAGAATAGACGTCTTTGTAAGCACTCTCTTGCAGGGCTCAACATTAACAGTAGTCCTATTGCCCCTGGCAAGTAAATGTTGGGTCCGGGCAAGTTATTTTATAATCTAGTTGTCCGCCCAGGCAAGTGCAAAAAAGAACAAAGAGCATTAAATTTTGTCTTAAATTAGACTTAAATTGCTGTTATCATTTTGTTAAATGTGCAAAAGTAAAAAGGGTTGTGTGGTGTATCATTTTGATCTTTATTAAAAAATATGAGGTTTACAGTTAATGTGATATTTCATGTTTGGGCAAATGGCTTTACGTTCAGGGCAAGTAGATTTTCTAAGTACTTGCCCAGCAGGGCAAGTTGGTTTTTAGGTGAATGTTGAGCCCTGTCTTGCAGTTTGGAAGCACCAGGGATTCCGCTAAATGATGCAAATCCCGACATCATTATCAATTTGTCCCTGGTCATTTTGATGAACTCATAGTTAAAATTTACACTTTATTTTATTGTGAATTCATTTGTAAATGATTTTGATAAAAAAAATTACATGTCTCTGTTTATAACGGTGACACTTTGTGCGAAAATTACGTCATTAGAAAATGCAATGTGGGAATGTTTCGGTTAAAGTTACCGGTGGTTAAATTCCACTATGCGCGGTTAGGTTACTTTGCGGTATATCGTGTTTATACAATCGAGTTACCTTGAAGGTTACTATACCTGAATAACCGCAAACTTACCAAGGTTTGAATGTTACGGAGCTGTAACTTTAACCAGCGTTTATACAATCGGGTGCAGGTGTCTATAGTCTGTCTCCTATGCAATTACTCCAAAAGTACACAAGCAAGGTTGATCAGCTTTTTAATAGTAAAGTGTATGTCATTTCAGTTTTATGTGAGAGCTTTGGTTACAGTATAGAACTTAACTGAACATTGTATGAACTTTGTATAATTACTATTTGAATCTTTGTTCTTACTGTTATATGTACATTGATTGGTCTAAAATGTTATTGTTTTGATCTTTTATTTCAGATGTGTTAGTATGGACCAATGAAAGAATAATACGATGGGTGCATAATATAGGTTTGCGTGACTATGCGAATAACTTGTTTGAATCTGGTCTTCATGGGGCATTGATAGCAATGGATGAGAGCTTTGACCACAACAGCATGGCCCTGGCGCTACAGATTCCTACACAAAACACAAGTGTTAGTATCCAAGGTCATACCATTCGCTTGGTACATTAAGATAATTTAGCTCATTTGTTTCTAAGATGGCTTAGTTGAATTTGTAAGAACAGTTGAAGAATGTTTTAACATATGTTAGCCAGTTGATGAAGACTTGAGAATGGCTTGTCATAAATAAATTGTTTTTGGTTCACATGCATGTTTTCATTATAAACTAGTCAAATGTTTTGTAAAAATGCAATACATGTTGGGTGGGAATAGTTTTCAGTTCTCAGTTTTTAGCTCACCTGTCACGAAGTGACATGGTGAGCTTATATGACCGTGTTATGTCTGGCATCCGTAGGTGCGTGCGTGCGTGTGTGTGTGCGTCCGTCAACAATTTGTTTGTGTAGACAGTAGAGGTCACAGTTTTCATCCAAACTTTATGAAATTTGGTCAGAATGTTTATCTTGATGAAATCTGGGTTGGGATTGTATTTAGGTCATCTGGGGTCAAAAACTAGGTCACTAGGTCAAAAACTAGGTCAAATATTAGAAAAACCTTGTGTAGACAATAGAGGTCACAGTTTTCATCCAATCTTTATGAAATTTGGTCAGAATGTTTATCTTGATGAAATCTGGGTTGGGATTGTATTTGGTTAGTCAGGTGAGCGATTCAGGGCCATCATGGCCCTCTTGTTTTAATGTTTTGGTTATGTTTTAGGGGTTTTGAAGATTTTTGGTTATTGATCATGCACAACTTTACATTGAACTCCTCTCACATGTAAGATATATGTGGGGTTTCAGATACGCTCACAGTTAGAACGCGAGTTCAACAATCTGCTTGCCAGAGGCACTGACCGACAGCTGGAGGAGGTAGGTCTGTATTGTTTTTGTTTACTTTTTGAATGGCCCTCGCTCCTGCTGTGCTTGGTTGTGGAATTTCTTACCGACCCTCACTGTACCGCCTACTGGGGTGAGTTTAACAGTTGCTGCTGTGTGACTAAACATAACCTTCAAGCTTTATGTCTTCACTTGTTTTCAAGTTTTTTTAAGGATATTCTGGCAAAGTTTTAGGGTTTTATTTGAATCACCCTGTCTGTTGCTTGTTCTGTGTACAATGCATTACTTGTAACACATGAATTTGTATAGAAATGTTGCAGTTTTTGCAGAGTGAAGAGATTGGGAATAGGGCTGAATATCAGCCCATTATTTCAAAAACAAAAAGACTGTTAGGGATTTGAACTCTGTGAAACATACTTCTAAATAAGTTTGTCCTGTACATGCAGGTGCAATTATTCATATAAAGGTAGTATTCTAGACAGTTTTATGATGTTTATTAAGTGAAAATTAAAGGTAAGCTTGAAAAGATTATGTTTGTCACATTCATATTACATAATGTATTCCTGATTTATATGAAGTGCTTAATACATTTGAAAAAAAGTTAAATTTAATCTTAAGGACAAATGCACTTGCAGGTATTTTTCCAGTGTATTGTTAAGTAAAAGTCAAATATATTTACATTTTATAACTCTGCCTTAAAATTTGATGAAACAGATTAAATTAAAAAAAGTTCAAATTAATTTTATTTAAGTTTTTTCGCCAAACCTGGCATGATTGTTAAGCACACCAACATTAACCAGCAAATATTAATATATTTGTTTGCTTATATAATAGTCGAAAGTTGCATATTTAGGTAAGTTTTTATTTCAATGCTATTTTACCAGGCAGATGTAGTAATTTAGTGCCAACTGGCTCCAAGCACTTTTTTGTGTTAGTGCCTGATGAGCTTTTAATATTGTAATTGTAAGATATTAAATCATCATTCTACTATATTATATTCCAGCATATAAACTTTTAAAAATCTCTTTCAACACATATTTTAAAATATTCATGCCTAAAATTCAGTGTTTATGTTGGTGAGCTTTAGTTTGATGAATGGACTTTGAAATGCGTTATGGTAATAACAAAACATTTCACTCTCAACATGAAGGATGAAATTAACAATTTTAAGAATGAAGATCTGTAAGTTGTATTGGTTTATTTTCATTAATAAAACATAGGAAATTTTGAAGAACATTTTATTAAATTTCTGATTGAAGAAATGAGTTTCAACATGCTGTGTAAGTTCTTTGAACATTTTATGTAATCAGACGCACAGAAATCATCATCCATTGTTGGCTTCTACAATTGTATATGCTGCTTAATATATTGAAATATCCTTTAACACTACAATTACTAACACCTATATTCCATTCCCTTGAGCTTTTCTAAGCAAGCTTTTATTAAAGCCAGCTTCTACCTAATCCTCACTATTTAGCCAGTACTATATGCTATATATATAAAACTATATATGAGTAACCGATCCATACCATATTGTGTAAAGTAACAGTAATTGGGAACATTTTCAGCTAGTTAAATTATAATCGTGTCCAAAAACTAATTTTGTTAACAACGTTTAGCTTGACAATAAAATATTAAAAGAACCAATTACAAGTAGCATTCAAATAAAGGAGCCTTGCTTTAGGGAGACTGGGTATGTAATAATGGGCACAGTCTATCCAGGGATTGCTTTTTTGTCTCACATTATGTTCATGTAGAAGATTTTTCCTTTAATCCTTTCCCACTTAGAAAAAGAGTAAAATGGCTATGTGCAAACAGCATAAAAACCAAAACAGCAGGCAAGTAACTCGCAATCTGTTCAGGGTTAATGCAGTTTGCTGCTCAACAGTACCTAAGCTTTGGAGATGATGCCTTGAAAACTTGAATCTAGTAAGAAAGGTCTTCAATTAAATATAACTTTCGAAGGGACTACAAATGTGTTAAAATAAACGTATCTAAGTGGTAAAGGGTTAAATGAAAATTTCCATAAAATTGAAAAGCGTTGCCCCAGTTTGCAGGCTTACTTTAGGCACATGCATTAGGTCTGGTTTTCTTAGATTCTGTTGAAATGTTTATCTTCTGTATCTTTTCATGCATCAGTGGTAACAATAGAACATCCATGCATATTTTTTCATAAATATTGTATTTTTTGAAAGGAAGATGAATGTTACAGAGCATGAATGTTAAAGAGCATAATTTTTTTTGCAATGCAATATATTTTTCAAGATGAAAGATGAAGTATTGAACAATTTTGTTAGAAAGGAATGCCCTTTATTGTTTAACAGTTGTAATTAGATTGTATCATTCATATACACATGTATTAGGTCTCAGCTAGTAGGTGGGTATTTTATTGATCTGCCATCTGCAAGATGAACGCACACATCCCTGAATGATCCAGCTGTATCGTGCCTCCATTCTACCAGTCATCAACTGTGATCCAAACCTGTGCTTTATATGAAAAATTGTGTTTATAATTATGTACAAGTTGATTGTGAAAATCAGATGTTCTGCTCTTGTGCCAGTTTCACATTTAGGCCTTGATTTTGTGCTCAAAGTGGGCTTTGGTGACCAGTCAAAAAATAATCATTCCTCATGAACATTCTGATTTGTCCCACCGTAACGGCCATATTTATTTCAATACTCATGAAACTTGATCAGAATGTTTGTCTTGACAACAGCTATTATTATTATGCCCCCCTTGAAAGAGAGGGGGTATATTGTTTTGCTGGATGTTGGTGGGTCGGTCTGTCTGTAGACCAGCTCGTTTCTGGTCAATAACTCGTTAACGAATTGACCGATTGGCTTGATACTTCACATGTACAGTGGATGACATTGAAATTGGGGTCACTAGGTCAATGGTCAAGGTCACTGTCATAATAAGTGTTAAAGTTGTTTCCAATCAATTACTTATCAACTTATTGACTTGATACTTCACATGTGCATTGGCCTTGAACAGTAGATGACCCCAGGTCAAGGTCACTGTCACAATAAGTGTGAAAATTGTTTCCGATCAATAACTCATCAAAGAATAGACAGATTGGCTTCATACTTCACATGTGCATTGGCCTTGGGCTGTAGATGACCCCCAATGAAATTGGGGTCACTTAATCAAAGATCAAGGTCACTGTCACAATAAGTGTGAAAATCGTTTCCGATCAATAACTCATCACCGAATAGACCGATTGGCTTCATACTTCACATGTGCATTTGCCTTGGACAGTAGATGACCCCTATTGAATTTGGGGTCCTTAGGTCAAAGGTCACGGTCACTGTCACAATAAATGTGAAAATTGTTTTCGATTAATAACTCGTCAACAAATAGACCCATTGTCTTGATACTTTCCATGTGTATTGGCCTTGGACAGTAGATGACCCCTATTGAAATTGGGGTCAAAGGTCAAGGCCACTGTCACAATGAGTCTGAATTTTTTTCCAATCAATAACTCGTCAAAGAATTGAACGATTGGCTTGATTCTTCACATGTGCATTGGCCTTGGACAGTAGATGACCCCTTTTGAAATTGGGGTTACTAATTCAAAGCCCTGTTTTGTAGGCATATGTCTCCGACTGCGGAACTCTTGTTACTCTAGAAGCCACATGTATGATTCAATCTTAATGAAACCTTGTTGGAATACTTACACTAGCATGACTGAATTTGATTATGTGAGATTTATCAACAGGTTAAATCTTATAAAGCCTGTCAATAGTTTCCTAATTGGATAAATGTTTTGTCTTGACCATATCTTGGCAGAATGTTTAACAGGCATTGTGTGAATACGTTTTAACTCTTTCCCACTTAGAAGCAAAGAAGAAATGTCTATGTAAACACAGCATACAATCAGAGCAGCCTGCAAGTACATTTGTAACTTGCAGTTTGTTCAGGTTTTATGCTGTTTGCTGCTCATCAGTATCTAAGGTTTGGAGATGAAGCCTCAAAAACTTGAATCATGGTTTCACTATAGCCATATGAAGAAAACTGCAAGGTAGGTTCTTTTTAATAGACATGAATCATTTTAACAGGGCCCACATATAAAAAATTGCTCTTAGCAAGTTAAATGATGATTGCCCAAAAAATGTGACTTCTGCAGTGTAAGAAAGGTTTCACAATAATCATATAAGGAAAACTCTACTGCCGCCTGTCGACCATATTTTTCACTTTTCATTTTTTAACTTGGCTAAGATATTACAAGTGCAAATGATCTTTGCAAGTTTCATGATGATTTGACTTAAAATTAGACTTATTGAGACTTTTTAATGAAGGTTTCATTATAGCCATATAAGGAAAACTGCCCTGCCCCCTGGTAGCTATTTAACCCTTTCCCACTTTGAAGCAAAGTGAAAAATGTGCAAACAGCATAAAACCAGAACAGCCTGCGGGTAACTCGCAGTCTGTTCAGGTTTTATGCTGTTTGCTGCTCATCAGTATCTAATGGTTGGAAATGAAGCTTTTAAAACTTGAATCTAGTAAGAAAGGTCATTGATTAAATTTAACTTTTCTAAGGGACTACGAATGCATTAAAATACATTTCTACGTGGTAAAGGGTTTAACCTGGGTAAGCTCTTCATATCCATTATGGCTCGCTTGTTAAAGAGTGGTAGCCTGAAAAGATTTTAATTAGTTGTCATTAAACTGAAAATCTTTTGAGACCCGTATTAGTATTAAGTTGCTTTATTGGTAATAATTCAAATTATTGTGTGAATGAAGGAGGCAATTTTTCAATAGAATTAAAATACTAGTATGTATGTTTCCATTTAAATTTATTACCAGGTTTTTCGATGGAAAAAACTGGTTATTAGATTGGCGAATGTCACTGGCGGGCGGGCGGAACAAGCTTGTCTGGGCCTTAACATGTCGTTCATTGTGAAATTTTAAAATCATATGGCACATTTGTTCACCATCATTAGACGGTGTGTGGCGCGAAAGAATTACATCGATATCTCCAAGGTCAAGGTCACACTTTGAGATCAAAGTAAAAAATGGCCATAAATGAGCTTGTCCGGGCCCATGTCATTCATTGTGAGATTTTAAAATCATTTGGCACATTTGTTAACCATCATTGGACGGTGTGTCGCACACAAGAATGACGTCAATATCTCCAAGGTCAAGGTCGCCATGAGTAAAAATAGATTTATTTTGAAACAAGGGGGGTAACTTTGAGCAATCAGTTCAGTTTGAGTTGTCTCCTTTTATCAGACTTTTTTCAAATTGAAAACCTGGTTTTGTGACAATTTTGTCTCTTGTTGTACTGAGAAATGATGTCAGAATGAAGTCAAGACAAGGTGTGTTATTGGGAAGGGAGGAGCTTGACACGTGTGTATCTTACATAGATATTTTTGCAGGTACAACTGGCTCAATCTTGAACAAATGGGTGACCGGTCTGTATAGCAGTTCATTGATAAACACTCACCCCACACATGCTGTTAATTCTTTCCCCCGTAAGAAGCAAAGTGAAAATGGCTTTAGCAACCAGCATAAAACCAGAACGGCCTGCGGATAACTCTCGCTCTGTTCATGTTTTATGCTGTTTGCAGCTCATCACTAACTGAGCATTAGAAATGAATCCTTTGAAACTTGAATCTAGTAAGAAAGTTAAGTGGCATGCAGTGACAGTAAAAATTGTTATGTTTGATTTCAGTTAAATGTAATTTTCAGCACAAACCAAGAAGAAGACAGACTTGATATAAATGGGTGAAAAAAACATAATTTTGCATTGAACATAGTTGCACAGTAAAGTGGTGAATTAATATACCAAGACTAGGCTTGTATTGATAAATTGCTCATCAGTACGTACAGCCATGACATGCTGATGAACATGTAAACATGGTAACCAGCATTGATTATCAACTCAAAATTGCTTAAAAAATATTTTGATTTCTATAAATAACTCAATAAAATGTATCTTTTGTAGTATTGTGTCTTTCAGATTTTGAAGCATTGTGTACTAATCTGTCATAGAATATCTGTTTCATTTACATTGTTAATGAGTGGGATAAAAAAAACTTACGTATAATTAGAATGTTATTTAAACTTTTATTTAACATAGTACTTAAGTATGAGCGTTGTTTAACCATTCATTTGCATCAAGCAGTTACTGTCAAAATATGCCGGCTTGGGAAGAATTGGGCAAAAATTCTCAATAATGTGTGAAAAGTCTTGGTTGCAAACCAGTTTGTTATATTGCAACAGAATATTATTGATTATTTAATAAAGGCAATAAACCATGCATTTGTAAATTGCAACAGAATATTATTGATTATTTAATAAAGGCAATAAACCATGCATTTGTAAATTCATCGTTTGTTCTATTTAGAATTTGTTAAATTGCATCTTTTTATGCCCCCCTTCGAAGAAGAGGGGGTATAAAGTTTTGCACATGTCGGTCAGTCCATCCACCGAATGGTTTCCGGATGATAACTCAAGAACGCTTACGCCTTGGATCATGAAACTTCATAGGTACATTGATCATGACTCACAGATGACCCCTATTGATTTTCAGGTCACTAGGTCAAAGGTCAAGGTCACGGGGACTCGAACAAGTAAAATGGTTTCCGGATGATAACTCAAGAACGCTTACGCCTAGGATCATGAAACTTTATAGGTACATTGATCATGACTCGCAGATGACCCCTATCGATTTTCAGGTCACTAGGTCAAAGGTCAAGGTCACGGTGACTCGACACAGAAAAATGGTTTCCGGATGATAACTTAAGAAAGCTTACGCCTAGGATCATGAAACTTCATAGGTACATTGATCATGACTCGCAGATGACCCCTATTGATTTTCAGGTCACTAGGTCAAAGGTCAAGGTCATGGTGACTTTACACAGTAAAATGGTTTCCGGATGATAACTCAAGAACGCTTCAACCTATGATCATGAAACTTAATACGTACATTGATCATGACTAGCAGATGACCCCTATTGATTTTCAGGTCACTAGGTCAAAGGTCAGGTCACGGTGACTCGACACAGTAAAATGGTTTCCGGATGATAACTCAAGATCACTTTAACCTAGGATCATGAAACTTCATAGCAGTGCCCCAGATAAGCTGCGTATCTGCGTCTTTCACTCTATTAAAATATTTAAAAACGCAAAGAAATACAATATCATGCGTATTGAAAACGCAACCAATTTGACATTTACGCAAATTCTGCAAATTTAATGCGTACGATACAATCGCTTCGATCGAAAATGCTTTGCTCGTTTTAGGTATTTCCTCTTTGGAATTATTATTGTAACGCGGCGACCGTTTCATTCAGCAAGCGCCTGGATGACGGAGCCGGAAAACAGTCAAAGTTATTCAAACGCTCTGCGGACCAGATTTCATTGTTAAAGAAAAGGTCTGACCAAATTATTTACGATGACATACATGCGTTTTCAATCTGACTTCATCTGTCAATCATTGTGCATGTATTTGTAAACCGTCTGTACTTTCAGTTTCTATAACGATCCGAAATAAATATGTCTAAAAGAGGTCGAAAACGTCCGCGATTGTTGCGCCAAAATATCAGTCTATATGTTTGACAGTTACAAAGATGTAAGTTAACATAATTCTTCCAGTTTTTATTATCGACAGTTTCAAGGATTAAAGAAGTTATGAAACATCAGTTTGTTAAAGTTAATTATAATAGTTTACAGTTTTATTGAATCAATACAAGTGTGCAGCTTCAAGAGAAGTAAAGCAGCAATGATTTTAAGGTATACCTTTTTATAACGCATTTCACCCTATTTCAAGAATGAAATCACCCTATTTTTCAAAATCAATGGGTGAAAACCCTATTTCACAAACAATTATCTGGGGCACTGCATAGGTACATTGATCATGACTGGCAGATGACCCCTATTGATTTTCAGGTCACTGGGTCAAAGGTCAATGTCACAGTGACAAAAATCGTATTCACACAATGGCTGCCACTACAACTGACAGCCCATATGGGGGGCATGCATGTTTTACAAACGGCCCTTGTTTTCATAGCAATGTATAGGTATATTGGACAGGATTGGCAACCTCATTTATAATATCACATTATTCCGTTGATTTGCGATTCATTTTTATATCATTTTGACTTAATTTTATTTAACTAAAAAAATATCAGTATAAATTATTTGCAAATTTTTTATGACCCCTTTTGAAGAAAAGGGGGCATATAGTGATCGGACTGTCCATCTGTCTGTCCGTCTGTCTGTCTGTCTGTTCGTCTTTCCGTCACACTTTGCGTTTAGGTTTCGAAAAATGCTCATATCTTCTATGTCCCTTGAGATATAACCTTCATATTCGGTATGCATGTGTATGTGGACAAGGCCTTTCCATACGCACAAAATTTTTTACCCCTGTGACCTTGAACTTAGGGTCCGCGTTTAGGTCTCGAAATCTGCGTTTAGGTTTTAAAAAATGCTCATAACTTTTATGTCCCTTGAGATATAACCTTCATATTTGGTATGCATGTGTATATGGACAAGGCCTTTCCATACGCACACAAATTTTGACCCCTGTGACCTTGACCTTGAACTTAGGGTCCGCGTTTAGGTTTCGAAATCTGCATTTAGGTTTCGAAAAATGCTCATAACTTCTATGTCCCTTAGATATAACCTTCATATTTGGTATGCATGTGTATATGGACATGGCCTTTCCATACGCACAAAAATGTTGACCCCTGTGACCTTGACCTTGAAGATAGGGTCCGCGTTAAGGTTTCCAAATCTGCGTTTAGGTTTTGAAAAATGCTCATAAATTCTATTTCTCTTCAGATATAACCTTCATATTTGGTATGCATGTGTATATGGACAAGGCCTTTCCATATGCACACAAATTTTGACCCCTTGACCTTGAACTTAGGGTCCGCGTTTAGGTTTCGAAATCTGCGTTTAGGTTTCAAAAAAAGCTCATAACTTCTATCAAGCGTTTATAGGGGGCATAAGTCATCCTATGGTGACAGCTCTTGTTTTAATAATTAACCTGTTAATAGATCGTGAAAATATTCTGTTCTTTGTCCTTTAACAATTGCAAGCCTGCTCCCTGCTTACACTTATATCACATGAACAAGTTCTCATTTGTCACAGGGCGAAGGCGGCAGATTCCGTCGGGCCCCATCATGGCGTAAAAAGTTCCGCAACAAGGAGCGAAGCAATGACGGCAGCGATCCAGGCAGTGAGGGTGGAGAGCCTGGGGATCAGTCCCCACCCCAGGGGCCCCGCAGGATGACCGGCCCAGGGTCGGCCCAACAGCTACAGATGACGGAGACCATGAGGAACTTTTGATCCAATGGCTGAGCTAGAAACTAGTGTATCTTGTGGGGGACTGTGTAGCAGATATGACGGTTTCACGCTCAAACTTTCATAATGTGCAATTTTATATATCTGAGGTGTTAGGAGTTCATAGCTACTGCTACGACGGTTGGCTGGTGAGAAGGGATGGTCTCCGAAGATAAACAATTCTTAAACCGTGTTCATTTACAATGGAACATTATGCCAAAGGCTTTTGGTATGATGTTCATATGTGCAAATGCCCAGTGGCTGATGTTGTCATGTTCCAAGTTATTGATATAGACTGGTTTTTGCTTGGTGTTGTCTGCCATGATGTATGTTGTCATCATTCTCTCTGTCGGGAAAACAGAGTAAACAATGTATGTCGTGTGAGTGTGAATACTTCTGGCCCTGGCTCCTGACTCGGTAACGTTTTTCTAGTCGGGGAAATATGACAGCTGCCTGTGGAACCCTGGAACCAGTTGCAATACAGAGTGTCACAATCACCGCATTATCATTTTCTTCCCCTTATAACGCATGTTTTACTTCCATTTGTCTAATTCTTAATATCATTAAGTCAGGTCATTCACTGTAGGCTAGATTTGGTGTCTTTTAAATGAACTAAATGTTTTGCTCAGATATACAGTGACAGAATTACTTGGGCACATACAGGAGATGTATGTGTCGTATTATAACATATATTGTAGTGAATTGTATAATGGCACCAATATGTGCTTTGTATTTGTTTTTGAAAAACAAACTAGTGTAAGGTTAATCAGTACATGATGTATATTTTATTTAAAAATAGTATTTGTTACTTTTAATTACTTTCTGGAGTAAGACCAGTTTAACTATTGAATCTTGATTACTTAAACAACTTGACAATAACATGTGAATGTCTTGCTTTCTTGAGTATTTATAACATTGTAGCAATGTATAAAAAGTACATATACTGAAAGACATTGCAATGAACTTTTTGTTAAGATATAAAGTCTGTTATTCATAAAAGATTTTATTTATCATGGCTTGGCAGGTTGGGTCTTTTGTTGAGCAAAATCAAGAACAGGGTTGTGATGTTACTTTTTGTGTGTACATTTTGAAAGTATATTTATTTTTGTCTATTAACGACTATGTTACATTCATTAGGAAATGTTGGACAAATTACATATTAATGTTTGTTAGACAAATTGTTTTGCCTGATGCTATATCGATTTTACTATAATTTGCTTCAAATTCCTGCCGTTGTTGTAAAAGGCCCCTAATTAAGCAAGTGAGTGATGATGGGTTGAGCATTTTTTGTGTGTTCCAATGCATAACACTTGAAATATTGAGCTATGCTCTGTGAAAAGGGGGTTAAATGCATGTGCATAAAGTGTCCTCCCAGAATAGCCTGTGCAGTCCGTATAGGCTAATCAGGGTCGACACACTTCACGCCTATACTTGATTTTTGCTAAGAAGAGACTTTCTTTAAAAAAAAAAAAAGCGGAATGTGTCTCCTTGATTAGCCTGTGCGGCCAGCACAGGCTAATATGGGACGACACTTACACACATGCATGAAACCCCCTTTTCACTGAGCGAAGCTCTTTTGATGAAATAAGGTATTTAATTAAAGGAGCTGTTCTAACAAAGTATTTGTCAAGTCATTAGTGCACTTAATTTTAGACTTTTAGTGAACTAAAATATTGATACATTTAGTAAGAGAAATTCTGACAAATGTGTTGGAAGATTACTTATCCTTCATGTTTCTTCTTAACACACTTGAGATCACGATACCTTGTCTTAAAAGCGTCATTTGTGCCTATTCTAAGATTAGCTATAGACACAATGTATCCTGACTTGTCTATGATTCATCTTAAAAGCAACTTTTTGATTGTTTCTGAAGTATTCTGATGCTTGTTTTGTGCAGTGAAATAAAATGTACATTATATGTATCCATTTGAAGTCAGCACATCAAGGAAGATAATTTTTGTCATAATATTGGGCTATACGACTTAATTGTCTAGAGACTCTGTTCGATATGATTCTAAACTAAATTCAAGTATTTGTTGTTATAATGGAATTTACTGAAATGCTCAAAGATGAGTTTGATGTATTATTAATTAAAAGTTAGTGTTGATGAGTAATCAATCAAGCCTTGTTCTAGCATTAAGAGTGGCGAAGGCCCTTGCTTGCTTTCTTGTAAAAGTGTAGCCATGAAATATGCAGGACACCAATGATTCCAGCAAACTGTGTAGGATTGACCATCAAGTCTGAAGTGAAAATACATTGTAGTTATCCCTGTTTTCTTAATATAAAAGAAATAGGATTTTTGTTTTTGATAACACATTCCTATTTGGTTAGACAACCTTTATTGTGTAACATATCTCAAATAAATCACAGATTAGGTGCCAATAGTTATGGCTATAAGTGTTTTATCTAGTTTGTGATTTTTATAATAACCTTGAATGTTAATGTTTGTGTTTTTAGCCAAAGTTTAAATTAAAATAAATAATTGTCATAATTGGAAGTTTTAAAAACACAAGTACCATGTTACAATAGTTTCTAGGGTTTTATTTTTTTATGCCCAAGGTAGCAGTTGAACTGTCCGTGAGTCCGTCCGTCTGTCTGTCTGTCCGTCATTCAGTTTTTTTTTGTCCGTCCGAAAACTTTAACATTTGCCATTACTTTTGCAATATTCAAGATAGCCACTTGATATTTGGCATGGATGTGTATCACGTGGAGCTGCACATTTTGAGTGGTGGAAGGTCAAGGTCATTCTTTAATGTCAAAGGTCAAGTATGTGGCTTCAAAGGGGCGCAGTAGGGGGCATTGTGTTTCTGACAAACACATATCTTGTTTTAACCCAGTTAACCAAATTTTAATTGTAGGATTTTCCTTGACAAAGTCAGAAAGTCAAAGTCAAAGTGAACACCAAATAGGAAAATATGTACTTCTTTTGGTTGGTATTGTTATAATGTTAGCATATATGTTCAAGCACTCTAAAATAATATCATTTTATAGCATAATTGACATGTATTTTCATACATTAACATTGACATATAAGCATCGTCATGCAAAAATTGGTCTTACGCCATATGCTGCTATCATGGCTCACGCAGTCTGGTCTAGAGCTACCTGTCCGCTAACAAGACCTGAAACATTTTGTGACTTTATAGTGGACGTATTAGCTCTGGATTTGCACAGGCTTGTCTGTGACTACGTTGTCCGCATGGGGCATAAGACCCATTTTGCGAATGACACGGGTGATATAGGTGTTTATGTTGCCCACCATTGTCTGTGTAAGAATCTCTGGAGGCTTTGGGTCTTACTATTAGTTGAGTGGAGCCCTGGTATGTAATTACATGAGAAGTGCCAGGTTGTGAGACACATACTGACTCAGAAATCCATTTACCATGATGTCTGTTGTCCATCAGGGTGTGCAAAATTGACCCCACCTTAGGGGTTAATTGTTTCTCTAAATGGTAATTATTTTGAAAAATCTCTCTGAAACTGCAAGGCCCAGATATTTAGTAATTCTCATGTAACATCTATGGCAGTCCTCTACCAAGTTTGTTCCAAGGGTGTCCCTGTGGTCAATAATGACCTCCATTTGGGTTACTTGTTTTCCTTATAAAAATTCGAAAAATTTGCTTAAAACAGCTCAGTACAAATGAGTCAAGTGTTTAAAAGTTTTGAGTAAGAATGTCTTATTTTCTCTTTAAGCATTTATAAGTTTTAACATAAAGACGCGATTCAAAAATACCGTACTGTAAACAATACTCTATTTTATCCACAAATTAATAGGTCCATGCTTGCAATTATAAGTAAATATATTATAAACAAATGAATGGCTCAATGATTGGGATCGTAAAATGTTTAAAATTGTGTTGTCTTTTTGTAAAATGAATTACACACTTCTAGGTTTGATGTCCTACCAAAATATCTTCTACATGAATGTGTGTATTTCCCTGCTCTTCAGTATCTAAGGGTTGGAAATGGAGCCTTTAAAACTTGAATCTAGTAAGAAAGGTCTTTAATTAAATATAACTTTCTAAGGGACCACAAATGCGTCAAAATACGTATCTAAGTGGCGAAGGGTTATGTATGAAAAGACAACACTTTGTTAACAATATCTGGGAAGACATTCGAAATTGAAGAATCTCAAGTTGGTATCATAAATGATTTTGATAATTAAAGCATGTCTTTTTTTAACAAGGTTTCATTATATATTATTGGTACTGGGTGGGAAATAGTATTACAAAGTAAGCACAACTGCCACCTAGAATGTCAAAAACAAGCCAAAATATCATCATCATCATACAAATGTTATATTCATCAACTAAATGTAAGCTCTCGCACTCATGTATCTCTCATAGGATAAAGTCTCCTCAGTGCTTTACTTGATTCTGTGGCTTTTATCTACTTTAATATAAGTATTATGCTACACCAATTTTGTGCCGCTCCCACTTCTGATCACCTCTGCTGCCACTCTCGACTGTTAAGTCTGAATATTTTGCAAATATTTAATTGAAAATGAAAATGCTATGTTAAACAACCTGAATTACCTGTTTTGGCGTATGAAATTCGTTTGATATTGAAAATTATTTAAACATGCAATAAGATCTGTCCAGCTTTCCAATCTTTATGGGTTCTTATTTAAGCATCATCGTTTAAAATGCTGTTTAAAAAACTACATCTTTGTTGTTAAAGAGTATGCCATTTATTACAGTTTTGTTAACAATCAGTTAGTTTATACATACCCATTTGTTTCAGGTAGCTTTGTAAGATGTACTATTATATTTTAAATATATTTACATGTAGTGATATATTAACAGAAACATATAAATCTTTAACAGCAATTATATATATATTATCATGATGTTGTTTTTTTTGATAGATCTGAAAATAAAATGTAGTGTCAGGTTTACATGCTTTTGCCACTCTGTGAGAAAACTGCTTAATGCATTAAGCGTCATCCTAGCTTAGCCTGTGCAGACAGCTTTGGCTTGTCAAGGATGATTACCACCTAGTTTTAATTTGAAAGTTTTGTCCCAGATTAACTTGTGCTTATTTTGGACTATACTTTACGCACATGCATTAACCCCGTTTTTTTAGTGTCGGGCTCACTTATATGTGCATGTTGATATTGTTACGATTATACTACCAAACTTCTTACTTAAGCATGTAGCTAGATATGGTTCATCATTAATGTCTGTCTTCGTTTTTGTATTTATTATTCAAATACATGTACCATGTTTTATGTGATATATTACGTACTCTGTAAAGTTTCAGACAGTTTTATTTTGTAAATTCGAAATATGATTTTAAACTTATGCAAAATGTATAGGTGTTTATAGTATTACAAATACTGCTGTGTAAACATCTGTATTAAAATCAAAATTTGTTAATACATGATACAAAAACAATGCAAATTAATGTTCTCAAATCCAATTGTAGTATGAGCCAAATGTACGCTATGGTCCTTTGTAACACATGCAACTGCAAGAAATGTCAGCACGTGTTTAAGAATTTGTTAATACTTTAAATAAAAAACCAAAGGAAAACACAAGAGCTCTTTGAACAAACCCTAGTTAAACCAGAATTTCATGTAATTAATACTTGTAGTTTGATTTTCTGTTGTACTCCTTGTATGTGAATTGCATGCGCAAACGTTATTATGAATCGTCTTGTCAAAATTTGCACTGTTTATACAGCAATATTTCTGGCGTCACCAATTTTTGTCCCTGTATTTGTTAGCAAAAGCTAAAAGATCATAAACTCCTGTGTGGAGAATATTGATCAAAAATAAAAATCTTAAACAATGTTTTTTTATTTACTTAAAACTGATCCACAGATGCAGAAGAGTACACAATAAATAATATTATATTTATATTTGTATTATTCCCTAGATTGCTTTTTTTACGATTTTACAATTTAAAATTACATAACAACATTTTAATTCGCAAAAGTTAAATACCGATTGGGACGTTTCAATAGTGTGCTTAAAGATCATTGGCGTTTCATTTAATAATCGTACTTGGTAAATAATAATTTTTTTAAAGTAATTCACATTTTGTGCTGCACATTCAGTCTCAAAATACGTTTGAACCCCCAAGAAGCATCGTAAGGCATGGCTTTATTGGCGGACTGAAACACTCCTAGATTTTGAATCCTTGTATCCATCTAGTAACAAGACCGACACAATGTTGTCCCCAGCGACGTTCCATGCACAGTCACTGAACACAAGCTCATCAAACTGGGTACTATCTTTCTCCCAAAAGCTCATATCGTGAAGATAGGTTATAGGCTACTGACGGTCTGAAACTTGGAAACTGGAAACTCAAGCTTTGAATTGAGCTCTAATGTTCCAAATTTTCAGTTGATGATGATGCTACAGATTCTAGCTGTCTCACGTGTTGTTTCTTGTGAAAACTGTTTTATATTGTGAAGATCTACATACCGCAAGAGTCTTTCGTAATAAATGCCGAATATTACACAGGTAAGATTGATTAGATTTAAGGTAACTGCTATTTGCCGCTGTCTACTGCTTGTGTTGCTCTGATAGAAACAGCCTAAATAATGGTCAACCTGTTCAACTTTTTTACAACATCAAATATGTTCACAAAACAAATATCTTGCAATTAAAATGACTGGTAAAGGACACCGCGAAAATCCTCATTGAGATTTTAACAACTGAGCTTACTTTGCAAACTTTATATGGACCCGGTTTAAAGACTATATTAAGTAAGCTAAGCTATTGAAATCACTGAAGCCGCGCGAGATCTTAGACATCAATCATTCGCGGTCGACGAAACTCTATATGGATCATCACTGAAGGGTGCAGATGTGAGTATTGATAGATCGTTCCGTTCCAATTACTTTAAGGGAACTGTTACGCTTCAATATGACATGTTCGTATGAATATTTTATTGAGATCCGAAGAACTAATGGTTTGTTGAAACTAGATATGTAATATTCTTATAGGTAGACATGTGCATATTATCCGATCGTTACGCGTTAACGATCTGTGAAAAACAAGTTGTTTCTGTTCATTGAAACCCGTAATAATTAGTTTCCCCGCAAGATCTAAGACTTCCAGGATCCGAAATAACGAAACTTTAAATGCAGCATGCCTATAGGGTGGAAATTCACATATCGTTAGGTCGTTTGGCTTTAACGATTATTCAGTGAGTTATTGATTGATTATATGACATTTCCTTTTCTATATGTTTTATTTACGAATTCACATACCAGCTCACATCGTAGATATTTGAAGGAGTGGTGTGTACCACATGCCATCATAGCCGATGAACTAACGGGAGTTGGACCACATGCCATCATAGCCGATGAACTAACGGGAGTTGGACACCAACTCATGGTCGCCGACCCGGTTGTCACGCTGTCAAAAGTCGATTTTTTAATCTTCAATTTTATCAATTATTGTTATACATCTACAGGAGTTTCCTTCTCTTATCCGATAATGCAAATTGTGGTTAAATAATTTCCGGCAAACCGTGTTTCAAGACAACAATCTCAATGTAAGATGAACTATTAGATTTAGTCGCAATGTACATGATTTTGTGTGATTGTCGAATTCAATCATTCGCTATAAACATGCTACCATTTTAAGATAACTTGATAAACGGGTTAAGAACGCACAAACACACTGTGATGCTGAAGTTTATTTGGAGAAAGAGATAAAAGGGAAAATAAAAAAGAATCAATATAATAAAACCTTTTTTACAACTGCGCCCTCGCTACATAACAATTACATTGCATTTTGACAGTGATAAATTTAAAAGTTTAAATATTCAAAACATTCAAGACACAAGTACGTTGTGTATATAAAAATAGAAGCACGTAAAAACACATACAATAACGCTATATTAGAACGTCGCTATATTAGAATGTCCTATTGGGTGTAACAATTATAAAGAATTCACCTATCTTGCTTGAGAACACGTGTATCGCGGAAATGCTTCGTGACACCGCATAAGCGTGAGGCCTCATAGACTCGATGTGAGTGTCACCCATAGTCACCGTACAACATGCCCACTTGGAATAAAATGCTCACACCACACTTGCGATACCGAATGCACACTATAAATCGATTTAGTGTGCTTTAAGTGAGGGAGAGGAGATTCACGCAAACTGGAATCGTGTTCATCCTTCCGTCCGCTTGTATGTCTGGTTGCACACTATTATTTAATTAAGAAATATCGCCATGGAAAATGAAATCTCATTAAGCAATTGTATTAGCCAACGCATTGTATTCCATTTCAGATCTGCTCGCTGGATTTCGAATATAAATCCACAAAAGTGTTTATTGAGAAAAATTAAATGCAGTTAATATGTGGCTGTCACTTGTTTCTCGATTATCTGATTGCAAATGGGGCAACACGAGTCAACAGCTGTGTTTAACCATTTGAGTTGCAATTGAATTTCAGATAAACATGACTTGCACTAGATTTTACAAAGACAAGTATATTGCGACAAATCTCTTAAATTACCATGTTGTGAATTACGTGAAAATCTGTTCACAAATTTCTTTTTTTCAAAACAAGTTTGTTCTATACTCATAGTTTCATACTTTGCAAATACACTTGAATACTTTTACATAAAAAGTTAAAAACTAAATTGAACCCAAGATATTTTCAGATCATGAAGAAAGATTGCCTCAATATTGTTTACAGACATGGATCTTATATCATACCATATGCTGACAGCTGCCCAATGGGTCTCGTTTCATAATTGAAGAAGGTATCATATATGTGGCTTTTTATATTTGGATCAAATGAGTTCTTGGAGCAATACCTATCCATGTGGCAAAAATGCACAAATTGAGTCGCTGCATAGACGAAGCCGTTGAGAATCACCGGACGACAAAACGTCGATGCTTTTAAGCAAACGCTGCTTATAAATTTCAGTTGCCTTTTCAGCCCGATCTTAAAAGCTCGATTTTTAAACTAACGAAAGAATAAATGTATATCAATTTCATCATACGTTACAGTTTGCAAATGTCACGGGTATAAATATTTCATACGGCACCAACAGAGCGTTTTAAATGTTAATTGCTATAATTGGAAATAGCGTATAACACTTTAGATTGAAAGCACTTATTTTAAACCATTCACCAGTTTTGATAATAGGTTTGATTCTTATGTCTAGGAATATCTAATTGAGTATTGAGGTAGGTTTCAGTAACGTTAAAGAAATATTTTGTGTATGCAAATAACAGGCAGAATGAAAACAAAACCCGGCACCAAAAGTGATGAGTTGGTTCCTGTCAGTTGTGATTCAACTAATGTAATAATTCAAGTTAACTCAGTCAAAGACACTGGGCTGTCTCAAGCGTTAGTTATTTGAACGCGTAGGTGGAGAAAGATTAATACAATGTTTTACATGTTTTGGACATATTAACGATAAGCGATTGAATCGAGTGCTGTTCAAAAGGATTCGAGGTGAAAGTGGAACACGGCAGTATAATACACATAAAAAATAAAGTTCGCGAAAGTGCATAAGCTAATTACATGTAATGTTATGATCATGCAAGACATGAATACAATTAAATTGTATCCAAAAGCAAAAAATATGGCACAGTGAACTGCTATTACAGAACAACAGATACATTATAGGTGTATGTCTAAAATTTGAAAACTAAAAAAGAAAACAGAATAAAATATATAACTTTCATAGTCCATGTGTTCGTTTAGGTGTTAGTCGTCGAGCCAGTCTCGTCTTGTTGTTTAAGCACAAGATGCAGGCTTGAAGGGGAATGGAGCATCAAGGCAACCCCTCTTGTCCTGTCTGCCCCCTACGAACTTACACGACTTTGTAGTGTTGTTGTAGACCCAGCCTCTCGCGGTGTCGCACAGGCAATACTTTTTATTGCATTCGATGCCACCTCGTCTACAACAGCCGTAATGATGACACCTGGCTCCAGCCTTTTGATCGCATGTGTTGGGGTAATGGGACGAACCACACTGTCCGCCAAGTGGGACTGCAGATATAAAACATGCAACCTAAAATGTTGGTGTACAATTAATCTTCACTAGCAAAACTTGAATGGTCAATTACGGCAAAGATAACACTAGATAAGTGTTGAATACGTTTATATGGCGAGGCTGTTAAAACAATTTACTACGAGCCCTGCCAAGCGGTTCGTGTGTCAATGGCAAGCAAATAAACTTAAAATACGATCTCAAATATAACGTCATACAAATATACAAAATGACGTTATTGTTCTGCGCATGACTGTTTTATTCCGACAATTCTTAAAATGAAGCAAATTTTATTGCCCATGCTTTTATTTCAGGAATGCAAACATGATGATGGCTAAATACTTTCAATTGCCGATATTATATAAACTAATCAATAGAATTTTAGAACAGAAAAGTTTCTTTCATGGGGATCACTGGGGATATAATAAAATATACGTGTATACCGTACTCGCTTGATAGTCATATTTTATGATGGCATAGATCTGCCTAAAGATAACTCGATCCACAAGTTACGCGAAAAAAAAGAATCAAGTTCATTATGAACTACTTTGCGTTGAGAATAGATTTGCGGTACTTCTCTGTTATGAAGTTTATCTGAATATTAAAATAGTGAATCCGTTGAAAATTCCCGAGATATTTTCTATGTTGGCTAATAGTGTTCATGGAATAGTGCATTCGAGTGTAATAGGTTACATGCAGCACAGTCTGCTTAACATCGTTTTCTCGTAAATATATTGTGCGGTTTTCATTAAAAATTACTGCTTGATTCAGTTTTATAAGTGTATTTTGTTTTGTATTTGATGTTATTTATTAATGGTTATTTAAATAGATTTAAGGGTAATATGATACCGGTAAATGAAGTAGTATGCTAATATTTTAACTTTATCTCAACTATATCTTGAATGCCAAACTGAACTGTATTCAAGATGATGATGTTTTTATTGAATGTGCGTGTTAGTTGCAAGTGTTATTGTATATGGACTCTTGATTTGTTTCGAATGTAAACATTGATGAAATTTAAAGCTGACTACGGAATGACGGCACTGTATTTTTTATGTTGAACATGGCGAATTTACGCCATTGTTTTAAACTTCACGTGCTAATTTCACTGAAAGCCTTGATTTACCGGCATTCACAATTGATCTAAAAATAACAAACATGTAATGGAATAGAGACAGATTAATAACTTTTTGATGTAAAAGGTAAAAGTTCATAAATGTAAATAATATTTTGTATCTTATTCCATGAAATTATGTAGATGATGAAACTACTTATTTAGCTATGTAATAATTATTTTAAAGGATATTCTACCACTACGTACTAAGTGATTGTTACCGAAAAGATGTGATATTTTTTATTTAAAATGCCTAGAAGAAACATAAGTAACGTTTTCTTGGGGTTGCTAGATATTCGATGTATGCCACTATATAATATGTGAATTATAGTCCCTATGGATTTATTTCGACGATATCAAACAACAGTATATTTCACAGCGGTTTTCTACAGACTTCGGCCCTGTTTTCGCTTATCTTGTGACACCTCGATCATGTTTTTGTACATTCGGATTAAGGTAATAAAACCTGGCAGATGCATGGCTGAGGGCAATGGACCATTACATTAGCGTAATTGGGTTAAAAAAAAACAACAACAGACTACTTGTAGACAACAATGGATTCACCCAACAACAAATGAAACAGTTTTGTCCTACTCAGGAAGCAGAATAATTTATGTTTTTACCTTTTTGTTGTATATCTTTTCAGGCTAGAGTTTGCTAAGCTCTGAAGTTGTATTTATTTTTGCAAGCAGAAAAAGAAGACAAACTCACAATAAAAATAATTGTACATTGATTTATTGCTTTTATTTCAATATGCCTATAATTAACAGCGGTATTCTACAGACTTCGGCCCTGTTTTCGCTTATCTTGTGACACCTCGATCATGTTTTTTACATCCGGATTAAGGTCATAAAACCTGGCAGATGCATGGCTGAGGTCAATGGACCATAACATTAGCGTAATTGGGTAAAAAAACAACAACATACTACTGGTAGACAACAATGGATTCACCCAACAACATTTGAAACAGTTTTGTCTTACTAAGGAAGCAGAATAATTTATGTTTTTACCTTTTTGTAGTATATCTTTTCAGGTAAGAGTTTTCAAAGCTCTAAAGTTGTATTTATTTTTGCAAGCAGAAAAAGTAGACTAACTCACAATAAAATTAATTGTGCATTGGTTTTTTGCTTTTATTTCAATATAATTATAATTTTAGGACGCCTTATTTTGTGTCTATTAATTTTCGGACAACTGTAATTTTTAATATTTTGCGTGTCTAAATATTCGGATACGTAAAAAATAATTTTAAGTGTCCGAAAACTTAGAGCAATTACGGTATCCACACCCATTTAACTTAGCTTTTACTAAAATGACACGCATGTGTAAATACACCATTTACAATTCTCTGTAAAAAATATATGTCCCCTTTAATAGGCTTGGCCCGTCGCGATCATTGTACAGGTCAATCAGAGTAAGTCCAAATTCCAGTCCGGCCAAATAACTTATGTGGAGATTATTTATCAAATTGTGTCAACGGCTATTTCTGTCAAGACGGCCGCCTACCAATATATAAAGTGTTTAAGTTTATGCTTGGCTAAAAGTATGGAAGAGTACTTACTGACTTTATCGCATGTGCCCGCCCTATTGCACCCTTTTCCGTCGGTCCCCGTTTTTTTGCCTGTATTACAAGACAACATTTCATATGCATGAAATATAAACATTCAATACCGATATCCAAATAGTTTTCTACTTTTAACCAATCATTTAACCCGATTTACGTACTCAATACTCAATACAGAACATATCAAATACCAACGTGACAAACACAAACCTACATTATATAGAAAGAACGTGCCTACCATTTAATCATAACGGGCAGATTTGTGAATGACGGTCAAAAGAGCGGTTCACGCATACATATAATCATAAGTTTACCCATGCCATTTAAGTTCTATTAGAGCCCGCTACGTTTGATAAGGAGGTATACGATGCACAGAAAAAGCTTTGATCTGCAATTAATCAAGCTGGTATGCTGACGTGTATTTTTGTGTATTACCGACTTGGCCGCTGTCGGCTTTCTGTTCGGCGATCCACTGATCAACCACGTACTCCAACAACGACAGCGGCATCATACCGTAGCGAAGGACTGTATAATGGAAGTCGGCCAGATTGAACTTGCTTCCTGAAAAAGCAATAGTCTTTTTCAACGTAAAACAATTTTAATGCAAATAACAAAGGCTCATATTGTTTTATACACTATTGAAAACAAGTTCAGGGATGTATCAATATCAATGACACCACCGGTCCAAACGATGTCTGAACATTATCATTTATTAACACAACAAAACGCATGGACTAAATGGTAATTTCAATTGTGTTGTCACTTATTAAAATGTAGCGCATTCTTTTTAAATAATGTAACAATGATATGATTCGAAGCAGTGTCTGCTCCTCATGTCGCGTTAAGTGAGAAACGAAACGTCGTCACAACGCGCAGGTGATCTATCTGGTTCTCTGTCGACTGGCCATGTGCATCAGTCTGTGGTCGAATTAACTTTCTCCGACTACAAGGTTATTTGATACTCACATTTGGCAAATCTCTCACCGTTGTCGTTTATCTCTTCTTGTCCTTGCTTCCCCGTGATCTCCTAATATTCTTAATTGTCACTGCTGATCTTGGCCGCTAATTCACCCATTAGAATGATGGTGTTTAAGTTTGGTCTGTATTATATGATGGCTTACAGTCTGTTGTAAAAGTTGTACTTTTCGTCGTCTTCACTGTACTTCGTCGGGGATAAGCTCTGAGTAGTGTCCACATTGATAAGCTTTTTCTGTCTCTGTGGTCTGTGCGTTTTCCATCCAAAAAGCGCTCTCTTTGTTGAATTGTAAAGCATAGGGACATTCCCTGGATGAGTGCTACATCCACCTCCTCTTGCCACTAGAACAAAAGTAACTCACCGAAGGTAAGTAGCTTCTGCTCAGGACCAGTCCGTCTTGATTCACGGATTCACTAGGAGGGTGAGGTTGAACGTCCTCATTTAAACGGACACTTGTGCTGTCTTCTAGGTTTATGTACGGTTTGGACATTCCATGTACCGATCCTGCTTGTAGTTTTGGTGGAAATTATAATCATCGGCCTGGCAGTTTCCAGTTGACTCGACCGTCATACGTATGGCGTTTTATGGCAATCAGGTTTTCCCAGGGTAAGGTAGCTACGTCACACACCCTTCCCTTTTGAGATTGGGGTTCGGGTCGTTCTTGGCGGCGTTTTTGACATGATTTGTTATTATAAATAATTTGAAGTCTTTAACACGAATACAAGAGTTTAACATGCTTAGTTATGTTTACCTTTGACATAAGTGGTTTACCTAAACTATCGGAAGCCTTTTTCCTGAGTTCCTTTAACTTCAATTCTCCGATCTTATACCCGACGGCCTGCCCCGGCCAAGTTGAATAGCGGTCAATGTCGTTTTCCGCTCCTTGTTTGGTATAATACGTGTGCATGTATGCGATAGCTCCGTCCCTTGTCCAGCTGAGAAAAATTTGAACGAATAATTATAACAAATTATTTCCATTTAGCTATTTTAACTTACTGAACCTTAAGTACGTTGTTTAGTTGAGAATCGTAAAAATCGGATGTTCAAACCTAAATAACTGTATGTAGACATATATCAAGATATTCAACGCCGATGGATTCAAAATGATAATGAAATGAAGTTAATTATGATGTTAAAACTTCATATAAGGATCAATAAGATAACAGATAACAAGATGAAACATCTTCTTGTAATATTAGATGAGGATAAAGACAACTGAAAACTCAAGTAATCAATACAAAATGCTAAAGAGAGTCGCCTACTGGAATTCGTGGATGCCTGTATCTATCACTAATCTTACAGCTCGGACCATCTCCTCACCATAACGACCAAGCCTGAAAATATTCGTACACATTCATCATATTATAATTTGCAAACAAGGCCTTCTCTTTGAAGTGATTTATTTTTGAGGTAAAGAATGCATGTTTTTGATGCATTTAATTTTAACGTGTGCACAATAATATATGTAAGTCTTATATGCATACCTGACTTGTTTGGTATTTTTTCCATTGTCTTGTGGAATATTCTCATTTTGGAATACTCCTTTCAAATGTTTATCTACTCCTATGAAATGTTTATATGCACCTGTTGGTTTTAGCAACAAGTATCTATACTTACAATATTGTTATTGTTTTCATTTTCTCATGGATAATTCCTTTTGAATTATGTTAATATAATGAGATAAAGCCGTGTACTTTTATGTTTAGTTATATGTATAATCATGATATGGTAGGTTACTTTAGAAGTTACTGACAATTCGTAATCGTCACGGTAGATGCCCATTTCTTCTCCAAGAAACTCCGAATATAGACCCCATCCCTGAAACAAAAAACATTTTTTAATCAATTATGAAAACCATCGAAGCGTGCTTGTAATTTAAAAAAAACAACTAAAGAAAAGCCTTTTATAATGCTGTTGAAAAAAAATGCAATTGTTTTATGTGTACTTTTTTATGAGGTTTTCCTGTTATGATTTTCAAAACCTTGATACAAGATTCTATTATAAATACCACAGCATAGCTACATGTACTGATGGCGAATGTGGTCATAAAGTCTACGATGTGAACTATGACAAATGAATTTTCGAAATATGTATGTTTGTGTTCAACTAAATGAGGACATTTTACACACGTTCAATTAGTACTAAGCGTATATTCAACATGCTGCTCGATTTTTATTGACTATTGTCCTTTTCCATTCACAATCGTCGGGAATATTGGGTCTTAATTATTTACTGACCTCCGAAAACGAGTTGAAAAACGGGAAGAAGTATGGTGCACTGTAGGAGATCCACTCGGCACTCCTCATGAAAGGCGGGATGTTGGCTACAAGGCCATAACTTTCCTGAAAATGAAAACAGGAATGGTGCTACCTTACTGTATGATACCGTAATTAGTTTTCGGACACTTTAAAATAATAATGTTTTTCGTGTCAGTAAATTTAGATAAAAAAAAAAAATACGTGTCCGAACATTTAAAGACAAACAAATATACGTTTTCGAGAATGTAGAGACAAACTAAAAATATTGCACTGGCGATCAGATCCGGTATATGCTATCTGTAAAGCGTCAAGGGGTTTAATGAATGAAAGCTAGTTCTTGTTAATTTCCATTCCTTGTGGTATAAATTAATCGTATATCGGGTTCACGTTAAGCTGATGGGTGCAGCCATTTTATATTAACGGTATACATCAGATCCTGCCTGTTGTCCCTCAAGTCAAAAATGGCGCATATACATTTAACAGAGGAACAATATGCACAATAAAGTCTTTATAATTTCAAGTTTTATTAATATAAGTCTACTTAAAATCACATTTTTAAAACGTTTGTACTTAAGAAAATAACGAAGTTATTTCCAAAAATGTCAAGTGTCACCTGAAATGTCCTTTTTTTCTACTTGGCGTTTCATGCAAAAAAGTTCTAAGATATGTTTAAACTACCTTCAATGATCAATTTTGATATTTAGTTGGTATTTAATTTTTTAAGTAAGAGTCTCATTAATATTGCAAAAATGTCATATATAACCAGTCTGCACTGATAAAATTACTGTATGTAACTTATTTTTAAGAGACAACACATTCTTAGTGACTTCAAGTTATTCTACAAACTGTTTAAATAGCTCACATTGTCGCATATATCTGAATATATTTATTTTTGACAAAAAAGTTGTTAAGAACCGTTTCTTAAGGCAAGCGGTTCGACGCATAATCCCAAGAAACTAGGTTTCTCATGAGAACCTAGGTTCTCAGAATGAGGACCTAGGTTCTCAAAATGAAAAATTGCACATGGCTTCAAGAACCCAAGTTTTCAAATGAGAACCTAGGTTTTCATGAGAACCTAGGTTCTTATGAGAAACTAGGTTTCTCATGAGAACCTAGGTTCTCATTTTAAAATCTAGGTTCGCATGAGAACCTAGGTTCTCAGAATGAGAACCTAACCTAGGTTCTCAGAATGAGAACCTATGTTCTCATATACAACCTAGTTTCTTGGGATTATGCGTCGAACTTCTTGCCATATCCGTGGTTTTCATTTGGGAACCATAGGTTCTCATGAGAACCTAGGTTTTCAGAATTGCGCGTCTTTAATACTAAATTCGTGGTTTTCATTTGCGAACCAAAATTACGCGTCAGACGGCGTTAACTTGCTTGTTTGGAATACGGGACACATGTTATTCAGGGCGCAGGATCAATGGGGTTCACATATGATCACACACGGGCTGGACTGAATGAAAACACGCCGGTAAGAACTTTGTTTTGCAGATTTCTCAAGTTATTGAAATATGTTTGCAAAGTCTTTAGTGCATAAGTTTTTCTTGCAATGTGGGCCGATATCTTACGATTGAATAAGACATTATTACACATTATCAAAAGAGATTAAACTTCTATTTATACCATAATGATTGCTTACTATATCACAGACATACTTAAAATAGAAAAATGTACCCGAATAAGGGAACTGAATGTCTGAAACGCATGTAATGCTGTAACAATGAATTAGGTAACGATTGATCTGAATTTGTTTCAATTTTAGTCTCAAAATAATATTTACAATTAGAGATGTATTTCATTAACAGTTTAATTTTTTATTAACGTGTTCAGACTTAGCATTGTCTGAACATCGTTCAAAAAATGTTCTTGGGGAGTAACATTCACTGTTTCACGTCTATTTTTTATCATTATACACATATGCCACCAGCGTGTACTAAGCAATGGGAGACAACTTGAGGTTAATTATGGCCAGCGGTTCGACGCATAACACCAAGAAACTAGGTTTCTCATGAGAACCTAGGTTCTCATGAGAAACTAGGTTTATGAAATCCCAAGAAACCAGGTTCTCATTTGAAAACCATGGTTTACGCTAGAGAACCTAGGTTCTCATGAGAAACTAGGTTTTTCATGAGAACCTAGGTTCTCATAGACACATAAGACTTAGGTTCTATTGAGAAACTAGGTTTTCATGAGAACCTAGGTTTTCATTCTGAGAACTTAAGTTCTCGTTTGATATCCAAGGTTTTCACAAGAACCTAGGTTCTCGACAGCTTTTCGCGTCGTTCTGTCTGATAACCTAGGTTTTCATTAGAACCCAAGATTTACTTTGGGAACCATAGTTCTCATGAGAACCTAGGTTTTCATTCTGAGAACATGGGTTCTCATGAGAAACCTAGTTTCTTGGGATTATGCGTCGAACCGCTTGCCATAGTTTCTCTCAAATCAGATAGCACGTAAATATTATTGTTAAACAATTCAATAATGTGGAAACAGTCGCAATGTCAGTTTATGTTAATGTATTATTTTTACTAAATTGCAATTATTTATCGCTTTTTAAATATTTTTATTGTAAAAAGTATTTATTTAAATGTGGAAAAAACTTTTATTTATAAAAAAATTGTTATAAACAAAATATTAACAAGACAAAATTTATCGTATTTAGAACAATTTGCTGGTGCGTGTTCCTGACTATCAAAGGTTAATTGTGGAAACTACTTTATCAACCTTTATATGTGTGTGGCTCCATGAAACTTTGTTTGGAATTCAAAGTTGAGTTTTCTATCAATTTTGCAATATATATCATATTTGCGACATACATTTTTACGCTGTGAGATGTGTGTAACTAAAATGAGCCAACTTTCCAACCCTTATTTTTTATTTGAAATCGCGCTTTAAAAAAAGCCTTACATTTTTATAATTAACGATTTAAAAACTTATACCGAATATGTGTTTAGTATGTTCAAAATTAAACTCAAAGAAAGTAAACACACACAAGTGAAACACACAGCAATAGCATCTACCATATTTTATAAAATCACTGTTTTAGCATGATGATTTATAAAGAGCGCAGAAGCAAATAGTCATAAGAGTAGTATATCCAGAATAGTTGATCCAGAGTTAATTATTTCACAAGTAGGCCTTGGTTTTCTCACAACTCATCAATAGGGTGCCAAACAAGAAAACATTACGCAATATTGACTTGCAGCATTATTATATATGCATTAATTATACCACTCCTGATTCAATAAAGCTATATTCGCCTTCATGATAAAGCATATTTCATGGAGTCATTCAATATCATATGAAACTCACGCCCACGCTATAAAGCATTGAGTTTCAAAAAGAAGCACGGGACACCTAGTTATGCTACAATCAGCATATACTCTGATATAACCAGCAGTTTCAAACTAGATGACATCTACATATACACAGTCATGGTGTTGACATTTAATAAAAAGTCCTAGCTCTGTAAACTTGACCTCTAACAAACAATGCCAGGGTATCAACTACTGAACCTCTAAACATAGGCATACTAACAACGACTCTCCAGTACATGAACACAGTCATGGTACCAATAAAGCCTAATCACTTCACATCAAACACACATAGTTATGTTTCTTTGTATTTCCCGTTTCATAAACAAGGTCATGATATTACACATTCCTGACATTTTGTAACAATCGACTCTGATAATGTAGCCGTTTTTAGATTAACATCAGAAAGGAGTTCAATTAACGCGCAAACTTAAAATAAATTGAAATCGTAAACCTGAGTTAACAACTAAACACACATTTTGTGAATGTTAAACAATTATGTTTACGTGTTTTGTTGCCGCAAAACATACAATATAATTCCATTTAATTGAATATTCCCGTGATTCGATAATAACACTTGTACAAATATTTAATAAAAAGTATGTTTTCGTTTTATTGCTAAAATATACCCTACTTAGGGCACCATGAATTGATGTGTCGCTTATGAAGGCTAGCCAAAATAGTTCTATTAACACGATACATTAATTCCCTTCACAACTACGCTCCCGATAGGGAAAAACAACAAAATACAACAACATATTTTTTGGTTAAGTCGTTGGTATGACCGACTGACTGATACCGTGTATTACTCCTCTTTTCTCACGCATTTTATATACGCATTTTATATACATTCCACATATGCATTACACATACAAGCATACAATATATTTCATACAAATCCATACATTTTCATAATCCACACATAGTCATCAAACATACATAACAGCATGAATACAAACACACGCTTTCTCATCGTTACAACTATCATAAAACGTAGTCTACTACAACGCCAGGCATACTGTATGCCGACACGAGTCCCTCCTCGTGACAACATAAAGGCAGCCACGCCTATCAACGTAGTCTACTACAACGCCAGGCATACTGTATACCGGCACGAGTCCCTCCTCGTAGGCAACATAAACGCAGCAACGCCTATCAATATAGTCTACTACAACGCCAGGCATACTGTATGCCGGCACGAGTCCCTCCTCGTAGGCAACATAATGGCAGCCACGCCTATCAACGTAGTCTACTACAACGCCAGGCATACTGTATATTGGCACGAGTCCCTCCTCGTAGGCAACATAAAGGCAGCCACGCCTATCAACATAGTCTACTACGACGCAAGGCATACTGTATACCGGCACGAGTCCCTCCTCGTAGGCAACATAAAGGCAGCCACGCCTATCAACATAGTCTACTACAACGCCAGGCATACTGTATGCCGGCACGAGTCCCTCCTCGTAGGCAACATAAAGGCAGCCACGCCTATCAACATAGTCTACTACAACGCCAGTCCTACTGTATGCCGGCACGAGTCCCTCCTCGTAGGCAACTATAAAGGCAGCCGCGCCTACCAACCTAGACTGCTACATCACCAGGCATACTGTATGCCTACACGAGTCCCTCCTCATAAGCAACTATAAAGGCAGCCAAACATATTCTTCCGGAGACCGAATCCCACTTAGGGATAAATAATATGATACTGGTTTACATGAATATATTGAAAACATTGAATGCATCCTCCATGTGAGCAAACACATGACCTGTTGTAAAAAACACAATCCTAAATTTCAAAATAAGCTCGTACCAGGATAAAAAGCATGTAGATTTAACTTTTAAACAACAACACTTGTTATGTTACTTTAACTATTATTCAAAACAAATTAAAAATAACGTGTGTATCGATCAGTCAATCCCAACGCTGAATGACTGAACGGATTAACTCGGCCACGAGGAAAACGCTCTCTTACAGAGCCACCTATCGGATCTACATTGACAAGGGAAAGTAGTTTTCGTCTAATTCGCACGTGCTCAAACGACGAAAACAATATTTCCCTTCACAACTACGCTCCCGATAGGGAAAAACAACAAAATACAACAACATATTTTTTGGTTAAGTCGTTGGTATGACCGACTGAACTAAAAGAACGGGCTTGTAAGAATATTACAAATAATAGTTGGCTTATTATAGAATTCATCGATGGTTATAATCCAAGTGACATTGGAACCCTAAACCTCTCATCAACAGAGCTTTTAACATAGCCGTCTTTAGCTATCAACATAGTCTACTACAACGCACTCAGCCATCTACCGTTAAGTTTAAACAGCATGTCACGAATGCCATTATTAGCCGCAGGAATTGCGCAACCAGCTATGAAAGAGTGAACGCAATATTTGCTAATGTCTTGAACATGCGGTTTAAATGCCAATTTACAGCAATTCTCTAAGTGTGTTATAGGACAAATACTTGTTTTCTGTCTGAGCTACTCTACATTATTAACTTGATATACAATAATAAGAAACCTCATATCACACTGATAATAAACCTTCGCCGATACCGGCTTTTGAATACGTCATTCATGTGAACATACGTTCAAACTGCATTCCCATTAACACAAACTCTTTTGATAAAGCTAACAATTTAAGATCCACATTTCCAAAGATAACCACATCATTTCTACATGGTGTATAGAAGTCTGTGTTGGAAGGCAAAACTACAAAATCTTGAACAAATGATATAACCAGACCATTTTCATTACTCAACAGTGGTCAATAATTTGCTGTTTTTATGTGCAGCTTCTTACACGTATCTACCAAGTCGTGAATCAAAAGGTGATTCACAATCTTTAAAAAAACATCAAAATTTAAATCAAAACCTCGTTTTTAACATGCGTGTTTGTTAACCCATATCAGATCAAGAATGACCATTCTGTAAAAACACGTCGTTATACGTATCATTAAACATGCACATTCGTTGCATGCGAATAATTATATATTATAAATACCCATCAGACGTCAAGCCTAAACTTAAAATCATACAATTGCACACTTTTAACTACACAATTCAAAAGCACAAGCCCAAGGACGCCACGGCCCTCACAACCGCCCGTCCGCCGCCGATGCCAAAAGCTTACAGGGGACGCCCCCCTATGCCCATCCACCACGCCAATTTGCGACAAGTACATAAAGTGAAACATTAGTTTTAGTAACAGCAGCTGCGATAATTACAAGATTTATCCATTATCACAAATTAAGAGAAGTGCACATGACTTCATGTACACCCCAAACAACAATTGGTGGTAACGAACGATTCAGGTTTAACCGCGAGCGGGATACGCAACCCCACTGCTCATTTTTCGTTTTTCTTTTAATGGCAGGGGGACGTATGAGGACCCATGGCTCAAGACCGGTGTCTAGGTGCCTTCATCACCTCCTGAAACCTCTAATTTTAGAGAAATCTACAAATAATCAGCTGTTTCTATATCGTAAATGTTTAGTATTCTTTATAGAAAACCATGTAAATCCCATTGTAAAATGTCCGGAACCAATACCCCTCTCAGATCACAAACAATGTTGGGCCTCATTCAGTACATGTAAATTATGTATCTCGTCTTTAACATACATTGTTGACATGTTTTATCAATATCACAAAATTGTTCTTTCGTGAAAAAACATACAAACAAAATAATTATGTAATATAAAATAGATGTTAACGAAGTGAGAGCCTATGGGAGAATTACTACACACAACCTAAAACTTTATCACGATTTCCTCGTGCAAAACCTGACCAATAGAAATCGCTTATATTTCACTATAAACTTGTTATAACGCGTAACACAACATTTCACACTATACGTCGATAAATAAATATAACTAACACGACAGCCTATACCGACACATCGTACAGCGCTTACACGCACGTTTCCACATCTCGTGTTTAACAAGCCACAGCGGCTTCTATAAGACATGCGCGATAACCGCTGTACGACTCAGCGCATACTCATTAACGAGTAATCTCCCTCCTTTGAATAGAGGGTTAAGTTTAACAAACAGCATAAGTCATTTAGGCAAGCGCTTTTATCATGATATAGTTATTATGATTACCGAAATAACCTCCCTCGGTAAATAACACATGACGATTTAATAGATCATGATTCTTTTAGTAACTCCGGCAGCAATAAAACCTCTCCCACCAAGACGTCAGGAAGCGCGTTTTATCATCTTCATGACTCTGAAAGAACAGATATTCAATTATTAACACACAATTCGTGTTGATAAAAAGTTCAACTTAAGAACACGCATTCAAAAAACCAAGCACGTGCTGATATCCTGCTAAACCAGTGCTGCTAGCGTCAATTCTATTACAGCCATGGCTTACTGCGAATGATCTTACATTTAAACTTTGTAAATGTTCTCCAAATCGAAAGTTGAACCTTACTTTCTTCAGACGTATTAATGTAAAAGTTCCAAAGTTTGGCTTTATGTATGTCTATGTTTAAACACGTAGTGATAATTTGAGATACCGTCCCGAGATTAATACCAATAGATATAATTTGACGCACAAACCTAGCAATTGTTTAGCACATAGACATAGTTCAAAATTTTAAAATAATCTTAGCGTCTGTAAAATTTAATCGGCTTTACACCCCGATATAAACACCTCTTTATTAACTCTTCTCGAAGAGTTTCTAAAAGTACATGCGTAGCATTCGAAATTCGAACGCTTGCGACATTCTCATGAAACTAAATATGAGAATATCTGGAGCTCTAAGCATGATTTGTCAAATTTGGGCATCAAACGGGATAACAACAAATCTGACTTAATTTCTCATGACATAATTAGTGTATGTCTTTACGATGCCAATGTCATCATCTGATCAATCTTCTCAACCAATACCTAAATAATGCGTAGGTATGTGTATGGCTGAACAATATCCACAAAATGATATGCAGGCGTAATATCAAAATTAATCATCCAACAATCTTTTTGAACGGATTTTTATATATTTTAAATAACGTCTAAAATGAATCAGTTAGATCCAATATCTTTCCAAAACTTAAATTGATTTTTCAACTTGCGTTTAATCAGTATTTCTTTATGGCTTTGTTCGTACTCAATATAGCTGTCATGAAATATGTCCTGACTGTAAGCAAAGATACCAGTAAACAATGAATACTCATCTTTTAATCTATATCTGTTGTAACGGGATTCTGCGAGCTGTGGCTACTGTTTGGTAGGGACGTCCGGCTGCGGGAACCGCCGGGTGTACAGACAGTTGTATTCGAAGTGTGTGATTTTTGCACAAGCGAAACAGGGACCATTTCCGTCTTTTGCATTTCCCTTCATGTAGTGTTTCCGCCACGTTGCAAGCTTCCGGAAGTAACGGCAGCTGACGGCTTTTGAAGTGCTTTCTTATTCACGACTGTTTCGACTCGGCTGATGATCCTATATTCTGCTCACGCACTTCTGCTTAAAAGTTCCATAATTAAACTATTCAAGTCCAATTTTTCAAGAAAAGAACAATCATCGCTAGACCGCGTGGTTATGTTCAAAAACCAAGTTAACGTAGTGAAAAAATAACGTGTGTATCGATCAGTCAATCCCAACGCTGAATGACTGAACGGATTAACTCGGCCACGAGGAAAACGCTCTCTTACAGAGCCACCTATCGGATCTACATTGACAAGGGAAAGTAGTTTTCGTCTAATTCGCACGTGCTCAAACGACGAAAACAATATTAACCTGCGTTTCGGTCTATAGCTTCAAATCGTTGACTGGTAGTGCATGAAAGTATATTTTACACGATATTCGATACTTATTGCTTGTGAAATCATTTATTCAAACGTATATTTTTGTTTCGTTTAGTGTGCTAAGTTTTACCCTACTCAGGCTCTCGGTAATTGACGAGTCGCTTGTGGAGGATAACCAAAACCGTTACATCATAACGATAAATTAATGACTTGCGTTTTAGTTTAAAGAAAATTCATTTGTGAATTTGTTACATACGGAAAATAGCCCCGAATATCGATATATCGCAAAAAACGTCATTTTCAATGTGTCATAATGTAAATAATTTTTAGTAAAATATCTTTTATATTTACAATAATATAAAATAATCTTAATAGTTTAGGGGAAAAAAGATAATGTTGACCTCAACTGGAATCGAGAAGGGGACCTTTGGAACACATTTTTACGCATTGAAACTGGGTCATTCGGGTTTGAAGAACGTATGAGAAAATAGTGCATTACATCCGTGAGCTAATTAGTGTTCCTAATAAATAATGATCATAGTAAGTCATTTTTACATTAACTTCATAACTATACAGTGGCCCAGGTTTGGCATGCTTGTGTTTGGTCTTATGTAGTTTTCACGAGTTTGTGACTAAAGCTTCGTTATTTATATTTACTGTGTCTTTGCCACGTGTTAGTAATCTCGTTCCCAGGTATTTTGAAATTCATTCCGTATATATTTATAACTTGAAACGATATAATTAGCACTTGTCACGAGTCAGTGATCTCGTTTACACAGTTATCTCGTCATCACCACTAAATAAATCATTAGTACGAGAAGGATATCTGTTATCACGTCCTAATGAAAATAAAGTGTGTTTATTCTAGTTTTAACCTTGACAGTTAAACCCAGTCTGTTTTTTATCCTTGTAAGTTGAGGACCAGCCAGTTTTGACTTAAAAGACACATGTACTGAACAGCATCTTTCCTCGGAATTCCTGTCTTTTATTCCTGGCAGTTGGCAGGAAGAAAATCGGAACTCCTCAATTGCATTAGCTTCTGGATAGGCAACCTTCTGCGTCAGAAATGTCGAATGGGGGAAAAGTTTCACACACACACATGATGGAATGCTTACGGAACTTCAGATTCATATTCGTATCGAAGAGAGAGCAATGCCCATGAATGCCGCACATTTATTATCTCTAAAACAGTATTGCCATTTGTTTTTTGTTCAACGTTTCTTCATAGCATAAACAGAAAACAATAACAAACACTTAATGTCCAATATTGATTTCTGTAAAACCAAGTTTGTGTTTCATAATGAGTTCAACGACAAATGCCAGACTAAAAAAAATTTTGTACTTCTGTATTTCGTATTACTTTTGATTATTTGAAACTGGGAATACAAACGTATTTAAATTATCTTCATATTTCTGTTTGTCTTGTTAAAAATTGAAACGAACAGACAGTTTACACTTAAACACTTTTCTAACGCAACACTTTCCAAAACGTTTATTTGAAAATTGCATAATTGTGATCATTTGACTATATTCTGTGCAAGTTTACGGTAAAATCATTCATCCGTGACAATGGGCGCTTTTGCACGTGGGGTAGGTGTGGTTTCATCGTTTTGCACGTGAAAATGAAAAAACGCGATATGATTCTAATTTTATTTCAATTTCTTCATTTTAGATTGGTAGATACACCATAAAACATAAAATTTATTTTAAAAATCAATATGTCTCGTATAAAATGTCAGGAGTGCAACAGAGCAATCGGCATTTTGCAGGCTACCTTCCCCACTTGCAGAAGCATACGATCATCACAGATAAAATATTTTATTGTTTGCTTGCGCATATTGTAGTCAAAGATCACATAAACAATTATAAATCTAATTTTTTACTCATAACTGAGATATTTAAGTTTGAAAAATGCTTCGTTCGAAAAGTCACCAAGTGTAGTGCAACGCTATATAATTATTCCAATTTAATTTCAATTTCATCACGCTCGGTGGGTTTTAACACTAGGAAACATAAAACATAAAAATAATAACAAAACGATATGGCTCGTATGAATATTCATGCGCGCAATGTTGCAAGCCGGTCGGTCATTGAGACGTATAATCTACTATTTATTTACTAATCCATTTACTTTTCACATTATTAATTTAGGATGTACGATTTTGAGAATGTTACGTTTTCAGTGATTAATTTATTATGTTTGATATTTTAATGTTTATCAATTTTAATTAGATTTACATGAAGTGTAAGATATGTGTTTAACACAATTAAAACAGAGAATTTATGTGCGGATTCACATTACACCACCAATCGTGATACATCGGCTATCTCGGATTCCTCCGTAAGATAGGCCTCGTGGCTAACGGTCGCCATCTTGCCTTGTATTACTACTTTACTACCCAAAAGGTTATCAGTCTATTGTTATGAGGCTTTAAACGATGCGTGTTGAACTAGCGCCAAACTTTTTACCGAAACTTTGATATTAAGCGCACTATTAACGTTCGTTTGTGTTGCATTTTGACCTATTATCCAAATGATTTACTTTTCTATTATTATTTAATCACCATATTTTCCATTTTTTAAGATGCAATTACGGTGTTTACAAAACCAACCAAACCGAAAGTGAAACTACCCCGGTATGCATTACGTTACGCTATGTAAACATTAAATATTTGTTCAGTTTGAGGATGCGAATCGATAATAGACGTTGGAATATGTATGCAATACAGACTATCATTGCCGATTGTAGTACTGGCTAAAAAAATACCTTTGATGACAGGTCATGTATAGAACGTTAATCAAAATAGTGACCATAAATCACTACAAATGTCTGGGTTGATCATTAATATAATTAATGCACGTTTCTGATATAATTACCTGCATCTGGTTGTAAATACCATGAAATTGATAAATTAAAAGTTTTTTTCATAAATTAGCATTTCATGTGTTATTAATATCATTTAGGTAATTTAGAATCATATCATTATCATCATTTACTATTCTTAAAATTGAAAAAAATCTTATATTATCATTATTACTTTAAATTAGAATTTTTAAATTTTACTCATTATTTTAATAAATTTCCACATTTGTTTGATTAAAAATAAAATGTTTGAATAAGGGTTTCAGTTTTTAGTTTTAACCTATTTTTAGTTCCATTAAATTTAAAGTACAAACTACGTACATGTATTTGAAATGCTTTTGAGTTCGTTTCCTGGGCCTAGAACCAGTACTTTGGTGTCTCTCGGAGATTTCTTAAGAATGCTCCCACCCTGGGGATCAAACCAGTGACCTCCAAATCATTAGGTGGACACCACATCCATTACACATCAGGGACCTTTAATTATTTTAGTATTGCAGCATTATATAATATAATGTTGCTACATAATTTTGGAAAATGATTTATGTGCAGTACTAAATAAATCTAAATGCATACAATTTTAATTGTGTATATTGTGTGATTATTAGTTACAAATTCACTTTTAACATGTATACTGGTATACAGGGGAAAGTCTCGATTTTTTACTATATACTATATATACTAACGTTAATATATATAGTATATAGTAACAAGAGCTGTCACCATATGATGACTTATGCCCCATATAAACGCTTGATAGAAGTAATGAGCTTTTTTCGAACCCTAAACGCAGATTTCAAAACCTTAACGCGGACCCTAAGTTTAAGGTCAAGGTCACAGGGGTCAAAATTTGTATGCGTATGGAAAGGCGTTGTCCATATACACATGCATACCAAATATGAAGGTTATATCTCAAGGGACATAGAAGTTATGAGCAGTTTTCAAAACCTAAACGCAGATTTTGAAACCTCAACGCGGACCCTAAGTTCAAGGTCAAGGTCACAGGGGTCAAAATTTGTGTGCGTATGGAAAGGCCTTGTCCATAGACACATGCATACCAAATATGAAGGTTATATCTCAAGGGACATAGAAGTTATGAGCATTTTTCGAAACCTAAACGCAAAGTGTGACAGAAAGACGGACAGACAGACAGACGGACAGACGGACAGTCCGATCACTATATGCCCCCTTTTCTTCGAAGGGGGGCATACAAAAATGGAGACTTTTCCCTGTGTACTGGATTATGAAAGACTAATAAGCATAAAATTGACAACTCATCTCCCCAATGATACATGTACTTTGTGAGGCTCATTCTCAGAACAAACCCACAGTCAGTGAGAAAACTACAGTGTAAAAAGACCACTAAATTAAAACAAAGAAAACTTCCAGTAAAATATAGATGTTATACCAATTATGGCATTGACCAAGGCAGAACATAATTCTAAGGTTGAATTTCCCAAAATTGACTGTTACAATTGGATACTGTTTTAATCTTCACTCTACTTTGTCTGAAAATAAAAGTCTTAAATGATGTAATAGAAACATACATATTTAATTTTCAGTTTACAAGTATATATATACATATATTATAATATCTTTTATCAATGGTCAATAAATTTTAGTTTAACTAATTTACATGTATATATACATGTTTATGCTTTGATTTGTTTCTATTGAAGCCAAATTAATATCCCATTTCATAAATTAATATCACAGCAGTATTCCTTGTTTGTCTGCAAGTATTGCAGAAATCAGGGATAATTAGTTTACTGACTCAGCCTTAATCTTAATATAGTATAATTGTTAAAACAGATTAGGATGTTTATAATACAATTGAGGATGCATCAAGATTAAAAAATGATACATGTATAAATTAATGAAGAATCAATAACAATCATAAACTGTGCAATTTTTTTCAGTATTGTGTGAAAGGATATGAAGTAACTATGTGTTTTTGAAATATGATTTATGTGAATTTTAATAAATATATAAAAACTGTGATTTTTTCAGATAAAACTGTTAATTACATATTCAGAATGTATTATAATAATATTCATTCGATTTTGAGTTCAAAAAGCACTTCTCTGGCATTTGTATTTATAGTAATTGCATATTTTATCATTCTGACAGCATTTATAAACTGTGTTCATGCAAGCATGGACAGTTTCATTTTTTTGAGTATTTAAAAAATCAAATTAAAAATTTAGTTTGGATGTACAATCAGTTTTTATATGCAAGTGTCTATTTCACTTATACATTAAAACAGCATATAATACATTATTGAAAATATGATTTCAAGCTTGATGTCATATTCCAACTTTGCATAGTGTAGTTAATCGAACATTGTATTGAACTGTATGGTAAGCTATATTTTTTAAGAAATGTATGTTGTATTTACTATTATATAAAATGAATTATTTCTACCACAAGTAGACCATATAAGGCCTACTGCTACTAAATAGGCACTGGTATGAATTTGACACTGTATTTGATGCACATACAAAACTTCAATTATTAATACACAGTATTTTTCCAAGGTTTTGTACGATGTTTTTTGCAAAAGAGTGTCTTAATGCATTTGAAAATATACTTAAAACAAACTAAAAATGATTTTAACATACCTTTTTCCTGGTAAAATGTATTTTGGATGAAAAAAATACACCTAAAGAGTATTAATGCTGGAAAAATGCAGAAAAAAACAACAACATTTTTTCTGTTAGAAGTGTATCTTGTCTGCATTTTTAAGTGTATTAAATGCACATTAAATGCAGATAAATACAATGCCAATACTGTTACATGTAATGGACATTAAATACATTTTTTTTCATGTAATTAAATGCTTTAATGAATTGAAATCATCTTTTAATAACGTTTTAACAATTTATAATACCTTTTTATATAAATTTTCTTTTGAAATGTGACCCTTAAATGATTGTTTCACCACTGGTTAGAGATATAATTTGTGCTCATATGCTTTATCATTACACTATATATTATAATTTGTTGTATGAAAATTACCCGTAAAATTCATGTGAAAGCTCAAGAGATAAATAGCAGCGTGCTACACCCTGCTCCTTTTTACATGACTTGATAGTATTTAGTCCCCAATTTTACATGGCCAATGGCAAATGTGCAGATTTGACAAAACAGGCTTAACTGGGATCCCATAGGCAGACTTTCATCATACTTGTATTTAAAGGGGCCTTTTCACGTTTTGGTACATTGACCAAATTTAAAACAGTTGTTTCAGATTCGCAAATTTTCGATTTAGTTATGATATTTATGAGGAAACAGTAATACTTAACATTTACCATGCTCTAATATAGCTATTACATGCATCTTTTGACAATTTAAACACTTGAAAATTATAAAGCGTTGCAACGCGAAACAATTGAATAATTTGGAGAGTTCTGTTGTGTGTTATATTTTGTGAAACTACGAGGATTACTTATATATAGTAATAAAATACATCGTGCATTGTATGCGGAAGGTTGGGCGAGGGGTCTAAGTAGGAGACATTTTACGCCAGAACTCCAGGGCTCAGTGGTTCAAGCCCTGTTGAGGGTTACTTTTTTTTTTTGAATTTTATTTTTGATTTTTTACTGGAGCTTTTAGAGCAAATGTTTACATTTATCAATAGAAAGCATTTCATGACAAACTACAAAACATGCCAAAATCTGTGAAAAGGTCCCTTTAATTTAATTCATGATCGGAATTGCTATTTGGCAAATCTTCAGTGGTCACAGTATTCAACTGATTTTTTTCACTTTGTAGTGATTATATTTTCATTATTTATCAGACAACATCTCTCTTCAAAAGTTTAACATGATTTCTTTGTTAATTTAGAAACAAGATCAATAACATAAATAACATAAAATGAAAAAATGTGTAATAGTAAAAATGGCAGCAAAAAAGCACTTGATTATGTGCCTTTAATCTGAGATGATATGGTGATGTATTGGAATTTCTCATAAATAATGTGTCCCATAGTTGTAACTTGTATAATTGTATAGTCGCATGCATGAGTGGTGTCAATTTCACAATACCAATTAAAGCCTATAATTTACTAAAAGAATGTGAAGTTTGATGTGTGTATTTTTCAAGATTTGTTATATATAACATATATATATATATATATATATATATATATATATATATATATATATATATATATATATATATTGTTGAAAAGTTAACATGCAATAAAGTTACTGTAATTAAGTGACAGTAAGTTTTACTGATTTGATTGGATGCATATGCAGATATATCATGGTTTGTGCAGAGGACAGTAGCAAAAAAACAATTAAGTGCTTTCTCCATAGGATGGCATATGCCAGCGATAAACGCTTTGATAGAAGTTATGAGCATTTTTCGAAACATAAACGCATTTTTCGAAACCTAATCGCGGACCCTAAGTTAAAGGTCAATGTCAAAGGGGTCAAAATTTTTGTGCGTATGGAAAGGCCTTGTCCATATACACATGCATACCAAATATGAATGTTTCATCTGAAGCGACATAGAAGTTATGAGCATTTTTCGAAACCTAAACGCTAAGTAAGATGGACAGACAGACAGTGCGATCACTATATGCCCTCCTTCGGGGGCATAAACATGTGTTTCACATTGTTTTGGTAAATTAGAAATGTAGTTATTAAAAAGAACAGAATCATCAATTATTATTGTTATTGATTATAAAGTGTTGCTGGAATATTGGATGTGTTCATCTAGCTATAAGAAGGTCCCTGTTTTATTCTCACTGGCACTAAGTGAGGGTTCTCAAAATCTTTAAACAAAATGAATAAGTACAGATAGGATCGAGAAAGCCTTGTTGATATGGGGGCTAAACACCTGAAATCAAAGCGACCCAGGTTAAAGGCCGAGGCCAAATAAATAAACCAGAGGCCGCATGAGCCTGCTATACTCTGAACAAGTATTGTTTCTACTCAGGAAACTGGCTTTAGTGTCTTACTAAGCTTTAGAATTTAAGTTTCAGTGCAATCTATCTAAAATAAATTGGTTAAAATAAATAATAATTTGTAAAAAAATAAACATTCTGCACAAATTCAATTATTTACTTTACCTGTGTGCAGGAATTATTTCAGTGTTGATGGTTTGTGAACTATGTCAAAAGCACCATAGCTATGAAACACGTGTATTTTGAATAGTGCAATGTTCCACAGAAATGATGCTGATGATAATTCTACACGATGATGAAATATTAGATGTATTTCTAGATTCCATTTCCACCAACAATTCCACGGGAATAAGACAATTCACCCCCAAGACAATTCACCCCCAGGAGACAACTCACCCCCTAGACAATTCACCCCTGCTCCCTGGACAATTCACCCCCAGATATTTTGTTGTTGTTTTCTTTTGCTGTTTGTTTAGGATTTAGTAATTACGAATATCTGTTTTCTAAGGATAGTTATTTGTATTCTATTTGATTTTTATGAAGTTCGAATAAAAGCATATTAAGATGTTCTCAGAATGTCTTTCTTTTTTTTCCATAAAATTACTTGCAATTGAAACATAACTGTGCTTTTTATCTATTGATGTTTGTTTTTATTATTAACAATATCTTATTATTGTTTTTTTTTCATTAAATAATCAATTATAAGTTTTGTTTTATAGTTTATATTTGTAAAAAGTGTATAAATAAATAATAATGGTATCGGATACATTATTTGGAAATACTCCAATGTTTTTTATTTGATAATTTATGCAAAATTTCGAAATTTTCATAATATTACTATGTTTATTTTTAAATGGGAAATATAATAATAAAATATTTGTCACATAGTCAGTCAACAAAATAACAACACCTAAAAACAACCTTTTCACACCACTAAAGGTAACAATAAACAGATAATCTGTCAGGCATTCAGAGCTGATGAGGGTACTGATTATCTTCTTCTGATTATCTAGTGGTAGATATACTGATTGGGGTTGCTTAGAGATAAGGCTGTAGTATGGAATGAGTTAACATACTGTATGATTGAAGTGGACTTGAAGTGAGTACAATTAATTTAAAAAACACATTACATTTCAAAACATTTTTAGTAGGACCATACTAGCGGTATAATAGTGGATTTAATAAATCATGAAGTACTCCTGTATAAGAAGCATTTTAAAATTATAACAGAAAATGGCGTGAATTACTGGATTTGAAATGAATACTGATATTTGCAGACTAAAATATGTTTCAATACACAACATTACAACACACAACTTCTATTACTTATCCTTCAATGAGAGAACATTGAACAACTTAATGGATAATAAGAATAAAAATAATTATTTTTTTAATGAAACACCTATGTTTATAGGCAGTTAAATAAAAATAATAATAAAAATATCAGGTGAACAAAAATGGAATTTTTTAATACAGGTATTACCAGGTATTATGCCCAGCCCAGTATAATTATTTGTCAATGTGTGTAACTGAAGTCTTTGTTTATAATAATAATAATTATATGTTTAAAAATAATATTTTTTTAATAATAATTATTTGTTTAAAAATAATAATCAAAATATCAAGTGAACAAAAATAGAATTTTTTAATACAGGTATTACCAGGTATTATGCCAAGCCCAGCATAATTATGTCATATGTCAATGTGTGTAACTGAAGTCTTTGTTTATCTGTTTTGACACTTTGATTAATCTGTTTTGACACTTTGATAAAACCTCGCCAGGGGTGTGAATGCGTGATTGTAATACCCATTAATTGCACGCTCCCAACCAGATTAAATTTCCTTTCTTTAATTAAGGTTTTCTTATCAATTAAACCATTTTATTTTATTAAATTAATTATCCTATCTAACATGAATAAATATGTGATATTAATGTAAAATTCTAAGAATTTAATGAAACTAATTAATCATCTTCAATATTTGACAAAGTACTAATAATAAAATAGTAAAATAATAATATTATTTAAAACAAATGCACAAATATTATAAATACAAAAAACTTAATTTATTTCAATTATATATGTTGTAAAACAGTTTATAGAAAAATACATTGGTTGAATTGCATTTGACAAAAAACACAATGTCATCTTTCATTTACTTACTACATTTATTATTTTCACGTCAAAATTGTGTGCAAAGTCAAAATTATAACCCCAGAACATCTGCTCACAAATTATGTTCAAATATGACAAAAGCAAATGACCATAAAATCTCATATACAAATATGGGGGTGAATTGTCTTGGGGGTGAATTGTCTTTTGGGGTGAATTGTCCAAGGAAATCAAATTCTGGGGGTGAATTGTCCAGGGGGTGAATTGTCTTGGGGGTGAATTGTCTGACACCCCAATTCCACTACCAATTCAAATGCGTTCGTAGATCTACACAGACACAGTTGAACATAACACTATTCCACTCAACAACCGTGACACATGTACTCAATTTTTCAAATTTTCGCAATTAAAATTGACTTCTACTGTTTATATTGTTGTTGTTGTACTTTTGAAAGTAGTTCGTAAGATGGCGACCATTAACCCAGAGATTGATTTATGGAATAAATCGTCTGAGGATCCAGAGTGATTACACCACCTCAATAACCAATCTCTTGCACGACATTGTGTCACACCGGTCTTTACTGACCTGTGTGAATGCGCGCTAAGCATTGTGGGAAACGGACTTTTTTCCATCATGGCGTTGGTAAACATAATAAACACGGAAGTGAAAAATGGTAATTCATTATTATCAAAAAACAGGCCCCATCAAACCGGGCCAGCTGTAATATATAGTTGGATGCAGTTTGTGCTTCAAAGGAGCCACTTTTCATGTCAGTCTATTGTTTGTAAGAATCACTAAACACGTAACTTAGACTAACTAAACATGTTGCAAGACTGTATCGTCGAAATAGTTAATAAATCTAAATCATAAATAAATATTAATAATTAAATACCTGCTGAAATTTGAGAACGTAAACGATTTAAAATAAACGCTGTGAACATTGCAAGGAATCTTACATGTAGGCCTAATGTGTGAGAGGATTAGTCAGGGATAAAATAAAATGGAGTTCGAAGGATCTAACATTTTGAGGAAGACGTCATGGTATCTTGGACATTTGGCACTTTCATATATTTATTTAGTAGATACTGAAAATGCTGAATGTGCTAATTGCAACATCATCAAAGACAAGCAGGTGAGATTTTTACAGCTTTTTTTTCTTGACATAATATTGTATGTTTTCCATTTAATTTATATGCCAGTGTTTTTTTTCACCATATTGGGAATGGTTTCCGGTCATTTCCCCCCCCCCCCCAAGACGTTTCCTCCCCAAGACGTTTCCCCGCAAAGACAATTCCTCCCCAGACGTTTCTTCCCCATTTTAGTTTTAGTGCAGATGTCCCCCCCCCCCCCCCAATAAATTTATAATTGTTCGGTTGAAGTACAATCTTTGTTTATTATCAAAATTATTATTTTGTTTATGAAGTCTTTAATTAACTTTTAATATCTATGAAGCAGCTTGTATGGTTTTTTGGTTTTAGAATTGTTTTTTGGAGGGTTTAACTGTGTAATGATTGCATGTAAATCATTAGTAAGTGCATGTTGGTGTACTAGTGGAATACATGGAATATCCTCAAAATCTTACTGAGTATCTTATACATGTTGCTCAACACAAATGCAACCAAGAATAATGTGTAATCAAGACCCGTTTTGAATACACAATTAACACCTTATTTCAGTTTGAGTGAACCTGGGCAGGGTTGTGCAAATGCAGTGTTTGTTGTTTTTTATCCAATTAAATATGGTCAATTGGTGAAATGAAAATGGTAAAATCAAATTAAAATTAATTTCGACACTGTTTTCCTTGTAACAGATAAATATGATAAATAAATATTTACTTTGTAACTGTCAACATTTTTTTCATGCATTCATATGTTTATTATCAAATTATTGGATGTCACTGATATTTTATTTTTTACTAATAACTCATTTAGACTAAATAAAACAGAATTGAACTTTCCGTGCACATTATTTCATTATTAATAATATAATTTATTAGCAAATGTAATAAAAACTTATTGATATAAGAAACACAAAACACAATTACCCGTTTTTATTAAATGAATTTGTGGAATTTAAGGAAAAATTAATAACTTTATGAATTAAAAAAAAAGGTAAATTTAAAGCAATTTATTAATAATAATTAAAACAGTGATAAACTACATAAAAATGTTTTTGTATGATAATGTACTAATCTCATCTTATGAATGACTATCCCCCTTCAAAGATGTCACCTAATCTCATCAATGATGATTAATGGGCCTGTATATTGCACCATAAGTACCCCTTTATACAATAGCTGTTATCTTGTTATATACACTTGCTAATCCAATTAACGCTTGTATATTGCACCATAAGTGCCTGATATATTGTTCAATGGTAGGTGTGTGTTGTTACTTAATATTAGTGAAAACATAACTTTCCTATTATTTGCCTGGTTCTGAAAATATTTTCATCGTTGAGTTTCCTTTAATTTTTAAAGAATATTTTTGAGAGGTAACACCTGAGTACTACAAATCAATGTAAAATGTTCATACTAGCTGTATTGGGACATTATAATTGAAATGTTACAAAACAATTTTATTTACTTGTCTCAAAATAAATATCCCAATATGATATTTATTAAGTCAAAATAATTTGTGTTTCAGTTAAAACTTGGAAATAGTTATTATTCTTCATTAAAAATCACAACTATTCCACTTTAAATGACCATCAAAGCTGTGTTTTTACTCAATTTTTCAAGGATCTCAATAAATGAAAGAAAAAATTCAGGTACTTATAAAAACAATTCTAATTAGATCTATTTAATTGGTAAAATTTGTTTGAGGCTTCCCTAAAAACAACCATAATAAATCATTTCACTGTTCTATTGATATATCTATTTAATAGGCAGAATGACAAACAGAACTAGTGTGGTTTCTAGGGTCATAAATCTGGTCCCTAAGCCTTAATTGGTAATAATATGCATGCAGTGTTATGTCTCTGAAAGTGACAATGAAGCAAATCTGCCCTTAGGCTATTTCATTTCACTCACACAAAAGGAGATAACTTGCTATTAATTTAATAGTTACTTCTAACTTGTCTCCTTTCTGTATTAAGAGGGTTTTCATATTTTAAAGTTCAATTGGTCTTCAAAAGAATAAGCAATCAAAGTTCTTGATTTTGCCAACAAATAATGTTTACCAATTGTGGGTCTACTCTACTTTCTTTAAATAATTATTTCTAATTATGTTTTTTTTATTAATTTTTATATCAATGGAAAATGAAATATTGTTTCACTATTTTGTTTAAAAAGAACTTAAAGAAATCCAGGCAAGAATACATGACAAGTAAGGGTTGTGTCAAGAAGGTGCCATTTAAGGCCCTATTATCAGTTTTGGATGCCCTAACCTGTATAGGTGAGAAGACTGTGAGAAGACTGGGGACGTGGGGCATGAGGAACAACTAATACACAGTAATTGACAGGTTCGTGTTGAATCAAGCACAGAATTTTCTGAGCATTCATGATTCATTAGAATTGAAAAAAAACACAATCAACCAGAAAAATCCAGTTGACCAACTTTGACTTATTTGCATGAACAGGTATAAAATAGTGGGTAATAATAGCTTAAGACATTATTGGCAACATGTCTGTTTAATTTATATTATCAATATTGTTAATTAAGCATGGAATATTAATCAAAATTGGGGGTAAAGTTCAATCGACCAGTAATGACAAATTTGGGAGTATTGACCGGGGCGGTTTTAACCAGTAAAAACCGCCGGTTAAAACCGGGGGCGGTCGATTGGTGCCAACCCTGGGTGTACTAAAGGAATACTAGAGGAATACATGGGATATTCTCAAAATCTTACACATGTTGTTTTTAATATAATTAAATAGGATCAATTGATGAATTAATTCAGTTTGTGTAAACTTGGGCTGGGTTGTGGAACTATAGTTATTTGTTGTTATACAATTAAATAGGGTACTATGTAACTGTCAAAAAAACATATGCATTCACACGCATATAATCCAATTATTGGATGTCACTGATAATTTCAATTTTACTAGTAGGTAATTAAGACTAATTAAAACAGAATGGGACTTTCCTCGCAAAGTATTTCATTATTAATAATATAATACTATAATTAGCTAATGTAATCAAAACATATTGATATTTTAATAATTTAACTCAATGATATTAATAATATTAAAATTTTCCCCAAAAAACTAGGGCAGGAAGATAGGAAGGATTGTTTTTGGAAAATCAACAGTGTTGTCAGTGTAAAATATTTGCAAAGCTTCTTCTGAGTTTGAACTTCAGTTTTGCATTTTGTGACCTGCAACATATTCTACGCTACTTTATCTTACTATGGTAAGTCATTAAAGTGTTATTTATTTTTCAACTATATAATGTGCTAATCTCATATAATGAATTACTACCACATTTAAAAATGACACCTAATCTAAATTCATTAATACAATAGTTATAATTGTTTTATTGTAATTTGTAACATACTATTCCACTAAAAATGACCATCATAGAACATCAATGCCGTGCTTTTGCTAAATTTTCAATGATTTCAATTATTTAAAGAAATAAATTTATCAGGCACTTATAAAAAAATATATAATAAGGGTGTCAAAATTTAACAAACTGAACAAGTCAATTTGAACTTCTCTTGCAATGCAAATGGAGCCACTTGAAATATCAAATTGTTCCCATACTAGTCGGCAATATAACTATGACAATGTGTCTTTTCAAAACATGCATCAGACACACCTTCTGAAACTTTTGAAGCGGTTTTGAAAACGCTATTTCATTGCAAACTTTCGTCAATAAAGGATACATGTTGTTATACAACCGAAAGTGAAAGTTCTGTTTTTAAAAAAATGAATAAAGAGCGAAATAGTTGAAAACTAACGAAAATTATAATTGATACTAACATAAGACCGTAAGACTGAACAAAATAATACTTAACTTTTAAATCATAACCTGAATGTTTACTTATAAAGCAAATTCTTCATTCATCCGCGGACTTCTTTGTGTCGTAGTCATAAATGCCTCCAAATGGAGGTGCGTGATGCGTCTAAGTATAGAGGTGACAATAACGTAGTGACGTCACCATCTATGTATAGAATGCTTGCACGACGGTTACATTACATTCACAATCTCTTGCACGACGGTTACATTACATTCACCTCTGTGTTGGGCTCAGAACGGACTATTGTTATGAAAGCGTCTCATTCATGCCATGATCATACCAAGCGTTCATCATTGAGGTTACAGTATACTAAACAATCTCTTGCACGACGGTTACATTGCATTCACTGCATTAAAGAAAACCATCTCATACCATGATATCTTATGTCAGTCTTAATTCATTATTATAAAATTGATATGGTTTCCTGATGTTAAGAAACCAACATACATACACACGTCGAAGCAATTCCTAACGTCACTCAATAAACATTATGTTCAATTGTTGGCATTTGTTAAGTGCGTGAAATGATTCCATCTGCGTAAATGGGCAATAAAATAGTTCCAAAGAGTTGCATTAAAACTCGCAAGTTTTTGCACGGTTTATCGTACATTTAAAAGTCATATTTCTTAATTTAATGCATGCGATCTTAAATATCCATTCAATTATACATTGAATGCGTTTGTTCGGTTTTAGCTATTTTATAGACAAAATTGCGTGCTGAGCCTTTCGCAGAGTTGTATGTGAGAGCAAGGAACGACAACTCTGCGTGGATGTGAGAGCAAGGAACGACAACTCTGCGTGGAGATTGCTCAATAACCAACCGATTCACATCACACCAGCACCCGATTGTATAAACAGTTAAACCGGCGGTTAACCACATACCGGCGGTTAAAAGTCGGTAACATGTTGGTTACTGGTCGGCAAGCGTTTGTATAAAATTGGGTTAGTTATACCGATCGATTAAAACCCAGTTAAAACATACCCTGTCAAGGTCGTCGATGGTTAGCTTTTATGATGTCGCGCGACTCGGCCATTTTGTGTAAGTTAACTCTCGGTTACTTGTACTTACCCACCTAGAGAGGTTTATTCCTTGACAATTTCGACGAGTAAACAGACAATTGTAGCGACTGACACTTTATTTGACTTAATTTACAGGGCAATACGTTATCCGACTTCGGACGACGAAATTAAGGACGCACAGAACTTGTTTTTTTATATTCTGTCATGGGTATGTCGTGTGTGATCCGATGCATCAATGGCGCCCATGTTAAAATCATTTCTCCGAGAACGGGGAACGACACAAGTACAAACAAAAACACGTTCGAACTAGTATCTTCTCACCTTAAATAATCCTTTAAAATCCATAAATAATCCATTTAACTCAATAATTTGCGATTTTGCATCTAGGGTCTTTAATTTTAGCATAGTTAAATAAAGACCCTAATGCCCTGCTATCACTATATTCAAATGAGTTTATGAACTCGATAAAATTTCTTCTTCGTCACACGCTACGTCATGTACTCTACATCACGGTGATAAGGCGAATACCACAACTTTTCCGCTCACCGTCGAAATTTTATATTTCTGACAAGAGCACCGTATCCTTCTGTCAAAAACATGGCCGTCAACTTTTTAGGCGAGTCCAGAAATGAAAGAAATAAACGAGAAAATAAGGTAATTTGGTAATAAAAAGATATTCCATCGAACGAAGTATATAATTTACATCTAATTACCGTTTACCGCATCAAAATTGAGTCGCTATTAACTTCAAAATAGTGACAACAATTTTAGCATGTCGTGAAAGAAGTGACTTTCATGATGCGAAAAATCGTATTTTTGCAGATTTTAAACATTTTAAATGAAATAATTTTTGGTTAAACGGTATTTTATGATAGAAGAGTCAATTTACAACACAGTATGGCATGCTTTATTGAAGATAACTGTGATTTTTACATTTACACGTGTTAGCAAGTATGCACCGCTCAACACTGACATTATAGAAATATGAACACCGCTCAACAATGTCCGTAAAAGCACCGCATCTTTAAGTTTTTTTTGGCACCGCTTCATTCTGATATTTTTTCTTTCATAAGGAAGAGACGTAAATAACTATATATGATTCTAACCCTTTACCTCTCGTTAAAACGGACCACGCTGTAATGTCTTATCTATGGAGACATGCACTCACAAGCTTCTATAGACAGTCTAAAAAATAAATATAATTGTAACCCATTTGTTTCTGATATAAGTAGTCGATAGCATCTTTGGTATACATCTTTGGTTTTGGCCACAAACACCAAATTCATAGTTCAGTAAATTTAACCAATGCAACATCACTTTGTACACTCTATACATAACTAAATTTATTATTTTCTTCAGTTAGTTTTACACCAACATTTGCGTATACCTTTCCATAATCGTAGCTGAACATCTTTTTACGGATTATAAATCTGAGATCAATAAATAATAGTTATCAATAACGATTTTATTTTACCACAACAATATAGATAAATTGAAACATGAGACTTAAACATGTGCCCTTCACGTACTGGAAAGCAAGACAATCGATCCCGGTGAACCGTTTTTGGTGCAAGCATGCCATCATTTTCAAGATCAATTCTGGGACATGTAACTTTGATAAATGGAAGATTATCGTAAATAAATTCAGCTCACGATGGCTCGTTCTAGCTTATCATTTAAAACCATGTGCAGAAGTTAGCGGTGACACGAATTTCAGAGACACGGAATATAAATACGGTGTTTATAATCAGTGTTGCGCGGTGCATCGATATTTTTGTAAGTGATGCATGTTTTCACCAAAAAATTAGGCCTTTAACAGATATTAAAACAAACAGGTTCGTATTGCATGTTCTTGTTATATACACAATGATTTAAGTCTGTCACATCAGGTCTGACACATCGACAATCATCTGATTATTACATTTTTCTAACAATTACGAATGGTGTCGAGCGCGACACGACTTTTTGTAAACACTACTTCCGACTCATGCTAAATCTTTCACGACTGGTAAACTTTTAAATAGACGACATATTGGTTCAGAAATTCGATAGAGTGCTTCGCAAGTGGCAATCATTTTGCAGTGTCTTATAATAAAACATTTTGTCACCCACTTACCTGATATTGCTTCGTCCGCCATATTTCTTTTCGTCAGAAGGATACGGTGCTCATGTCAGAAGTATAAAATTTTGACGGTGAGCGGAATAGTTGTGGTAATCGCCTTATCACCGTGTACATTACTGCTGTTTAAATGAACCGGAGCAGTTTATCAAATAATAGCCGTTGGTAAACTCGGTTGCGTTTGCATATTTCTGCATACAAACATATGTTTAAACTTGCACAATATTTAATTGGTCTATGGTAAATGCCATGATTGTACAAGAAAATAATTTAATATATAAAAACACAAAGAATGGAAAACATTCCATTACACAACAGATAAATGAGAGGATAATATCCGTGTACAAAATGGGACATTCCGAATTCCAGTGTGGTGCTATTTTTACCTTCTTATACTTTACACATCTCTATGCCTTACGTGATTTAAATCGGAAAGCAAATAGAAAAGCCTTTTGCAGATTATTTATGAATTGTGCGATATTTGTATGGCTTGTTGTACATTCTCAAATGTCGAAAATATATGCACTGATTATAAACATTGCACATTGCACGAAATAAGGAAAATGCAGTGTTTAATTTCTTTCACAAAGCGGTGCGGGATAATGATAAGTAACTTTTGTTACAATATGTTACAATAATTTACTTCGGAAGGAATCTATCTTTATCACAACCGCGCATGCGCGAAGAAACTCACCTGATTGTGGTGACCAGGCAACGCTTCGTGAAGTGCAAACGCTACCATGGAATAGGAGGGACTGTAAAAGAATCGAGTCGATGTTTGATAAAAGTGAATGTTGTAACACTGGTATAGTGTACATACATTGAAACCCATTGCATATTTGTTATCATTAACGAGTTATATTGTAAACCTGCCTCAATGTCCCTGTAATGTATCTTAAAATCACACACATAAGGCTTGTTTTGAGCAGGGACCTATACAAACATTGTATAGGTCCCTGTTTTGAGTACTGTAAACGAATTTTCTTCCCGCTTGAGGGCGCTTATCATGGGTTTGTCTGGACTAGATTGGTTACCTCCCCTTATTAATTATCCTATCTAACATGAATAAATATGTGATATTAATGTAAAATTCTAAGAATTTAATGAAACTAATTAATCATCTTCAATATTTGACAAAGTACTAATAATAAAATAGTAAAATAATAATATTATTTAAAACAAATGCACAAATATTATAAATACAAAAAACTTAATTTATTTCAATTATATATGTTGTAAAACAGTTTATAGAAAAATACATTGGTTGAATTGCATTTGACAAAAAACACAATGTCATCTTTCATTTACTTACTACATTTATTATTTTCACGTCAAAATTGTGTGCAAAGTCAAAATTATAACCCCAGAACATCTGCTCACAAATTATGTTCAAATATGACAAAAGCAAATGACCATAAAATCTCATATACAAATATGGGGGTGAATTGTCTTGGGGGTGAATTGTCTTTTGGGGTGAATTGTCCAAGGAAATCAAATTCTGGGGGTGAATTGTCCAGGGGGTGAATTGTTTTGGGGGTGAATTGTCTGACACCCCAATTCCACTACCAATTCAAATGCGTTCGTAGATCTACACAGACACAGTTGAACATAACACTATTCCACTCAACAACCGTGACACATGTACTCAATTTTTCAAATTTTCGCAATTAAAATTGACTTCTACTGTTTATATTGTTGTTGTTGTACTTTTGAAAGTAGTTCGTAAGATGGCGACCATTAACCCAGAGATTGATTTATGGAATAAATCGTCTGAGGATCCAGAGTGATTACACCACCTCAATAACCAATCTCTTGCACGACATTGTGTCACACCGGTCTTTACTGACCTGTGTGAATGCGCGCTAAGCATTGTGGGAAACGGACTTTTTTCCATCATGGCGTTGGTAAACATAATAAACACGGAAGTGAAAAATGGTAATTCATTATTATCAAAAACAGGCCCCATCAAACCGGGCCAGCTGTAATATATAGTTGGATGCAGTTTGTGCTTCAAAAGGAGCCACTTTTCATGTCAGTCTATTGTTTGTAAGAATCACTAAACACGTAACTTAGACTAACTAAACATGTTGCAAGACTGTATCGTCGAAATAGTTAATAAATCTAAATCATAAATAAATATTAATAATTAAATACCTGCTGAAATTTGAGAACGTAAACGATTTAAAATAAACGCTGTGAACATTGCAAGGAATCTTACATGTAGGCCTAATGTGTGAGAGGATTAGTCAGGGATAAAATAAAATGGAGTTCGAAGGATCTAACATTTTGAGGAAGACGTCATGGTATCTTGGACATTTGGCACTTTCATATATTTATTTAGTAGATACTGAAAATGCTGAATGTGCTAATTGCAACATCATCAAAGACAAGCAGGTGAGATTTTTACAGCTTTTTTTTCTTGACATAATATTGTATGTTTTCCATTTAATTTATATGCCAGTGTTTTTTTTCACCATATTGGGAATGGTTTCCGGTCATTTCCCCCCCCCCCCCCCAAGACGTTTCCTCCCCAAGACGTTTCCCCGCAAAGACAATTCCTCCCCAGACGTTTCTTCCCCATTTTAGTTTTAGTGCAGATGTCCCACCCCCCCCCCCCAATAAATTTATAATTGTTCGGTTGAAGTACAATCTTTGTTTATTATCAAAATTATTATTTTGTTTATGAAGTCTTTAATTAACTTTTAATATCTATGAAGCAGCTTGTATGGTTTTTTGGTTTTAGAATTGTTTTTTGGAGGGTTTAACTGTGTAATGATTGCATGTAAATCATTAGTAAGTGCATGTTGGTGTACTAGTGGAATACATGGAATATCCTCAAAATCTTACTGAGTATCTTATACATGTTGCTCAACACAAATGCAACCAAGAATAATGTGTAATCAAGACCCGTTTTGAATACACAATTAACACCTTATTTCAGTTTGAGTGAACCTGGGCAGGGTTGTGCAAATGCAGTGTTTGTTGTTTTTTATCCAATTAAATATGGTCAATTGGTGAAATGAAAATGGTAAAATCAAATTAAAATTAATTTCGACACTGTTTTCCTTGTAACAGATAAATATGATAAATAAATATTTACTTTGTAACTGTCAACATTTTTTTCATGCATTCATATGTTTATTATCAAATTATTGGATGTCACTGATATTTTATTTTTTACTAATAACTCATTTAGACTAAATAAAACAGAATTGAACTTTCCGTGCACATTATTTCATTATTAATAATATAATTTATTAGCAAATGTAATAAAAACTTATTGATATAAGAAACACAAAACACAATTACCCGTTTTTATTAAATGAATTTGTGGAATTTAAGGAAAAATTAATAACTTTATGAATTAAAAAAAAAGGTAAATTTAAAGCAATTTATTAATAATAATTAAAACAGTGATAAACTACATAAAAATGTTTTTGTATGATAATGTACTAATCTCATCTTATGAATGACTATCCCCCTTCAAAGATGTCACCTAATCTCATCAATGATGATTAATGGGCCTGTATATTGCACCATAAGTACCCCTTTATACAATAGCTGTTATCTTGTTATATACACTTGCTAATCCAATTAACGCTTGTATATTGCACCATAAGTGCCTGATATATTGTTCAATGGTAGGTGTGTGTTGTTACTTAATATTAGTGAAAACATAACTTTCCTAATATTTGCCTGGTTCTGAAAATATTTTCATCGTTGAGTTTCCTTTAATTTTTAAAGAATATTTTTGAGAGGTAACACCTGAGTACTACAAATCAATGTAAAATGTTCATACTAGCTGTATTGGGACATTATAATTGAAATGTTACAAAACAATTTTATTTACTTGTCTCAAAATAAATATCCCAATATGATATTTATTAAGTCAAAATAATTTGTGTTTCAGTTAAAACTTGGAAATAGTTATTATTCTTCATTAAAAATCACAACTATTCCACTTTAAATGACCATCAAAGCTGTGTTTTTACTCAATTTTTCAAGGATCTCAATAAATGAAAGAAAAAATTCAGGTACTTATAAAAACAATTCTAATTAGATCTATTTAATTGGTAAAATTTGTTTGAGGCTTCCCTAAAAACAACCATAATAAATCATTTCACTGTTCTATTGATATATCTATTTAATAGGCAGAATGACAAACAGAACTAGTGTGGTTTCTAGGGTCATAAATCTGGTCCCTAAGCCTTAATTGGTAATAATATGCATGCAGTGTTATGTCTCTGAAAGTGACAATGAAGCAAATCTGCCCTTAGGCTATTTCATTTCACTCACACAAAAGGAGATAACTTGCTATTAATTTAATAGTTACTTCTAACTTGTCTCCTTTCTGTATTAAGAGGGTTTTCATATTTTAAAGTTCAATTGGTCTTCAAAAGAATAAGCAATCAAAGTTCTTGATTTTGCCAACAAATAATGTTTACCAATTGTGGGTCTACTCTACTTTCTTTAAATAATTATTTCTAATTATGTTTTTTTTATTAATTTTTATATCAATGGAAAATGAAATATTGTTTCACTATTTTGTTTAAAAAGAACTTAAAGAAATCCAGGCAAGAATACATGACAAGTAAGGGTTGTGTCAAGAAGGTGCCATTTAAGGCCCTATTATCAGTTTTGGATGCCCTAACCTGTATAGGTGAGAAGACTGTGAGAAGACTGGGGACGTGGGGCATGAGGAACAACTAATACACAGTAATTGACAGGTTCGTGTTGAATCAAGCACAGAATTTTCTGAGCATTCATGATTCATTAGAATTGAAAAAAAAACAATCAACCAGAAAAATCCAGTTGACCAACTTTGACTTATTTGCATGAACAGGTATAAAATAGTGGGTATTAATAGCTTAAGACATTATTGGCAACATGTCTGTTTAATTTATATTATCAATATTGTTAATTAAGCATGGAATATTAATCAAAATTGGGGGTAAAGTTCAATCGACCAGTATTGACCAGTAATGACAAATTTGGGAGTATTGACCGGGGCGGTTTTAACCAGTAAAAACCGCCGGTTAAAACCGGGGGCGGTCGATTGGTGCCAACCCTGGGTGTACTAAAGGAATACTAGAGGAATACATGGGATATTCTCAAAATCTTACACATGTTGTTTTTAATATAATTAAATAGGATCAATTGATGAATTAATTCAGTTTGTGTAAACTTGGGCTGGGTTGTGGAACTATAGTTATTTGTTGTTATACAATTAAATAGGGTACTATGTAACTGTCAAAAAAACATATGCATTCACACGCATATAATCCAATTATTGGATGTCACTGATAATTTCAATTTTACTAGTAGGTAATTAAGACTAATTAAAACAGAATGGGACTTTCCTCGCAAAGTATTTCATTATTAATAATATAATACTATAATTAGCTAATGTAATCAAAACATATTGATATTTTAATAATTTAACTCAATGATATTAATAATATTAAAATTTTCCCAAAAAAACTAGGGCAGGAAGATAGGAAGGATTGTTTTTGGAGAATCAACAGTGTTGTCAGTGTAAAATATTTGCAAAGCTTCTTCTGAGTTTGAACTTCAGTTTTGCATTTTGTGACCTGCAACATATTCTACGCTACTTTATCTTACTATGGTAAGTCATTAAAGTGTTATTTATTTTTCAACTATATAATGTGCTAATCTCATATAATGAATTACTACCCCATTTAAAAATGACACCTAATCTAAATTCATTAATACAATAGTTATAATTGTTTTATTGTAATTTGTAACATACTATTCCACTAAAAATGACCATCATAGAACATCAATGCCGTGCTTTTGCTAAATTTTCAATGATTTCAATTATTTAAAGAAATAAATTTATCAGGCACTTATAAAAAAATATATAATAAGGGTGTCAAAATTTAACAAACTGAACAAGTCAATTTGAACTTCTCTTGCAATGCAAATGGAGCCACTTGAAATATCAAATTGTTCCCATACTAGTCGGCAATATAACTATGACAATGTGTCTTTTCAAAACATGCATCAGACACACCTTCTGAAACTTTTGAAGCGGTTTTGAAAACGCTATTTCATTGCAAACTTTCGTCAATAAAGGATACATGTTGTTATACAACCGAAAGTGAAAGTTCTGTTTTTAAAAAAATGAATAAAGAGCGAAATAGTTGAAAACTAACGAAAATTATAATTGATACTAACATAAGACCGTAAGACTGAACAAAATAATACTTAACTTTTAAATCATAACCTGAATGTTTACTTATAAAGCAAATTCTTCATTCATCCGCGGACTTCTTTGTGTCGTAGTCATAAATGCCTCCAAATGGAGGTGCGTGATGCGTCTAAGTATAGAGGTGACAATAACGTAGTGACGTCACCATCTATGTATAGAATGCTTGCACGACGGTTACATTACATTCACAATCTCTTGCACGACGGTTACATTACATTCACCTCTGTGTTGGGCTCAGAACGGACTATTGTTATGAAAGCGTCTCATTCATGCCATGATCATACCAAGCGTTCATCATTGAGGTTACAGTATACTAAACAATCTCTTGCACGACGGTTACATTGCATTCACTGCATTAAAGAAAACCATCTCATACCATGATATCTTATGTCAGTCTTAATTCATTATTATAAAATTGATATGGTTTCCTGATGTTAAGAAACCAACATACATACACACGTCGAAGCAATTCCTAACGTCACTCAATAAACATTATGTTCAATTGTTGGCATTTGTTAAGTGCGTGAAATGATTCCATCTGCGTAAATGGGCAATAAAATAGTTCCAAAGAGTTGCATTAAAACTCGCAAGTTTTTGCACGGTTTATCGTACATTTAAAAGTCATATTTCTTAATTTAATGCATGCGATCTTAAATATCCATTCAATTATACATTGAATGCGTTTGTTCGGTTTTAGCTATTTTATAGACAAAATTGCGTGCTGAGCCTTTCGCAGAGTTGTATGTGAGAGCAAGGAACGACAACTCTGCGTGGATGTGAGAGCAAGGAACGACAACTCTGCGTGGAGATTGCTCAATAACCAACCGATTCACATCACACCAGCACCCGATTGTATAAACAGTTAAACCGGCGGTTAACCACATACCGGCGGTTAAAAGTCGGTAACATGTTGGTTACTGGTCGGCAAGCGTTTGTATAAAATTGGGTTAGTTATACCGATCGATTAAAACCCAGTTAAAACATACCCTGTCAAGGTCGTCGATGTTTAGCTTTTATGATGTCGCGCGACTCGGCCATTTTGTGTAAGTTAACTCTCGGTTACTTGTACTTACCCACCTAGAGAGGTTTATTCCTTGACAATTTCGACGAGTAAACAGACAATTGTAGCGACTGACACTTTATTTGACTTAATTTACAGGGCAATACGTTATCCGACTTCGGACGACGAAATTAAGGACGCACAGAACTTGTTTTTTTATATTCTGTCATGGGTATGTCGTGTGTGATCCGATGCATCAATGGCGCCCATGTTAAAATCATTTCTCCGAGAACGGGGAACGACACAAGTACAAACAAAAACACGTTCGAACTAGTATCTTCTCACCTTAAATAATCCTTTAAAATCCATAAATAATCCATTTAACTCAATAATTTGCGATTTTGCATCTAGGGTCTTTAATTTTAGCATAGTTAAATAAAGACCCTAATGCCCTGCTATCACTATATTCAAATGAGTTTATGAACTCGATAAAATTTCTTCTTCGTCACACGCTACGTCATGTACTCTACATCACGGTGATAAGTCGAATACCACAACTTTTCCGCTCACCGTCGAAATTTTATATTTCTGACAAGAGCACCGTATCCTTCTGTCAAAAACATGGCCGTCAACTTTTTAGGCGAGTCCAGAAATGAAAGAAATAAACGAGAAAATAAGGTAATTTGGTAATAAAAAGATATTCCATCGAACGAAGTATATAATTTACATCTAATTACCGTTTACCGCATCAAAATTGAGTCGCTATTAACTTCAAAATAGTGACAACAATTTTAGCATGTCGTGAAAGAAGTGACTTTCATGATGCGAAAAATCGTATTTTTGCAGATTTTAAACATTTTAAATGAAATAATTTTTGGTTAAACGGTATTTTATGATAGAAGAGTCAATTTACAACACAGTATGGCATGCTTTATTGAAGATAACTGTGATTTTTACATTTACACGTGTTAGCAAGTATGCACCGCTCAACACTGACATTATAGAAATATGAACACCGCTCAACAATGTCCGTAAAAGCACCGCATCTTTAAGTTTTTTTTGGCACCGCTTTATTCTGATATTTTTTCTTTCATAAGGAAGAGACGTAAATAACTATATATGATTCTAACCCTTTACCTCTCGTTAAAACGGACCACGCTGTAATGTCTTATCTATGGAGACATGCACTCACAAGCTTCTATAGACAGTCTAAAAAATAAATATAATTGTAACCCATTTGTTTCTGATATAAGTAGTCGATAGCATCTTTGGTATACATCTTTGGTTTTGGCCACAAACACCAAATTCATAGTTCAGTAAATTTAACCAATGCAACATCACTTTGTACACTCTATACATAACTAAATTTATTATTTTCTTCAGTTAGTTTTACACCAACATTTGCGTATACCTTTCCATAATCGTAGCTGAACATCTTTTTACGGATTATAAATCTGAGATCAATAAATAATAGTTATCAATAACGATTTTATTTTACCACAACAATATAGATAAATTGAAACATGAGACTTAAACATGTGCCCTTCACGTACTGGAAAGCAAGACAATCGATCCCGGTGAACCGTTTTTGGTGCAAGCATGCCATCATTTTCAAGATCAATTCTGGGACATGTAACTTTGATAAATGGAAGATTATCGTAAATAAATTCAGCTCACGATGGCTCGTTCTAGCTTATCATTTAAAACCATGTGCAGAAGTTAGCGGTGACACGAATTTCAGAGACACGGAATATAAATACGGTGTTTATAATCAGTGTTGCGCGGTGCATCGATATTTTTGTAAGTGATGCATGTTTTCACCAAAAAATTAGGCCTTTAACAGATATTAAAACAAACAGGTTCGTATTGCATGTTCTTGTTATATACACAATGATTTAAGTCTGTCACATCAGGTCTGACACATCGACAATCATCTGATTATTACATTTTTCTAACAATTACGAATGGTGTCGAGCGCGACACGACTTTTTGTAAACACTACTTCCGACTCATGCTAAATCTTTCACGACTGGTAAACTTTTAAATAGACGACATATTGGTTCAGAAATTCGATAGAGTGCTTCGCAAGTGGCAATCATTTTGCAGTGTCTTATAATAAAACATTTTGTCACCCACTTACCTGATATTGCTTCGTCCGCCATATTTCTTTTCGTCAGAAGGATACGGTGCTCATGTCAGAAGTATAAAATTTTGACGGTGAGCGGAATAGTTGTGGTAATCGCCTTATCACCGTGTACATTACTGCTGTTTAAATGAACCGGAGCAGTTTATCAAATAATAGCCGTTGGTAAACTCGGTTGCGTTTGCATATTTCTGCATACAAACATATGTTTAAACTTGCACAATATTTAATTGGTCTATGGTAAATGCCATGATTGTACAAGAAAATAATTTAATATATAAAAACACAAAGAATGGAAAACATTCCATTACACAACAGATAAATGAGAGGATAATATCCGTGTACAAAATGGGACATTCCGAATTCCAGTGTGGTGCTATTTTTACCTTCTTATACTTTACACATCTCTATGCCTTACGTGATTTAAATCGGAAAGCAAATAGAAAAGCCTTTTGCAGATTATTTATGAATTGTGCGATATTTGTATGGCTTGTTGTACATTCTCAAATGTCGAAAATATATGCACGGATTATAAACATTGCACATTGCACGAAATAAGGAAAATGCAGTGTTTAATTTCTTTCACAAAGCGGTGCGGGATAATGATAAGTAACTTTTGTTACAATATGTTACAATAATTTACTTCGGAAGGAATCTATCTTTATCACAACCGCGCATGCGCGAAGAAACTCACCTGATTGTGGTGACCAGGCAACGCTTCGTGAAGTGCAAACGCTACCATGGAATAGGAGGGACTGTAAAAGAATCGAGTCGATGTTTGATAAAAGTGAATGTTGTAACACTGGTATAGTGTACATACATTGAAACCCATTGCATATTTGTTATCATTAACGAGTTATATTGTAAACCTGCCTCAATGTCCCTGTAATGTATCTTAAAATCACACACATTAGGCTTGTTTTGAGCAGGGACCTATACAAACATTGTATAGGTCCCTGTTTTGAGTACTGTAAACGAATTTTCTTCCCGCTTGAGGGCGCTTATCATGGGTTTGTCTGGACTAGATTGGTTACCTCCCCTTATCTATCGCATACTCTATTTATATTATAGTCAACGGAGTCGACGGTTATATTCAACGGGGAACCAGTTAATGTCTGGACTGTATATATCAACATCTTTAGGCTACTTCTAATATGATAATAGGTGCTTCCTAATTTACGGGCAAAAGCTTATTTGATAACCACGTATCGTAATAGATATTTGGACATTATTGTGTAAAAAACATTATAATTGTTTCAATAATAAAGTAACTCAGCCAAAATAAATCTTATGTTTTGCTTGATGAAAAAAAAACGTTTTACATCTGCCAAGCTTTAACATTTAATATCACATAATTGTGTGCTTTTTCAGCCTCTGGAATTTAAAGCTGGTTCGGTGGCTGCGGCGTAGTAGATATGGTGTCCGCTTAGTGACTTGGGGGTCTCGGCATTGATCCCTTAAGTGGAACTGTTCTTTAGATCACCCTTAAGATTCAAAGTACTGGTCCTATCCAGGAAACAGGTTATTTCATTAAATGTCTCAAGTCAAATAAAGCTGTTGATTCAATCATAAACTGATTAAACATAATCAAAATAATGTAATGTGTCTGATCAATTGTGATTGACAGGATTATCAATGTATAATTATGTGAACTGAAGGATATCTGACTTGTTTTTTTTTTGCAATTGAATTATTTCATAAATACCGGTATCTCACAAGATTAAAGTTTTCTTTTTCAAACTATTGTCGCATAGTTTAAAGTATGTTTCCACTAAGAACAAGCCATTTTGTAGTAATTCAAAAATCACAGTTTAAACTTAGTTCGTAGCTGCATGGTAAATATTTAAATGCCAACAAACATAAGGTTATATCATCCATTTTTTAAAATATAATTTATACATTCTCATAACACAAACAACACACACATATATTTCAGTAATCATATGAGCTTATTTATATGTCAGTCTGTCTAGGCTTAGAAGAAGCATGTAAATTATGTTAGTATATTCAGTCCATATATTAAACTTATATGGAAATGCATTGCGATACAATATAAAGAAATGAACACTTCACATCATTTATTTGCACATAAAAGACTAGTAACACAATCAGTAATGCTTAAACACTGTCATCAACTTACAAGAATATTTACGTATTATGTAGTTACAAAGTGAAGTTATCTTTTGAAAAACTGTTTAATGAATTCCGTATGTATCTTAATCCATTCAATGCATTATGAAAAACAAGAATAATACTGAATAGTATGCAGTTTATTCAAAACAATATATTATACATACAATTTTATAAATAAACAATGCTGGTTTTTTACTAGCGTATAAATTTTTTATCATGGGACAACAATTAACAGCCAATTTATTAATGTATGAAGCTAGTTGCTACTGTTTATAATTACACTGTCTTACTAAATGATCACAACATCTACGTACGGAGTTCTTTTACCAACTTGTGGTAAGTTGTTTTATTGCAATTTTAATATTTAGTTGCAGACACTGGTCGACATATAGGCTAAATTTGCATCGGAACCATCGTTTTTCTTCAACATGTTAATTGCCTTCAAATCGTTAATTTAACAACCCATTGACAATGTTTGCACATACGTCTTTATAAAGTGATAGCTGATGTTTGTTTACAGACAGACATATATAGACTCTGCAAAGTTCTTTAAAAGTTCACATATGTTCCTTTGAAGTAAACCTTCAGAACCAATAAACAAGATCCCCATGGCTAAAAACTTCATGGAAACTTTTGATAGTTCAGGAATCCCTCCTTTGTTGATTTGTCACTGTCAGTTTTGCTCAATAGAATGGCTTGTGTGATGCCAGTGCTTGGTAGAATAGCTTCTAAAAATGGAAAACCAACAGTGAACACAAATCTTAAAATTTGATAAATGATGCAGGCGTTTTGTAAATTCCAGTTGTTTTTTGTTATATTTTGAACAATCTGGAATATTTTGGTACGAAAATCCAACAGTATTAGATTTAGGGGTTTAAGCCTTATCTGTATATAGTGATATGTAACCTCGGCAAAGTGAGAGCAGACGAGGTGTTAACAAGTTGAAACTAAGCTAAAATACAAAATAGTTAAATCGCAATATCAATACATTTTGTAAATAAACTTGTGTCTGATGAATTACAGCCGCAACTTACCAGAGTATTGCTAATGATCACATGTAAAACTGCTTTCTGAGAGCGAATGCAAATTGTGTCACGAACTCTGACATATAAACAGCACGTACTGTAGGGTGGCGCATTTGAAATACCGCGACAATACCGATGCCGACTATAATGTTTTAAAAATCATTATTTTTAAACAAGCGTTTATTGATATATGAGGATAATAATAACAATCAGAAATCAAATAGATCGAAGCAAATAAATTCGAAAGAAATCTGGATTTGTGCAATACATTTTAGACGGATTATATTAACGAAATTATGTTGCCGAAAGTTATCGCGTTTTGCAGTAAACCAGTCTGTGGAATATGACTTGTTCCCCTTAACGGCTTAAGGCCGGAAAAAAGGAAACCGGACGCAAAACAAAAAAGCGTATTTTACGGTGAAAAACATTTAATGCAAGAATACAGAGTACAATTCGCAACACAATACTGACTTCCATAACGTAATATTTCTTGGGGTATGCATATTTGTGTGATATAGAGTTCGTCGAAGTGTCTATGTTGCTCCAGCGGTCTATGATTTTGCATCGCGAAAATAGATGGCGTCGCGCAGGCAGGAAATATTTGACTTCAATAGACTATCAGATAAGTAAATTTGTATTTCAGAAAAGTGATACAAATTAACGGTCAACGCCCTTCGGGCTTTTGCCCGTATATCATTATTTCGCAAAAACGTATTGTATGATTATCGTTTTATATATAAAAATTAAATATTATAGGAACTAACTTATCCTCTTTTCTGGTTAGTTGAACATAGAAAATTCCAGGTCTCGACCCATCGGCAGTTCCTGCCTTGTATTCTCCGCTTGGTCCGTCCGCGGGGTATGGTCGAACCCTACACAGTAAGAATTTTTGTTGTCGTCTTTTGACAAAAACCGACCAAAAAATCCCCGTTACCGATAGCTTTGATATAAACAATCTAAATGTATTCCATTAAATTTGACCTAGATATATTGCCAAGTAAACACATTGTACATGATTTTTTAATAGAACGATTTTAATTATGATGCGCTTTGACTTGGAAACAATTAAGGTTTATTAAGTGCATATTAGAAATACAGTAGTTAAAATTTCCGTAAGTCGTTAAGAACTTACACTGTTGAGTTCAAAAAAGCATGTTTTCGACATGATTTTAAAATAAGTTGCGCTCTTATGCTTTTTATAAATAGGCCGACAAATTACAACATATAACAAGTAAACAAATGCGATCTTTCAATAAAATACAGCACTTAAAGCTGTGAAAAAACTAAATTGGATTGCGATGTCAGCACACATAGAAGTTTGGTGTACGCGCATAAAACGAAGTGTATTTTAAATTGATGTTGAAGTTTTAAATTACCAAATAGTGTATTGATTTAAATAATAAACACATTTAACATCCAGAACAAACGGAGGTAATTGTACTTAAAATGGTGTATTAATATGCCATGAAAAGAATCTGAAGTAGTTAAAGTCTGATTGATGACCTCGCGTTTTTATTCGGATGTATCATGCTACAAAAAGCATAGGGTGAAGTATTTATTTCTTACGAAACTTTGATAATACAAATGATAAAAGACGCTTACTCTAACGGCAGATCTGGGAGATTTCGGAAATATTTCGGCATCAATGGCTTTACTCGCTCGAAAATAATTTTGTTGAAATTCGCTAGGGCATCTTCCTATAAATACAAGGATACTAATTACAATCACGATAACAATTGCAATGTTTCTCGTATTGATTGAATGAGAATAATACATACCCGGTAAGTGTTGAATACAGATACGTTTATTTAGCTAATCAAATCTTAACAAAGAACCTTAGTAAGCGGTGTGGGTTATCAAAGAAACTCATCAGTGTTCGACTCTTACTTGGTATTTCAAATGTCGGTATATTTTTAAGTTGTGTATACATTACGTAAGTAACCATAACTTACATGGCTAAACACTAAACGAGAACTTAATACCAATGATAAAACCCCTATCTTTAAATCTCGATACATTCCATATTGTTTTAAAGTCAAATGTAATAGATGTTTTAAACAATCTTTATATCATTCAATAAATAATATCAATTCATTTATGACCCACGGATTATTTAATAGCACGTTTGAATTTGAAACTATCTTGAATAGTTGCCAAATCAATTGCGAATTTGTTGTTCGAAATTACGATTTCATGTTCAAATTCGTCATTGGAACAGGCAGTCATAACAATATAGAAACATCCGTGCGCTTAAGCACAAACTGTCATGTTGGAGGTATTTAAGATAAGTATCATTATATCGTGATATTACCAACCTTCAATTCACTATGGAAAGAATGCAACAAAGCGTACATAACGTACCAAGTATGTTTTAAATTGTTTTTATCAATGGGTCCTTCAAACAAAAGACAAACACATAAAACTGAGAAAGCTTATATGTTGAGCTTTAATGCATGATCCCGTCTTACTAATCCGGATAAATTCGTTCAAATATTAATTTATTAATTTCTTTTCATCTATGTTAAAAACTTTGCCCAAACCAACTCGTCTTGTATAACGTTTTAAGAACTTTACTATGATTATGATGATCACCCCCTAATGTTTTAATACAAGTTAATAATCAAATTAATTGTATTCAATATCTGTAAATGTTAGTCTAGCAAAGCCCTAAAATAGAAGTATTTTAAAATTTTAAAACAATCAATCGTTTGTCCAATTCACTATTGTAATAAATGTATGAATGTATGATAATTGTAACGCGATCAATATGACACCGAGCTGTGTACTCACGTTGACATAAGAATATTAAGAACTATTTGTATATGACAAACACTGTCAAGTTAAAGAGAATACAAAATTGTGTCTGTCTGAGATCCAATGACATCGTGAAAATATAACAAAGGTCGTCCCTATGATGAGCGTGTTAACTGTATTCAATAATACAAATATGTTATCAGAGTGTGTGTAATTTCGTTAACACGGGTATGACGGGGTGGTACATATTTGTCACAAAACATACTATGGATACATAGTTAAGCATGGCATTGTCGTAATAAATATTAATATGTGTAATCGTTATAGATCCCAAACTTTCTGTAAATATGCGCAAACCAGCACCATTTATACAAATCTTATGGTCATTTACAAGTTTATTATTATTTGCAAACTACTGTACATATTTTTGGAATAAACTTAATTATGTCATTATCAATGTCAAGATCAAAGTAAATACATTTAACTCACTCTTTCGAAGAGAAACTTCGGGTCACTAGACAAACTGGTATACAGCTCTGATATCTTTGTTGTGATGGGAAACCCTATGCTGACCATTTTCTGTAAAACAGCACACACAAAACAAGTTCAATAAATCAATTACTTTACGTGTATAATTAATAAACATTTCACAAAATAAAATTAGTTTTAAAGGGTGCTGCACGGATAACGCAATCATGATAAATGTTACTAATGAAAAACCATTTCTAAATTCGGAGATGAAAAAATCACAATATATATTGTGTTCATACTTCTCGTTGATTTGATATTTAAAAAATACACAACAGTTTGAAATAATAAAAAATAAACATGTAAACCGATCTAAATTTTGATTAATTAATAAGATTGATTCAAGTTTTTTTTATAACACTGATATCCTATTTACAAAATGACCCATGGTCCCAAAATAACGTTGAAACGTTTGCTTGCGCATGTCTGATATTGTAAGCTTTGGGCTTATCTTAATCGCAATCGTAGTTGATACAGGGCAACATATTTTTTTTTAATTAATTATATATTCTCTAGTTGTTGTACACAAGAATTGTACAGGGATTGTTGTACGTGTTTTCCTTGTGTAAGTGTGTATTTATTAATTAAAGCCACCGCCTTTATTGGTTTCAGGCATATACTGTTTCTGACGTCAGAGTACTCAGTTTATATGAAAATGTAATTTGCTACCGTATCTATCATGTTATCGATTTTTGCCTCTGGCATATTAATAAGCTGAGTTTCCTTTGCCGAGTGAATTACTAATTGATTCGGTATTTTACAATATATAAAAATTCGACATTTGATAAAAAAACAACGCGCCATATTTCTAGTACAATCCAATCTATGGAAATCACAAAATTGGCATATATCATAATCCGAATCGTCGTAAACCTGGTACCTGTCTAATCAGCTTCTCTATACGGTCCACCTCCTCCAAACCTTTGTCATGGACCTCCTTTGCCGTTATGTTTGTTGAAGTGTGGAACCTCAAACAGGCTTGGTAGTTTTCTTTTCCTCGCGGTAAGCTCCCTATCCCGAGACCGGGGCGCGTGTTGGGCATGTAGTCCTGGGAGTTTATATGCCGATAAGTTATTTTACTTTTCTCTTCGGATACAATAGACAATCTTAATATTCACAAACAAAGATATATACTCCTTGAACTGACGGGCTTTTGATCATTAATGAAAAATATGGAACACAACACAACAAACACAAAACTTAAAATTATAGTGGTATCTTTACATGACGTTTTGTATGCATTGCATATCAACTCGTCGGATATTTTAAGCACAATAAAGACATGAGCAAACTATTCTCTTTATCATTATTTAATAAAATCTGTTTGAATTCTCAATACCAATGGCACAACAACCAAGGTTATGTGTTTAATACCAAATATTATCGCATCATATGTACCACTTTATAAATTAACATTAAACTGCCTGATGGCGCAACACACTTACGTCGATTAAAAACGCCTTGACCTCCAGGAGTTTTACATTGAATGAACTAATAGCATCTTGTAGCCGTTTATCCATGACCGCTCTACAGAAACAAAAACTCAAAGATATTACAGTATGTAATCAAACTGAATGCACTACCAGTGTTCATACTTATGTCAATAAAAAACTTTTTAAGAGCGCAATACACTTAATTTTCAATTGAACAAACATTTAACATGGTATCACAAACTTTATATAAAACTTTTTTACAATGCATCGTAATTATTTGCAGTGTATTAATTTTTATGATCAAACTTTAAAGATAGAGACGTGGGAAAATAAGCCTATACCAAATAATCACAAAGTATAACTTTATTAAACATAGTATAGCGTACATACGCATTCTTTCCCAGAATGTTATTGGCAATTGTTTTGTTTAATGGTGCATAAAGTGCCGATTCGCGTGGCGGTTTGACCATGCCGTCTATGTTGTCAGGAACACGTGACTATTAAACATATATAATACCATGTTTGAAAAAACGCATAATATGTTATATGTGGAATAGCGTTTTAATATGTTTGATATCTTGGAATATGTGTTAGTTATAAAGCAATAAGTTTCTTATTACAATATCTCAATTACGATAATGCTTTTTTTCTAGTGACACTGAAAGTTGTAGATGTATATCATTTCAGGTGGAAAATGCGATCCCAATTTATCCAATTTGTTAAATTTAATTTTAACAGAAAATACGTGCTTAATCTTTATTAAAGAATACCTAAATGGACATGCAAATGGTCATTTGTGCATTCAACGAGTGCAACTGCATATGCGTGTTACTCACCACTGAGGCAATATGGCTTGTGTGACCTTTCGCAATGGCTCTGCGACTCAAGCCTATCATCTCCTCCATCTGAAATTGAACAACACACACACACATATATATATATATATATATATATATATATATATATATATATATATATATATATATATATATATATATATAGTGGTAGTTAACCACAAATGCAATGTAAAGCGAACATATCCGGAATAATTTAAAATTAAAAAACATTTAAAAACTCGTGTGTCTCTACCTGTTGCGGCCCTCCTTCAATTCTTCGAACATAGTTCACAAAGTCGCCTTCGGTGTCAAAAGGCTGCGCTACGACAAACATGTCGAGACCGGCAAACCAGAGCTCCAAGAAGTTTATTGGGTTCAAAGGCTGATAGCTGTCATAACAAAATAAATATTAATTCAACTTCAAGATGTATGTTATTTGCGAGATTATAATAAATTGGCTACACACAGCAATAAATATTTTCTTTCAACACGTTTTCAAATTGTATGTTCTGCATACGATTGATATCGCTTACCTAAATATGACTATATGCCTATGACCGAGTGATTAAATATTTATGGAATAGCGCCCCTAATATTATTTTGATGCTAATGTGGGATATGTATTACATGTAGGTGTATATATGCATGCAATACACTAAAATAAAAAATACACATATTCGCATATATTCAATGTAAACATTATCATGCATGTCACATACTAGTATACACGTAAAGGTATCCATGGTAATATACACTGTATACATTGTCTTTACTTGCGTTACAAAATATTATTCATGAAATGGTCATACTCCTTCCATTCATAGCCATCTCGCACGGTTTCTAGGATGCTCTTTAGCACATTGAATGAGATCAGCGTTTCCCCTGACAGAGCTGAACTGTTCACCCGAGATAAACGAATCAAAAAGTCATCCACTTGCATCTAAAATTGAAATAATGCAAAACCCAGGAGTTGTCTGTCTATATAATTTACAATTATGTTTTCCAGTCAGTTATAAATGTTGATTATTATACGTTGCAATGAATTAAATAAAAACTTTAGCAATGAAAATGTTAATGCGAAGAATAAGTTAATTATTGAACTACATTTCTCTTTATATATTAGTCTTGCATTCACCTGTGCAAGCTAAGGATATGGAAGCTATATTAAGTTAAAAATATACATTTTAGAGGTACGTTTAAAAGTAACCTTTTAAATGTCTATACAATGATTAAGCTATATTAAAATGTGTTTTATCACCTCCTCTCAAACAATTATTTGATTGCGTAGAAGAAAATTTATACCCGGTCTTCCAAAAAAAAAACAAGTTCATAAACAATTATCATGGCGGTTTATGTTAAAATAAACTGATTTTCGCAATGTTTAAAATGGAGAAATGTCAGGGTCACATATGAAATAGTTTTCTCACTATTTGAATTTTGATATAAAAAAAATTCAATTATTTACAAAATTATGATTGTGCAAACAGTAAAATGCAAATAAAACCAATCAAAATCAAATTATATAAAATTGCATGAAAAATATAATGTACTTATAATGCTATTTTACTGCAACATGGTGTCTAAAATATCAGTGGTTTATTACCATCCGTCACACTGTATAGTTTAAGTATGTTCTTTTTCTGTGTGTGAAAAACTATTATCCCTGCGTTTGTAGTTGCCAATATACGATACATTAAAACGAGTAAGTCTAGTATCGATGTTTATTCATATAGTAAATGATCGCACTGCGATGCGTGACTTATTAATTTATATTTATCGTTTGGCAAACATTAGCCACAGTAAAAGCAAACTATATTTCGATTGAAAATTGTTTCTCGGCAAATAATTTATATCAGTCTTCCTGTCGAATACCTTCATATCCTCGAGCTTCTCATCTGTGTAGGAATCAAGCCTATCATTGTACTTGTAGCTGCCGAGGGTAGTGGAATATTCCTTGGAGATTGACAATCGCCATGCCCAGAAGTCGCTCGATACCTTTTCAACGGTTTCTGAGAACAAATCAATTGATTTACATATAACATATCACATACTAGATCTAGATCAAGCCTTTCATCGTCTATTCTAGAGCTAAAACATTATTAATAAAAGGTAATTTAAATACTTAGTTTTTATGACATCTGTTTATAATTCACGTATATATGCATACATTTTCTGATGATGTTGATCTATTGTAAATATGTCCTTATAGCTCGAGTGAGCCAGTTTTGGCGTTTGTTTTTAACGTTGAACACTGTCGCATTGCATCTTACTGAGTTGGGTTCATTTGAGCTATCTAAATCATCAAATAACATATATCACTTATATATTATTTTATTAGTATAATAAAACTCATGATATAGAAAGGTTAAGTTAAACACGGGTTCAAATCACAAAAACTTTTGAATGTCTCAGTAAGTTGAAGCTATTTGTTTGATGAACATATTTATGAATATGTTATCGCATTTAATTCATACCCGTAAAACCCGGTACACATTTATTTTTTTTTCTAATTAAACACTTATTTTTTATGGCATTTGTTTACAATACACGAGTAAATGCATCCATACCTTGATGATGTGGAACTGTTATTATTATGTCCTTACTGCTCGAGTTAGCCAGTGTGGTATTTGTTTATAACGTGTATGTTTTCTATACAATTATTTTTTCTTTTATACCTAATGATAAAATATGACATTTCTGCAGTGAAATAACAGCAGTAAAAATAATAAATTGTTATTTTCACCGATGAAAAGAACTTTTGGAAACTCCTTTTTTATTTTTAGATTATCATAAATAATTATATATATATTTTCTATGAGCACGAGTGAATTAAAATCGACATACCACCGTGAATCCAACACATTTCTTTTTATTTTATGCTAAAATTCACCGTTTATGTAAATTGTAAAAGAGTTTAAACTGGAAACTCCGGTAAAATGACGTCATTTCGTCATACTAATGACGTCATTTTGTGCTTTGAAATGTATTTGGCACGCCACGGGAGAAACTCCGAGAAAGGGTAACTTTTGAGCGAAAGGGAAACAGCTGTTAATTATTTTCTTGAAAAAGGGGCATAAAAGAAACAGGAAATTTGTTCATGTCAGTGTAACATCGTTTGTTATTTCACTCGTGATCATAGAAAAATACTATTTTCACTCGTGAAAATATAATTTCTATGATCACTCGTGAAATAACAATCGATCTTACACTGACATGAACAAATATCCTATATATCCTTACATTTCACACCTGATATAATAGAACATTATAACACTGTCGTAAATCTTCTGCATGCGTTGTGGTGAGTTGAGCTACCTAAATCATAAAAAAACATATATCACTTTTATATATAGGATCTGGCACGAGTTGTCATAGCATACCATATTTTATTAATCTAGTTCAAGAATTTTGTTAGTAAGCGAGCATACGGCGAGCTTACTAACGAATTTCCTGGACGAGTTTAATAAAATATGGTATGATATGACAACGAGTGTAAGATCTTTTTGATCACATGCTTTTAAATGAGCAAATTAAATAAATATTTACGCAAAAAATGATAAATCCCGAATGTTTTTTACATTCCGTGACGTCATTTGACGTTGCAAGGTCATTTTTAGCAAATAACAAAATGCGATTGGTCAATCGAACGAAAATAAGCCAATGAAAACGCTAAAAAAGTATATTACTTATGTGTAAGATAAAAATATTCGTAATGGTTATTTTTCATGGGAATCAGAGTATAGCATGTGATAAATATAGGATCTGGCACGAGTTGTCATATAATACCATATTTTATTAAACGAGTTCAGGAATTGTGTTAGTAAGCGAGCATTTGGCGAGCTTGCTAACGAAATTCCTGGACGAGTTTAATAAAATATGGTTTGAAATGACGAATGTCAGATCTTTTTTATCACATGCTTTCAAATGAGCAAATTAAATAAATACTTAAGCAAACAAAATGATAAATCTCGAATGTTGTTTTATTTCGTGACGTCATTTGACGTTTCAAGGTCATTTCAGAAAAATAACAAAATGCGATTGGTCAATCGAACGAAAACTAAGCCAATGAAAACGCTTAAAACGTATATTACACATGTGTAAGATAGAAAATATTCGTAATGGTTATATTGCGACAGGGTATGGCATTTGATAAATTATTTTACTAAAGTAATACACTCATGAAGCATAAGTTAAACACAGGTTCAAATCAATCAAACGTTTAAATGTCTCAGAAAGTTGTAGCTATTTGTTTGATGAACATTTTTATGGATATGTTATCGCATTTCATTCATACCCGTGGTAAATTCGGTACACATTTGAAATAAAAAAGTAACAAGCACATCTGAATGATTTAGATCCAGTTGCACCGTCTACGACACAACACATACTTTCGTTGATCTTAGTAAACTTTCTAACTTGCTACAATGCGACAAGAAGAACTTTCAAATGTGTTAGGAACATACATCGGCCGTTTGTGCAAGGTTTATGTATGTGATAAGACCCGCAACACATAAAACACAGCATTACAGTTTAACGTTTTGGTAAATTGACAAAATAAAACAAGTTGTTTCAGATTCGCAAATTTTCGTTTTAGTTATGATATTCTTGAGGAAATAGTTATACTGACCATTTACCATGCTCTTAAATATCCATTATATGCATCTTTTGACGATTTGAAAACTTAAAAATTATAAAGAGTTGTGCGACGCGAAACGATTGAATAAATTGGAAAGTTCTGTTGTTGTCGTTGTATTTTGAGAAACTACGAGGATACCTTATATAGGTAAAAGATACATCCGTTCTAAGCATGAGCCAATCTCCACGCAGAGTTATCGTTCCTTGCTCTCACATACAACTCTGCGAAATGCTCAGCTTGCCATTTTGTCTATAAAATAGGTAAAACCGAACTAACGCATAACAATGTATATTTGATTGGATATTTAAGATCGCATGCATTAAATTAAGAAATATGACTTTTAAATGTACGATAAATCGTGCAAAAACTTGCGAGTTTTAATGCAACTCTTTGGAACTAATTTATTGCCCATTTACGCAGATGGAATCATTCCACGCACTTCACAAATGTAAACAATTGAACATAATAGACTGATATAAGATATCATGGTATGAGATGGTTTTCTTTAATGAAGTGAATGCAATGTAGCCGTCGTTTGATTGTTTAGTATTCTGTAACCTCAATGATGAACGCTTGGAATGATCATGACATAAATGAGACGCTTTCATAACAATAGTCCGTTCTGAGCCCAACACAGAGGTGAATGTAATGTAACCGTCGTGCAAGAGATTGAGCATGAGCATGGATGGCCGAGTGGTCTACGCGGGATACGTTTTACTCCAGGGGTCAGTGGTTCGAGCCCTGTTGAGGGTTAATTTTTTCCTTTTTTTAAATTGTATTCTTGTGTTTTTTTACTGGAGATTTTTAGGTCAAATGTTTAAATTTATCAATATAAAGCATTTAACGACATGCTTCAATACATGCCAAAATCTGTGAAACGGCACCTTTAACATCAATACTGTTGTTGTTTTGCTGTGAACACGATCGCATCTGTTAAAGTGCATTTGGGGTATCCTCACAAAGTACATTTCCATATAAAACCCATAATAAATTATGCGAACAGACATGCAACTTTTGACTTTCTGCGTGACGCATTACTTTTGATATTGCGTATTGGATGCTAATGCAACTATTTCGAGTGGTTATTGGTTATTTATAATAAAGGCCATAAACAGTTTTCAACGGTGGCATGGAAGTGACATTCACTCCTTTTCTCTCTCGTTCCCGCGACATACTAAACTCGTGGTTACGGTACGACTTACTTACTCGTGGAAACTAGGTAGCTATTTCGGGGGAACGCCTTAACAAGTCTAGGTAAAGAGATAGAAAAAAGAAGAGTGCACAACTAAATAAGAGAGCAATGCGATGAAAAAAGAGCGGCACAGTAAATAAAGGAGGGATGCATTAAACATATGAGTAGAGAACGAGTTTAAGATGTAGTGGGAACGACGCACTAAGTCGGGGGAACGCCATAGAAATATGGGTGCAATACTAACAAGATTCTGATACGTCGACCAATGAGATTTGAAGGTTTTCCCTCAAAATATTTAAACATTTGAATTGTTTGTTCAGTTGAATTATAAAAGAAACAAAATTAAAGTCGAGAACAGATGCATTATCCGTTCATTTGAATCATAAAGGGAACAAAATATGGGGGTCGAGAAAACCATTGAATTATCCGTGTATTAGAATTATAAAGAGGAGGATACAAAATATAAAAGTCTAGAAAACATTATATTTGAATTATCCGTTGATTGGAATCATAAACGAGGAGACAAATATACAAGTCTAGAAAACCAAAAAAAAATAAAGTCGAAAAAACGACATATTTGAATTATCTGTTCATTTAAATTATAAAAGAGGAGAAACAAAATATATATGTCGAGATTTTTGTTTAACTTCACCGCTATTTTATTTGTTTTGCACTCGCCTGTGTTCTATCTTGTTAGTAGGTCGTTCCCACGACATGGCTTACTCGTGCTCTACTAATTCGCTTATTTGACCCCTTTTTTATTAACTTCATCAATCTTTTTCTTTATTTGCACTCCTATTTAATTTAGTTTGTACTCCTCTTTTTTTCTATCTCGTTCCCTCGACTTAGTAAGTCGTTCGCACGACAAATGTAAGTCGTTCCCACCAGAAAGTAAGTTGCGGGAACGAGATAAAAAAGAGTAGTTAAATTAAAAATAAGTGAATGTCCCTCTATGCCACCGTAGTTCCATACTTACATTTGTTACAGGTCTTTTTTTACCACCGTTTTTTTAACTAAATGTCTTACCATGATCACCTATTTGTAACAGCGCCAATCACAATGTTATAAATGATAGTATTCATTCATTTATGAACAATAATTAAACATGTATAATCGATTATTAAAACAAAGATGACCCCTAACTGCAACGTTTACTGACCTGTACGAACAAACAGAGCCGCTGTCAGGAATATCAGGTATTTCAGCCACATGTTCAAAGTCGGAATGTTGGCAATGGACTGAAAAAGATGTATTAGCTATCCGTTTATAACACTGAATATTAAAATTAAGTATTAAGTATTACGTATTTCAAGAATAATGAATCTTCAATCACAGTGACGCACCACTAATTCAGACCATATCGAGAAGAACATAAACCAACGTGCCTTTTATCTAAAAACATAATCAGTTGCATTGGTTTTAAGTTTCGCAGGTTGATGTTTTGATACTTTAACATGGGTTAAGCAACCACTACTTGTTCTATGCTCAATACGTTTATAAACTCATGCGAGTTCATTTAAGTTTATTTGTTTATGTTCAGAAGGCTGCATTAATCAAATAACGTAGATCCGGTAAACATGTTTATTTAACAAACAAAAACAAAGCAAATTGTGAGGTGCATTATCATTTTGAGTGATTGGTAACTTAAAAAAAAGGTTGGGCATTTATGTACTTGCTCTTTTCAGTGCATACCGGTTTGTAATTACAAACCCATTTAAATAAAAAGCATTTGTAGATAAGAAGATCTCCACTGTTAGCACTTTTCTAGAAAGAGAAAGTAATATCCAGCAAAGGCATGGTATGGTGCCATCTCAAGACATTCATTGAAGCTAATAATATTCGAGTTTTAGCGAATTAAACATAAGTTAAAACGTGACGTTCAATATATTGATCACTATCGGAGAGTGAAAATTAGCGTAACGCCGAAGGTGCATTTCCTGTTAAAGAAGAACAAAAGGACTACTATACTACCTTGTGTATCTTAAAATTTGGCAAATAGGGGGGGGATAGAAAACATCATACATGAATTAATTATTAAACTTTCAATTTGATTGTAACAATATATTGATAAATACAATTAACAAAAATCAGTGATGGAAAAACAACCTTATTACTGGCTCGAATTTGACTATATTTTTGGACTTACGAGTTCAGTTTCTTTTTAAAGAATTAGTAACCTACATTTAATGCGAACGAAACATGTTGGTGTAAACATGCATAACCTAAAATATAAAATGTATTCCAGATTCTTTAAATGCATGCCCAACGGTATTGTCGCCGTACATATTTTGAATCATAATCAATGGTTATGTTCTGTCTTATTCGAAATAAGCACCCTACGTGTAGTACAGGTTATTTGTAACATGTCTACTACCATGTTCATATCATAAACACGTGTTTGTTAATTATAAAAACTCAGTAAATTATGTAGGATACAAAACGATATTGATAAGCTAGTATAGATTTTTCGGTTTTTGACGATCCTAAGCATCTGATAAGCGAACAGGTATTTCTGTGTTAAAAAGTCAAAGTATAATTGCATGTTATTACACGTAAACAGGCACTTCTTGTTTTGTGTATATAACGCAGCATGCGAAACCAACCATAACATTTAAATGTTAAATACAAGCAAGCAGGTTTGAAAATTCGTAACTCAACACTAAGCACTTACAAATTATCATGTTAAAAAATGCTGTGTTTAACTAGAATTATTTGCTATACAAAAATATAAGATAAGCAAATCATTTAATAATAAGGTTAATTTTACGACAGCCATAATGATAATAATGCGACATTAAACTGCCAAAACGATATAAATTACTGGACTATTGTCTTATACTCAGATGAATGATTCTAATTTGCTCTCAACGACAAAAGATAATGAGTAAACAATACAAAAGTTATAATTAATAATATTGAGATTAAATGTATGCGCAGCTTGCTTTATATGTAACGGCAGTGGTTGTGGTTACATAAAGTACATACTTGCTTCGTCCGTTCAGAATATTTTTGTCCGTACATTCATATTGAAACGGATCTGAAACGATTGGACCACGGGCAAGCTGTCAATCAAAGTAACTGGTCAGCCAATCAGATACTGCTTTATCGCCAACAAAAACATGCAACGAGTATCGTAGAAACGGAATAAGCGTTATATTTTAGATAACTATTTGTCGACGTGTCAATATTACCGTATAAAGTATAACCACCATTATATCATTCTCCGAATTAATTTGAAAAAACTACAGGCTTAATTTAATAATTCATTGTTTGTTGAAAACACCAAATAAATTACAGTTTAACAATATGTTATACATTGGAAAACTATATTTTGATAAAGTTTCAACATTATCGGCATTACTCGATGATTTTTAGTAAAGGCTTCTTTAAATATTGAACTTATCAATTATAACAATCTTAGTAACTGTCTTACGTTAGATCCCGATGGAAAGCATTTATGCAACATGAATCAAGCTGAAACATGACAGTTAACTGAAAAATGAATGTTTTAAACAACGAATGAATCAGTCTGTCTTACAGAATGCGTGACTGAACCAATAGGCAAGTGAAGAATAACTTTGCGAATACTAGAAAAGCAAGTGTGATTAATCGGCCAAAATGAATAACGACTAAACGAGAGAAATACCCTCTGTCGCCGTCCTGTACAGTAGCACAGTAGCGTATACATCGCCATGTGCCGTATCCTATACTTGATGCTAGGTAGAAAAATACTGAAGAAAAAGACTCTGAGTCAGGTAAGCAAGACATTCAGACAAGCTCTCAGGTCATGTAGACGAGACTCCGGGTAGGTAGTCCAGAACTCTGGTATTCAGTTATAATGCAATCATACCCTTTGTATGTGACCCGAACAGGGACTGGATCTTATGAAAAGGATCTTATGAACCAGTACCCGAGCTATTGAGGGTTAGGAATCTTGCTTCAATGATTGTATGTTGCCATACCCGATTGTCAGTCTTTTCGTTATCCATGTATGTGGATGGTGTGTGTGTGGGCGGGGGGGGGGGGGGTATACGGGAGCTGACTGCGTAAAAGTGAGGTTACACAAATATTATAACGGTGTTTGTTGTTAAATCTGGTGCTGAATTGTGTGTACGAGCATTCCTACATAATGCTCTTACTAGACGCACTCAAATTTCGACGTAGCCGAAAGAAAACCTTATTTGTCCGGCCCGGGGAAGGGCTTACCTCCAGATCGCCTGGTTAAGAAACGCGTGAACAAACCACTGCTCTTATCAAACAACCCTTCTAAATGTTCGCTGTTTGGGTCGGTATTTCGAGTATTTTTGCGACATAGGCTGCATTATGTGTGCACCCGCAGAGTTTCACAGCAGTTCTACCTAATCAAGTAACCAGAAGAACGAACGTTAGAACGACTTTGGAATGGTTTCTGAAATACCAGTTTTTTTATTTGTTGCTTAAAGATTTGCAAATTTTATTTGGTCTTGTGTTGAGTTTATGTGTGCTTTGTTTTTGCCAGAGTACCCGGATTAATCCTCAGCTGTCCGGTAAGGGGACCATCAACCAAGCCCACATGCTATCGGGAACGGGGATTGACCGCGGGTCGCCAAGGTGAGAATCGTGTGTAACAATCATCGCGCTAAACGGAAGCCCACTGACTGTTCAGTGTGTGTGCGTGTGTGTTTCAAGGTTAAAGGAGGTCCTCACAGAGACTGAATTATGTGAGGGCCAGAGTGTGTCCCACAAGACCTACCTAATTAACCTACTTGTCTAACAAACGATGAGGCGTATTTTGGATGAAAGCTGCGCTTTTCAGCATTTAACTTATCAATAAAATATATTCAATTTTGGAGTGGACTGAAGTTCTGGTGCAATAGCGGAGTGCCCATGGGACATACCTACTGACCGCTATGGTGACCAATAATCAGGCACACATACGACGGGAACGGAGTTTGGGCGCAGGCGCGATGGAGTTTTTGAATCTCGTGATAATTGAGGTGGAACGATAGCAGTAGGCCGTGTTGCAGGTCCGACAGTGGACCGATGTAAATACCGATATCGGTGCCGATAAGCACATGCGTATCGTCCAGTATAACATGTTTGCTGAGTGTTAGAAATTTTACAACGTACGTCTTTTACAGATATTTTAAGCTCAATATAACGTTCGACGTGCGCGCCATTGTTTGATTGTATTTAAGATTTAAGTAAAAAAAAACAATCCTGAAAACTGATCAGCATTTGCAAATCTTCAACACTTTTCTGTTGAATTTAAGTTTCGCGTTTCGTAATTAAATAATATATAATCAGCTTAATAAAAAACAAATGATAAATTGACACAACGGCTATGCAAAAAATTACTGCAGCTTCATTAAAACATTATTTTAGTGATGGTTTATATTTTATTTATTTTTTAATCAAAATGTACCCTTGTATTTATTTTTCAATTTACCCGATTTAAGGTGCCAGATTTAGTGATTTGTGAATTGAACATTAAATACGTAATAAGAATTATATACAAATACATTGATAGTACATTCGTCTTGAAAGTACAAACTCAGTTAAGCGAAACGAATGACACGAAAACAGTGGTGCAAAACGTGTACTTGTTTTGCTTAAACTTGATATCCTCCGGATTTAATCATTAACAAAATAATCAAGTGATAGTCAAGATGTCGTCGTCCACGCCGAGACAGTTATTTTTCGCCGTTTTATACCCTTTATTACATTGTGTACACACCGGTCTTACTGACCTGTGTACTAACGCGCAAGGAATTGTGGGTAGCACATCTTTTACAAGTGAAAAGTTAAAGCGAAAGTAAGTCGTGCTTCTGAAAATCGCTATCAGTCTTAATAGAGATTCAAAATCGCATTTAAACATATTAAATACCATTTCTTTAAACAACATTCCATTTTTAACAAATATTTAACACCGTTTTATCATTATAAAAAAAATTCATTCCTACGCGAAACTATTTTGGCGGAAGCACAAATCCCCAAATCAGGGGAATGTGATGCATCCTAGCATAGAGGTGACAATAACGTAGTGACGTCACCATCTATGTATAGAATGCCCTTTATTACTCTTGTTTATTTTTAAATGACGCTCACTTTCCAGCCATATCAGTAAAATAGTGATAAGCGTTTATTTCGTAATTACATTCGCCTTTTCATCTCGACTTTACTCCCCGCAAATTTGCTTAGTGGACCCTAATTAGGTCATCCCGCTAAGAAATTTCGCAGCGAGTAAAGTCGCGATATTATAATTATAACATTTAGCGTTTTAAATACTAAATATTATACCCCGACAGCTACGTTTAAAGTCAGTCGTGTACGAATGTTTTTTTTAGAAATAACAATCTACCGATGGCTTGTTTTTACAAGCGGCCTTTAAAATCAGCATACGCTATTGGCTGACTTATCGAACAAAACGCAAACAATGACAGACATTAGTAGTTAGGAAACGTGATTTTTATTTTGAAATGTTATCTTATGGCATAGGAGACTAATGCAGGTTTTCAACTTAAATGACCTTTACCACAAGTTAATAGTATTGACAATTTTGTAGTATTTTCCCGCAAGTTTGCACGTGTGAATAATGCTTCTAAACTCGGCGCTCCGGATTTTATCCCCGTTCCCTAGAGCACATGGGTTCGGTTGGATGTCCCTATTCAGGGCAGGTTTCATCTGAGTACTCTAGCTCCCAAGAACAAAAACACAACAAATATTAAAAATCTGTTAGAAACAACCTAAATTAAGTTTATTCTCAATTTTAAAGTATTTTTGTAGCAAAAACAAAAAAAGCACTTATTTTCAGATTTTAGTCCAAACGAGGCAATGTTTGCATATCAAAGGGCTCTGAACAATTCTTCAAATGGCGAAATAAACACTGACAATGGACACACACATTGAAAGATTGAATGAGAATTTCAATTGGCTTGTATTAATTTTACCGTGTGAAGAACCTCCGCCTACAAGGTAATACATACTTGTGTATGGCACTTTGCGTTGCCTAAGACATAAGCTTTCAGAGCAGTATTATCACTCGGCTGCAACCGGGATCATGTGTTTATGGTGGTCAACATACCAAACAGGTGTTTTTGGTTCGTCTACAACAGTTTCATATCACAAAGCCAGAACACTCCAAACATAAAAGAAAAACTCACGGAAATAACTAAATAGCGCAAAATTGCAGCTGCAATGTAAAATTCGTTCGAACGTTCGTGCATCTAGTAGGTTAATTAGGTAAGACAGCGGTGAACCGATTCGGGTCAACACATAGTGCAGCCTCAGACCTCAGAATTAGGAAATACATTCAAAACGCACCAAGTCAGACTTCAAGCGCCGCGGGACCTGGGTGCTCAAACGGCCTGAAGAAAGCCCTGGATGTAACAGAGACGCATGACCGACATTATAGACGCAAATAACCGACTTCAAAAACAAATAACGAATTAAAAGACCGATTTCGTACTTCGACCAAAATGTATCACAAGAACGGTAAAATGTGTCCTCTACGAGCATAGACAGACTTTAGGAACTGATCGGACATATACTACAAAGACATACCAGACGAAACAATCGTTGCCTCTGCGGCAACAGGACGCGATAAAAACCTTCAGATATTAAAATTTGGATACATTTAAAAAAGTTGCTTTGTATTATATATATTTTCCGGCATATCGCGAAAGAAAAATTCTAGTCAAACCAATACAAGCTGTTCGCTGACGTTCCTTTAGCTATTAGGATTTCATGCTTTTGGAAATGTTTTACTATGTGTGGGTTATATGTTTCCATTCTGTCAATTGTTGTGATGGCAGTGAAGACGCTTTGTTTTACCTCAAAGACCGATTCCGACAACGAAGGTGAACTAAAGTACGCTCATACTTATTCTACGCGATTCGCGGAATGCCTTGCGTTGTCAGGTGTTAAGACGGTACACGTGTAAAAATCATTGCACTGGGCACATATTGATAAAACACAGGAAGGCGCAGCATTCAATGCTCATTTAAGTAACGAACGATCATAAATAAAGATAAATTCCAAATATGAACTGTTACGCACAAGTAAATTTTCGTTACCAGTTGTATTGAACTGTTACACACAAGTAAATTTTCGTTACCCGTTGTATGTATCTGTATCAAATGTTTCTGTTATGGCCTATATAAATTGTTAATAATAACACAAGTATTACCTTCTAAATAATCTGTACTCCAGTTCACAATATTCCTCGTCGTTGAAATGTCGAGTGGTATATTAATTTTATTCACAATTACAGACAGTAATACGTGCAGCCTTTGAACGCCCCAATAAGTCATCAAATGAATTTTCGTTGTTAATCTCGCTCACTTGCAGTATCTACAACCAATGCTTTTATCGATACATGTTGTTTGAAGGAGGATGCAGTCATGAGGAACGAAACAAGATAATCGTAATTTCGAATTTTGTTTCGAATAATTTTGTCAAGTAATCAAAACGTGAATATGTCCCTTCAAGTTGAATGTAAGTTTCGGTTTTCGTTATTTTTTAAGATATAGTCAGCCAAATGAAAAAAACACTATTAAATGACACATCGGATATGCAACAAGTAAGTACATCTTCATTAAAACATTATTTCATTGATGGTCCGTATAGTAATTCGGTTCCTTAAAAAAATTCCAAGGTAGTTATTTTTTAAGTCGCCAGATTTAAGGCTAAAGATTTGGTAATTTATAACATGAACATTAAATACATACAAGCTTCTTATATATAAACTACAATTTTTTAGATTACAAATCAAATAAATTCGTTTAAAGCATTATTGTATTTGTGTTTTTTGAATTTCATATATAAAATATAGAAACAAGCTCGCTTAAGTCCGACACACTTTTGGCGACACACCGATACCTCCAAGTTTATCGTATGGTTTCCGGATGGAACATATGAAACCATTATCTAAACTTATCCTTTTAAATGCATGTCAATTTAGCGTGAATTTGAGTGTATTGAAAGTATTAGAAAGTGAATTTCAGGCACCATGTCTTGTTACATTGTACTTTATGTCTACTTTGTAAATCATCAACGTTTAAATTGTTCGTTTCGTTAATACGTTGGTACTGAGTATGTTGCTTGAGCTTTCAATAAAAAATGTGTTGCCTAAAGTTCTTAAAAAATCATTTTAAGAGGTATTCAAGAGGCAGTGAAAACACACAAACACAGAAAAACAGGTCGATCTGTAATACAAAATACGTACAAACACCTTGCTAGTACATTCGTGTTGAAAGAACAACCTTTTTAAATCAAAGCGAATGGCACGAAAAGCGTTGCAAAAGCGCTGTAGCCTAGCTTTAACTGTATACCACCGCGATATGATCGTAAAAATGAATGTAAACTATTAGAGCATGTTTTTTTTACTTCGCTGCAGCACACATTCCCGTTGGTTAGCTTGTCGCTAATGTAGGCAAACCTCATATGTTATATAATAACGATAAAGTGTTAAGTTGAGCGTTTAAACGTTAAAATACTATAAGCGAAAGATACTTTTAAAGGGATCTTTTCACGTTTTGGTAAATTGACAACATTGAAAAAAGTTGTTTCAATTTCGCAAATTTTCGTTTTAGTTATGATATTTGTGAGGTAACAGTAATACTGAACATTAACCATGGTCTAATATAGCCATTATATGCATCTTTTGACGATTTAAAAATCTGAAAATTATAAAGCGTTGCAACGCAAAACGATTGAATAAGTTGGAGAGTTCTGTTGTTGTCGTTTTATTTTGTGAAACTACGAAGATTGCTTTAATAAAGTATAAAATACGTAATTCATACATACTTGGCAGGATGGCCGAGCAGTCTTATTGGTTTTTACTCCAGGACTCCAGCGGTCAGTGGTTCGAGCACCGATGCTGTCTACTTTTCTTTAAACTTTTTTAAAATTTTATTCTTTATTTTTTACTGGAGCTTTTTAGATCCAATGTTTACATTTATCAATATAAAGCATTTAATGACATGAATTAAGTCTGTCGTTTAAGAATATTAATACTTTTTGTATAGAACTAACATTGTACCGATGACTCAGTTTTACGAGTTGCCTCTAGAATAAAAATATGCATTTTGCTTACATGTACTTATCAAACAAAACGCAAAAAGGACCGAAATTAGAAGTTATAAAACATTATTTTTATTTTTGAAAACTACCCCTTGGAATAGCAGTCTTATCCGGTTTTTCTCCGTTATTGACCTTAAAAAAATGTTGAAGTATTTTCCCGCCAGTTGGCTGGTATGAATAACGCTTCTTAACTATGCGACCCTGGTTATATCTCCATTCCTGGAGGCATGTGACTTTGGTAGGAGGTCCTTACACCGGACAGGTGGGGTGTCCTCTATGTACTCCGGCTTTCTCCCACCACAGCACAAGACCGGTCCAAATATTTACAAAAAAGTTTCAGTACGCACTAAATGTCAATGTTATTCTAAAGAATTTAAGTATTTGTTATCTTAAAAAAACTGCACTTATAAAGGTATTGCAATATTCATATAAACGGTCGATAGACAAAGGTAGGTCTTCCGGCGTTTCACATATAACAACCATATCGTCTGCAAACAGAAGTAGACTTAAACATATTTATTGTATATGTATTCCCACATTATGTCTCTTTTGTAAAAAAATATTTCAAGAGCGGCCACGAAAAGAGAAAAAAGCATCTCCCCATGTCTTAGTCAGATTACCATATTAAAATACTCCGAGTATGTATTACAAAGTCTTACACATGCTTTGACCGACTGGTTCATACTGCGTAATATGCGCAACATGTTGCCGTCAAAATTGGACTTGTGTAACTTAAACCACGGTGCATTTAAATACAGTTAAGTTAATAATACCGGATCATTGTCCATAACAGATCACTTTGATGTTCAAGTCTGCGTTTCGCGATGAATAGTTGACATTTTAAGATGATATTTTGCACACAGCATCTTCAATGCCTGCTCTTTATGACGCATTGATTGCGTCGTAATCGGAACTACTCTTCGTCAAACATTTCGATAGGTTTTGCTGACATGTATATACGACTTTGTTGACTTCCGTGTCGTATCCAAATCAAGGTTTAACATTTTTCGCGACCACATGCTATAACTCTGTTGGAAAGTAAGAAGTTTACGCATTAATTTAAAGGCCATTTAGTACTCCTTCTGCCTGCAAAAGTCCATTTCAGTTTTGATTCGTGTTTAAGATTTTTCAACACCTCAAATGAAATGAAGAATTAGGGCAATTACGGATCAAGCGTGATAATATGCGTATTGATTATATATTATATTAAAACATATGCAAATCGTGTTGATTCTTACAATAAATGACCCCAATCTTAATGTTCCATTTATGATCCATGTTCAATATCGATTATTATATATGATTCAAACAATTTCGTGGATAATAAGATGTCCATATCTTTTCGACCTATTTAGGATTTTCAACATATAATTCACACAAGAACACCATGCTTAAAGTGAAGATACAATATCACATATATAAAACAATTAATAACAAAACATGAATATAATTTATAACTGGCAATGTAACTTGGTCATTGTAAACAACACAGTTCATGTTCGACAGTTCAAATAGTGTGTAAGATGCCCCCTCCCTGAGTGGTTTCGATCACGTGATCCGTTATGGCTACAATTGATCAGTTAAGGCATGAATTTTGCGGCGAAAAAAGGTATCACAAATACATGTTGCCTGCGTTTAATCATAAGACTTTGTGCTGAATCAGTAAGCAATGGTAATATTAAATCAAACTGGTGTAAAAGAAGTATCAAACCATTTATTGCTTATCACCAGAACAACTTTATTACGCTACTGATCCGGTATTAATGGTAACTTGACTGTATATAGAATCAAAACAACGTTTCATATCTACGAAACAGCTATACAATCGTTTATTAATATTAACATTATTTTGAATAATGGAATGTAGTATGAAACTGCATCATCCGTTGACCTGCCTGTTCTAAACCCAAACTGGTGTTTTTAAAGGGACTGTCAACCGCGATTGACGAAAAAAGAAAAGTTCTAAATAACCGTATCTTTTTACAATAATTATTTTATATTGATTTAAATATCACGACTGTTATATTACATTACTTGAAAAAAGTTGTTAAGTTTTCATATTTTCAGTATATTCGGTAATAAATTTTACTGGGTATGTCTACCAGGTAAGTACCAGTTAACTATACATAACGCACGTAGATTGATCATCATCGTCACCAGGTAAACCAAGGAATGCAAATTGTGCATGCGTAGTGATTTTTTTTATATTTTATATATAAAATGATCAATCTACTTGCGTTATTTATAGTGTGTATATCGTTATGTCACCTATTTTCGCGATGTACTTTCGATTTCATATCGCGAAATTTTATTACGGAATATACTGAAAATATTTACTTTTTTCAAGTAATGCAATATACCAGTCGTGATATTTTAATCAATATAATCTAATAATTGTACAGAAATACGGTATTTTAAAACATTTCTTTTTTCGTCAATCGCGGTTGACAGTCCCTTTAAGCATAACAACGTTAATCAGCTACTAGTTTTTGCTACACTTACGTTTCCAAGCCTGCATCGAAATATTTCAGCGGAAAAGCACAAACGAAACTGCCGCATCTTTTTGCATGGCGTAATATATGTACAATAACAGGTATAATCTGCAGATAAGGACACACGAGTTTGTAGCTGTAGGCGAGTGAGACGTTTATCAATGGCAGCTGTCACAATAAATGGGCAATATAAAATATATTCAAGTGACACTATTGGTACAGTGTAAACTGTGATAATTATTACATTTGGATACAAATACATTGCATTCAAGCTATGAACTGTATTTCATTAAACTGAAATTTGCATTTATACATGAAAACGTTTAAAACAAGTCAAATATAAACATAAACTCCAGAACTACACAATTACAAAAACTTAAGCTGGTTGCTATGTTAAGTTTGTAGTTAAGCATTTGCTTTAACAGTGGATATAGGCTTAAACATATGTACTTAAAATACAAAATAATTTACATTAAAATACTAAACTACATTAACTTTGTATGTTTTGATAACATAAGTAGAAATACACAAAATTTTATGCTTATGTTCGTCCATACAAATTGACGCGTGCGTAATTAGTATTGTAAATGTAAGGGTGCTAAGTGTTCAAATTGTCCATTCAAAGCATCATTTCGTAGCCAAGGTTGATGCTAAATTTCAATTGGCTTGTATTGATTTTACCGTGTGACGAAACTCCGCCTACGGGGCGGAGCTACCAAGTATTTTTACGTCTCTGGTCTCACTGTAAATTGTCAGGATTTTTAGCGAAATGAAACTGACTCATATCTCAATAGATCACTAAACTCGAGCGGGTGTTGCGGTTTCAAAAGTTAAAGACTTTTGCGTTTTGTAAGAGATAAGCTTAAAAAGCATTAGTATCACACTGTTGCAACCGGGATCATGTGTTAAGATGGTGGTCAACATACCAGACAGGTGTTTTTGGTTTGTGTAATACAGCTTTATCCCACAACACCAGCAGAGTCCAAGATATTGAGGAAAAGTTTCTCATTAAGAACTAAAAAGCTCAAAATTGCAGCTGCTATGTAAAATTCGTTAGAACGTTCGTGCATCTAGTAGGTCAATTAGATAAGACGGCGGTGACCCGATCCGGGTCAACACATAGTGCAGCCTCAGACCTCAGAATTATGAAATACATTCAAAACGCACCAAGTCAGACTTCAAGCGCTGCGGGACCTGGGTGCTAAAATGGCCCGAGGAAGGCCCCGGGTGTAGCATAGACACATGACCGATATTTCAGAAGCAAACAACCGACTTAAAAAATGTAAACGAATTAAAAGACCGATTTGGTGCTTCGACCAAAATGTATCACAAGAACTGTAAAATGTTTCAACTACGAGCATGGACAGACTTTAGGAACTGATCGGACATATACTACAGACACACCAGACAAAACAATCGTTGCCTCTGCGGCAACAGGACGCGATAAAAACCTTCAGATATTAAAATTTGAATACATCTTGAAAAGTTGCTTTTTATTATATATATTTTCCGGCATATCGCGAAAGAAAAATTCTAGTCAAACCAATACAAGCTGTTCTCTGAAGTTCCTTAAGCTTTTAGGATTTTATGCTTTTGGAAATGTATTACTATTTTGAAGTTATACGTTTCCAATCTGTCAATTGTTGTGATGGCAGTGAAGACGCTTTGTTTTACCTCAAAGACAGATTCCGACAACGAAGGTGAACTAAAGTACGCTCATACTCATTGTACGCGATCCGCGGAATGCCTTGCGTTGTCAGGTGTTAAGACGGTACACGCCTAAAAATCATTGCACTTGGCACATATTTATAAAACACAGGAAGGCGTAGCATTCAATGCTCATTTAAGAAACGAATTTCAAATATGGACTGTTACAAATGAGTAAATTTTCGTTACCCGTTGTATGTGTCTGTATCAAATGTTTCTGCTATGGCCTATATAAATTGTTAATAATAACAAAAAAAACTTGTAAATAATATGTACTCCAGTTCAGAATATTCCTTATCGCTGAAATGTCTCGAGTGGTATTTGAACGCCCCAATAAGTCCTCAAATGAATTTTCGTTGTTAATCTCTCTCACTTTCAGTATCTACGACCAATGCTTATATCGTTACATGTTGTATGAAGGAGGATGCACTCATGGGGAACGAAACAGGATAATCGTATGCAGCAATCTGCAAGGAATAGCATCAATCATATAAGTTGTACGCGTCATTTTGTTTTGGGATTGATAAACATATACCGGTAATTTCCAATCGTGTTTCGAATAATTTTGTCAAGTACTGGTAATCAAAATGTGAAAATGTCCGTCAAGTTGAATGTAATGGCGATTAAACATCAGTTTTTGCAAAGCTTAACAGATTTTGTGTCGAATGTAAGTTTCGGTTTTCGTTATTATTTAAGATATAGTCAGCCACATGAAAAAACACACTATTAAATGACACATCGGCTATGCAAAAAGTAACTACAGCTACAATAAAACACAATTATATTGATGGTACGTATAGTAATTCGGTTTCTTAAAAAACATAACACGGTAGTTATATTTTAAGTCGCCAGATTTAAGGCGTAAGATGTTGTCATTAATAACATGAACATTAATTCATACAAGCTACTCATATATAAACTACAGTTTATCAGATTACCAATCAAATAAATTCGTTTAAAGAATTATTTTATTTGTATTTTTAGAATTTCATATAAAATGTAGAAACAAGCTCGCTTAAGTCCGACCCACTTTTGGCGACACACCGATACCTCCAAGTTTATCGTATGGTTTCCGGAAAAGAACAATCAGTCGATGGGACATATGAAATCATTATCTTAACTTATCCTATTAAAAGCATTTCAATTTAGCGTGAATTTGAGTGTATTGAAAGTATAAGAAAGTGAATTTCAGGCATCATGTCTTGCTACTTTAAGTCTAGTTTGTAATTAATCAACGTTCGCATCATTAATACGGTGGTACTGAGTACGTTTTTTAGTTTTCAATAACAAAAGTGTTGCCTTTTAAATTCTTTAAACAAAATCATTTTAAGATGTATTCACGAGGCAGTGAAAACACTAAAACACAGACAAAGCGGCCGATCTGTAATACAAATTACATACAAACACCGTGTTAGTACATTCGTGTTGAAAGTACAAACTGAGTTAATCGAAACAAATGACACGACACAGTGTTGCAAAAAGCGCACGAGTTTTGCTTCAACTTTATACCCTCGCGATACGATCATTTATCTTGTAAACATGTATGTAAACTTTTAAAGCATGTTCATTTTTTACTTCGCTGCATCACACATTCCCGTTTTGAGCTTGTCGCTATTGTAGGCTAACCACATTATGCTATATCATCACGATACAGATTTAAGTTAAGCGTTACAACGTTAAAATATTATAACCGAAAGATCCTATTAAAGTTTGCCGATTACGGATATAAATACTTTTCGTATAGAACTAACATTGTTCCGATGAATCATCTTTACGAGTGACCTAATCACAGTAAGCTTTTTGCTTGCATGTACTTATCGAACAAAACGCCAAAAGGTCGCCATAAGAAGTTATAAAACATAATTTGTGCACTTGTGCATTTTTGAAAACTAACCCTTGGCTTAGCAGTCTTAACCATTTTGTCCTTTATTGACCTTTATCAATCAGATGTTGAAGTATTTTCCCGCCAGTTAGCTGGTATGCAAAACTCTTCTTAACTATGCGACCCTGGTTATATCTCCGTTCCTCGAGGCACGCGACTTTGGTAGGGGGTCCCTACACCAGACAGGTGGATCGTCCTCTATGTACTCCGGCTTTCTCCAACCACAAAACAAGACCGGTTCAAATATTAAATAAGTTTTAGTATCAAATGAATAGCAATATTATTCTTAAGAATTTAAGTATTTGTTATCTTTAAAAACCGCACTTATTTCCATATTTTTATTCGAAACAACGATTGTTTTTCATTCCAAAGGGCTCTAATAAATTTCTTAAATGGTAAACAAAACATGATCATGTACACACACATCGGCTTAGTTTGATGCCATTCATTAAACTACTTGTATTTGATTTCAACAAATACTGATAATCTTAATGCATTTGTTATTTTTCAACACTTGTTTTGGCGAGCAATCGGCCTTGGCATTTTTTTTTTACAAAACATCAAATAAATAATTCAGCGTACAGTTTATATAGTATTGACACAAAGTCGCGCCAGTCAAAAATCATAAAAAGCGACATTTAAAGTTATGGTAGCCAGAACTAAACCCGCAATCGTTATCGCCAGTTTAACAGTCGTGTAAATAAATTACCGTTAATAACCCACATTCCTACAGTTCAAAAGTTAAATTCACAACAACAAAAAATCTCACGCCTAGTATATATTTCATACATAATTATACAATGTCAGTAAAAGCAATAATTAATACTACCAATTATCAACATTTACTCTATATACAATGTCAGTTATAGCAATAACTTATACTACCAATTATAAACATTTACTCTATGTCAACTTTGTAATAATAAAGCTACCGGTTTATAGCTGTTTTACTTTGTTTATAAACATCGATCTCCTTCATCGGCGAGGTAATTATTTAAGAACAGAGCATAATTTTATTACACATAAACTTTACAGTTTCTAGTATAAAACAAAATAATAATACAAAATACATGAATATAGTTAGTGGATTTAGCAGAAATGTTAATAAACAGTAATGGATGAACTTTACGGATAATTGAACAAAACTCGTTTTATAACGCGTGTTAACAATGTATCTAGCTACATATGTAAACTTTTTAAAACATGAATGTATCTATAATCATTAAGGTAAAACATTAATTGTAATTTGGAGGAGCAAAGCAAAATACAATGCGAATCCAAACCACATACCATATTATTTAAAAAGCAACGGCAAAATTACGAATTATTATTATACTTAGTGTATATGTATAATATATATATCAGCATATAGTCCATAATAAGTAAACTGTTACAATAATTATAATTTCGAAGTATAACAAAAATTATGATTTCAAAGGAGCATATACTATACGTTTGGATCGATATCGCATATTAAGGTATCGGCACAGTAACTGATTAAACATATACTTAATATGAATGCAACATCTACATGTATATCAGCATATATTATAAACAAAAACATTTTCAAATATAGCATACAACATTATGTCAAATTGTATTTATAATAAATTTTAAAATGTTCAATTATATGTTTAATATATCCCATAATGATTTAATGTGGCTAATATAAAGTTGAAAATATAAAATAATTATACAGTATTATTGGTATAACGATTACAAATCTTGAGTGCTTCTCAAATGAACTTTCATAACTTTAGCATTTCCTTTTTATTTTATGTAGTTACTAATTGCGTGGGTTTGAATATACTAGTTCTGACTCTTTAATATGTTTTAATATAGCTTTCTCTAATTTGGGCAAATTTAGAACATTTCAACACAAATTGGTATCCATCTTCTATTTCATCGCTGTCACAGAGTTTGCAGAGTCGCAAGTTTCATTCCAATCTATCATATCTTCCAGTCTGTTTTCTCAGGTCATGTGCAATTTGCAATATGCGTAATTTCCTATTCGCTGTTCTCAAATTTCTTGACACAATCGTCTTTTAATACGAATCAAACGAAAAGGTTGCTTGTGTTGCCTTGTATACAATCAGTAACCTATTATCATTAATATCTCGATTTCACTTAAGATTCGTCGATCACTCTTTGCTTAATCAAAGACAAAAAAATAACCTCATTGATTGGTTATTAGACCAAACATAATTAAATCCGTTTTAAGATAGTAATTCGCTCACCTTCTCAAACCAGTTCAATTTATTGCCATTAACGGCAATAAGACCATCTTCCAATATGTATCGTAATATAGTATTTTCGCTTTAAAATATTTGAAACCAATATTTTACAATACGTACATATCTGTTACGTTACAACGGGAATCTACCGTAAGTTCACCGTAAACGTCTACACTTACACTTGACTTTCTGACACCAAGAACAGCTTTACAGAATTTAAGGTGCAATTTTTCCAACTCGCTTGACCTCGAGAAACCCCATATTCCACACGATTATGTGATACTTGAAGACACACAAGCATCAAGTAACTGCAAAGCTACCTTTGGCTTACAGCTTTAAGTTTTCAGGTTGGATAACATTACGTTGAGTGCTTTTAAGCCCCTAAACGCAAAGTGTTAGAATTGAGATTGAAGTTCCCTGTAAAGTCGTTCACAATGTCTATGTTTGCGTTACCATATACCCACTGATCATAACGTTTGGTAGCTCTTTGTTTGCGGAAAACAATAAAGGAAATACAATATTAATATAAACGGTCGATAGACAATTGTAGGTCTTCCGGCGTTTCACCTATAACAACCATATCGTATGCAAACAGAAGTAGAATAAAACATAATTTATTTATTGTATTTATTTATTCCCACATTATGTCTATTTTGTTAAAAACATTTCAAGACGTCCACGAAAAGAGAAAAAGTATTGGCGATGTTATCTCCCCCTGTCTTAGTCCGATTGCTATATTAAAATACGTATTACATTGTCTTACACATGCTTTGACCGACTGGTCTGCGTATTATGCGCAACATTTTACCTTCCAAATTGGACTTATAAATCTTTAACCACAGTGCATTTAAATATATCAAAACAACGTTCCATATCTACGAAATAGCAATACAATAAAGTATTAATATTTACATAATTTTGAAAAATGGAATGGAGTATGAAAACTGTATCTATCGTTGACTTGCCTTTTCTAAACCCAAACTGATATTTTTAAGCACGCAACAGCGTTAATTAGCTGCTAGCGTTTGCTGCAGGCACGTTTCCAAGCCTGCATCGAAATATTTCCGCGAACAAGCACAAACAAAACTGCCGCATTTTTTGCATGGCGTGTATTACATGTACAATAACATGTATGATCTGCAGATTAAGGCACACAAGTTTGTAGCTGTAAGCGTGAAACACGTTTATCATGTGGCAGCTGTCACAATAAATGGGCAATACAAAATATATTCAAGTGACAATATTGGTACAGTGTAAAATGTGATAATTATTACATTTGGGTACAAATACATTTCATTCAAGAACTTTAGCTGGTAGTTATTTTAAGTGTGTTGCTTAAGCATTTGCTTTAACAGTGGCTTTAATTCTTATTTGCTTTAATTCAAATTGTCAAATAAAAGCATCATTTGGTAGCCAAGGATGATGCTGACTTTCAATTTCAATTGGCTTGCATTGATTTTACCATGTGATGAAATTCCGCCTTCGGGGCTACTAAGTATTGTTTACGGCTCTGGTCTCACTGTTATTTGTCAGGATTTTCAGCGAAATGATAATGTCCCTTAGCAATTGGTCACTAAACTCGAGCAGGTGCTGGGTTTCAAAAGTTAAAGAGTTATGCATTACTTAAGAGATAAGCTTTCTTAACAGTATTATCACACTGCTGCAACCGGGACCATGTGTTTGGTTGGTGGTCAACATACCAGACAGGTGTTTTTGGTTTGTGTAATACAGCCTCATCTCACAAAACCAGCAGAGTCCAAAAAAAGAGAAAAATTTCTCAGTAAGAGCAGTTGCAATGTAAAATTCGTTCGAAGGTTCGTTCGTGCGTCTAGTAGGTTAATTAGATAAGAGAGCGGTGACCCGATTCGGGTCAACACATAGTGCAACCTCATACCTCAGAATTAGGAAATACATTCAAAGTCAGACTTCAAGCGCCGCGTGACATGGGTGTTAAAACGGCCTAAGGAAGGCCCTGGAGGTAACATAGACACATGCCCGATATTATAGACGCAAACAACCGACTTAAAATATGTAAACGAATTAAACGACCGATTTCGTACTTCGACCAGCATGTATCACAAGAAAGGTTAAGTTTTAAATCTACGAGCATAGACAGACTTTAGGAACTGATCGGACATATACTACAAAGACATACCAGACGAAACAATCGTTGCCACTGCGGCAACAGGACGCGATATAAACCTTCAGATAATAAAATTTGAATACATCTTGAAAAGGTTGCTTTTTATTATATATAATAAAAAGCAACCTTTTCAAGATGTATTCAAATTTTATTATCTGAAGGTTTATATCGCGTCCTGTTTAGATATATATATAAATTCCGTCCTATCGCGAAAGAAAAAATCTAGTCAAACCAATACAAGCTGTTCGCTGAAGTTCCTCAAGCTATTAGGATTTGATGCTTTTGGAAAGGTATTACTATTTTTGCGTTATATGTTTCCACTCTGTCAATTGTTGTGATGGCAGTAAAGACGCGTTGTTTTACCTCAAAGACCGATTCCGACAACGAAGACAAACTAAAGTACGCTCATACTCAGTGTACGCTATCCGCGGAATGCCTTGCGTTATAACTTATAATATAAGGTGTTAAAGAGATCTTTTCACGGATTGGTAAATTGACAAAATTGAAAAAAGTTGTTTCAGATTCGCAAATTTTCGTTTTAGTTATGATATTTGTGAGGAAACAGTATTACTGAACATTTACCATAGTCCAATATATCCATTATATGTATCTTTTGACGATTTGAAAACCTAAAAATTATAAAGCGTTGCAGCGCGAAACGATTGAATAATTTGGAGAGTTCTGTTGTTGTCGTTTAAATTTACGAAACTACGAAGATTGCTTATATAAGGTATAAATTAGTTGGTATCAATTAGTTACACTGTGTATTCCCGGCGGAATAGCCGAGAGGGCTAATGCGTTTTTACTTCAGACTAACTCCGGGGGTCACTGGTTCGAGCCCTGGTCCGGCTACTTTTTTTTCCTTTTTTAATTTTATTCTTGATTTGTTTACTAGAGCTTTTAAGATCCAATGTTTACATTTATCAATATCAAGCATTTAATGAAAAACTTTAAAATATGCCAAAATCTGTGAAAAGGCCACTTTAAGGCGGTACACGTCTAAAAATCAATGCACCGGGCACATATTAATAAAACACAGGAAGGCGCAGCATACAATGCTCATTTAAGTAACGGACCACCATAAATAGAGATAAATTCCAAGCATGAACTGTTACACAAAAGTTAATTTGTGTTACGCGTTGTATGTATCTGTATCAAATGTTTCTGTTATGGCCTATATAAATTGTTAATAATAACAAAAATATTACCTTCTAAATAATCTGTACTCCAGTTCAGAAATATCCTGATCGTTGAAATGTCACGAGTGGTATATTTATTAGATTTACAATTACAGGCATTAATGCGTTCAGCTTTGAACGCCCCAATAAATCCTCAAATGAATTTTCGTTGTTTATCTCGCTCACGCGCAGTATCTACGACCAGTGCTTATATCGTAACATGTTGTTTGAAGGAGATTGCAGTCATGGGGAACGAAACAGGATAATCGTAAGCAGCCATCTGCTAGGAGTAACATCCATCATATAAGTTGCATGCGTCATTTTGTTTTGAAATTGATAAACATATAATTCCATATCTTGTTTCGAATAATTTTGTTAAAACGTGAAAATGTCCCTTCAAGTTGAATGAAATGGCGAAGAAACATCCCTGTTTGAAAAGCTTAACCGATTTTGTATTGAATGTAAGTTTCGGTTTTCGTTATTATTTAAGATATTGTCAGCTTAATTAAAAAATACTATTAAATGACACATCGGCTATACAAAAAGTAACTACAGCTTCATCAAAACATTATTTAAAAAAATGTACCATGGTAGTTATTGTTTAAGTCACTAGATTTAAGACTGAAAATTTGGTAATTTATAACATGATCATTAAACACATGCAAGCTACTTATATATATATACTACAGTTTATCAGATTACCAAATTGAATCAAATAAAATCGTTAAAAGAATAATTGTATTTGTAGTTTAAATTTTTTTATTAATAAAATGTAGAAACAATCTCGCTTTTGTCCGAAACACCTTTGGCGACACACCGATAACTCCAAGTTTATCGTATGGTTTCCGGAAAAGGACATTTTGTCGATGGGACATATGAAATCATTATCTAAACTTATCCCTTTAAAAAGCATGTCAATTTAGCGTGAATTTGAGAGCACTGAAGGTATAAAAAAGTGAATTTCAGGCACCATGTCATGTCATCTACTTTCTAATTTATCAACGTTTAAATTGTTCGTTTCGTTAATACGTTGGTAACAAGTACGTTGTTTTAGCTTTCAATAAGAAATGTGTTTCCTTTTAAATTCTTTAAAAACAAGATTTGTTTGTTAAACACTATGTCTCCCCAATATATTTGACCTTTGACCTTTACCTTTCACCACTTAAAATGAGCAGCTTCATGAGATACTAATGCATGCCAAATATCAAGTTTGTATTGCAGCATGTTGTTGAGCGAGGAAGCAGTCATGGGTGACCATACATGGTAATCGTATGCAGCAATATGCAATGAGAAACATCATAGAAGTTGCACGGGTCATTTCGTTTCGGGACTGATAAACATTTAATTTCGATTTTTGTTTCGTTTGCGCTTTATTTCCGATTCGACACATGCGTGTAGTTCATGTCATTATAACGTTTATATTAACCGTGTTCATGTAGACTTCGTCAACACACGAGTTTCAATTATTAAACCCGATATATTAGATATCTGTGTCATAAGTTAAATTCAATCCTTCTATTATGCATGGTTCTTCCATTTTTTAAATTGCGAATATTATAAAGTATGAATAGGTAAAATAGCCGCGGACGAATCTGTTCTAAAAAATCTTCATATGAATAACATATAATCATGTTTTTATAGACCTGAGAATACAATTTAGCGTCAGGTTAATAACATTCAGTGGTAAGCCATTTTCTGGAAAACCCGGGCTTAATGCAAGTTTGTTAAACGTCGTCCCAGATTAGCCTTTTCAGTCTGCTAATGTTAGTCAGTGACGACACTTTCCACATTATCTGTAAACTTGTTCTGAAATGCCTCCTTTATACAAAAAATAAATCAAAAAGTTTTGTCCCAGATTAACATGTTCTAATTTGGGACCACACTGTACGAACATTTATTAACCCCGGTTTTCAGAGTGTCCGGATCATCTATATTTGCATGTTGATATTATTACAACTTATCTTAAAACTACTTATTTAAGCATGTAGCTAAATGTAGCTAATGACTGTCTTTGCGTCCATAATTATAATTTAAATACAGTGTATTACACGTTCAATGCTGTTATTTTTTAAATTATAGAAAGATGTATTGTTAATTCGAAAGATTTGTATACTTATGCAAAATATTTTGATATCTATACTATTTTCAAGTAGTGATGTGTAAACAACTTTATTACAATTTTAATTTGTTAACGACATGATAGACAAGAGGGCCAAGATGGCCCTAGTTCGCTCACCTGAGAGGAGTCGGTTCATTCAATCTTTACCAAATGTCAAACTTGACCTAGATATTGTCCAGAAAAACATCCTGGTCAAGTTTCATCATTATTTTATCTGCGAGTCATGATCAATGTACCAATGAAATTTCATGATCCTAGGCGTAAGCATTCTTAAGTTATCATCCGGAAACAATTTTTCTAAGTCGAGTCACCGTGACCTTGACAGCCATTGTGTGAATACGTTTTTTGGCACTGTGACCTTGACCTTTGACCTAGTGACCTGATAATCAATAGGGATCATCTGCGAGCCATGATCAATATACCTATGAAGTTTCATTAACCTAGGCATAAGCGTTCTTGAGTTATCATCCAGAAACCATTTTACTATTTCAGGTCACCGTGAGCTAGACCTTTGACCTAGTGACCTGAAAATCAATTGGGGTCATCTTCGAGTCATGATCAATGTACCTATGAAGTTTCATGATCCTACGCATAAGCATTCTTGAGTTATCATCTGTAAACCATTTTACTATTTCGGGTCACCGTGACCTTTGACCTAGTGACCTTAAATCAATAGGGGTCATCTACTAGTCATGATCAATGTACCTATGAAGTTTCATGATCCTAGACCTAAGCGTTCTTGAATTATCATCCGGAAACCATATTACTATTTCGGGTCATCGTGACCTTGACCTTTGACCTAGTGACCTGAAAATTAATAGTTTCATGATCCTTGGCATAAGCGCTCTTGAGTTATCATCCGGAAACCATCTGGTGGACGGACGAACCGACATAAGCAAAACAATATACCCCCTCTTCTTCGAAAGGGGGGGGCATAATGTGAAAACTGCCCTTCCCCCCCTCCCAGCAGCCATGTTATTCAACTGACCGGAACCATTTTTGAACTCAACTCTCGTATCAAGGAAACAAATGTTCAGAGCAAAAACATGAAAATTGGGCCAAAAATGTGACTTCTACTGTGTTCACATGTTTTCACTATATACATATTGAGAAAAATGCCCCGCCTACTGGCAGCAATGTTTTTTCACCGATCCCGACCATTTTCAAACTCGTCCGAGATATCAATAAAACCAATGTTTTGACCAACTTTCATGATGATTGGGCAAAAATTGTGACTTCTAGAGAGTTTACAAGGTTTCTCTATAGCCAAATAAGGAAAACTGCCCCGCCTACTGGCGGCCATGTTTTTCAACGGATCGGAACCACTTTTGAACTAAACCAAGATATCATTAAGACAAACATTTAGACAAAGGAACGTGAAGATTGTGCATGAAATGTGACATCTACAGTGTTTACAAGGTTTTTCTTTTTTTTTGACCTAGTGACCTAGTTTTTGACCAGGCACAAACCAGTTTCGAACTCGGCCGATATTTCATTGCGACAAAGCTTCTGACCAAGTTTCATGAAGATGGGACAAGAAATTAGGCCTCTAGAGTGTTTACGAGCAAATGTTAACGGACGGACGGACATACGACGGACAAAGACCGGTCACAAAAGCTCACCTGAGCAATCAGGTGAGCTAATAAAAAATTCAATTGTATGTTCTCAAATCTTAATCATAGCATAACAAATGCAGCTGCAAGTAATGCAATCACGTACTTAAGATTAAATCTAAATAAAAACAACAACAGAATATGTCTTTTAACAAAACTTAAGATAATGCATAATTTCACTTATTTATACATGTAGTTCAATTTTCTGTTCTACTCGTTGTATATGCATTGCATGCCCAAACGTCATTAGGGATTGTCTTTTCATTTACCGTTCAAACAGCAGTTTTCTTGACGTCACCAATTTATCATTTACCCTGTATTTGTAAGCAAAAATGATCAAAATCTCATAAATATATTATTCAGCTTTATATATCATATATTGTTCATGTTACGATATTGGTTATGTTACAATTTTACTTTTATATATTACCAGAGGGGATAATCACGTGAAAGTCAAAATGGCGACGTCCATACCGAGAGAGGTATTTGTCGCCGTGTTATACCCTTTATTACTTTTGTGAATTTTTTAAATGCCGCTCATTTTTCAACCATATCAGTTAGAAAGTGATAAGCTTTTATTTTATATTAATATTTTTGCTTTATATATCGACTTTTATCGCTACGCGTTGTCTTAGCGGGAGCTGTAATTTTAAGATCCCGCTCATAAATTTCGTAACGAGTACATGCAAAGTCGAGATATAGAGCGAATATTTATACGAAATAAATGCAAAACATTTTACTGATATGGCTGGAAAGTGAACACACAAAAAAAAACAAAATCAAGTTCATATTAAATCAACGCGAGACCAGTATAAATAGTGTGCATAAATATCAGTTTTATGTAAATATCAAACTTCGTAAATAATCATCTTAAAGTAATTCCCATTTTGTGCTGCACATACAGTCTTAAAATGCTTTGTAACCTCCAAGAAGCATCGTAAGGCATGGCTTTATCGGCGGACTGAAACACGAGTCGATAACATCGACTTTGTCTCCCAGATTTTGAATCCTTGTATCCATCTAGGAACATGACCGACACTACGTTATCTCCTGCAACGTCTCGTATACAGTCACTGAACACAAGCTCATCAAACGCTGTACTATCTTTCTCCCAAAAACTCATATCGTGAACATAGGTCATTGGATACAGGCTGACGGTCTGAAACTTGGAAACTGGAAACTCAAGCGTTGAATTGAGCTCTAATGTTCCGTCTTTTTCGTTGAAGATGATGCTACAGTTTTCAGCTGTCTCACGTGTTGTTTCTTTTGAAAACTGCTTCATAGTACGAGGCTCTACTGACCACAAGTGTCTTTCGTCATAAATACCGAATATGTCACAGGAAAGTTTGCTTAGATTTAAGGTAACTACTACATGCCGTTGTCTACCGCAAATGTTTCTCTGATAAATACAGCCTAAAAAATTGTCAGTCTGTTCATCTTCTTCAGTGTTTGTTCTGACAAGATCAAATATTTTCACAAAAACATTACCTTGTAATGAAGATGGCTGCTTTTCTGGTACAGGACAAAGAACAATTTCGAAACGAGATTTTATCATCTGAGTAAACTTTGCCACAATATTTCCATCACTATTCAGTGAATCAGCTATAGTTGCGTCTTCAATACAAAACATAATACATGTGTGATACATTACTGGCAATTCTTTCGTGATAATACATCTTGTGAATAAAGGTCCATAGGCACAAAAGACGCCTTCCCTTGTTGAGTTACTCGTTTGTACATTTTGAATCAGCTCAAGAGGCGAAGAAATCAACGCCACATTCATAATGCCTTTAAATACCTCAATATGTTCTGGGTCATCACATAGTTTAAGCATTGGACAATCAATACATTCCTCTGTTTTTAAACAAGGTAAAATGTATTGCTCCTTAAGCGAAAACTGTTCTGCAGGCGGCAGCATACTTGAAAAAAGGGAATTTTTCTGAATCCGAGTTCCATCTTCCTGTGGAAATGACTGAGATATGGGACACGTGTTTAATTTTTGATCCACCACTGTATATCCATGGGATGAGGCGGCAGTGTGCAACAGACTGGTCAAATGATGATGCAGTCTATGTACAGGATGATCAGCATTGTTGTTTATCTCTCTGTCATGTTTGAGAAAAAATATTTACTCTAATTTCTGGTAATAAAATAAATGAAATATTAAATCCGTGCAAATTTAATTGGTGTCATTACAACTTAATATAAAAAAGAAATCAGAAGTTTATCAATACATGACCAAAGTATATCTTCAAAGTGCATAATAATTTTCGTAAAATAGAACATAAAATAACACACAAAACAAAGCTTAATTTGCATTACACTAATAATCAGGCGATACTATACCGGATGAACTTTAGTTTGTCCACAACATACGGAGGGCAGGCAAACTTCTGCTGATGCATATCTATCACTGCATCTTGTATATGAGTGGGAACAACAACAGCGTTGACCCGCACAAACACATGGGTGAGAGCTCTGTCAGTGTGAAACCCTTTATCAAGACTCCTACAACACAAGAAGCGACAGAGGGTAATAATTGAGCTTTGTATTTTTTAACGACTCAAATGCACTACTATGTCATCGGTAACATGTATTATTCGCCTTACTATTATCAATGATATAGGTTACCTTTTTATGAATCATCACCATTACTAATATATCCATGGTTTGATGGGAAAACTCAATTTTATCATTAATATGATTCCTTCAGTCTGTGTTGTATCATCTTTTAATATTTTACACAGGTGCATGTAACAGTGATTTTTCACTGTAATATAGCGCATAAATGTATCATTGTAAGGGGCATAAATAATCTAAAATCTTCTTATAAAACGTTTTGGTCATAAAACCTGTACCAGAGGAACATTTGGGCATCACTTAACTTTCAATTGGGAACAATATGCTGCCTTCAATGAACGCGGATGTCCGCAGTGGAAGACTTGCCAGTATGGGTTTATTGGCCAATGGAATTAGTCTGAGTCCAACATAAGGTTAATGTCAAGGTCAAAATCAGGTCAGGTGATGTGAGTGTGCCAAGTGTTGAAAATAATTATCAAGCGTTCAAGTCAGTTGTATTGATATATATGGGACAGTCAATTTATGTGAATCTTTTTTTACCTTCTTAAGTCCAAACAAGGTTAATCATTTCAATGCCACTGAGGTCAGGTATTGAGGGTGTGCTGAAACTGTTCAAAGATATCATATGCCACTAAGGTCAGGTATTGAGGGTGTGCTGAAACTGTTCAAAGATATCATGTGCCACTGAGGTCAGGTATTGAGGGTGTGCTGAAACTGTTCAAAGATATCAGACCTCGAGTTTAAAAGCAGTGTTGGAAGCATTATTATGTGGACCTTCTGAATGTCATTATCAAGGTCAACATGAGGTCAGATGATGTGGGTGTGCTAAAACAAAGTATAAAAGCTTTAGTTTAAACCTTTTTATTTCAGCTCGATTGCATAGAAAGCCAAAGGCTAATTTAAAACGCTCTCTAATCCATTTCCTGGTACTATTACCTGTACTCGGTGTCTAAAAAAATGTCTATGGGGGAGATCTTAAGAACGCTCCCACAGTGGGGATCAAACTCATGACACGGTCGATAGGCAGACACCATATCCATTATGCCACGGCGACCTTAAGCACGGAAGCATTATTGATGTTGAATGAAACATGTCAGTTAAGGTTAACCTCATACTGACAAACAGAAAAACAGATAAAAAATCGCTATGTGCCTCTCAGTGTCAGAAGAAAAAATTGAAATATAACCAAATATAAGTATAAAAGTATGCACCAAAAATGCATGCAATCTTTGCTTAATTAACCGGAGACTTTTTATGTTTGAAAGTATTACAGTTAACTGATAAATATTGCTTAAATGCTTAGTTACTATAACGTTTTTACATCAATATCAGCAAAAGCCTTAAACACCTCCATGTTTGATTTTCAACAGTGCTTGTCAAGATTCTGTGTTACATGTAATCAGGCATATTACATATTATTGCTCTTGAGTAATAATTTAAGAAAAACTGAAGTAAAATAAAATAAATGTTTGAACATACATTGTATCATTTGACATAAATTGAAGAAAGTAATAAAACAAAGATGATAGAACAATTCTTAAACATAAAATACAGAAAGAAATTGAAAACATGACAATCAAGTAATACCTAAACCCAGTGGAGGAATACGTGTTGTAGTCCTCTATACTGAATGGTCGTATTGATTTCAAAACTAGGCTGGCATTTGCTGCCATGGAAACGACCTGCCAGCTATCATGCCACGCTCTCATTGGTCTATCTGCAGGTGTGCCCCCTTGACCTTTACACAAGGTCACCAGGACTTTACCTTCAGGTGCAAGCAGTTTTGAAGAACTGTCAAAAAAATCATAACTGATAAAAAATAAACGTATTTTGATTTATTTCAGCATTACTGTCACTGAAGTTATATAACTTATAGCTTACACTAAAAGTTTGGAAATAATTTATTTAGTGTTTGGTCTAAGTGATATATTAATACATTTAAACAAACATGTATTACAATTCAATTCTTTGTTTGTGTCACAAACAAAAGCCTATAGTTATTCTACTGGTAGCATTATCAGACTGGAGACTTGCATTTATTTACTCATTGTTCAATTAGAAAGTATAGAAACTAATATTTTCCAAATAAGAACAAAAATCAGGTAAACCCACAAAACTAGCACGCAATTTTTTTTATATCTTAAGCATATTTTTTGTGTAAGGTAATAACATATTTAAGGTGAAATACCTCCATCCAAAATAGATTTATTGAGCCGAAATAATTTATACATTTTTGGTAACAATAGCTTCAACCTTTGCCTGAATTCCAAAAATTAAAATTGCAAACTAGATCTGCATGTACATATACTGTTTCTGTGCAATCCGTTTTTCCAAACCCAAGTTATTGTGGGGAAACCTTTTTTTCCAGCACACTGTTACAGTGACCTTGACCTAGATATATTTCAGTTTCATTTAGATTGGGTAATTCAATTTAAAATTATCAACCTGTCTGCCAACACCTGCCAGACCACCCACATGCCATAACAAAATCTACTAACAAGCTCTTTCAACCTAGTTGAAAAATTGCTTAAAATGCTTTTTATATCCTTATTTGAAAAACAGCCATGTTATGAGAATGCACGAGAAGGCAGATGAACGTGGTCTTCTAGATGGATCAAACTTTGTTTTTAGCATATTGCATGGATGCATTGTCAACTTTTGCAGAAGTGATAATCACTATGAAATAAATGTGGCACGCTTTTTATGCCTCTACTGTCCTAATCATTTTTAAGAATAGATCAACGGTCAAAATTATCAATTTGATTCAGGGTCAAGGCCCACTTCAAGGTAGAAGGGTAATATAGAAATTAAACCCTAGCAGTTTGTCCTGAGCATAACTTTGTCTGGCATATATTCACTTGTAAATAAATTGGCAAAAGTGACAGGCATTATCTCATTTCAGTGTCACCCACAAGATTCAGGCCAGTAAGTCAATGTTATAGGAAAAAACATAGTCTTAAGCATAATATGTATCTACAAACTATTTGGCAGACAGTTTATTATGTCAAATGTAAGAAATTAATATAGACTTTATTCAAAGTTTACCTCATTAAAAGGGCAAGAGGTTCTAGGACGCTCTCCAAGACCCAAAGAAACTAAACCGTTTTAAAAGCAACTTTTGTGATGCTTGTGTAATCAATGTGGCTTCTGAAAATGCTTTTTACCAAGGACCATTATGAAACTTGGCTGAGATCTGTGCCATTAGAGCAAAATTAAATTAATAATGTTCTGATTTTCATGTTGATAGATGTTAGGAAATAAGTGTTACTATACCGGTAATTGCGTTTACATACATGGATTTCCTGAAGATGCCTGCTCCCCAGCAACAATATTATTTAACAGACAGAAGCCATTATAAAACTTGGCCAAGAAACTATTTGAACACAAATTCTGAGCATTTTCATCATGATTGGATTTCAATGGCATGAACGAGTTTTTCCTTTAATTTGAACAGTAGTCTAGTTTATGACCTTTCATGATGCAGTCATGAACTGTAAAGAGACATTACTGAGACTGATGTTTTGAACACTTTTTATAAAGACAATAAGTGTGGCCATAATTGTGTTAACAAGGCAACTGGTGATGACACAAACCTTGTGAAGAAGTCGTTGAGTAGTTTTCTATTCTTCTTATGATTAGACTTGCCACCAATATGGGGAAAGTTAAACACAATTGTGTCAAAACATGCATCTTGAAAGGCAGAATCCGTATGCAGCTGAGTTGCATCTGTGTTCAACTTAACATGTAGTCCTGGATAAGAGAAATAATAGATAAATATTTTTGTATATACCAATTAATCACAATTAATCAGATCAGATATATGTTTATTTTCAGCTGCTCATATGTGTTTCATCTAGGAAAAAAACAACTGCTATTTTTTTACATAGAAAATGACTAGTATATGAATTCTCACGGCTGCTGAATCATTCTAGTGCAATTTCACCTCTACATAAGTCATTAAAAAGTGATTGTCATGCTATCAAAATTATGACTTAATATGACAGTATGATATAATTACTTGAAAGCTAACCGTTTTATTGTTGAGTGGTCAATAATAACTAGCCAAAGAGTTTTTTAATAATAAAGCATTAAACAACTCTGAGGACAGTTCTGAAATCACTGGTATAACACTGTTTTGCGTACGACCATCATGATAGTACCATAAATAAATCATATGATAAGTGAGCCAATTATTAGAAATGTGCCTTATGATATATGCCATCTGTGTCAGAAAGACTTCACATACATAGACTCTGATGAGTTGTCATAATGTTGGCTTATTAGACAACAAAGCCTTAACAGCAGACAGGGTAGATGTTAAGACTGATGAGAAAATATGCATCTAGTAGAGTAAAGTCAGATTGTAAATTACATGAATAGTATAGTGAAGCTGCCAAGTAGTATATAAAACACATTTAATAAATAAATAATGTTTTTTTTAATCACACCTGTAATTTTAAGAAATATTGATAACAAGTCATCCACAAACCATTCTCTGTTAACCACGACATGTTAACTTCCGCATGATGGTGTTTCAAAATGGACTGTTCTGTCTCCAAACTAGTTGCCATCATTTCACAATTGCCAGCCAAGTTCTGCGCCAGCATGCGGTTCCACAGGGAAACCGCAAAAGAGAAGTCACCTTCCCCAACCAACAAAACCTTTTTTCCAAGCAATTCTTCCATTTTCTAGGCAAAAAATATATTATTTGCAACAGTTTTTTCCCCTGTCTTTCACATGGGCCTTTTAAGTCCCTTTTCTTCTCTGTGAAAGACCTGACCCTTCCCTAGCATTTGTACTAAAGGTGCAGTTTTCATTAAAATTGAAATTTACCTAGGACTTTTTCCCCCTGTCTATTGTTATTATTGTTTCTTCTTAAATGGAAGGCAATGCCTTGTCAAAAGAGATCATGTAGCAAATAAAAACCAAAAGCTTATGGTAAAAGAACTTGAAGCCTGGTAGTTTAATTTAATGATTAATCCATGACAATTGTTATGAATTTGTTCTCTGGTACAAACTCAGAATCTCATAAGACATGCGCATATAGCACTTTGCGAAGCTAACGTTCATTTGACAGCTGGTAAAATTTGTGTTGTGTGACCTCAACAAGTCCCTTTTCGCGAAAATATGTTTCTAAATTAATTGCGAAATACTGTTATTTGATAAATTAGAATCATCATTCGTTTATCGCATAATTGCAAGTTCATTATTAATTAATTTATGTCATTTAATTCTCAAAGTAAAATTTAATAAATATACACTATGCAAATTTGCTACGCACTCTGAAAGTCTGATGTGTCACCGATGTTTAAAACGTTTATTTGATCTAGATGAATTGTTGGGTATAATTGCCGGTCTTTTAAATTAATTTAAAATGATGTTCCAAACAAATTCGTTGGACATTCGTTGACATTTTCGCGGTTTTATTAGATCTTATAGAAGAGTAAGTAATGACATTTGTGTCTAAATGTGACAATTTAAAACGATAGAGAAAACGTTGGTTTCTATCTTTAGACGCTTATTAAAACATCGTTAGACCTTCACTCATTTAAACCAGTGGCCTATACAAACATGTATAGCCTAGGTCCCTGTTAAGACATCCAAATATATTTAATCTTATGGGTAAATTGTGAGAAGGGTTTTAAAAACAAGAGTTTCATCTAAAGTGAGTATAGATGGCTATGGTTGCATGTTGTTGTTCACCTGTACGAAATGTTCCGCCCGGAATTGAGACAGAATTTTATTTACAGTTCCATCTGGAAAATTGTTAATTCCGCCCGGAATATAGTTACAAGAAAGAATATTTTTTCAGGTGGAAAGGAGGCGGAAACAGGGTGGAAATGAGGCTGAATTTGGGGCAAAATATGCTAATCAGGCGGAAAAGATTTCCGGGTGGAAATTATTTTTGCATGCTGACACTGGGCGGATTTTAGGGCGGAATCTGCTAATGAGGCGGAAAAGTTTTCTGGGCATACATTAGACTGGGGATGGGAATTTCCGGGCAGAATTTATTTCAGGGCGGAAATGACAGGAGAATATGTGAATGTTTCCGAGGGGGTATGTTATGAACTACTCCAGTATATACATAGCTCCTTAAGCTGCTGATGGATTGACGGACATGCAGTGGTCACAAAAGCATAAAAAAACTTAAAAATCACAAAAACAACATGTCCCCTTCAATCTTTTTCCAGATACAGTCAGTCATAAAACAAACATTTTGTGCAGATGACACAACATACTTCATTGATGGAACAATTAACTCATTCACTGCTTTAATAAATGCAATTCAAGTCTTTAGTGAAATATCTGGCTTAAAACTAAATACCCAAAAATCAACAGTTATGCGTGTTGTTTCACTAAAACATTCACTAATTAAAGGAATACAAAAACTTTATCTGGACCTCTGATGGAGCTTATAAACACTTGGTTTCTATTTCACAAATGACAAAAATCTTGATTATATGGCAAAAACATTCAATAAGATATAGACACCTTTGACTGCTTTAAATATCTTATAAAATGTGAAATTACTGCAAAGATTATAAACTAGCTTGAGCATTCATTTTAAACGTTATAGGTAAACCACCTGCCAAAACAGATATTTCTGCAAAACAATATTACTATAATAAACACAGCATAATATAAGAAAACAATACAAAGTAAATATTCTAAGAAACAAACCTGTTTAGTAGTTTGGAGCATTTAAAAAAGTTCCATCATAACTCACTGAATCACTCTTTTCAGCCTTTTTTACACACTGAATGTTGACTTTCACATTTTACTTAATTATTTCAGAATGTTCATCAAAGTAAGATTAATTCATCATATTATTAAAACTTCAAATTAAAAAAAATCCAATAATTGCTTTGAAACTGCATTTCAAATTTTCAAGCCAGTCAACAGGTCTTGCAAACACCGCGCTGTTATTTTCAAATTTTTGACTCACTCAGAACAAGAGTGTGTCTTATCAGGCTGTGGCAATTACCCCATATTACCAATGCATTCTTTGTTTACAATTAACTGGGGGAATACAAAGAGCCACCAAATTGACATCTTAAAACAAAACACTATTGATAAACAGGAATAAATGTACTGCATTTCACAACAATTTTCAATTTGCATACAGCCCTTAATAAAATTTGCTCTACGACCCTTAATTCAAAGGTATTTTAAATACATAGTAGATTTACATGTACTTTAAATGTTGTAATAGGTAAATTATCATAATAAAGTGATTTAATTATAAGGTCTTATAAAAATAAGCCTGAGCCAAAATATATATAAATTTCATCCAGAACAGTATTTATCTTAGTTAATTATTTACCTCCAAATTTTAAGGAGTGAAAACTTGTAGCTGAATTTGTGGATTAGTCCTATTTTTCAGAATCATTCCAGCCTTAAATGTGTGTCATTTCAAGCCCATTTCAGCCTTTTTTTGCATGGGTAAACTATTGTTTGAATTGAATATTAATTTTGTTTACCTTGTGTATGGCAAATGTTTCCTACAATAACCATTTAGAAACTGAAATCAGAACTTTGTTTTGAGCTCGCCTGAGCACAACGTGCTCCTTTTGTCTGTTGTGCGTTGTCCGTTGTGCGACGTCAACATTTGCCTTGTTCACTCTCTAGAGGCCACATTTATTGTCAAATCTAAATGAAATTCGGTCAGAAGATTGGTTTCAATGATATCTTGGATGAGTTCGAAAATGGTTACGTTTGCTTGAAAAACATGGCTGCCAAAGGGTGGGGCATTTTTCCTTATATGGCTATAGCAAAATCTTGTGAACACTCTAGAGGCCACATTTATTGTCCGATCCTCATGAAACTTGGTCAGAAGATTCATCCCAATGATATCTTGGACAAGTTCTAAAATGATGTCGGGTGGTTGAAAAACATGGCCGCAAGGGGGCGGGGCATTTTTCCTTATATGGCTAATTGGCTATAGTAAAACCTTGTTAACACTCTAGAGGCCACATTTATTTTCCGATCGTCATAAAACTTGCTCAGATGATTTGTCCCAATGATATCTTGGATGAGTTCAAAAATGGTGACCTTGGCTTGAAAAACATGGCTGCCAAGGGGTGGGGCATTTTTCCTTATATGGCTATATATGGCTATAGTAAAATCTTGTTAACTTTCTAGTTTGCTCAATCTTCATGAAATTTGGTCAGAACATTGGTTTCCTGTGCAGTAAGGGTTTGGTTTTATTATGTCAATATTATGTGACATTAACTGTATTATGTATTTTTTCATAACACAGAATTTTCATAGTTAACATAACTGTTTTAGTCATTAACACTTATGATAAGCCTTTCAACTAAGAGATAACTGAAAGAAAGACAACATGTACATGATTTTGCAGTATTTATGCAGTATTTATATCCCTTGTTTAACCTGGTTCAGTAATCTATTTTAAGTTCTGCTCTGGAATTTGGGAAGATATTGATCATTGTTAAATGCACTGTTCTGGGGGAAAATTGACTACTCTGCCATTGATCTCTTCTGAACTGTATAAAATAAGCTGTTTTGGCTGATTTAAACACCTCTTGATGCTTTCTTGAAAAGTAAACAGTTCTTGAAAAGGTTGGAATTTTGAAATAATTAAACTCTAAATTATTTTTAACACCAGCATCAAGACATTTTGGCATTATTTTCTAAATTATTCATATTACATGTATTTAGATGTTTTCGATTTGGCATTTTCTAAATTAGAAAGACTCTATTGTATTTCAATAACTTTAGTAAATTTTTCTTATTTTTACATTTGATTCACTGAAGTTTCCTAATCTCCATAAATATTGTTCTTTAGATTAAATTAGACCTATTTTGTAAACTAGATTTTTGAAGCACTTTCTAGACTAACAGTAACTTACTTATATTTATATCAGTTTTTTTGACAGATTTTGAACTTCTTTTTACATTCATTAAGGTATTTGCTGTATGTTGTTCATTTTTGTAACGATACTTAGATTCTTTAGACTTGGCTTGTACCTGTTCTTAATTTTCTGTCATTGTTCTTCATTTTCCGAGTTCTTGGAATAAAAATTAGTTATTTTTGTTAAAGCTGCCTTGGTTTTCACTTATAAATAAATTCTTTGAGTGTATTTAGGTGACCCTGACTGAACTCTTTGAGTTAATTGAATTACAACCAGTCAGTATAGTCATCCTGACCGGAAATAAGAGTTTGTCAAATAAATATTTCCGCATTACATAAGTGCTCACAAAGGTACATAACTTGTAACCGTCCTGTGACCGGTTCATTTGCGTAAGCGAAGGAGACAGCACTACCACACCTGGATAGGACAGTTGAGTTTGATAATGGTTTGGATAGGTAAAAAAAACATGGCGGCCAGGGGGGGGGGGTCTTTTTCCTTATATTTTTATAGTAAAAAAGCTTGTGAACACTCTAGAAGTCACATGTTTTGCCTAATCATCATGAAATTTTGTCAAAACATTAGTTATGTGGATGTCTCGGACGATTTTGAAAATGGTCATGATCATTGCAAAAACATGGCCGCCAGGGAGTGGGGCAGTTTTCTTTATATGTATATAGTGACAACATGTGAACAGTCTAGAAAACACATTTTTTTCCCAATCTTCATGAAATTTGGACATATCTTGGAAGAGTTAAAATGGTTCAGGTCTGTTAAAAAAACATGGCTGCCAAGAGGCCATTGTTGTTAATTCTTCATGATACTTGGTTAGAACATTTGTTCCATTGATATCTTGGGCTGCAAAGAACAGGTCATTTCTTTTTATCTCAGGTGAGCGACTTTGGGCCTTTCAGGCCCTCTTGTTTAATTATCTTAAAGTCCCATTTTGAAATTCTTTATCAATAGTTTTCTCAGTCCAACATTCTGCCCCATGGAAATGTATAATTATGAAATTCCAGCCGAGTTAAAGTCAGAAAATCCGCCCCAGAGAAATGTATAAGTATAAACTTCCGCCTGAGTCTTATTTTCGCCCGGAATTGCTAATGAGTTCCGATTGGAAAAAAATCAAGAGACATGGTCTTTTTGGGCGAAAATCAATTTCCACCTCTATTCCGCCCGGAAACAATAGTTTCCGCCTCATTTCCTTCCCATTTCTGCCCCAAAAGTTCGTAGGGGCAGTGTTGTTTTGTATGTAACATTGAATATTCAATGTCAATATCTGAGTTAAACACACAGATGTGCCACGAAAACCGACATGCAGCGTTCCATTCAAGACCAATATATAGAGATAATTCTTGTCATTCAACAAGACACTGATAATGATAAGCAACAAGTAATAATCTAACTAGACACTTAACATAATATAGCACATATGTTTTACCGAATTCGCTTCAAAAATCACATGAGCACAACACAAAACATTAAAAATGATACACAGCAATTTTTTTCCTTCCTTATAAAGTTTTTGAAAATCACACTTTCCCAATCATAAAGAAAAAAAAAATTAATTCCCAATTACTGTCAAACTTATTTCCAATTTATTTTTTTTTAATTCTAAATAAAAAATTAAAATGCAACATTAAGTTAGTTTCTCAATGCAGCTTTATGGCCTGAACCTAAGCAGTGCTTTCCACTGGCCATTTAACGGTCCCTCGCCGGAGCGCTTGAAAGTCGAAATCAGAGTCCGCGTGGCACTTGAAATTTTCTGATAAGTGTGTATTTTTCATACTGCAACTAGGCATTCTTAAGATCAAAGGGATATCGACTGCGCCGAAAATTGTTAGAGCCGATTTATGATCCTCTGTCAATTACCTCATGTATCTCTTTACCCACCTAAAGCCCGCCTAAAGGAAGATCGTCGTCGTAATAGAAAAATTGATATTGGCCAATGAGAGCGCACGCTTTGAATGAGCGACAACACTCATGGGCAGTAATACCTTCATTAAGATCATGCATATGACGAGTCTCGGCCACTTACTAAGAAGACTGATGGCAACCGGGTGTAATCCTCGTGGATATTGTGCATTTTATGCATAATATGGTCAAAACATGTATTTGACTCGTAATGCGCTTTAACAAATTATCGTTAAATTAATTACGCACAACTGTAAATGTTTCTGTTGATTCTCAAATGAGTATTATTTTAATTTTAATGCGAACATATATTAACAAATTCTAGCATCAAATAAACAGTGCTTTATCCTTTGTCTCAATAAAAAGGAGAACATCACGTCAGGTGATTAACGCGTGTACAGAGGAAAAAAAACGCACGATTGGACATTTCATCATATTTTTAAATAGAAACATATGCCAAAATGTATTTGATACTTAAGAAAAATGGCGAATGTTTGTGTTTCATGTAATTCTTTAGCAATTAAAAAAAAAGGCGAATGTTTGTGTTTCATGTAATTCTTTAGCACTTTCATCATAAATATTTACCAGATTTTGCTTTTTAAACTTGAATATACGAGATTATCCGGTAATGAGTAGCGACGGGAAAAGTAATAAGTACCCTACCCCCTAAACGACCCTGGGCGTCTGAAAAAAATCCTGTGGTTAACTGCTAAGTAAATATAACATCGACAACTTGACAACACTGAGTTATCGATTTCAAAGTATAATATTTGGGAGCAAAAAATCAAATACACCAATGGTACCGGTACTTTTCCCAATTGCTAAAATAAAATCGCTTATACCGTAAAATGATGAGCATCACAAAATAGTTAATTGAGCAAATGTTGTGTGTAAAGGTACTTTGAATTTATTGTTATGTGGATTGCAATATCTTGTGGCTTGTTGAATGAACTGTGTAGCCTTTAAGGGCTGCATATCTGAATTAGTAGAGTGCTTGACTACAAATTGAACTGTATCCAGTGTTCTGCAAAAAAAATTCAGAAGCCAGTTATATTTTCAAAGAAGCAGTATTTGCACAATTTTTATTGATATTTTGGGGAAAGCAGCCGGCATCTAGCTAGAATGTAACTGGTGAAATCGCCTGTCCTTCCAGAGAGCACATAACTTGTGTGGGGGATTGTTCATGAAATCCTTGTAACTGTGCACTTGAATAAATGAACCAGCTAACCAATAACAGATTTAGTTGGTTAACTATAGGCCATGATATAACTGAAATACTTTGAAATCAGGAAAAATAACAGCTGGAGAACCGATTTCTGTGAGGAAGCAGTAATACTGAACATTTAACAAGCTCTAAAATATCCATTATATGCAACTTTTTAAGATATAAAAACCTGAAAATTACCGGTATAAAGCATTGCAAAGCAAAAGGATTGAATAATTTGGAGAGTTCTGTTGTTTTCATTATATTTTTTCATTATATTTTATGACACTATACATGTAACGAGGATTGCTTATATAAAGTATAATAAATATCACTCATTGCCGATCGAGTGGTCTAATTGAGCGTTAGACTTTTTGTCCAGGGGTCAGTGGTTGCAGCCCAGCTGAGGGTTACTTTTTATGCCCTGGGATCGAATGATCGGGGGTATATTGTTTTTGGCCTGTCTGTCTGTCTGTCTGTCTGTCTGTCTGTCTGTCTGTCTGTCTGTCTGTCTGTCTGTCTGTCTGTCACTCTGTCTCAAAACTTTAACCCTGGTTAAAGTTTTACAATTACTTGCAAAACTGTAAAACCATTAAATTTCGTGTGATATGAATTTTCGTGGATTTCGTTGGTCCGCTTAACCACGAATTCAAGTACCAACGATTATTTATTCATTTTTAATCCGAAATCGGTTATTTCCGAAGGTTATTTCCGACATTTCCTTTTGTTGTCGGTTATCCGAGATAATTGTTTTTTGTAATATTTACTTCACTCCAGTAGGTTACATTACGCTATATATTGACTAATTTCAATATTTCTAGATAAATGTTTGAGTAATAATACTTCTTAAATCAAGAACGGTATTTAAACTGTACATCAATAATTGTTCTTTTTTACGTGACGTCGTCAAATAAACAGTTTGCACATTTATCACATATGTCAATTAGTGCCAATTGAAGTTAAAAGAGACATAACGGTTTTCACACGTGTAGTTTGGGGACCTTATTACTCAATTGTAACTACTAGAGGAACGATTGCGCTGAGAATTGCAAATATTGTCAAAACAACATTGATGGCAATTAGCGAGCGGGGACCCACAAGTTCGCCGCTTTATCGCTCTTATTGAAAATTATCGGCAACACTTTTATGCTTTAGTGCACATTAACATCAAGTCTTTCTGTCAACACAGATTTGCAGATTATGCTTCGTTATTATTTTAGTTGCTTTAATAAAAGTTAAATTATTATGACGGCCAGTCTTCCCTGAATATTTGAAATCCACGAAATAACGTATCAAGGAATTAGTTGTTTTTATGCCCCCGGATCGAAAGATCAGGGGTATATTGTTTTTTGCCTGTCTGTCTGTCATTCATTCATTGTGTGTGTCCCAAAACTTTAACCTTGGTTAAAGTTTGATAACTTTTGCATTATTGAAGATAGCATTCATATTTGGCATGCATGTGTATCTCACGGAGCTGCACATTTTGAGTGGTGAGCAGTCAAGGTCGAGGTCATCCTTCAAGGTCAAAGGTCAAATATCATAGTATTTTTCTTTCCTAAAACTTTAACCTTCGTTTAACTTTGGTCGTAACTTTTTATGCCCCCCTTTGAAGAAGAGGGGGTATATTGCTTTGCTCATGTCGGTCTGTTGGTCGGTCGGTCGGTTCACCAGGTGGTTTCCGGATGATGACTCAAGAACGCTTGGGCCTAGGATCATGAAACTTCATAGGAACATTGATCATGACTCGCAGATGACCCCTATTGATTTTGAGGTCACTAGGTCAAAGGTCAAGGTCACGGTGACCCGAAATAGTAAAATGATTTCCAGATGATAACTCAAGAACGCTTATGACTAGGATCATGAAACTTGATAGGTAGATTGATCAGGACTTGCAGATGACCCCTATTGATTTTCAGGTCACTAGGTCAAAGGTCAAGGTCACGGTTACCCGAAATAGTAAAATGGTTTCCGGATGATAACTCAAGAACGCTTATGCCTAGAATCATGAAACTTCATACGTAGATTGATAATGACTGGCAGATGACCCCTATTGATTTTCAGGTCACTACAGTGTTTTTTTTCACTTATAGGGGAATGGTGGCTGGGCCCGTCCAAAGGGGAAAAAATGCGTCGTTTTTTTAGGAAAAGGGGACAACTAAAAATTCACTCTTTTACATGTAATGATATTTATTATATGAAAACACATGTTTGTATGAATATAATATTCACAGCAGAATGTCTCTGTCCTTTTTCTGAAATATATATCAATGATTTTTTCAACATTAGTTTCAGACAGTTCAGCCTTCATGCACAGTCTCAGTTTTCTTAGCCATTTTGAGTCTAATTGTGTTTTTTAAATCTATTAAATGGCAAATTTGAGCATTTTTTATCAATTAAATGGACCAAATTGGAATGTTTTTATCAACAAATATTGACACAATATAGATAATCAGGCCTTTTCCTGGCCATTTTGGGAGAAAAATGCAATTCATGTGAAAAGTCCTCTTATTTGGGAAAAGCTAATTTAATATAACTTTTTATAATAATTAAAAATCATATAAATTAAAGTTATATACTTTGTTAGTTATTTATAAAATAAATTTGAGATATATTTATCATGATAATGAAACAGTTCTTTCTAAAAAAAAAAAAAAAAAAATTTTTTTTTTTTTTAACAAACATCTGGAGGGGATTTTTTTTCCAGAAGGGGGGAACAATATATACTCTTTTTTGAGGGGAATGGGGCCGAATATCGGCCCCGATATTGCCATAAAAAAACACTGCACTAGGTCAAAGGTCAAGGTCATGGTGACCCGAAAATAGTAAAATGGTTTCCGGATGATAACTCAAAAACGCTTATGCCTAGAATCATGAAACTTCATAGGTAGATTGATAATGACTCACAGATGACCCCTATTGATTTTCAGGTCACTAGGTCAAAGGTCAAGGTCAAGGTGACTCGAAATAGTAAAATGGTTTCCGGATGATGACTCAAGAACGCTTATGCCTAGAATCATGAAACTTGATAGGTAGATTGATAATGACTCACAGATGACCCCTATAGATTTTCAGGTCACAAGGTCAAAGGTCAAGGTCATGGTGACCCGAAATAGTAAAATGGTTTCCGGATGATGACTCAATGACGCTTATGCCTAGGATCATGAAACTTGATAGGTAGATTGATCATGACTCGCAGTTGACCCCTATTGATTTTCAGGTCACTATATCAAAGGTCAAGTTCACAGTGACCCGAAATAATAAAATGGTTTCCGGATGATAACTCAAGAACGCTTATGGCTACGATCATGAAACTTCATAGGTATATTGATGATGACTCGCAGATGACCCCTATTGATTTTCAGGTCACTAGGTCAAAGGTCAAGGTCATGGTGACCCGAAATAGTAAAATGGTTTCCAGATGATAACTCATGAACGCTTATGCCTAGGATCATGAAACTTCATAGGTACATTGATCATGACTCGCAGATGACCCCTATTGATTTTCAGGTCTCTAGGTCAAAGGTCAAGGTCACGGTTACCCGAAATAGTAAAATGGTTTCCGGATGATAACTGAAGAACGCTTATGCCTAGGATCATGAAACTTGATAGGTAGATTGATCAGGACTCACAGATGACCCCTATTGATTTTCATGTCACTAGGTCAAAGGTCAAGGTCACAGTGACAAAAACATATTCACACAATTGCTGTCACTACAACGTAGAGCCCATATGGGGGGCATGCATGTTTTACAAACAGCCCTTGTTTAATATTGAAGATAGCAACTTGATATTTGGCATGTATGTTTATCTCATGGAGTTGCACGTTTTGAGTGGTGAAAAGTCAAGGTCAAGGTCATCCTTCAAGGTCAAAGGTTGAATTTATGGCTTCAAAGCGGCGCAATAGGGGGCATTGTGTTTCTGACAAACACATCTCTTGTTTATTTTAATTCCACGAAATTACGTTTCAACGAATAAGTTGTTTTTTATTAAACCACGAAATTTCATACTGATGAATTTCTATATGTTTACAGTATTAAAGATAGCAGCTTGATATTTGGCATGCATGTGTATCTCATGGAGCTGCACGTTTTGAGTGATGAAAGGTCAAGGTCATCCTTAAAGGTCAAAGGTCAAATATATATGGCTTCAAAGCGACGCAATAAGGGCATTGTGTTTCTGATAAACACTCTTGTTTTTATGACCCGGATTGAATGAATGAGGGCATATTGTTTTTGGCCTGTCTGTCTGTCATTCTGTCACTTTGTCATTCTGTCCCTAAACTTTAACCTTGGTTAAAGTTTTGCGATAACTTTTGCAATATTGAAGATAGCAACTTGATATTTGGGATGCATGTGTATCTCATGGAGCTGATCATTTTGAGTGGTGAAAGGTTAAGGTCAAGGTCATCCTTCAAGGTCAAAAGTCAGATATATGGCCTCAAAGCGGGGCAATAGGGGGCATTGTGTTTCCGACAAACACATCACTTGTTCTTTCTTTAATTTTATTCTTGTTTTTTACTGGTGCTTTTTAGATCAAATGTTTACATTTATCAATATAAAGCATTAAATGACAAACTTTAATACATGCCAAAATCTGTGAAAAGTCCCATAAAATAATATTTTTATTAATTAATATGATTTAACACAAATTTTCTTATATACATGGTCATGTTGCTAATCTCTGAACAATTACCTTTATCAAATTACTTGATATTAATAAATGTGTTTTATCTTATTGTCAAATTGAGCTTTTCTATTTAAACAACATATATAAATACCTTCTATCCTGGTCCTGCCTGGGATGACATATATGGGATTTCTGGGGTCAAGGTCAGTGATACGGTAATAGATATTTAAGAATTGTTTGCACTTAAAAACTTGAAAAGCTATTGCGCTTTTGTAATCAAACTTGAAACATAGATTCCTTAAATTCAGGGAGTGTGAATAAAATCAAGATGACTGTTACTAAATATATATGAAAATGATATCGTTTGAAAATCTCAAGAATACGTCAAGCTTTTTTATGCTTTCGTTATACATTGTACATGTATGAAATCATAATTTGTGTTTGCATATGGTGCCCTTCGAGTCAAGGCAAACAGTAAAGATTTATGTGTCTTCTAGGTTAATGTTCAAATAAAAAACATACTAAATAGCTAGATAGCTAAAATGAATTAATCTACTAAACAGACAATTTGGTTTAGAAAAAAAAGTGCTAGAAACTCTGATAAAACAGAAAACAGTTTGAGCCCACTGTCCTCCGACAGCTCTTAATTGTTTCTTATCTTATCATGTGTCCATTATTTATGGGGGAGAGCAGATCTGTGGCAATATTTTAATACTGACAATTCCTGAGAACATCCTTCTTATTAATAAACAAGAAGTTAATTTCGTTATACCAAAAGCTGAAACGCATTGCTGAAATGTTTGTTGTCATCACTAGTTGAAATAAAGTTTAAATGAAAGAAAAATATTCAGGTAAAAATACAAACTTTTTTCTGTATAGAAACCCAATGATGGCCACACAAGAGTTGGATCCGCTGTTTGTCAAGGCGCTAAAGCTCTTACATTCCAAGAGCAAGGACTCTGGAGCGCTGCTCAAACAAATGCTTGATGATGCTATAGCTCAAAGAAAAGGCCTAAAATTGAAGGTAAAATTTGATAATACTATTATTTTGTGTTCAGTCTTTAATTCTGTGTTAAGAACATTGCTCTTTCTGACAAAAAAATTCAGCTACCCTGCCATCCTATATATATTGTTTGTTTGGTATAACCAGACCCACTGGATGGCAGATAGGGTTGGTAAGTTTGTGGGTTTTTATGTCCCCCACCACTATAGTGGGGGACATATTGTTTTTGCCCTGTCTGTTGGTTTGTTGCTTTGTTTGTTTGCGCCAACTTTTAACATTTGCCATAACTTTTGCAATATTGAAGATAGCAACTACATATTTGGAATGCATGTGTATCTTATGGAGCTGCACATTTTAAGTGGATAAAGGCCAAGGTTAAGATCATCCTTCATGGTCAAAGGCCAAATATATGGGTCAAAATCGCTCATTTAATGTACACTTTTGCAATATTGAAGATAGCAACTTGATATTTTGCATGCATGTGTATCTTATGGAGCTGCACATTTTGAGCGGTGAAAGGTCAAGGTCATCCTTCATGGTCAAAGGTCAAATATATGGTGACATAGTGTTTCACAAACACATCTTGTTTGTTGTTGTTGTTTATGCATTCATTTTTTACATGTAAGTTTATTGTATTCTCAAACATGTTGCGCTTTTACAGAGATTGAAAGTTGGACGCAAAAATAAGTCAAACCATTAGTCATAGAAAGTACAAGCTATTTTCAAACAAATTTGGTTTACAGATGTATGGCTATCCCCTAAATCTGTGAACGATGATTAATTTATCTGGCTACTCCAAAATAGAATACAAGACCAGTATATCACTAACTGAAATGTCAGTTTCGCATCATTTAGCTCAAGAATATTATATAAGGTACTAAAACTGGTATTTGAAATATCATCATCACTTTATATTGTTAAAAATAAAAAGCATAGGAACATTGCTCCTTAATTGGGTTTGTTGTCTCACAAATTATCAATAAAAATGGGAAAACACGACAACATTTTCAGAGGTAAATTCAAATATGTCATTGTGTTATGCAATCTAAATGACATCAAGGGTGAATATCATTTTTATCTTTAATTTCCTTTTAATGCTGATGTAAGCAATAAATTATTTTCCAAGTATTATATAACCCAACCAAATATGTTTATTGAATTTACAGAAAACTTATTAAGTTTACAATGCTTTAAAATAAGGGAAAGTGTCATATTTATGTTGCTTTCTTGATTAGGTATGAGGTATGTTTTGAATAAACTTCAAATGCATGGTTTAATTGTAATGTATATGTACGTTTATGACCATGAGCTCTGTATGCTTAAGTCATATAAACTGTTGTGTTCTGTTTTATATTAAGAGATCAGCATTAGCTATTAATGAAGTTATATGTCAAGTTATATGTTACACAACAAATTAATTCTGATAACATTTAATATGTTTAATTTTGTTAATTCAGCAAAACAATTTTGCAGTCTGAACAGATCTGGGACGACACTTTCCCCCTTAACGTGAGTTTTGCTAAGAAGAGACTTTCTTTAAACAAAAAATATCATTCAAGCGGCAAGTGTTGTCTTTTATTAACCTGTGCAGGCTAATATGGGATGACTACGCACATGCATTAAACCCCATTTTCACAGAGCACTGCCCCAATCTTTATGAAAATTGGTTACCATTTTTACTTTCACAATACTCAGGCCGATGTAATTTTGGCCTGATTAAAAATGTATCTTCCGGAATCATTAGCTGTAAGCTTGTGTGTTGTGTAGAAGCTCCAGACATTGTCAGTGCATGAAGGGGATGATTTCAGATTATTGGCAAAAAGCATGCTAAAGGTCAAAGCTTATCTTCAAAGCAATTACAAGCATTTCTATTTGAAGTGATCATTATAAGAATAAGCTTATTTGAAATAAATGACAAACATTTCAAACACTTTGACTGCTACGTAGTGTCAGTAACCAAATGGGTGCCCTTTAATGATTTAGTCATGTGCCTTTTTAAGTGAAGGCACTTCGGCTGAGAATGTACTTGAATGATTAAAAGTGTATGAACATCATGTTCCGTGAATATTTTACAGTTTCTGCAACAGCATTTAAATATGATATATTGGTAGAGTCTGAAACCGCATGTATGAAATGCACTTATACCAATTCTGACAAATTGTGATTCTTTAGGCATGTCTTGATGATATTTTTGTCTTCAATTAGGTAATGTTTGAATGTTTAAAAACTGTTAAATGCTGAGGTATTATTTAGTTTGATGCCTGCTTCATAAATGTTCTGTGATATTTTGCTTAGATGAGTATGATGTCAATTTTTAAACATTTAGTGTTTATATAAAGTAAAATAATGATATTTCATTTAATACCATTAATGCTTCGGAGTTGTATGTTTTTTTTCTTCAGTTTTTCCTGCATGTTATTCATCTGGTGTAGTGTTTGTAACTTTTGTTATACCTTGGGGGTTGAGTGAATATTGATAAATGTTAACATAATTTTATTTGTGTAGAGGATTCACACTTGGTGAAATTCTGTTTTTAAAAAATCATAAAATCATTTTATTAAGAAGGTAAGTACTAATAGTGTGTAAAGCTTAACCCAAATAGTATTCATTTCTGGGGATCCAGATTTTGTTGAGACATATTTTTCTGCTGCAGTCAGGAGAGAGTGAGAAGACGTCAGAAAAGTCCTTGCCAAAGCACAGCAAAGATGAGGATAGTAGCAAGAAAAAGGAGGCTGAAAAGAGACATAGTGACAAGGTAACACTATGCTTATGTAATTTAAGTAATAACTTAAAGTTTTCGGACTCTTAACATTTTATGTTTTTGGGTGTCCAAACATTTTGATAAAAAAATATTAAACAAATATAGGTGTATGAAAACTTAGCGATAAAAATTACAGGTGTTTGAAAATTTAGAGACACTCTAAAAATATTGTGTTGACGATGAGATACGAGTTTGCATGCGTATAGAGTAAATAAAAGCATCTGCATGTAAAATACCAGGATGTGTGAAATAAATTACTTTTATATGTTTCACTTTAATTTTGCCACTTGTTTTGCCCTTTATCTGTTTGTTAAACTTCTGATCGTAAAATATCACTAGATAATTGAAACAGGGCTAGGTAGCATTGTAAAATATACTGTCCAAACAAAAATTTAGATTAATAAATTATTGAGATGAACATGTATCTCGAAAAGTTTAGAGCCATGAAAAATAATTATTTTGGCTAAAAACAGGGGTGTCCAATAACTTTGAGTAATTACAGTATAATCAACTCACCAATTTTAGTGCCTCTTGATACCTGTGGCCTTATGACACAAATGTTAATATAACAAATTAATTGTTAGAGATTTTACATTGATGTTTCGCCTGTATTTCCAGGTCTTTTTATGCCGGTTTTAGTAACATACAGATTTAAGGAATAAGAGTTAGGTGTTGGATTGTTGATAAATATTTTGCAGAGAATAACTAGCACTGATAGGTAGCATGGATGGCTTGTTGATTACTTCCTGAAAGTGATAAGCATGATGAGATGGAGTTGCCATAGCAACAACCAGATCTGTAGATTCAAGGTCACAATTGAATGGCAAAGGTATAATTAATGAAACATGTCCTTAGTTTTTTGCAAGCAGGGTAACTATTGCCACCAAGTTTTTGATATTTTAATGCAAAGAAATTTTCAGCGTGGTAAAATAAAGTGTTACATGCAAGATCCAGGCCCCAAGGTCCACGGTCAAGGTCACAATTCAAGATCAAAACTCCACTATCAGACATTCATCTTGTACTTTCTCCTCAGCATATATATGTACAGCAGGAGTGGATTTATTTTACCCTTTCCCGATAGAAAGCAAAGTGATAATGGCTATGTGCAAACAGCATGAAACCAGACCAGCCTGAGAGTAACTCGCAGTCTGTTCAGGTGTTATGCTGTTTGCTGCTCATCAGTTTCTATGGATTGGAGATGAAACCTTAAAAACTTGAATCTAGTAAAAAAGGTCCATAATTAAAGCGGGTATATACGATTTTTATATGTGCTGAATTGTAAAATATTGATCCAAATATGTTATAATAACACACAATATGCAAGAAAAATGATACATTTAAGGCGAATTTTATAAAATACAGCAAATACAAATTAGCGCCCCGAGCCGATTGTGACGAAGATAATTCGTAATTATTTTCCTACAATAACCGATGCATTCGTCTTTTTAGTAAGTGTTCATGTGTCGTATGAATCGATATCGCTGCAGGAATTTCAAATGAACCGTTAAACTAAATTTAGATTCACATCGTACATGCATGATATACATGCTGGTGAATTCGGCTGTACAGCCTTTTTCGATTTCAGAATTAAATATCTGGCTTATTTAGCATTTTTCGACACATGTTCTTCTTAACTTTTATTTTAGTTTATATTGCAATATATGTATAATAAGTTTTTTACACATTTTATATTAATCAATAAATATTTGACAAGATCGTATATACCCGCTTTAAATAAAACTTTCTAAGGTATTACAAATGCGTTAAAATACATATCTAAGTGGTTAATGGTGAAATGACTTGGCGTTAGCCATACACATGATGAAATTGAGTGTAGTACCCAAGAATAATGTCCCTTGATCCGAGATTAAGGCCACAGTTTAAGGTGAAATAAAGGAATCAGTCCTTGGCACATTACTATGGCACTTTGTCCATAGCATAAGTTTTTTCCCCAAGGTAGAAGTGATGAGATGATGAGCTGGATTGTCTGGAACTAAAAGCAAGCTATTTCATTGTGCTCAAGGTTAAAATCAGAAGTCAAAGTAATTTTTTTATAAATTGTCACAATTGTGAATGGAGTTTTGTCAAGCTCATACGCTAGATATAGCTGCAACATTATAATGTTGAGCATATCTGTATAAGTGTGTGCATGTGTGCATATAATAGTCTGCAGCTTGTTCAACTTGTTACTTGATATTTTATTATGCAATTTTAATACTACAAATGCTCACCATGAAGAGAAGGCATGTTGCTTGTAACAACCGTCTCCCTATCTTAATTATCATGGTCACTCTAAGAGGTCAAAGGTCAAATTGCAGCTGAATGAAGCTTGGTTGGACATATACTTAAATGTCGGCCAATATGCAGTTAATGTTTTACATGTAAGGCTTGTCACCTTGCTAAACTCAAAGGTTAAGGTCACATTTAAATGGTAAAATGTCTCTTTTGTCATGAGGACATTTCGCTTGTCCAGTTTGTATTTTTGTAATCATGGACTGCATTTTTTTTAAATTACAGTCTACAAATATTCACCATCTGGAGATGGCGTATTGTCTGTACACCATGTCCCTCTCTTAAAAATAACACTCACACTTAGAGACCAAAGATCAAGTCCAAACTTTTATTTTAGTCATTATGCAATTCGGAAATAATTTGCCAAATATCTCTCGATACATTCCAGATGAAGGATGGTTCAGAGTCTTCGCCAGAGATTCCCGCCAAAAAGTCGCGGTTGGAAGACTCTCACAGCGAGACAAAGGAGAGGAATTCTGACAAGGATTCACATGACCGTGACAGGGAAAAGGCCAGGAAGGATGCCAAGGAGAGGGACAAGGTGGGGCTCGCCTGTTTAAATCAAAATGAAATAAGTTTTGCAATATTTATATACTTATGATTATGAGACAATATAGTTTTTATGCCCCCCTTCGAAGAAGAAGGGCTATATTGGTTTGCACATGTCGGTCCGTCCGTCCATCCATCGGTCCGTCCGTCTGTCAATCCAACCGATGGTTTCCGGATGATAACTCAAATACGCTTAGGCCTAGGATAATGATACTTCATAGGTACATTGATCATGACTGGCAGATGACCCCTATTGATTTTCAGGTCACTAGGTCAAAGGTCACAGTGACTCAAATAGTAAAATGGTTTCCGGATGATAACTCAAGAATGCTTAGGCCTAGGATCATGAAACTTCATAGGTACATTGATCATCACTAGCAGATGACCCCTATTGATTTTCAGGTCACTAGGTCAAAGGTCAAGGTCACAGTGACTCAAAATAGTAAAATGGTTTCCGGATGATAACTCAAGAATGCTTACACCTAGGACCATGAAACTTCATAGGAACATTAATCATGACTGGCAGATGACCCCTATTGATTTTCAGGTCACTAGGTCAAAGGTCAAGGTCACAGTGACTCGAAGCAGTAAAATGGTTTCCGGATGATAACTCAAGAATGCTTACGCCTAGGATCATGAAACTTCATAGGTACATTGATCATGACTGGCAGATGACCCCTATGACAGGTCACTAGGTCAAAGGTCAAGGTCACAGTGACTCGAAATAGTAAAATGGTTTCCGGATGATAACTCAAGAATGCTTAAGCCTAGGATCATGAAACTTCATAGGTACATTGATCATGACTGGCAGATAACCCCTATTAATTTTCAGGTCACTAGGTCAAAGGTCAAGGTCACAGTGACTAGAAACAGTAAAATGGTTTCCTGATGATAACTCAAGAATAATTAGGCCTAGGATCATGAAACTTAATAGGTACATTGATCATGACTGGCAGATGACCCCTATTGACTTTCAGGTCACTAGGTCAAAGGTCAAGGTCACAGTGACAAAAATGTATTCACACAATGGCTGCCACTACAACTGACAGCCCATATGGGGGGCATGCATGTTTTACAAACAGCCCTTGTTTATTGTAATATTTTTCTTGTTGAAAATGTTGTTTCTTTTTTCATTTTGGCAAAAAGGAAAAGGAGAGAAGAGAACGTAAGGAGCGGGAGAAAGAAAAAGAGAAGGAAAAGGAAAAAGCTAGGAAAGCTGAACTTGAGAAAGAGCAGGAAAAAGAGAGGCAAAAACAGAAAGAAAAGGAGGATAAGAAGGCAGAGAAGAAGGAAGAAGACGAGTCGTCAGAGCAAGAACTTGATAAGAGCATGGATGCAGATGACTTCGCTATCGGTCTGGGCATATCATGTGTTGTGTGCAAGTAAGTGTTTAACCCTTTCCCACTCAGAAGCAAAGTGAAAATGGCTATGTGGAAACAGCATAAAACCAGAACAGCCTGCCAGTAACTCGCAGTCTGTTCAGGTTATATGCTGTTTGCTGCTCATCAGTTAATAAGGAAACTTGAATGTAGTAAAATAGGTTTTTAATTAAATGTAACTTTTAAAGGGACTACAAATGCGTCAAAATATGTTGTAAAAATTTAAGCAAATTAATAATGATACATACAGTCTAGTTTTGTTGATAATACTACTGGTTTTTAAACTTTTTAAAATGTTGGGGGTGTTACATTTTCAAGAGGCATGTGTTTAATAGATACCAACAAAACAGGTTTTTCAACTTGAAAACATATGACAAAAAAAGAAGGAAAAAGTCCACCAGCTGCAGTCCCTTCAAATTTGGTAAAAGGTAGTCAACATTTTGCAAGTAGGGACACATAACCATTCATTGGTTTAAAAAGCATTTTAAGTTGAATGCATGTAAGAAATGAAAAAGTTATTTCATGTTCCAAGATGTTGCTCCTGAACATTTCAGGCAGTTTGACGTCACCTCTAGAAACCAGTTGGTTGAGTGCCAGGAATGCCATAGTCTTTATCATCAGGTGAGAACCTAGCCTTAAATGTAACATACCTTATGTAACATGTGCGTTGTCAATTTAATAGTCTTTATCATCATGTCAGAATTAGGTTATAACTTCATAATGAAGTGAAAACTTTCATGTATACGTAATCATCATTACAGATAATCAGATATCATACTATAGGCAACAGTTGTAAATCCATTTGGTAGTAGTAGTTAAAAAATTGGACGTGATATAAAGAGTTTGATGACTTGGCAATTTTCCAAATTGCAGGTGACTATAATTACTATGTAAAAATTGTTTTATCCTTATTGTTAGCCCAAATCTGTCAAGACATAGGATGGAATGCTTCAAAATACATGTATACCAAAATCTGTGAACAAATCAAGAAAAAATAATCTACCTCAAATTCTGTAAATTAAAAATATGAAGTCCTTTTTGACTTGCCTCATTGATTTCTTAATTCCTGAAGTCATGAAATATATCTTTTTTTGTGATGATCAGTTATTATATTTTTTTACAAAACAGCAAATCAACAGCAATTGAAAGCCAATGCTCACGTGTTTTTTTTTCATATGACCACTTCACATACCTCAGAGCCACTCACAAATTACCTTGAAAGAATGCTTCTTACAGTGCAGGGGAGCTGTATATTCATGCAGTGGTGCTTATTTGTCAGCTGTCTGTGCATTGGTTGATTTACATACAAACCGGGTTCAATTTCCAAGTTTGGTTGGTGGTCACCATACCAGACTGGTGGCGTTTCTCCTTTGTTTTCCAGTCCCCCCCAGCACAATATCACACCAAATATAATATCTTTAAAGAAACACGATATGAATTGAATATTGCAGCTATAAATTTCAAGAGTCTTCTCGCAAAGTATGGAGGTCTTGGACACATAGAGAATACTAGGTCGGTGCCGAATAAAGCAAAGTTTATTTTGCAAGGCTTAGAAAATCTTAACCATGAGCTTTGGCGAGTGGTTCATATTTTCTTGCCGAGCAAAATAAACTGCTTTATTCGGCACCGACCTAGTATTCAATTTATCCCATCAATTTTCTTAGTCGTAAATTATTTCTTTAATATTAGAATAGGGAAATCGAACTACACGGAAAATCCCAAAGTTATTTTAAGCAAACATTGTTTCATTATTTTAATCGTGCCGAGCCTAATACATTACAAAAAGATCAGTAACTAACCTGTTTTTCTGTTTATCATAAGAAAAAATGGGAAAAAAAAACGCTAAACAACTGCAGCTTTAGCGTGAAAGAACATGCATTGTGTCATATGACGTGTTAATAATGGCGTCACGAGTACGCGCACTTAATATTCGTAAATAATGTTTTCTTGCTTTTTGAGTTGCATTATGTGTTAAAAATATATTACATCTTGGTATCAAATTGTTTGTTTTGTTGAATCTGATTCGATTTTACTAAAAATGATTACTTTATAGTTGATTCCAAGTAATATGACCATTCTCCGCTGCGCGTTACAGCTATATTTCAGCACTGCCGAAATAGAGGAAAAATTATTCCACAGTGGTTTATTTCGACAATGCACGTCTGATGATGGGATAAACTCTGACTCTTCACAAAATATAGCATCAAGAATAGAAGGACCTCCTAAACTTCCAAATACATGTATATGAGCTGCGCTCTGTGAAAAGGTGGTTTTAAGCTTGTGCGTAAAGCATTTCCCAAATCAGCCTGTGCAGTCTGCACAGGCTAATCAGGGACCATACTTTCCACCTTAACTTGATTTTTGCTAAGAAGAGATTTTCATGAAATGAAAAATATCATGAAAGCGGAAAGTGCCGTCCCTGATTAGCCTGTGTCGTCTGCACAGGCTTCTCTGGGATGACCCTGTACGCACATGCATTAAACCTCTTTTTCACAAAGCACTGCCCATATTGTTCTGTTCACAGGAATGCCACAAGCCTCCAGTGGTGGAGCAAGATGTGAATGATCCACGCTTCGTCTGGTACTGCTCCCGATGTGAGAAAACTATGAAGAAAATGGTAACTACAGATCTAGTCATATTTATTGTATTGTTTGAGAAAGGAAAATGTAAGGAAAGTAAATGAGGCACGCTCTGGTAAAGCTTGGCTAAATGCATGTGCGCACAGACTAATAAGGGACGACACTTTCGAATTTCATTGCATTATTTTTGTAAGGAAATCTCTTCTCAACAGTTTAGGCAGAAAGTGTTGTTCGTGATTAGGCTAATTTTTGACATTTTACGCACATGAATTAAGCCTTTTCTAAGTGCTTGGCTTAAACAGTATAAAGAACTGCAAAAGAGAAAAGCTTTTTAACCAGGTTTTCCGAAGGAAAAAACTGGTTATTAGATTGGCGAATGCGGGCGGGCTGGCTGGCTGGCTGGCTGGCGGGCTGGCTGGCGGGCTGGCGGAACAAGCTTGTCCGGGCCATAACTATGTCGTTCATTGTCAGATTTTAAAATCATTTGGCACATTTGTTCACCATCATTGGACTGTGTGTCGCGCGAAATAATTACTTCGATATCTCCAAGGTCAAGGTCACACTTTGAGTTCAAAGGTCAAAAATGGCCATAAATGAGCTTGTCCGATCCATAACTATGTCGTTCATTGTCAGATTTTAAAATCATATGGCACATTTGTTCACCATCATGGGACGGTGTGTCGCACGAAATAATTACGTCAATATCTCCAAGGTCAAGGTCACACTTTGAGTTCAAAGGTCAAAAATGGCCATAAATGAGCTTGTCTGAGCCATAACTATGTCGTTCATTGTCAGATTTTAAAATCATTTGGCACATTTGTTCACCATCATTGGACGGTGTGTCGCGCGAAATAATTACGTCGATATCTCCAAGGTCAAGGTCACACTTTGAGTTCAAAGGTCAAAAATGGCCATAAATGTCCCTTGAGATATAACCTTCATATTTGGTATGCATGTGTATATGGACAAGGCCTTTCCATACGCACAACAATTTTGACCCCTGTGACCTTGACCTTGAAGTAGGGGTCTGCGTTTAGGTTTCAAAATCTGCGTTTAGGTTTCGAAAAATGCTCATAACTTCTATGTCCCTTGAGATATAACCTTCATATTTGGTATGCATGTGTATATGGACAACGCCTTTACATACGCACACAAATTTTGACCGTCCGTCCGTCCGTGTGTCCGTCCGAAAACTTTAACGTTGCTCATAACTTTTGCAATATTGAAGATAGCAACTTGATATTTGCCATGCATGTGTATCTTATGAAGCTGCACATTTTTAGTGGTGAAAGGTCAAGGTCATCCTTCATGGTCAAAGGTCAAAAAAAATAAATTCATGTGCATCTCATGGAGCTGCACATTTTGAGTGGTGAAAGGTCAAGGTCATCCTTCAAGGTCAAAGGTAATTTTTTTTTTTTTTTTTTTCACCATCAAATTACCAGTCTGCCAAAGGCTACAACAAACCTCTACTTACAAAGTTCTCATTTTTAACCAGGTTTTCCGAAGGAAAAAACTGGTTATTTGATTGGCGAATGCGGGCGGGCTGGCGGGCGGGCGGAACAAGCTTGTCCGGGCCATAACTATGTCGTGCATTGTCAGATTTTAACATCATTTGGCACATTTGTTCACCATCATTTGACGGTGTGTCGCGCGAAATAATTACGTCGATATCTCCAAGGTCAAGGTCACACTTTGAGTTCAAAGGTCAAAAATGGCCATAAATGAGCTTGTCCTGGCCATAACTATGTCATTCATTGTGAGATTTTTAAATCATTTGGCACATTTGTTCACCATCATGGGACGGTGTGTCGCACGAAAGAATCACGTCAATATCTCCAATGTCAAGGTCGCCAGGACTAAAAATATATTTTTTTTAAAAACAAACTTACAAAGGGGTTAATTTTGTTTGTTCATTTCAAAAGTTCAGTTTGAGTTTTCTCCCTTTATCAGATTTTTTTTTCACAATGAAAACCTGGTTTTGTGACAATTTTGTCCCTTGTTAATTCTTCCTCTGTCATAAGATTTCTAGTTTCACTCCAAGAATAAGCTTTTTTATTCTACTTCTGACAAGCTTTCTAATTTTTTTAACATAAGCTTGCTAAATCTACTTCTTGCCTAAGCTTTCTAATTCATCAACATAAGCTTGCTAATTCTACTTCTTGCCTAAGCTTTCTAATTTTACTTCTAACAAGCTTTCTTATTCTTCTAACATAAGCTTGCTAATTCTACTTCAAGGCTTACTTATTCTACTTCTGACCTAAACTTTCATAATTCTGCTGTTTACATAAGCTTTCTTATTCTAATTATGTTTTAGGCTTCTTATTATACTCTTTACATTAGCCTCCAAATTGTACTTCTGACAAACTTCCTTACTCTACTTCTGACATAGTCTTTCTAATTCTACTTTTGGCATGCCTTTAAACCATGATATTTGGCCTCTAATAAGGCATGGATTTATTGTTATAATAATGTAAGTTGGCTTGGCCAAAGCTTTCACACACGTTTTAATAACGTCATTTTCGCTTTAATTTAGTTTGTTTTTTTTTCGAAAAAAAAAAACCAGCATATTGTTACAAGCTTAAAAGAGTATTAGTGAATGTCATAGTCAATATAAATCTTGCAATTGTCTACTGTTATGTCTGAAGGTGGGCAAGCCAGTAAAGACAAAGACGCCATCCGCTGCCCCAGTAGAAAAACAGGAGAAGCAGGCGATCAAACCTTCCAAGACTGAGCCCAGTAACCTGTTTGCATTCAGCAGACGAGAAACTAAACTGGTATTCAAGCCTTTTTCTGCTTTATTAAAATTGCAGATGGAAGCTATACTGGTCGTGAACTGAAGGTCAAAGAGGATCAGTTACTGTCGAATTTGCTCTGGAAAAAGGGGGTCTTTTTGCATGAGCGTTTAGCTGTGTCCCAGATTAGTCTGGACAGTCGGCATAGGTTAATCAGTGAGAAAGCTCCACTGCATAGGTTAGTCAGTGAGAACGCTCCACTGGACAGTCGGCATAGGTTAGTCAGTGAGAACGCTCCACTGCATAGGTTAGTCAGTGAGAACGCTCCACTGGACAGTCGGCATAGGTTAGTCAGTGAGAACGCTCCACGGACAGTCGGCATAGGTTAGTCAGTGAGAACGCTCCACTGCATAGGTTAGTCAGTGAGAACAGTCGGCATAGGTTAGTCAGTGAGAACGCTCCACTGGACAGTCGGCATAGGTTAGTCAGTGAGAACGCTCCACTCGACAGTCGGCATAGGTTAGTCAGTGAGAACACTCCACTGGACAGTCGGCATAGGTTAGTCAGTGAGAACGCTCTATAGGTTAGTCAGTGAGAACGCTCCATAGGACAGTCGGCATAGGTTAGTCAGTGAGAACGCTCCATAGGTTAGTCAGTGAGAACGCTCCACTGGACAGACGGCATAGGTTAGTCAGTGAGAACGCTCCACTGGACAGTCGGCATAGGTTAGTCAGTGAGAACGCTCCACTGGACAGTCGGCATAGGTTAGTCAGTGAGAACGCTCCAGTGGACAGTTGGCATAGGTTAGTCAGCAAGAACGCTCCACTGGACAGTCGGCATAGGTTAGTCAGTGAGAACGCTCCACTGGACAGTCGGCATAGGTTAGTCAGTGAGAACGCTCCAATAAATGATAATACAATTTGAAGCAGGAAACCACTTTTATAAATGCTGTAAATTGTGAACTGTTTCTAATTAGTTTTTATAAAAATATAGGGGTTAATAGCTTTTTATGTCCCCCACTATAGTAGTGGGGGACATATTGTTTTTGCCCTGTCTGTTGGCCTGTTGGTTGGTTAGTTGATCTGTTGGTTGGTTTGCGCCAACTTTAACATTTGCAATAACTTTTGCAATATTGAAGATAGCAACTTGATATTTGGCATGCATATGTATCTCATGGAGCTGCACATTTTGAGTGGTGAAAGGTCAAGGTCAAGGTTATCCTTCAAGGTCAAAGGTCAAAATTATGTGGACAAAATCGCTCATTTTATGAGTACTTTTGCAATATTGAAGATAGCAACTTGATATTTGGCATGCATGTGTATCTCATGGAGCTGCACATTTTGAGTGGTGAAAGGTCAAGGTCATCCTTCAAGGTCAGAGGTCAAATATATGTGGCCCAAATCGCTTATTTTATGAATACTTTTGCAATATTGAAGATAGCAACTTGTTATTTGGCATGCATGTGTATCTCATGGAGCTGCACATTTTGAGTGGTGAAAGGTCAAGGTCATCCTTCAAGGTCAAATATATGGGTAAAAATTGCTCATGTAATGTCACTTCTGCAATATTGAAGCTAGCAATTTTATATTTGAAACGCATGTGTATCTCATGGAGCTGCACATTTTTAGTGGTGAAGGGTCACGGTCAAGGTCATTCGTCAAGGTCAAACGTCATATAGGGGGACATTGTGTTTCACAAACACATCTTGTACTCGTATGAGTAAGGGAGGCCTCCAAACATGTATTTGTAATAAATCAAATTGATGTCTTATTTCATATATTGGTTACAAGGCAGCCATTGTAATTTGGAATAAAACACCATTGAAATTATTTGGAAAATAATTGTATATAAATGAAAATTATTTTGTTGTTTTGCAAATATATGGGAACTAATTTGTACAAACTCAACTAATGAAAAATGTATTCATTTTCTATTGAGTAGGATTGATACCTGAACAAGGTTAAATGCTGGCAATTTAACCCCCATAGAAAAATATCATCATCCGTTATTTGCCCTCCATTTGTCATTTACAGCGTCTCTGTGTCATAACATCTAGGAAGTTGATTAAATCTCAAGGAGAAATACAAACCTAAATACAGTTATAATTGCATTTTATGTGCATATGTCTAACAATATCTGATATATTTATCTTGTACTTTCCTTCTGTCATCGGAACTTTACTATTATACTTTTTTCCAAAAAGGTCACAAAAAAGCCTTCTGCATGTTTTTTTTAAATAAATTTGTATTTGATTGTGCACTATATCTGTTTTTAAATTATTGCACCAGACATTTTAAATTCAATATAGGGCTTTCAGTAAAAACTATGTACAATGTTTGGTAGTTCCAACATATATCAACATCTCAGATATATTCCAGATTCAAAATATCTGTATTTTAAAAATATATCATTCGCAGTAGATTTCTATTACTTAACATTAATTTTAAAATCATGTAAGGTATTTACAATGAAAAAATAATTTGATACAAATAATAAAAAAGAACTTCCATTTTTTCGCTTTTAAGAGTGCATCATCTTCCAAAGAATCCTCATCAATTGGGACCGCTAAACCCCTGAGTGGTCTAGCTAGTCTGGCAGCCAATCTCTCTGGACAGGCAAAGTCCACTTCCTTGAAGACAGACCCTTCCAAAGCTGGGAGCCAGGCTAAATCGCCAGGAAATGGGAAAACCGACATTGGCAAATCCACGTTGAAGTCTGAATCCTCTAAATCTCCGCCATCAGCATCAACTACTCCCAGTAAATCATCAGACAGTTCAAAATCAAAATCAGAGAATGAAAAGTCAAGCTCTTCAAATGAAAAAGAGAAGAAACCGTTTCAAAGGCCGCCTTCCCAGGAGTCAAAATCTAGGTCATCGCCAGAGACTGCATTCGGGCTGAAATTAGGAGAAGCGAGTAAGATCATGGGGAAGTCCCAGTCTACGTCCAGTTTGGCAGCGTTAGCATCGGGAAAGTCGTCATCAGTGCAGGGTGGACAGAACTCAGTGGTAAACGCAGATAAACGTTTGCAGATGATGAAGAAAAAAGCTGCCGCAAAACACAAGTGATGAGATTGCTTTAACACTTTACTACTTATATACGTATTTCCTGCATTTGTATTCCCTTAGAAAGTTAAATTTAATGAAAGACCTTTCTTACTATAATTTAAGTTTTAAAGGCTTAATATCCAACCCTTAGATGCTGATGAGCAGCAAACAGCATAACACCTCAACAGACGGCAAGTTACTCGCAGGCTGTTCTGGATTTATGCTGTTTGACAGTTTGCGTAAAGCCATTTTCACTTTGCTTCTGAGTGAGAAAGGGTTAAAAGATGAATGTGAAATTATTGGAATATGAGAAAATTATTCAAAATAACGAAAAGGCTTTGTAAAAATAATAATTATCTACAGAAGTCATCAGCTAATTATGTAGACTTTTTTGTTTCTTGGAAGCTAGCAAAAGTAATTTAATTAATAATTGGTGAGGTGTTTGATAAGTCATCTATGTGAAAAATAACAAAGCTTTATTTCCTTTAGTGTATGCATATGTTGAGATTAAGTTACAAATAGCAGTTAAGAATACAGATTGTCATTGAATGTAAGTGTTTGTTATTCATTGTATATCAAATATTTAGACCTAATGCTCATACTTAAGCAACATGTATATTTTATATCATTCACTGGATACATTTTCTTGTATCTGTCACAACATTTATGCATGTAATTTAAATCATTGAGGATCACGAAGATATTAAAAATTTTATTTAAAAAAGATTTAGTTTAAAAATGCTAAAATACAAATAATCTGTTCATGCAGTTAGTTCCAAATAAAAAACCACCATAGACAAAACTCAAGTTTCATTAACAGACTAGAGAATTCTTAAATAAAGCTTCAACAAAGGAACTCAAAGCATGTCAATCCAGCTATACATATTTGTAGCTCAAATAATCAGAAGGTGATGTTGATTGTTAACAGCTAACTATAAATAAATGGTTAAGTGATTAAAAATGTTTTCATATTATTATACACAAGACTGAGCGATAATCACGGAGAAAGTGATGTATGTTCAAAACCTGAGCAATAATTTTTTTTTTTTTATTCATTATCATACATACATTGTAAACATGTATATGATCATACCATATAGTGAATGTACAAAGCAATAAAGTTCAGACATGTTTTACAAGATATGCTTATATATTTTTTTTGGAGAGAAAAGAAAAGAAGAACAGAGGAATAGTTATGAAAAAATGATGAGTTGTATAAAGTCGGAAGAAAGCATACTGGACTTGTGTGTTTTGTTGTATATTCACAATGATCTTGTCAGATTGAAAATTTAAAATTAAAAAAATAAACAAAACTATTTTAGAGAGATAAACTAACATTAGAGTGAAAATGTGTATAAGTGGACAAAACATTATGAGAATTTAATCCGATTCCATTTTTGTTCAAAGATTTGTAATGTGTCATTACTGAGGGCTATTTCTTTCTCAATCTGGATTTTTAGTTTAAGACTATGGACAAAGCAATTAAAATTTGGTACTTGTTTTTTTAGCAATAATAATAGAGAAAGAAAGGGGTGTATGTTAAAAACTAATTTGCCTTGTCAGTTGATTGCCGTAACCTGTCAACCAGAAAATTGATAGTGCCTGTGGCCTTTACCTTTTGACCTTAAAGTCAATAAGCTGTTGACCTCTGAATCTATATTGTTACCCTAACCTACATGAAACCAGCCTTCTTATGATGATAACGTCAAAGCATTTTCAAGATATTGAGTGAAAAGGCACACCCAATCAAAAGAACAAAGCAAAATTCTGTTATTGAAAAAACTAATAATGGTAATTAAAACAACAAAAGTATAAAGATAGGTGTAGATATACAGATCTTAACGCTGTTTTGAACTCCTATTTCTGGATCAAATGACAACCTTTACAAGTATCAAATTAACTGTATTAAATCATCATTAATGCAAGCACTTAAACAAGAGATGTTTGTAAAACATCAATACCCCCAAACATACATGATGCACTTCACCTACAGTTGTAACTAAGCCAGCTATCAAAATCAAAAGATTGTAAATAAACTGAAGGGAGCAGTTTTTTGCAAACACCCTGAATTAGAAGTTTAATTTTAATGGTCAAACGCATTTCATGCTGGTATAACTGTAAAACTATTTCCAATGCTCATATAGTACTAGTATTTAAACATAATTTATAAAGTCTGCTTACAAGATTGTTGTGGGTAAAAACAGTTCTCAAACACACTACCATACTCATATAATCCCATGATACAAGCCTCTGTGCCCTTTGACCTCAAAACAAATTAGTCTCCTCCCAAGTAGCCACCATTACAAATTACATACGCATACATTAAAGTGTTGCCTAGATATTGTGTGGAAAGGAATAGTCTACAGACTGCAAAGACTGTTGAAAGCAATATATCCCCACTTATTTGAAGGCAAGGGGGTTAATACAATGTGAACACAAAGTGTTACCATTTGGCCGAAAGAACAAGTAGATTGTCACCAGTGTGATACAGCTCTTGCTGTTCTTGCCTTTGCTATCTATTTGTTAAAATGCACTTCTAATTCTTATAAAGCCAAACATGAATAAGCATGTGCTTGAATGCATAGCTTAACAACTGGTAGCTCTAGAACTGGTAGCTCTAGTAAATACAAGTACAAACTAATAATAACATGGCACATGTAACATTAGAAACAAATGAACTTCTTCTACATTTAATAGAATATTGAACGATTATGTAACGACTTAAAAACATGTACTATATAGTGTTGTACTGATTATAATCAGGAAATATTCATTGGAACATGTCCCACATTATCCTGGGACAAGAATGTTGACAAAGACATTTGGTATGTCAAACAAAAAAAAGCTTGCCACTTGTTAAATTTTCGAATTTCATGTTAGCTTTCTATTTCGTGAACTGGATATCTAATCCAGTGTAATATGCACATAGGCATATCAGACTAAAACATTTCTACAACATACGTGTAAAACTAAAAAAAAAATAGCATAAGATCTGATCTGAAAAAAAAAACTAAACAGAGGTTCCACAATGAACTGACACAGCAAAGCTTTAACGAAAAACTTTGACTTTGCAAAGTGAGTTCAAACAGTACTTGGAAAACATAAAATGATCACATTTATTTTGCTAGGAACTGACTCAAAACAAAATAAGTTTTTTTTTCAAAAATAAAATCAAAAGCACCGTTATGTAGTGCTTTATACATTAACAATACTTGGGATGTCACATTTAATGTACAATATTCATAAAGCTTGCTTAATGGATGAATAAAAATTTATCCTTGCCAAAATTTAAAAAATGTTAAAAACAAAAACTGGACACACCTATTAATAGGTTCCAACATTTGTTACATACTTTAAACTTCAATCACAGGTATACGCATATGTGGGCACAATACAATTATCTATTGTGCCATATAAAGTTCTTCAAGTTTGTCCAGACGTTGCTGTCATGGTATAGGTAGGTCATGGAGGACTGCAGGGAAGGCTGCAAGGTGTCCTTCTCATATTCAAACTGCCACAACACGATGCCCCAGACGAAGGCTGCAAACCATGGAAACGGGTCTCCAGCTGGCTTTGGGATGTAGCCTCTTTTCACAGCTAGCTTGGCAAGCCCGTAAATAATACGAGACAGAAGGTACAGGTTTATCTGTGAGAAGACAAAGCTCCATTTGTGAACTGTCAGTAAAATACATATTCCAGAATGAAATCGCATTTGATACCACCCACTCATCTCCCTGTACAAACAAAGCTGACCAATTTAACTTTTCAAAATCACTTACTGTCTCAACTTTAAAAACCAGTCTTGCATGAAACTACCGTTGACAACATAAGCTAGCCTAGTTTGTACCCAGGGATAAGCGTTTTCTCCCAGAGCCCACAGCAATCTGTGATTAGTCTATAGATGAAAATATTACATTTGAGTTGTTAAATACCAGTAATTGTTATGATGAAAGAGTCAGTGTAAAAAAATACTGACCTTTAGACAAATAAAAGTTCTGTAATACCGGCCATAATGTTTTCCATGTTCCCAATACTAATACTAGTATGTGCCAATGTGCATGAGTACCTGTTCATTGACTTTGTTGTATTTGCCAAACACAATGTAGCCCCCTATGAAGGCCGCCACGAAGCTGTGAAGCTGTGATTTTTCGGACTGCACATGCTCCATCAGGGAGGTCAGACTCTTGTAGAGAAGTACAAACAAAGCAAGGTTTTTGGAATGAGTAAATGTTGCCTCCAGTATAGACCAAACTTTGTCTTGTGTGCTGAAAAATATAATACAGAAAAAATATCTGGAATAGATTTTTTCAAAACATTCTTTTCATAATTGTTTTACATCTTCAAGCATTAACAATAATACATGAATATATTTCTTACCATATCTTATGTACTCTTCTGAAATGCAGAGGTTAAGTATTCAGTGATGAAAATAATTTAATAATGCTGAAATCTGGCCATTTCATTTACACACCCTTTGAGCTCACGTCATTTTCCTCTTTAATGAACTAATGGTCTGTAGCAGCATTGACACCAGTAAATAAGACTACATGGAAGGTACAGAGTACATCCACAGAGAGATCACAACCAAGGACATCACACTAGAGCTGGTCAACTACAATGCGCTCCTAGGACAGATGCTATCATTAGACTACTGGAAACATCAACAGCCAGTCTAAAAGCTGGTGATATGACACATGTGCAAGCTGGAGGTGGTGGCTCTACAGAAGACCATCAGTTGCATCCTTGCCTCTAGACTCCAAATTATGCAGGGATCACAAAGATTAGTAAAAAATTTTGACATGTAAATGATGAGTTTGTACTTATCATGATCTGTCAATTATTGGATACCAGAACATGGTTCCTGAACGTGGAATTGTTCAATATTTGTTTCAATAATAAATTACCTTCCATCTTTAAACAGCAACGTCATAACCAGAGCATGTGGAAACCTGACCTTCGTCCCATACCTGAATGAAGAAAATAAATATTTTTCTAGAATACATTTTCAGGTGGGAAAATAGTTTTGGACAAAATCATCAATATATCATATTGTTGATTTTATCATTAAATGCGCAAGTAAAAATAACTAGGGATTTATATACAGTGGAATAGAAGGAAGTGGGAGGGTGGACACCTTCAATGTTAGAACAAATACAGATTTTGGCTTAAATTGGTTGTAAATGAGTGTACCAAAAATAAAAAATAAACTATTTCATTATCAATACTATCAAAAGAGAGCACAAAGGGCAGAATAAAATTACAGCCATGTTAAGGGAGAATTTTTAAAGCATTTAAATCTTCTAAATATTGAACTCCTTATACAATTGCTTGACACAGTGTTCATCCTTAAATTGTGTGATTGGTAAAAAAATAACAATTACTTGTACACATGTGTAGTTTTTACTTTAACTAATTAATATCAAACAAGTGTTTTTTTCAACATTTTGGAAATTGGGCCGGGTCCCTTTGGATTAGGAAAATTCGCGTTGCAGGCCTTTTCCGCCCTATGCCACGGGTCCGAATATGGGCCCATTCCCAATGCAAATCTGGTTGTGTTTTTTTTTCCAATTGAAAAAAAAAATCCCAATTCCCCCCCAAACAAAATTGTTTTGTTTTTTAAACCTTTGAATATATAAGTTAACCTGATCGAGTGTACAAAATAGAAAAATATTACATAATTAAATTATCTGTTGCCTTGAATTTGTTTTAAAAACAGTAAAATATGTTAAATTGATTATTTAAGACTTTCCTTATTTTCCCCAAAATCTGGCCTTTTGCGCCATTTTTTTCCCCTCAAAAAAGGCCAGGCCCTTTCCCCAAAATCAGATTTAAAAAAACTGCACTTATCACACATGTTCATCAGGGGCGTCCGAAGCAAATTGACATTGGGGCGGCGGAGGGGTTGGGTATGGGTATCCCCCTCCTATTGGTGGGGTTCCGGAGCCTCCCCCGGATTTTTTTTTCAAATTTTAGCATCAAATGGCGCATTCTGGTGCGTTTTTATGCCTGATACCTGACCTTATACACGTCTATTGCAGGTATATTCTGAATGACAAAAGTTGTGACAGACAGAAAATCGATGGAGAAGTGATCTCTATATGTCGCAGTTTGTACTTTGTAGCAGGCGACACAACGATAGGGATCATGTGGGTAAAAATAATGTTCTTCGAAAAAAAAATTCCGCAATTCCGTTTTGGAAATTTGAAATTCGTTTGTTTGGAGTAGACATATTGAAATTACACAAAAAAGTGGTAAAAACATTAAATAAGTTTTTTAGAATTATCGATTTATTTTGAGTTATTTTAATTAATTCAGGTATCTTGAGGTATCTTTAATTTTGTGATCATTAAGGACTATTGAATATCGGCACATTTGTTTCATGTCATACTTTCCTTTATATTAATAAAAAGAAGCAAAGGCTTAGATCATACCAACAATTAAAGATTCCCAGGTTTAATTACCCAAGACTAAAGGGATTATCGTTATAAAAGAGACCGATTAATTAACAACATAATTGACACGTACACTACCGCGGGTGGGTAATGGCAAACAACAATACACTTGTCATAACCGCAAAAGCGTGATCACCTTGCTTCGTGGTAAAGATATTTTCAAATATACAGGTATTGAAATGGAAAAAAAAAATTAAAAAAGGTCTTTGCAGAAATTTCCTTTTTGCAGAAAATATTGGGGCGGCGGCCGCCACCCCTGCCGCCCCAGCTCCAACGCCTCTGTTCATAATATTTTGTAAAATTGTAATATTATGTTATCAAAATAGTCGTTATTTAACAGTTAACGGCTACTTTGAAACATAAGAAACACTATAAACATGCGATTATTTTTCCCAATTGAGCCAGTTTTGCGATTTTTTTTTTCCCCAAAATGGGGTTTTTCACGACGCAAAATTCCCAAAATTCCAGTGTGGCATTTTCCCAAAATGGAGCAGAAAAGGCCTGCGTTGTTTTGACTAAAATTGGGAAATTAGTGTTGTTGTTGTTTTGCTAAAAAATGCTTCAAAATTGAGAATACAAGTGTTTGCAGTATTATATTTATTGAGGTTGAACTTATATGGATGGGAGATAAACAAAATATTGAGATCTAAAAAAATAATAATCTCCATTGGGAATTTGTAGCTCCCATTTCGGAAAACTATACTTTTTTCAATTGGAAATCATCCCAATTACCGGACCCAATTTTGAATGAAAAAAAAACACTGCAAACTATGACTCAATTGGACATTGTCAGCTTGGGTACTACTTATATGTACCTCGGGTACTCTTAAATTTACTTAAATGTATTTTCGGTAGGAAAAATATACTGAAATCGAGTCAAAATAAGAGCAGAGTATGTACATGTATACTACTTCTACCATCTATAAACTCTCATACCTGAAGCCAATCATCAAAAAATCTATGCAAACTAACCACAACCAGCATCTCCACCCCATTCAATAAAATAATAGTGATTTTTAATGACAGGTTATATATTTTTTACACAATGTCATTAGTGTGCACTGTATGAGGTTAACCTGCTCCATATAAACATGTAATCAATCCTTTGGCATATTTTATGGATTTGAAACTTTAGGCAAAATGTGTTTACTACTTAATCACTGAAAATGATAAAGTTAGAGACCATATAAGTAATAAATCGCATTGCAATTCAAACATTTGGTAAGAAACCGGGGGAAAAAAATAAGTTGGAAAAACAGTTGATTAATTATGTGTATTTGCTGTAAACAATGTTATAAATATGAACTTTAAATGTTTGTTTTTCCCATATTGGTCGTTTGGGTCAATTTTTAAGAATTAGCTTAAAGATGTAAAATTACTGGGAACACTGTAAAACCGACCTTCGTTTTATTCTAAATATTGTTATATAATACATATCTTCAATCAAATGTGTTCTTTGCCTCACAAGATAATTCATGGCGAGTTGTTAATGCATTCGGGGCAAGTTATCTTTCGGTTGGGGCGAGTTGTCCAATAAATTATGGGCGACTTGTCCTATTTTTTGGGGCGAGTTGGCAATGGGGCGAGTTGTCTGGAGATCCATGGCTTAAATAAATCACTTCAGCCTTAAATAAGGTCCTCATATAGCTTTTTAAAGATTGTGAAACATAATGATATCGTTCTTACACAGCTCCATTTCGTAAGCCTTTAATTATTGCTAAAAGTGGTCTGTATTGCTCCGAACCAAGAATTCGTTCTATGGAAGTCGCCATGTTTTGATCATGTGACCAATGACAGTAGTTCGTACATAATTGAGGAATTATACATAAAACATTTTTTTCCAACGATGGCCAAGATGGCGAAGTTCTACGAAGACTTAATCACATTATCAAATTCGATTTCACCAGGTCTCGCAAGATACTTTCAGTAGGTTATTTGCTTTTTTCTCGTAGTTACTAGTTGTCACATATTTTCGTGGTTGCAGGCTTTTTCGGCACCAAGCTTTTTCGTCCCATTTCGAAAATTCAGGTCGAATTTCAGCACCAAGCTTATTCGGCCCTAAATTGACCAGGCTTATTTGGCCCTATATTTTATTACAGATTTTCTTCTAAACTTTAAAATTGATTACTGCGGGTTTGATGTCTTTCGATTATAATTGATCTCTTCCTCATCGCCATTATTGTGAAAATACTGAGCTCAGGCCGGGATTGAACCCACGACCTCCAGATGGTAGTCAAACACTTTAACCACGTCGCTAAAGAGCTAGCCCAACAGCAAGGCTGTTGGAAGTGACCTTACTTTTTACTACACTAACAGATTAAATCATTACAGGACTGGTGTTAGTTAGTTGATATGTTTATTTTTTTGGTCGATTTGTTTCTAAAATATTGCTTTTGATTATGATTTTGATTAAACAGCATTATCGTTTCTAAACTTAGTGCTTTCCACAGTTTTTGTTTCAGACGTCCCTGGCCATTAGAGGTGGGTTAGAGAGGGGTGCGCCTTCTGTTTTTTTTACATCTATCATGTCAAATAACGTTACCTGATGCGTTATGATTTTTAAATAAAAACATGGAACAAAGTAACTGCTAAGGTTATTTTTTTTACTTTGTTTTAACCCTTTCACGCATAAATACCTACTCGACTCAATCAATCCCAAACAGACGTTGCAAACTTTGCATAACAGCTAGTAGCAGTTTCTGAGAAAAGAAACTGGCCGGAAAATTTCAAGCGCCCTGGGGACTCTGATTTTGAAATTCAAGCACCCCGTGAGGTATTGTTAAATGACCTGTGGAAAGCACTGAAACTGTTACCAATTTATATACTTGAAAGCACTGAAACTGTTACCAATTTATATACTTGTGTAATTGTGTTGGTTTTTAAAGGAATCGATTGTCTGTTCGTTTATTAAATATTTCTTTTGATTAAAGGTGTAAATGATGAGTATTTGTTTGATATGTGTTATGCAAACTATGCTGAATATAATGACTGGCTAAGATAAGTCAATTTATTTTTCTATATAAGCTTGAACATATAAAATCAGTAAAATCGTTTATATGGTTACAATTTGCATATTTTGTAAATGTATTTTTTTGTCAGCGGACACCCAGATTTTCCCCTAAAATTTCTATTTAAGATTATATTTTATTTCTAATCATGAATCTACATATTTTCGTTAATTCGGTGACTCATCACACATGTATCTTTTTTTTTTAAACGACCTGATAATTCATAAAACCTGGCATAGGTGCGGGTGATAGACAATGGCTTCACTGGCGTAGGTGCGGATGATAGACAAAGGCTACACTCGATAATAAATGATGGGGTGGGAGTAAAACACCTGCTTAACGCATTAACAATGTGTATCACATCAGGAACAAGAGAATGCTGTCAATTAGAACCATATGTGTTTCATTGTACTTTGATTGCTTTATAAGGAAATTATATAATTGAAAAAATGACAGTTTTCTTCATTAGTGTCAATTCTTAAATTAAATTATATACGGGTAAGATTTCCATTATTTTTATGTTATTTTATGACGAAAGTTGCAAACACGTAGCAGGCTTTCTGATTGCTTATCTATTTATATTTGTGTGATGTGCTCAGTTGCTGTCTCTTGTTTAAATTCCTTTTATATAAAAAAACTATAGTGAAAATGTAAGTGAAATTTAAAGAAGAAAAATTTAAAATAAAAATAAAATAAAATCTTAATGTATGCCATTTAGTACAATGTTTGTGTGAGAGATATGTAAGCCCATAACACATAAATGTGTGTGTGCGTGTGCACGTGTGTGTGTTTCGATATTGTATTGAATGTATTGAAAAGGCATGTGTATTCCTTATTGTTATCACCTTAAGTTTAAAGTTATCCAAAATATATGTAAGAGTAAATTAATAACTTTGAAGTTTGTTTTATTTCATGTTAGAGCATTGTTACGCCTCATTTTGACGACAACATACCTGAAGAATAAGAAACATTTTTTAAATGGAATTACTGGTAACTTTAATAAAGATTATTATACTAGAATAATGCATTAAACAATACCCCATAAAACACAATAAAGAGTATCGACCAAAATATGTAAAACTATTTAAATTATAAATGGGGCCGAAAAAGTCTGGCACCTGGGTCGAATTAGCCTTAAGTTGGGGCCTAATAAGCCTGAAAAAACCTGTTCCGAAAAAGCTTGGTGCCGAAAGAGCCTACACCCATTTTTGTGATACTGAAAAATGCATCTTTAAGATACACATATAATATACATTTCTGCATGCAATACTCTTGAAATAGTCCACTCAGATTTTCCCTGGGCTTTCTTTAAAATATTTACTTGTTTTGAATAGCGATTTCATTTCTTTCAAACTTCTGCAGATACATGTACATCATTCCTTCTTTCTGGAACTAGCTTGCATTTACATGTAGACTTGGATTCAGGTTGGAATCACATACATTGAAACAATTGCTTTATATTAAAATAAAGATCTGGACCTTACCTGCATAATTTATTTCTTAATTTCAGATATGAAGCAGCATCAAAACAAGAAGGAAAAGGTGAATTATTACATTTTACAATCTATTTCTAATTTTTCTTCTGTCATCATAATGCACTACTTCTAAATAGAAGGTTTTGCGATGGCACCTATTGGTGGTTAAGGGTCGAAAACTGTACACAGGTGCTCAGTTGGTTGTTAATTTCAAATTATTTAAATTGTTAGTGTCCACATGTGGATAAGGGAAAAACTGACGTCCTCAGGAGTAAGGGTTTTGACAAAATACTAGCTTGGTGACATAGCACATCAGTGTATCAAGCCTTTCTCTTCTAATAAAAATTTGTTAATTGTAATAAATAAATACATTGGTTCGTTGTTATTTGTCCTTTTTGTGAAAAAATGTAGTTCTGCTGTGATATGATGGGAAATTTTATATCCGTTATTCTGCTTCATACTACTTATGACGCTATTCTATTATTATGAAGAGTACTACAAATGTATGTCTTCATATATTTGCGATTGCCCCTCTTTATAGAAAACAAGCATAAATTTCAAGATTGTCATACATGTAGGTGCACTAGATTAGAGTAATAATGTGGGTTAAACAAAACAGTGTCACAAACCTTTACTTTTTATTTCAAGAATTTGTGTATTTGTATGCATATTGATTAAAAAATATATGTGCGTTAAAGCCATTATAAAAAATAACAATAATATTAGCAATAATATAGTTTTCAAAAACAACTTGAGAATAACCTTTGAACTTTCCTATCCTCTCATGTCATAAAGTATTAACAAGTCAAACTGTCTCCTCTTAAGCTTAAATTTGTTGATGGTGGACAACCCCAAAAAAATATATCAATGGGAAACACCCAAGTTAAATATAAGAGAAAAAAGAAAAATTATACTTGAATTGACTGGTATAAAGTTTAAAAGAGTAATCGCCATCATATTGTCACACCCATATATGTAAAAAATACTAAAAATATGAATAAATAAATAAAATATAATGCCTGCACTGCAATGTGACATCATTTACTATGGCATGTTTCTATTTGGTAAAATAGCTATAGAAAATTGTGAAATTCTCTGTAAATCCTTACAAAACTCATGCAACTGTGCAAGATTGTGTATAAAATGATACCACATTTTGTTATAACAGAGAACTAACTTACATGTAGATATGCCATTTCTCTTATGTTTTTATGTTTGATACCGTGGGAAATGAAAAAAAAATCAGCAACAGACTAAAGAAGTCATGTGGTAGATGCTTGGCATGTTTCGGATTACATCAATAAAGTAACCTTGTTCCTACTGATAGGCTGTACTTGAAGGATACTGTGGCTACATCAAGTATATTTGGAGTTAGTGAATTCCATTTGATAACTGTTCTTGGGTAGAATGAAAATTTATTAGAGTCTTTTGAGATTTGTTTGTATCTAATTTTACAGCGTTGTACAGTTTTTTAAAAAACATTTTGGAATGGGACTGTTCCCTTTGAATTGGGAATTAAAAAATCGCGGCGTTTTTACCAAAATTGTGAAATTAGTGTTGTTGTTTTTTTGTGCAAACAAATGCTTCAAAATGAGATTAACTATATTTTGGTCGAAAAAAAATCTTATGGAAGTTGTGGTTTTTTTTTTCAAAACACGCAAGTTTTAGATTTTGTTAAGTATAATTTAGCTATAAATGTATCAAAGTTTGCTTCCTCTATTCTGTAAATGCAAATATTTAAATAATATTCTAGTTTTAAAAGTATGCTTGTGTTTATTTGTCTATAGAATTCTTAGAATGTTTATATAAAAAACAAGTGTTTTCCTATAAAAATGATGGCTCTACTGGGGTTCCTTTCTAGAATTGGCCTGTACATTAGAAACAACTGATATGAAAATAATTTAATATGAATTTGGTTGTTATTGAAGATGCAAACAATTTTATAAAATGTCTAACTGGTTGTTTGAAATTTTTTCATTCAGTATAAAGTCAGTATATATATATATATAAAGTATAAAGTAGCGGAATATACAAGAAAATAATTATGCTATAACGATAGTATTGTTTTTTTTTCAAATACTGTTTTTATTTTATTTGGTCTATCTATAGATCAAATAGGATCCTGATGAAGCAATAGCCAATTTGCTTAGGCATATACAGGTATATTCCTGGCAATTTTGGGGTAAAAAATGCAATTATTGTACTGAGTTTTTTCGTTCGAATAGTTCACTGAATTGGGAAGAAAATATTTGATAAAACTCTGTATGATTATTAAAATAGAAGGAAAAAAAATCATACAAATTATAGTTATATACTTTGTTAGATCTTATTGAAATAAAAAAATATTTAACACAGTAAACACTCATTGAATACAAACTTCTTAAAAAAACATGTTAGAATAGGTGTTTTTTACCGTGGGTGGGGGGGGGGCTTAGGTAGAGGGCTTTTTTTGGACTACTATGATCAACACCGAATAATATTATTTTTTTATTCAAGTTTAGGAGTCTCATTTGGGTCTTGATTTTGATTCAGCCAATGGCACATAATCTTTTGTGCCATGCATGATTCAGGCCTCTTGTACATTTATCAAATCTTTTGTAAACCTGGCAGGATACTGTAAGAATATTCAAAATTATGTCTGGAAGGGTTATTTTATACTTTAAAAGTATGCACAAAAAGTTAAACAAATGTAATAAAAAAAATATTTAAGTAAAATTCGAGTTAAAAAATCGAGTTCAAATGGCTTGAAAAGTTGTTTGTAAATATTTTGTGTACTGAATTCTTCTGAAATAGAGATATGCAAGCTTTGCCGTAAACAAATCAATTTCTGAAGTATGAAATTTAAACAAAAACAAACAGTGTTGTGTCTTTATTTTATCAGGATTTAATAATTTGAACTTTTATTTGCCTACATCTTTATGGTCTTCATTATATTAAACTCTTTTTAAACTGCTTAGGACAAGCTTATACAGTGGTGAAACTTACTTTCGTTTTATGATGCAATTCTAAGAGCATAAGACTAGCGGTTTTGAGACTGGTGAAGAAGTTCCTTTTTTTTTTTCAAAATTTAAATTCTTATAAAAGGGACCTTTTCACAGATTTTGGCATTTATTGAAGTTTGTCATTATATGCTTTATAATGATAAATTAAACATCAGATCTAAAAAGTTCCAGTAAAAAAACAATAATAAAATAAATAATAAAAGAGTAACCCTCAACTGGGCTCGAACCACTAAACCCTGGAGCCCTGGAGTAAAAGTCTATCGCTTAAACCACCCGGCCATCCATCCTCATGTAATGAAAAACGTATTTTATACCTTATATAAGCAATCCTCATAGTATCACAAAATATAACCCCAACAACAGAACTCTCTAATTTATTTAATTGTTCCCGTTGCAACGCTTATAATTTTCAGGATTTTCAATCGTCAAAAGATGCATATAATAAATAAAACATTGCAAAATGGTTGAATTCTGAATCTGTTCATTTGCAGGTGTAACAGAAATGTTCCGGCAACAGATTTGTTTCTTCTGTGGAAATCGTCTGATGCCTGGCAACTATCAAATACGGATGTCACCACGCTGCCAGCTGACTACCAAAGTCAAACGACTTATTGCTCGAAGTGAAAGTAAAACTCCTTTCATGGGACGCTTTCAGAAGAAACTTTTGAAAGATTATATGGAAAGCTGTAACATGCTGGTGAGTGTCTTAAGAATTGATTGTGAATTTACATCGTTTGTTGCCCTATAGCTGAGCTATATCTTTTAAGCAGACGGTGTTATTATGAGCTTGTATGTTTGATTGTATAAACATGTGTAATTGATTAGCTTTCCCTCTATGTATAACCTCACAGACTTTGTCTTTAACTCTTTGAAAGTGCTGACCATAATGTAAATAAGTAAGTCGTTTGCCAGCATTATTCATAGAGATCAAGAAATAAAATATAAAGGAATTCACCCCAAAGAATACTGTCAAATTTGCATCCAAAGTTTGTGCTGCAAAACACTGGGTGTTGTCAGAAGGTGATAAACAGTTAAAGTGGTATAAAATGATCCTGGCAGTTTAATCATTAAATTTTTATGCCCCCCGATTGAAAGATCGGGGGAATATTGTTTTTGGCCTGTCTGTGATTGTTTGTGTTTGTCTGTGTGTGTGTGTGTGTGTCCCAAAACTTTAACCAAAACTTTAACCTTCTTCATAACTTTTGCAATATTGAACTTAGCAACTTGATATTTGGCATGCATGTGTATCTCATGGAGCTGCACATTTTGAGTGGTGAAAGGTCAAGGTCATCCTTCAAGGTCAAAGGTCAAACAAAAAATAAAAAAACTGTAACCAAAACTTTAACCTTCTTCATAACTTTTGCAATATTGAACGTAGCAACTTGATATTTGGCATGCATGTGTATCTCATGGAGCTGCACATTTTGAGTGGTGAAAGGTCAAGGTCATCCTTCAAGGTCAAAGGTCAAACAAAAAATAAAAAAACTGTAACCAAAACTTTAACCTTCTTCATAACTTTTGCAATATTGAACGTAGCAACTTGATATTTGGCATGCATGTGTACACAATGTATCTCATGGAGCTGCACATTTTGAGTGGTGAAAGGTCAAGGTCATCCTTCAAGGTCAAAGGTCAAATTTTTTAATTCAAAGCGGCGCAATAGGGGGCATTGTGTTTCTGACAAACACATCTCTTGTTGTTTGTTTTTGCATCAAAAATAGTTTCCTGTACAGGGAATAATCTAGAATTTACTATCTATGGGTCCCTGAACTCGCAGATTTGAGACCAGTAAGTTCCAGGCCAAAATTAATGAGTCCACCTTGAAAAAGAATGGCTCCCAAATTTTAAAAGATACCAAGTAGTGAAGAAAATAATTCTAAATCACACTTGCTCAAATACTATATTTTGCAATAAACTTTTAATAATCTCAAAAACATGTTGAAACCAAAAAAGCAAATTCAGGGTCATCACTATCTTGTTTGCCTTCACATAGGCTTTAAAATTATCTGTTACATAAATGTAACCTGTTACAACATTTCAACTTGATTTAAATCGATGATAATATTATTGTTAACATCCGAATTGCGAGCTTGATAATATTATTGTTAACGTCCGAATTGCGAGCCGTTGGCCTACCATTATTAAAGTTTAGAGTTGTTTGTTTTGGATTTAGCTTAAACACCTTATTTCGGAGGCATTTTTTCTGTATTATTTATGACTAAGTTACAAAAAGTTAAAGCAGGTTTTCATCCAGGGACTCTAGAAAATATCATAACACACTCTATTTAAATAGTCGATTCTAATTGGTTTGTATTATACAGCAGCGGCTCGACAAGAGCCAATCAAAAGACTTGTTGCAGTCTTCAAGCCTCATTTGGTTAAACTCAGCGTTCTTGCTACACTTTAGACTCATACCCAAGATGGTTCCTATACTTAACGTGATTCGCGTATGTGTTAACGGATTCGTTTCAGCAATGCGTCTGAGTGGACGCACATATTTCAAAACTTTGCGTCTTTTTCGATATTTGTGCGTCATATGTACGCGGGACGCACATGTAGATTATTCCCTGCCTGTGTTCACTGCTTTAATGATGGTTTCCTGATAAATCATGATTAAACACTTACAAGACATTATTTTGGTTAGATGCTGGTCAATTTTATTCATTTTTTTATTTTTATATTGTCCATTTAGACATCAGTTTCCTGCCAAAAGGTTTCAAGAGTGTCATCAACTCTTTCTATAAGAAAAGTTAAAGTCGAACCCTGATTTATGTATGACATTGAAATGCATAAGAAGTGATTATCTTTTTTAGCTCACCTGATTGCTCAGGTGAGCTTTTGTGACTGGTCTTTGTCTGTCGTCTGTCCGTCCGTCCACATTTGTTCGTAAACACTCTAGGAGCCACATTTATTGTCCGTTCTTCATGTAACTTGGTCAGAAGCTTCGTCCCAATTAAAATTTCAGTCGAGTTTGAAACTGGGTTGTGCCGGGTCAAAAACTAGGTCATTAGGTAAAAAAAAAACAAAAAAACTTGTAAACACTATAGAAGTCACATTTCATGCCCAATCTTCATGTAATTTTGTCAAAATGTTTGTCTTAATGATATGTTGGTTGAGTTCAAAAGTGGTTCCGGTCCGTTGAAAAACATGGACGCCTGTGAGCGGGGCAGTTTTCCTTATTTGGCTATAGAGAAACCTTGTAAACACTCAAGAAGTCACAATTTTTGCCCAGTCATCATGAAAGTTGGTCGAAACATTGGTTTTATTGATTTCTCGGACGATTTCGAAAATGGTCCAGATCGGTGAAAAAACATGGCCCCCAGTGGGCGGGGCATTTTTCTCTATATGTATATAGTGAAAACATGTGAACACTCTAGAAGTCACATTTTTTGCCCAATTTTCATGAAATGTTGTCAGAACTTTTGTTTCCTAGATACTTGAGTTAAGTTTTAAAATGGTTCCGGTCTGTTGAAAAACATGGTTGCCAGGGGGACGTGGCAGTTTTCCTTATATTTATTTAGTAAAAAGGCTTGCAAACAATCATGAACTAAGGTCATCTAACATGTGAGACAACTCTTCTAAATATTGCATTTAAGAATACAGTAGTTACTCCCCTTTGATTATTAATGTTTTCATAATACTACAGTGTAGTTGTGTTTCATTTATGTGTTAATTGTTATTCGAGGTTGGATGTTTTTATGGCCATTTCGAAGAAAAGGGGGCATATAGTGATCGGACTGTCCGTCCGTCCGTCTGTCTGTCTGTCTGTTCGTCTGTCCGTCTTTCCGTCACACTTTGCATTTAGGTTTCCAAAAATGCTCATAACTTCTATGTCCCATTGAGATATAACCTTCATATTTGGTATTCATGTGTATATGGACAAGGCCTTTCCTTACGCACACATTTTTTTAGCCCTTTGACCTTGACTTTGAACTTAGGGCCCGCGTTTAGGTTTCAAAATCTGCGTTTAGGTTTCAAAAAATGCTAATTTCTTCTATGTCCCTTGAGATATAACCTTCATATTTGGTATGCATGTGTATATGGACAAGGCCTTTCCATACGCACACATTTTTTTACCCCTGTGACCTTGACCTTGAACTAAGGGTTTGCATTTGGGTTTCGAAATCTGAGTTTAGGTTTCAAAAAATGCTCATAACTTCTATGTCCCTTGAGATATAACCTTCATATTTGGTATGCATGTGTATATGGACAAGACCTTTCCAAACCCACACAATTTTTTAATCTCTGTGACCTTGACCTTGAACTTAGGGTCCGCCTTTAGGTTTCGAAATCTGCGTTAAGGTTTTGAAAAATGCTCATTACTTCTATGTCCCTTGAGATATAACCTTCATATTTGGTATGCATGTTTATATGGACAAGGCCTTTCCATACGCACACAAATTTTGACCCCTGTGACCTTGACCTTGAACTTAGGGTCCGCATTTAGGTTTCGAAATCTGCGTTTAGGTTTCGAAAAATGCTATAACTTCTACCAAAGCGTTTATAGGGGGCATATGTCATCCTATGGTGACAGCTCTTGTTTTTAGCTCGTCTGATTGCTCAGGTGAGCTTTTGTGACTGGTCTTTGTCCGTCGTCTGTCCGTCCACATTTGTTTGTAAACACTCTAGAGGCCACATTTATTGTCCGATCTTCATGAAACTTGGTCAGAAGATTTGTCCCAATGAAATCTCGATCGTGCTTGAAACTGGGTCATGTTGGGTCAAAAACTAGGTCACTAGGTCAAATAAAAAGAAAAAGCTTGTAAACACTGAAGAAGTTACATTTAATGCCCAATCTTCATGTAACTTTGTCTATATGTCTGTGTTAATGATATGTTGGTCGAGTTCAATAGTGGTTCCAGTCCATTGAAAAACATGGCCGCCAGTGGGCGGGGCAGTTTTCCTTATATGGCTTTAGAGAAACCTTGTAAACACTCTAGAAGTCACAATTTTTGCCCAATCATCATGAAAGTTAATCAAAACATTGGTTTTATTGATATGTCGGATGAGTTCGAAAATGGTCCAGATCGTTGAAAAAACATGGCCCCCAGTGGGCGGGGCATTTTTCTCTATATGTATATAGTGAAAACATGTGAACACTCTAGAAGTCACATTTTTTGCCCAATTTTCATGAAATTTTGTCACAACATTTGTTTCCTTGATACCAGAGTTGAGTTGGAAAATGGTTCCGGTCAGTTGAATAACATGGCTGCCGGGGGGGGCAGTTTTCTTATATTTATATAGTAAAAAAAAGCTTGCAAACACTCTAGAAGTCACATTTTTTGCCCAATCATCATGAAACTTGGTGAATAGATTTGTTTTTATATATATCTCAGATAAGTTTGCAAATGGTCCCGATGGGTCAATAAACATGGCTGCCAGGGGGGTGGGGCAGTTTTCCTTATGTGACTATATAGAGTTAAACCTTGTGATCGAACACTATGGAAATCACATTTTTTGCCTAATCATCGTGAAACTTAGTCAATACATTGGTTTTATTGATTTCTTGGACATGTTGGAAAATGGCTCAGATCGGTGAAACACACTCTTTAGCTCACCTGATTGCTCAGGTGAGGTTTGAGGATTGGTCTTTGTCAGCTGTCCGTCCGTCCACATTTGGTTTGCAAACACTCTAGCATTCACATTTCTCAAGCATTCTTTGTCAAAGTTGCTGAAAGATCTCAGTCAAGTTTGATGATGAGCAAAATCACATAATTAATGCCATAATTATTGCCCTTAGATTGTCCAAATTTTCATTATATTATACAAAATCCTTGTAAGCAAAGTTTGATGTTTGGGGGGTCAACTCAAAATATAGGTCGCCATTTCAAATCTTACAAAAACAAAAACACTCCCTACGCCGGAGTTTTGGTTCCAGGATGTTTGTCTGGTCAATATCTAGGTCATGTTTGACATTAGGTAAAGATTGAATGAACCGACTCCTCTCAGGTGAGCGAACTAGGGCCATCTTGGCCCTCTTGTATGAATCAAACCTGAGTAAAATACACACTTTAAGTTGCTATAATTAGGAAGAGTAGTTTGTTACTGATGAGCAGCAAACAGCATAAAACCTTAACGGACTGCAAGTTACTCGCAGGCTGTTCTCGTTATGTGCTGTGTGCCCATAATCATTTTCATTTTGCCTCTAAGTGGGAAAGGTTTAAACACTAAATTCATTGTTAGGTTCTTAGATTTAAGATTTCAGACCTATATTTGTAGAGAGTTACATGCCAGGTGTGTAAGAAGACCATGTTGATCCCTGGTCAGTCTCGAGCCATTAGGCTTCAGGGGCGGCAGATTCAGAAACAGGTGGAAGTTGCTGCAACAGGTATGTGAGTACAGAATGATGCATTTGTTAGTGAGCTTTTTGGATCACTTTTTGTATGTCGTCTTTGTTCAACATTTTGCCTAGTTAACACTCTAGAGGTCACATTGTTTGTCTGATTGTCATGAAACTTGGTCTCAAAAATTGTCCCAATGATATCTTGGTTGAGTTTGAAACTGGGTCAAGTGAGGTAAAAAAACAGGCCACTAGGTCAAAATAAAGAAGAAGCTTGTTTACACTCTAGTTTTGAGTTTGCATTTTTTATCATCTATCAACATTCTTTTTTAGTTTTGTGCATATCAAGGACATTCATCCAAATGGTTAAAAAGCATTTCAAGAGAATGACAATAAATCAGTTGTTGACTGATTATCGAAAAATAAGAACTGTATCTTGATGTGCTATCTTGGGTTTAAGGCTGCTTTTTGTGCTGTTATTAAGCAAGCCAAATGGCAGCCCCTTTTGCCTGTGAAATGAATAATACTTCCTGACAAAAATACCTTAAAATTCCCCTGCCAGTGTAAGCTGTACGCTGCTGTGCGAAATAATGTCTAACTGAAACATAAAGAGGTTAACACTTGAGTACCTTCCAACAACATCAGTTGACTATTGGCACCTTTAACCTTCACATATTTTGCAAATTCTGGTAATACATGTATAATTTATGTGCTTGTTTCCATACCACTGAAAATGGGGCTATACTTGCTGCAGAACCAGACACCCCAAACATTGCAGACTGTCGAACTTATTTTACTAAAACTGAAAAAAGTCTGTTTCTTGCAGACCATACTTAATTCTTCTGTTTGAAAGCAAAATTTTTGTGAAAAGTAACAAATAGCAAACATTACAAAGACAATAGATTGAAAGTGTGTTGTAAAACAGCAAATGCATTTGATGGCTGATGCATAGCTCATCAAGCTCAGGAATGAATTGGTTTCCTGGGATGTTTATTTGTTACCTTTAAATACAGAAAGGGTAGTCATGTGATAGTCAAGATGGCGACGTTTATGGTTGGCTTCAGAAGTTATTGATGCCGCTGATAATTTTCAGTGAAATCCAAGCGACAGAAGAAGCGTGAGAAAGCAACCGCTAGAATGAAGCGCAAGTTGGATGATGACTCCAATGCTGGCCTTAGTTTGCCTGGCCATAGTACTGTGGAATGTGATGCTTCAAATAGGTAAAATTTGACACTTAAGTCTTTTTTTTCTACAAGAAATTTTGCATAAGTTGCAAACAGCCTTAATTCCAACTCGCAAAATTATGAACTTTCGTATTAATTTTTACCAAACATTCTTCAAAATACCAGTTTGTTAACAAAGACCTGTCATGCAATCGGAGGGAAATGAGGGAAGACAAAACAGAGATCCTGTTAGTTGTTGGGTATAGCTCATCAATGGGGAAGGACGTCCTCTCTTTCACATCCATCCAGCATTTCAATGGCACATCCCTCTACAGCTTGCCCTAGAGCACAGCCTTGCACACATTTCTGTGAGATATCTTAAAATTGCTTTGAAGGACATCCATGCAAATCTATAAGATGATTACTTGAAAGAAAGGAAAGATTATGGGGTAGCAGGTAAAAGGTCAAGGTCACAGGGGCTTGTCTCAGTAAATTGATTAAGGCAAGATATCTTGAGAATGCTTTGCCCCAAAGCCATTGAAATTGGTATAGTGGTTACCTCTGAGAAAGGAAACATGCCTTTATATTTTGAGGTCACCATTTCAAAGTCAAAATTCACAATGTTATATTACAGAAAATTCCTTTTGGCACTATTTTTTTTAATGTTCTGGCTGGAATTATGAAAACTGATTAACCCCACCCGGTAATGTTGAACTTGTAATACTTCAAGAAGTTTAAATCGCACAATACTTAAATACGATAGTGTTAAAAAACATATGTTAATCAAGCGAGTCTCACAACGTAAAATATATCTTTTTTTAATTTCAAGTTTTATCTATCTCAGTATCCAGCTCTATATAGTGAACCATAAAAATATAATATTGATAATATTGTATTCTCAATTGTTAACTATTTCTTTCATAGCAAAAACAAATATAATTATAACTCCAATTTCCCAAAACGATACAATTTTTCCAATTCAAGTGGCCCCGGCCCCATTCTTAAGATGAAAACAAAACTTTGTAAGGTCAAGGTCACAGAGACTTGTTAAATAAAGTTGGTTTGCACAATATCACTATGATTCTTAGGATCATATTAGTATGCTGGTACCTCTTAATGAAAGATAGCCCTTCATGATTTTGAAATCAAGAGATCTAAGGTCAATGAAGAGGGAACATATTTTCAAGTCAGGGGATGCGGGTGCATGCATTTTTGACAACCACCTTGTTGCGAAATGATTTTAGTCAGAAGATCGAGTCAGTTATTGTAAAGATATTATAGTCAATCTTTCCAACTTCATCTTCGTTTAATCTGCTTGCAGCAATGAGAGAAAACCAACAACTGAAGACATTTGCACCTTGGTGGGTCCTGACCAACACACATCAGCAGTTAGTAACACGATATTGCCTATCCACCAACCTCCAATAAAGAAGCCTGTGTTATTTTTCAATCAACCGAAGGTCAAACGCGCACAAGAGTGTGTGAGTTTACCATCTCAGAGTTCAACAAATTCATCCAAAAAGAAGAAAACTTTAAAGAGGTCCAAACAGCTCAGTCAGATGCTGAGGAAAGAGAAGTTGAAACAAGACGGTTCTGGGCCATCACTCACAGATTTTCTCTCCAGTTTGTAGTGGTTGTAGTCAATCAAAGTTTGGATTTGTCATTTGTTGATTTTGGTAGTGCCGACCTTTTATACAACAATATACTTCTCTTTTTCGATGTTTCAATTGTTGACTTCCAAAATGTGCTGTAACCCTGCTTTCCATAAGGTTTTGAATGAAACAAAAACGGTTTGTTGTTTCAGATTTAAATAGTTGCTTGATTTATAATTGAAGTCAATTATGGTATCTGTGAAAATCTGATATTCCTTAGTAATAGTTGCTAATAGTTGTTAAATATAAAACTAGTATTTTGAATTGGACTACATATTTATAGTCATATCATCATTTGTCCCAAGGCTTTAGATAACTTTTGGGTATATTGGGTAATTGCCCCCTGTTTTTGACATCAATAGGGTTTTTGTAAATATAATAAGAGTTTTAGCAAACCTTTCCACCCCCTACTTTTGAGCTTAATTGGGGTTTTCACCCCCGGTTTCTTAACTCAATTGGGTAATTTAGGGAATGACATACATAATGAATAAAAATCTACTTAGGTTACTATATTATTTATACAAATGGAATTCAAAAAGGTACTTGTACATAACAACAAACAATTACTGAATTTCTGATCAAAGTCTGTGGTTTAAATTGTACACTACAAGTTACTAACGACTCTCTTTTTACATCCACGAGTGGCCATTTTGATTTTTTCAGATAATGAAAATAGAAATCGGACAGGTCTTCAAATAATTACAATAATACCCGAAAGATTGATAACCGCTGGAAAGACTGCCTTCTTTTTTTTATAGGATGGCATATAAACTATCCTGTACATTTTTGTACCGAAAATAACCAGTCCAAAAAATACAGCCGGTGTTCGTAAGAATTGCGTTTCGTGACGCAAGGTTTTTTACATAAATTACGTTATTCAATTTGTATTTGCGTTTTTGTGCGCTTTATTTTGAAGTTAATTACGTTTTTGGTTATTTTAATTGCGTACATGTAATAACGCAAATACGGTTGTTATTTATAGCCCTGTTTGTCCTGACTTCTTTGGTCTTTGTAATTGGAGCAGTTGCATTGTTAGAACTAGCAATGTGTTTTTGTCAAAATGAGAAATTTATATCTCCAAAAATTGCTTAAACAGAAAATACTCTTTAAAATAACCAAAACGACTTGTGTGAGGTAAAATTGATTTAAATTATTAAATTATAGATAAATATGCAATATGTGACTCGTTGATTTGGTATAATTTCTTTCCAAGATATTCAGGATTTTTATCTCCAAATTGGGAAAATTAAAATTGGTGCTGATTGAGAGGGTACCCATAAGTAAAAGTTAGGGAGATTAAGTTTATAAAGGGGAAAACCCAATTTCATTGTAACCATAGTTAATATTACGTTACTTGCGAAAGTAATCAAATGTTTTATTTTTACTGTTTGGTACGGTAGCATCATATAAGCATTGTGGCTCTCCCTAGCTATGAGAGCTATTGATGGTGTAGGGATTTTCTTTTGTGTTGCTGGTCTCCAATAGAGTGTTGGTCTAATACAATGATATCCTTCAGGGGTTTCGTGAAGATCTGGGAGCTTGTGGTTTTTTGCTGACTATTTTGACTAGAGTACTTGCTATTTTTTTCAGAAAATATTGTATGTTAATGATACGTTATTTTACGAATTTGGAGAGGAACTGCGTAATAGATGGGAGTCATTAATTTGCAGGTCTCCAAAACAAATACTGATTATTCTAATGTATTCTACAATGACAGAGTGACATTGTACAAACACTTTAAATATTACGCATGTCTGTAGGTTGTTTTTAATCGAGAGTACCAGTATTAAGTCTTTGGACAAAACTTTCCTAGGCCATTGTAAAATAAAGTCAAAAAGGTGAACAATTGGAAACCCTCAGTACAAGTTAATAATAACTTTACATTATGTGGTGTATTGACAACAAGTTCTGGTTAGAGAAACAATAATTTGGATCTTACATTTATCACAGTGAACATGCATTCAAACAGTTTATGATGCATTCAATAAACTTTATTAAATAATTACACATGTTTATTGTGTTGATGATTGTTTAAGCAACAAAGGGCAGGATGTCTTTGATTTAAAGACCTTTATTGTGTTTTCTCAAGTTCATGAATTTGGTTTAGTCTCTAGTAGCTGAATTTAAAATCAGACACTTAAAAGCATATTGAGGCAATAATTTGACTCCCAAGTTTAGAAGAATCGAAGACAATTTGTTTTAAAAATGTGTCAATTTGAATGCAGTTTTTGATTAGTATGTTAAAGTATGTTAAACACTTGCATATTTTAAAATGTCTTAAGATAACCGATTTAAATAATATTTTGAATGTCTGGATTCATTTTTGTTCATTAAATAACAGCTTACATTCGAATCATTTTATCAAGGAAATTCTGACAGGTTTAGTCTATCTCAAAACATAAGAAAGTCAAACCTCTGTCCTTCTTTCTCATATGTAAAACATGAGAACATAATGTAGCAGTAAAAAGAGAATGACATTTTCTGTACTTCATGCAAGTTCCTCCTTTCATTCAGAAATTGACATAATTGTTATATTAGTTTAATGCTTTAATAAAAAAGTTAATAAGTTGTTATTTCTGAATTGAAGCGGAAAAGTGAAACCGAGAACTTAACCTACATCATAGGCTTATGTTTTTGGAATTTAATTTTGCTATTTTAATTAGGCGCGATTGGGGGACTTAATTGTCTAAAATATTGACAAAATTAAGAGTGTAATAAACCTGCATTGAATGTTTATAAAAACATTTGCATAAGCTTCTCTTGAACGTACATGTAATAACATTTAGGGGCGCCAAACGGGGAACCATATTGTCCGGAATGGCGAAAATACACGAACTATTGCTTGTAAGCATAAAATCAAAAAACATTTTTTGGATTTGATGGAATATCGATTTTAATTCACTCGTGATTAAAGCATAGCTATATTTTTACTCGTGGCTATTTTCTTTGATTACCAGTGAATTAAAATCGATATTCCACCAAATTCAACAAAAATCCTCCATTTATTAAAGTATGATACGTTCTATGAATGGATTGTTTTTTGAAAAAGTACAGATAGAATTTCAATAATCTTGCGTTGACGTCACCTTATGACATGTTTCTCATATGTGGTTTTATCAACTGGCATGCACAGGTTAAATGTGAGGACGTCAACATGTCGTTTTGGGTTATCAGTAACATATATCTTGACAATGTCAAGGGTCATGTTGTTCACAATATATAGTCATCTCAAACTAGAAAGTAACAATCTATTCTTGAACTTAGTTATCAGCTAAGTTACATACTAAATATAAAGCAGTCTGTGGACTACGATTTTACATTGTTTTATTCTGCTTTGCTTTTTGATGTACTGTTTACTAGTCTGTCATCTTTTTTTTTGTCTGCAAAAAAATGGAAGCCGCAATTCAACTGAACACTGGCGTTTTATATGTAAAAGAATTTGCTTTAGTTACAACTTACATGCTTTTTTCTTTAAGGTATGATTTTAATTGCTATGGCCTTTTCTTTCCAACCATATATATTTGATATATTTGAAACACTATTGGACGTTTTTCACATTTTCATTACATTTCCTCCTGAAATGCATTAAAATTATCTGTGATTTGCACTTATAATGCTACTTTCTCACAGGTAAACACGAGGGAATAACGTTGAAATTATTAATTTGCTTATTAAATCACGTCCCATGAAGCTGGGACGCTGATTGCTAGAACGCCATTGATGCACGCCTCACATGTAGTTTGTCGACGTCTACATGCTCTTTGATCTCTGGCTTTCTGTTTATGACTTGATGTCTGTGGAAGGTTTTCTTGAAATCTGATATTGCCCACGGTTTCCAAGGGGTCAAATTGCCAGACGTTGTATATATGTGTGTACTTAAGCGGCATGGTGAATCATTTGCAACTGTTTTACGTTGGCCAGCTGCTCGTGATGACTGACACGATGTTGACCATACTGATCTGTCAGTCCTTGCCATAGGTGTGTTTAAGTCATTCCGTCGGTGCTTATGTCCATTTAGTTCAAACTGGTCACGTAGCTGCAGTGTGCAATAACGAAAACACAAGTATGTGAGCAGTCCAAGAGCTGCAGCAGCAAGGTGTAAAGCAGTAACAAACCATGCAATATTTTCAGGCATATTAAAGAATGTCAATTCTTCAGACGGTATATACGATTCAAGAATAGTGTAATTGCCAGGCATTACAACTATTGTAAAAGGAGACGAGTCCGATAAATTGTTTGCCTTGTCGCGAACATTTAATGTGTTTCTGAACGTGGATCCCACTGGCACAATAGACAGGTTTATCAGTGTGCGCACAACTCCGGCGTTGTCAATCAGAAATGAATCAATATTCTCAGAAAAATAATAAGATAGACGTTTGTTTTCTATCGAAATATCATGATCAACTGCTATGGCATAGCCGACACTGGACAAAATAGGTGTATCCTGTGTCACCACAAAAACATGGCTTGATTTGACAAACAAGGGTCCATTGTCATTAATGTCCGCTACAACGATGCGCAATGGTGCGGTTGCAGTAGCTTTAAGCTTGTCACTGGCTATAACTCTACACGTGATGTTACGTTCTGTAGTCAATAAGTGGTCTACATCAATATTGTACGTCTGGGTTATGTCTGCTGTTTCCACGTTCATTTGAAATATGCTATTAACTTCATCAAGATCGCATTCGAGTGAGTAGGTCACTTGGTCATCTTTATCTTCATCGGATGCCTTAATGATCCCTTTGCTGATCACGCGTCCCTCGTTGCTTTCATTTGTCTTGATCCAGTAGGATGTGTGTTCAAATCTTGGTGGCTCGTTGATATCATTAATGGATACTTTAAAATCAGTACTGAATGTATTATGTCCATCAGAAACTGATGGATATAATGTGACGTCTGATTCTTGTAACGATTCATAATTAATAAAGGACCGAATATAAATCTCTCCAGATGTTTCATTTATTGTGAAAAATGGAAAGAATTCGCTGGGTTGAATTTGAAGTGCAAACAACAAATTATCAAGAGGATTTACATCAGAAGCTAACACATGTAAAACAAGTGTTCCGACTGGTAGATTTTCTGCAAGGTCGATTTTGAGATTATCTGGTATGTTGTATATATACGGCGGCGTGTTGCGGTCAGATACGCTAACAACCAGTTGTTTGGGAGGCGCAGTGTTGTACGTATCACTAGCGACAATGTGTATTATGTACATGTCCGACATAGCGGAGAAAAGATTACCAACTACAATAACAAAACCGGCGTTTGTTACGGTAAATGGACACGGAAGTGGTTCGCAGGTCGAATTGAGAGACACCGTATTTCTCTCGGCGTCTTCAACTGTGATCCGATATACTGAATCTCCGAAGTTAACCCTTATTGAACTGACAGATACAGTTGCTGGAAGATTTTGAATAGTTGGCACTTGATTTGGCTCTACTAAAATGTTGACCAAACCAGAATCGGAATCGTGTCCGTTGAAACAATGAATTGTAAGGACATATTGTTGAACCTTTTCGTAATCCAGACTATGAGTTGCCTTCAAATATAATGATGCTTGAAATCGATTTGACTTGACCGAAAAGAAAGCCGATTCTTCTGTTGGTTCTACAGACTTAACATCACATATCACGGGTACAGAGTCTGCGACTGAGATATTAAGTAAAGGCACCTCGACCGATCCAATATCCTCGCGCACGGATACCGAAGCTGGTAGATTGATAATGGCAGGCTTTGGTTTTTTAACGACAACATTCAATAGAGCAGTGTCTGAATAACCGCAGTGGTCGGATACTGTAAATACTAAATTATATTTGCCAACAGGTGGTGTCTTCGCTAGGTAAGCTGTTAGAGTCGACCTATTGAACTCGAAGTGATTCATATTATCATTCATGGTTATTCGAAACGTTATTGGCACTCGGTCATCCACAAAGTCAACTAATTGCAAACGATAAATATCTGAACCAACTGTTAAATGCTCAAATATTTCAACATCAGCGTCTAAGTTTTTGAATTTAGGTGCAACTCCCTTTGAAACAATCGCTTGAATGGCATATGTTCGCGACTCAGTTGCTAGTACCTGGGACCAGTCCATCTCGTTTTTGACGTCAACGGGCGTGTTAACAGAGTTAATTAAAATGCCTTGTCCGGTACTATCTATTTCAAATGCCACCATCGCTTCCTTTTCATTATACCATCCAATGTGGTCCCCAACATCAACAGCTAAGTGTTTGTCAAATGTAGTCCGTACAACGACCTCGCTGTCCTCTTCGCCTGTGTTGTAATGAGTGGCATATTCACCACGTAGCGTGTATCGTCCTGGGCCAGTTTCTCGCCAAACCTGGAATGTTATGGTGCCTGGATTTTTTATATTAAATTTCCATTCGGATATGTATCCGCAACACTGGACAATAGATTGCTGGTCTCGGAGCATAAATAACTGACCAGAATTCTGGTCAACCTCATCGCCAATTTGAGAAGGATCGTCGGCACCCAGTATGTCACTAATATTGCAAGGAGTGCCTGAAAATAAACGTGTATATGTAAGAGGTATTCGCGAAATATACACACTTAATGTTTTACAAAATAACATGTTTGGCCCGATGTATAAGGTAATGCAGAATGCATATTCTTAGCGTTACATTTATAAATTATATCTTAAAAATAATATTTAATTCGTTTTCCGAAAAACAAACGAACACATTTTCTTATAATTACCTTCACTAATTATAATCAATCCAAATAGAACTATACATTCTACGCCAAACATGACTGCTTTCTCCAGCAGCAAAAACTGAGTATTTTTATTAAGAACCCCCATTAAATTCCATTCGAATATTGGTTTCCAGAGCTTCATATACCTATGTGATAAAATGCAATAATGTCGTCGTTAATATACATCTTGTTAAATGAAGCATCGTTAAACGCTAGTTCGAACAGTTTATGACTAGGAAATTTGCATTTCATTTTCCCGCCCCAAATGAATTGAGTGACGAAATTCAGTATTGAATGTAAATTTATTGTTAAGAAGCACAAGTCAAAACACAGAGTTAAACGAACTTAATTTTGATTATACACTCCATACAAGTACACCTGCCTTTTGGAAACATTGTATTCGTCGGGAAATAATCTAAATCATATTAAATGCGTATTTCTAGAAAAAAACTCACATTTCATTAGAATTGATGCTAACGTAAAAGAAATGATAAAGCCATTTTAAAACAGAATATATCATTTTATAATGTGGTTACTTTGTACCACTGCATAACCACTTGATAAATTAAAGACGGACATTTTGGTAGATCAGATCGGCGAGTTATAATGTTTTGTTAAATCTATACGAATGGGTTAATAAACGACATTTATAAAAGCATATTATACATAATAATAACATTTTGGCTGAATATGATGTAACATGGGCCTGATATATTTGACCAAATATAGCATGTTAGTGCTTGATAATATTTCTATTATTTATAGTGTTTGTCAAAACTGGGAATATCTTCAAATAATTCATAAATTATCATCTAGAAATGTTATTTGAATGTATCCACACGATAAGTATTAATGCAAAGCATCAAAGGGCGCCGGGAATTTCAGTGTAAAAGGCACTCCATGAAGTTACATGGAACGATTTTTTTCTACTGTAAATATTAATATATTGGCCTATTATTTTAAACAAAATAGAAAAAGATACTGGTATAACCATTATCTATGATTTTGTGTTATAACCCCCAAATAACCATTATCTATGATGTTGTGTTATAACCCCCAAATAACCATTATCTATGATTTTGTGTTGTAACCCCCAAATATTTCATAGTTCATTTTATTTACATTGGTTTACTTTTTTTACTGGCATCCGTGTGCAATTTTCATTTATGGAACAGAACTGTGTAGGTTTTAACAAATCTGCTTCATCTTGTAAGCGTTATTTCATATTTTTCTCAACTTCAAGGGGAGATGATTCTGAACATATTCTTACGTTGCTCATTTACGATAGGGTTTAAGTACTCATTGATATGAAAACACTGTAAAAGTTGTAATGTGTTAACGACCCCCCCTCCCCCCCCCCCCCCCACCCTCTCACACATATATTTCATGGGCATAATAAAAACAAAAAATGGTTACAATAAAACAGCATATTTATTTAAACTAAAATGTCTACATCAAAACAAAAAGTTAACATAGAACACAAATAAAATAATTTGATTCTACTGGGGCTCGAACCTTGGTGTTGTATGCAGATGACATTGTGATTTTCGCAAATTCAGCAGAAGAACTGCAAAAAAATTTAGATTTTTTATCGACATATTGTAACAGATGGAAATTAACTGTTAAAGGGATCTTTTCACGCTTTGGTAAATTGACAAAATTGAAAAAAGTTGTTTCAGATTCGCACATTTTCGTTTTAGTTATGATATTTGTGAGGAAACAGTAATACTGAACATTTACCATGGTCTAATATAGCCATTATATGCATCTTTTGACGATTTTAAAACCTAAAAATTATAAAGCGTTGCAACGCGAAACGATTGAATAATTTGGAGAGTTCTGTTTTTGTCGTTAAATTTTGTGAAACTACGAAGATTGCTTATATAAGGTATAAAATACGTCTAGCATGTGTACTCGGCGGAATAGCTCAGTAGGCTGAAGCGTTTTTACTTCAGGACTCTGGCAGGTCTCCAGGGGTCACTGGTTCGAAACCTGCTCCGGGCAATGTTCTTTTCCTTTTTTTAATTTTATTCTTGATTTTTTACTGGAGCTTTTACGATCCAATGTTTACATTTATCAATATAAAGCATTTAATGAATAAGTTAAAAAATGCCAAAATCTGTGAAAAGGCCCCTTTAAAAGAGATAAAACCAAAGTACTTATATTTAGAAAAGGTGGTAGACTTCCAAATAATCTAAACTTTTATTATGATGGAAACCACATAGAAATTGTGAATACGTATTCTTATCTCGGTATAATATTTACATCAGGAGGTTCATTCACGGAATCACATGGGACATTGTCTGGTCAGGCTCTTAAAGCGATATTTACACTCAGAAAATATTTGTACAGTTACGTTAATATTACTGTTGAACATATGTTAGATCTCTTTGAAAAGATAGTTTAACCAATACTGTTTTATAGTGCTGAGGTTTGGGGATTTGCTCGAGCAACGCCGATTGAAAGAGTGCATACAAAGTTTTGCAAGTTTGTATTAGGTGTTTAATGTAACACTCAAAACGATTTTATTTATGGTGATCTTGGCCGAATGGATTTACATTCCCAGAGGCTTGTTTGTATTATTAAATATTGGTTGAAGATCACTGGCTGTAGTGATAGAAAATATGTGTCATGTATTTACAATACTATGTTAAATGATATTGATTATAACCCACGTAAGCAAAACTGGGCTTCACTAGTTAAAGATACATTGTGTAGCTTAGTTTTCTATCATGTATGGCTGCAACAGAGAGTTGGAAATAATAACCAGTTCATTAGTGTTTTAAACAACGTGTTAAGGACATATTTGTACAGGATTGGCATAGTAGATTGGAAAATTCATCTCGAGCGATATTCTATAACACTTTCTGTAATTTCCAATTTCAACCATATCTTAAACATGTAAATGTTAAATGCTATAGAAATGCTCTTACAAAGTTACGAATGTCATCACATAGATTAAATATTGAAACAGGTAGATGGAATAGAACGCCAAGGGAACAAAGGCATTGTAACAAATGTAATAAATTAGAGGACGAATTTCATTTTCTTTTTGGGTGTAAGTTATATGATAGTGTACGAGGAAAATATCTTAAGCATTATTACTGTCATAGACCAAATATGTTTAAAACTGTCGAGCTGATTACAAATGATAAGTGTGAAATATTACGAAATCTAGCTGTTTATGTAAGCAAAGCCTTCGAACTGAGAAAAGCACATTAATAATGCATTAATATTTATATCGTTTATTGTATAGTATAAACTATAATTCACTATCAGTTTCCTGATTCACTTGCCCGACTATCAAAATTGCAATCGTTGTGGGTGTAACTGGGGTCTCTGCATTGCAAATATATGCAGAAATACTTATCAGACACCATAAAGCCAAAGTATTTAGCGCCATACGTGTATTACATGACTACATATAAATTTTAAACTATGCACACAGGGATTTATAAAATAAGAATCGTTTTAACCCATGGTGATGTATACATATTGTATAATATTAGTGTGGTAGGATCATATGCATGTACAAGATAGATCCATTATTGGATCCATTATTGGATGTAGTGATGAAACAAGATCAATAATTTCAGTAAAGTATACTGCAACAAAAGGATACAATCGGTGATTAAGATTTTCAATATTTTGTTTTGAATCTCGAATCTTAAACCATATCAACTAAGTCTAGCAGTTTTGGGTATACTGAACATATCATTTAGTAAGAGAGAAAACTCTTCTGTTCCTTGTGAGAATGATTGGAAGAGTTAGCTTTCTTTTCTGCACTCGTTTTTCTAATAATCGCCTTATTTCGATGATAACGGGGTCATTGATGAAATAGTTTATTCAAGTCTCATCACCTTAGAATTACTGTACTTATGTTTTCGTAATGTAATATGAATATTAAATCATGTTATGTGAATATTACATTAATATATGTCTATTCAAGTCTCATCACCTTAGAATTATTGTACTAATGTTTTCGTAATATAATATGAATATTACATCATGTTATGTGAATATTACATAATTATATGTGAAGAACATACAGTTTGTTAGAAAATTCAATGATTTTGAAACTGTTATTTTTATTAACACTTTTTATAGACCATTTTTTTCAAATAGAAATATTGAAATATCAAATTAATATATGCTGTGTAAATACTGTATGTTTCTTTAGAAAATTGATTTTGAATTTTGAGTGGATGCGATATGTAGTATTTAGTATCAGAACATTATCGTTTATTCAACCATAACGTTTTTTATGCAACACCATGTATTATGAATATATGAATGATATGATATATGTTGAACAAAGACCATAACGGCCTATTTCAACTGCGTAAATGTATTTGTCGAAATAAAAGTTCTTCTATTAAACGAGCGATATATCTTTTTAGAAAAGTCACATAAGTACTCAATTAGCAAAAGCAACTTCAGTGAAAATCATTTAACCCGCCACCTCAACCGAACATGTTAATAAGTATCGATTCGTTTTTGCTCAGCATAATTATCATTAATGTCATCTCATTTGCTCTGATGGCAGATTGACCCATTTATCTCGTCAAGAAACCGTTATATCACCTGAATGCCGACGGAATGTATATCCATCGCCGAATACGGATCAAGTTCTCTGTTTGCTACAACGGTTTAAACTTCTTGTCAAAATACCCACACCTTATTTGTCACAAACAAGTTTTATACTTTTTGATGAGGTAATTTTATAAAGGCAGTCGCTCGTTTTGTTTAATGTGATGCTTTTGCAATGCATGTGTTTCACGTGCAGTTTGAGCTTAGGTTCAATTACGTGGCTGTTTAACGATCGAATAGTCTCTTGAGGTTAAATTACATTACAACACATAAAACGACATTTTGAGCACAAAACATTATTTAAGCTTGGTATGGTTAATGCAATGGATTCGAGCTTAGACCGCTTCGAATCATCCTGAACCTCACCTTAAAGCCGTAATATGTAACAAAGGCACACAAGAAAACCACTATTACTATTTGATCCAACACATTAACAATTACATTTTAGAAAAGAATCGAGTGAACGATTGGTTTATTGAATATTTGCAACAACACATTTGTAAATTTATAATGTCTTATACTTAAAACGTGTACCAAATTGTTTATTTATAATATATATATCGTTTATATTAACACATTGCAGATATGACAATTGCAAGTATTTGAAATCGTAAAGTAGTGGTGAAAACACATTTAAAGTCCAGTTACAATTTTGTGTTTAATGTGTAACGATTGGTTTTAATGAGCCATGCATAATGTTATTGATATTATTGAAAGTAGCATTAACTAGAGGAAACAAAATGGCATTTTCATGATTTAATACAAATGGCAATTGAGTTTTAAATGGACGTTCGCACGCTTCATTTGATCGGAAGTGTATGTACAGGTACATTAATACATGATTTCTGACCTTGATGAGATTATTATTGAGTTACCATCGTTCTTATCCACCTTTTTTGTTTTCTTTAGAATTAAGTATACCACCAAATGTATTAACTAGACAGAGTTGAAAATCGGGTCGTAATTTAAACGTATATTGTATAAATAATAAGAAAAATAGTTTATAAAAATATAATACAAATATTTCAACAAGATTCCATTCATCTTCAAATAAAGACTTGACCACAAGCACAAAACGAATTTTATGTACTTGCTCAAAGATTTTGGAACTTGTTTAAAGCTTGTCTTTAAAGGACCTTTTTAGGTTTTGGTAAATTGACAAAATAAAAAATAAAAACAATAAAATAGTGTATCAGATTCGCAAGTTTTCGCTGTAGTTATGATTTTTGTGAGGAAAAAGTAATACTTCACATTTACATGCTCTAAAATATCCACTATATGCATCTTTTGACGATTTAAAAACCTGAAAATTATAAAGCGTTGCAACGCGAAACGATTGAATAATTTGGAGAGTTCTGTTGTTGCCGTTAGATTTTGTGATAGACTTGACTCCAGGGGTCTGTGTTTCGAGCCCAGTTGAAGGCAACTCTTTTCTTTCTTTAATTGTATTCTTGTGTTTTTGTTACTGGAGCTTTTTAGATCTTATGTTTACATTCATCAATATAAAGCATTTCATGAAAGACTTCAATACATGCTAGAATCTGTGAAAAGGCCCCTTTAAATGTCTTAAAGTGTTAATCGTTGGGAACTAAAAAGCTCAATTATCACAACAACAGAAGAATTTCTGAAAGAAAAAAGAGTCATCAAAGTAGGTTTCGAACCGCGTTCCGACCTATCTTCTCGGCCAATCAGAATAGCATTCTATAGCATGTCTAAACAAGCCACTTGTGTATGGAGTATTTGGCAGCATTTGGTATGATGTTTACTTTAAAGCATGAACCTATAGGGATGTAATCTCTATCTTATGCATGGGGTTTAGGTCGAAAGCAGGCCACCGGAACACGCTTTCTACCGGTGTCTGCGTTCAGCTGATATGCATTTTCTAGTAAGTGTGTCTTATATCTTATTTGTTGCGATTATTGAAAGAGGACAAATACGAGGCTATCAAATTCTGAAATAAAGGATAGGCAAGAAAAATGCTTTGGAATTAATTATATATGTAATGGGGTCGTGTAATAATTTTATTTAGTGTAATCTAACCACGAGGAGAATATTAGTTGTTTGCAACAGTACACTCTGGATCAGCAGACGATTTATTTCATGCCTATCTTACGGCAATCTGAACGCATCGGACAGTGGGCTACACCACACCGCCGATATGGCGGAATTGTCCGAGGTGTCCCGATTGATCTTACGGAGGAATCCGAGATAGCCGATGTATCACGATTGGCAACAGTAATGCTATATTTAAGAGGTCAAAATTTAGCAAATGTATTCGACCTTGAACTTCCGTGTTATCTGAACGAAAATACGTGAGACATTTAGATCTATACGAGAATAGTAGAATAAATAACTCCATAAACATAAAAGTTAGGTTTACTGCAGTCGAATTACAAAAACTATGCCGCTGTGTTTTATTTACACAAATTTAAAAAGCGAATGTTTCGGCGAGGATTTTGAAGAGAATTTCATTTCATGTTTGGCTGACACATTGAGTAAACCAAAAGATGTGAGTATTATCTGGTATTATGAAATGTTGTGACGATAAAGTTTACTTAAGTAAAGTGGTAATGGTTAAATATGTTTCAATATATGCATGCTTGTTAGAAATGACGCTAGTTTTTAATTAATATAAGCTTATGTTAAAGATCAAGGAACTTTGTAACAACATAGAAAGTAGCTATTTATACTTTCGGTTTGCTAAATACTTGTATGATATCGACGAGAACTAGAACTACAGTTTTTACTGTTTTTTCCTCTGTCTATATATTTAAACGTTAAATTAGTGCATTTTTAATATAAAGCAAACACATTCCTATAGATATACAGTATGGTAGGTTCTTGTCGAGTGAAATCACGTTATAGAACGCCCTCTCACATGATGCAGTCGTTACGGAAAGTTTTAGGCTATTTATAGAATGCAAATCTTGATTGAAATTGCATAAGAATCTACGACTTAAAGGGGCCTTTTCACGTTTTGGTAAATTGACAAAATTGAAAAAAGTTGTTTCAGATTCGCAAATTTTCGTTTTAGTTATGATGTTTGTGAGGAAACAGTAATGCCACAGGTATTGGGCGCGTGGACAAGCCACTTTAATACTATCAATATGTCATAAAACATTTTTTTTCATAAATATATATATATATTATATCAGATTTTTTTTTTTTTTTTTTTTTTTAAAGAAAAAAATTGTTTTATGATATATTGATAGTGTTAAAGAGACTTGGCCACGCGCCCAATACCTGTGAGTAATACTGGAGATTTACCATGCCCTAAAATAACAATTATATGCTTCTTTTGACGATTTAAAAACCTAAAATTTATAAAGCGTTGCAACGCGTAACGATTGGTTCGAGCAGGCTTTTTGCCCTTTGTTGATTTTGTATGATTGAACTTTTCCGGGCTATAGCTCAGATAACATGTCAATAGACCAGTTAACGAGTGACTGTACGCGCACCTTTATAGTTTCGACTCCGCCCATTGGTTTGCAAAAAGCGTAGTATTCACACAAGCACATATAGAACAAGTTCGTTATCAGTATTACAGTATGAAGTTATCAAAAAAATAATCGACACGCATCTTCGTGACCACGCATCAACACATATTAGCGATCCTTTTTCCATAAGAAAACCCCGAAAAATTGATCAACTTACAGAATAAAATTAAGGAACGTTAAAAAACAAATAAGGATGAAAAAAAATCGATTCCATGCACACAATATATACTGACTGACTGTAATGGTATTTGTGTTGGAAAACTAACACTGTAAAAAAATGAAATAAATTTTCGTGAGTAATTTAATTGCTTTGATTTAGTAAAATGATTGATTTGTAAAAAATGACGTTAGTCATCAACAAAACCGCCGTTATTCAGACAAAGCTCGTAGTTACTAGTTTTACAAATACGACCATTCACAATACGTAGAGACGTCGTAGATTTGCAAAGATCTATCAATTTATAATCGTTTACTATTTTGAACATTATTGGCCGAGACCCGTACGGCGGTATACTCAGGAGCAAAGTCAGGTTAGTCCAATGAATTATTTACACAATCATTCAGGATCAAAATCATTTTTAACAATCTTTCTGTTTAAATCGCCACATATAAATGCACACCAAATATAATAATAAACAGGAATATCATGTTCAAAAGTATCAAACAAATTAATGTTACAAACTTATTTGCCCGAATATATTCCCCGCATGAAAACACATCTTCAACAGTAATAAAAAACAGGTGATCGAATTTAATCCACATAATGGTGTCTTTATAATTTTTGACTATGTTGCCATTTTTAAATTATCATTAAAAAAATACCCCCCCCCCCCCCCCTATTTCTTTTTTCTGAACGATTGTGAAACTCTATAAACTGAGTGAAGTGTAACCATTTAAAGAAATATTGCTATTGTTGTTGGTGCAGGATGCATTAAAAAGGCAAATGCTGGAATAAGCAATTATATTAACAGAATTGGTTGCTTGTTCTTTGTCCATGCACGTTCCATGAGAGAATCGACAGCTCACCCTTAGCGTCCCTTAGTCCCCGACCGATTGGCCGTCCTCGTGTTTGGGTATCATAAACCAGCAAGGCCCGTTTCCCTTTGTCCCTAGCGTACTTCGTTAGTTTACAAAAAATCGGATGACCAGGTGACCGATATACTCGATAAAACCGGATGGCATCCACCTTTTATGTAAAGAGCTTTTGGACTGACTTTATTTGTTCTCCCCGATTGCGCTCTGAAACTTCCGCGGCTAATTTCTGATCGAGCTGTCTTCCGGATTTTTTGCAAATATAGTTTTATGCCTAATCGACTGCGATTTGTGGTAGGATACCTCCTCCGTCGGCTCGTTCCGTTGTCTCCTCAGCTCGCTTACCATGGTAAACCCATATCGACCAACTATACCCTGTCTTTTAAACGGCTCACCCGCTCTTCTTTGGCCTTAGCCTGATCCTCGATTGCGACCGCTACATTCCTTATTTTTTCTAAGTTGTTATATTTTGTGATACTACGAGGATCGCTGATATAAAGCATAAAATGTATCACTCATTGTATGAGCCCGCATAACTTAGTGGTCTTCTTTTACTGCAGGGGTTAGTGGTTCGAGACCCAGTTGAGGGTTTCTTTTTTATTTCTTTTATTTCTTTAATTTTATTCTTGCTTTTTTTACTGGAGCTTTTTTATCAAATGTTTACATTTATCAATATAAAGCAATTTATGACAAACTTTAATATCTGTCAAAATGTGTTAAAAGGCCCCTTTAAAGGCAAAAAATACGAGTCCGTTGAGACCAACAAAGTGGTAAGGGCCGACCCCATTATGCTCTACTAATTGAACCGGGTCGACCATATACGCTGAACTTTTAACGAAATAAGGACTGACTGACCCATTTGCGTTTTAAACCCGGAAGGGACAAACAATCATGTGTTGTAGTTTTATGCTTTGTACGATATTATACTTTCATAATCAATGTTTGCTGTTTTGAGATTTGAGATTTTAAGCAAGATATTCATGTTTCAAGGACCCATTTGCTTTATAAGTATTACATTCAATTTAAAATGTTATCAACATACCCCAACACGAGAACCTAGCAAATACAGTGTTCGTACGTCTTTTTTTGCGAGCAGGACATCAGAAATATTCTTAAATCATAAACATACGACCGGTTGATGATTATTTTCTACAATTGGATTAGATAAATCATCGTTACTTTTTCAAATATGACCACCGCTTCCAGAATAAGACAGTAAAATGTGGGCCCATGTTATATATTCAAAACATTGTCCAAGTGATATGAGCCAGTCAATGGGAAAAACAGACTTGCATGTGCGTCAAGTATCGTCCCCGATTAGCTTGTAAAGTTGGAACAGGCTATTATTGGAATATACTTTCCGCTTGTATGGAATTTTTTGTATAAAGGATGTTCCTTCTCGACTAAAATGCAGTAGAGGGGAAAGTGTTGTCCCTGATAAATGATATTATCTTTTTGAATTTTGCAAGTTTGTCATAACTAGAAGATAACATGGGTGTCGTTTCTTCATGTAAGTTGTGAACTGCTGTCGACCTTACCGCACCGCTGAGGTTCCTCTGAGTTCGGAGTTGAAGATCATGATCGTAATATTTCACTGAATTGAGGCAATCAAGCTATTTCCTTACTATATACATTGGGCACTACGTTATTTATTCTCAGGTCAAAAACGGAGATCTTAATAAATTTGGAATCAACACATCCTCCTATCTTGTGGGAAAAACGGCACCCGTACAATCGGCTCCTTGCGTTTTTTGGCATTCCGTGACAATCTGCACCACGTAAATTTGTCGACCAGGACAATTGGCCCCCGATTTAATTGTCTACCCGAAACCGGATACCATTCTCCTATTCAAAATGTAGGCTGTATTCAAAATATGAATAACACTGCCCGCTGTGTGTTTCAGCGGATAACAGTTATACTAAACGCAGGCTCACGGATGACTTACGCGGGCGAAAAGCAGGACGGTGTTCTGTGTCAGATCCACTCCATCGGCGTGTTCGACCAGGAGAGGAACCCGGACTACTTCCACAAACTGTGCTCGTGGTTGAGCGCCGAGACAAAGCTGGAACCTTCGAGGTCAGTTGGGGTGTCAAAAATATCATAGTTGCATTGACGTCCAACTCCACCATAAATCATGTTATATCCCTTTAAGTCTTTAATTATCAAGTAGACATAAATCTATTGCTCCGCATTTCATTTTATGTAGACCGATTTGTCGAAGGATTTGGATTAAATCGACTGAAGTATGAAATAAGGTGCAGTTGTTGACCACCGAAATATAAATCCGTCATTAGTCAACTGAAATTGTCAAATAATGATGTTTTAGCCGCTCAAGATGGTTTTCTAGAGCAGTTATTCAGAGAAAGTAGCGATGGACGAAAATCAAAAAGTTCCACGCATGAATTTTCTATGTTGTTGTTTATTGTTGTATGTAAGTGAGGTACTTACGTCTTGACTATTGTCAATGATATTATTAGTGCCATTGAGTAGTTTTGAGATGTATCTGTTTGATTAGTCTATGTTTCCGACAATAAAAACTTTTGTATGTTATAAATGTAATGTTCGTTTTTTATTTATAGAAAAGTGACCATATGTTTATAATGAATAAACTTCTGTGCGTGCAATATGCGTTTAATATTGTTGTCCCCTACCGGTTTCCCCAGACGGGATTTATGGTTTGCGCTCTGTGCGTCTGTTTATCTGTCTGTCACACTTTTCTGGATCCTGCGATAACTTTAAAAGTTCTTCATATTTTTTCTTGAAACTTGAAACATGGCTAGATGGCAATATGGACATTATGCACGTCATTTCATTTTGGTCCTACATCAAAAATTCTGGTAGCTATGTCTACAAATATAAAAAAAATCTAACAATGGTGGAGCCGGTAGGGAACATATATTGCTTGGCAATAGTCTCGTTTATATATGTTATTTATGACGTTTTTAAATATTTTCAGAATCACTTTGCAATTTATTGACCTTCCAGCACACATGGTCAAGAAGGGTTTATGATACACCAGCTGTTATCGAGACATTTGTTTACTGGTTATATGTAATTATTTATAAATGACAATAAACTAATTTTAACTGAAACGTTTAGTATGTCCTTTCGATCGGGTAAGGTAAAGATTGCATTGAAATGGAACAGATAAGTAAGAATTGAGTTCGTTTTTATTTTGAAAGTGTCATTATACATTTTACTAAGTTATCGTTAACGAAACAATTGATACAATCTGTGTGTAGTTATCCCATATATGTCATGGACTAATGTACACGTTATTTGTTTATTCCTTGAATGGTTGAAAGGCAATATTCTTGTGTATTTTTATCTATTACCGATCGATGATCGCTAATGTTCGAACAATATTTTCAACGGTCAAATATTAGTTTTCGTTGTGTATCATGAATTACAATCAACCTTTGGTGCACACACTCTTAAGCATTCAGTTCAATCCGGAGACGGCCAATGTGGAATTATATCTTGGCTAAGACACAGTCAATTAGATTGCTTTTTCTCAAATCGATCTTGTAGCCGTTCAATGAACAAATAAAGTTCATTCTCTGTCGGTTTTGGAGTAAATAAAATGGAATATATAACCCTGAGCGTGTTTTACGAGTACACATTTTGAGCATATTTTGGTAATCTCAATCCGCTGTGTTTGTCGTCGGATATCTCTATAATTGTTGATGGTCGTCATTTGCACATACTTTATTAAGATTTCAAAGGGACGCTCAACTCTGACCTATATCAATAGGCATACATGTATTAAAATACTGTTACGAAGAATATGTTAGTTAATATACTGACATAGTAAATCGACCAAGGCATGTCACATTATTATTCAGCCTACCGGGATTGTAAAAAGCACATTGCCCGTTCGTCCTGAAAAGAAGATTCTACGATTGTTAAAAAATACGTTAGCTCATTGTATGTTACTTAGTTAAGTGTCGGATGATAATGCACGACTTTTTTGTTTCGCCAGATGTCCACTTTCAAGTCACTACTTCTAGCAATTTAACACAAAATCAAAAAGCTTAGAGTATTTTGGGGGGTCTGAGTTAAATAAAATTGTTTGAAACCGCTAATTTCAACGCAATAAATCTTAATTCGACGACACGTATTTAATTTAATCGACCAGTCAATATCATAATTGTGTCACGTGCAGTTTAACTGAAAGGAGCTTGCTTCACAAACGGTGGAGCGGGAAGATTGGTTCCCAGTCCATACACTGCGCACTTTTTGAAGTCACATGGACTCTCCTCCCACGCATACCGGACTCCTGCCACCACGTGACTGTGGCCTTGACAACCGGAAGTGTCCAAGGTGACGGATGTTGCGCTGTGACCGGATATTGGGGCTGCGGTCCATCCGTTTCCTGGGCACACGTGGCTTTCAGAGAGTCCACAACATACCTATAGCGATAATGTGTACAACATATAAGTCTGTACAGCGGTGTGTTAACATACAATTAGCTGTTGGCTATGATAAAAATTGTGATTTTATTTAGTAAAGCCACTAGAACGTTTTATTAGTCAAATTGATTTAATGACGTCAATGTTTCCACACTTTGTTGTGGTAAACTATAAATTGTATTTGGGTATTTTCCCACAATCTGAGAATTCGCAGCAATTTGCTTGTTAATGCCCGCAGATGCAATTTCGAAAAGAGGATTTATTTGTGTTCATCTTCCATCGTGAATGTCCTCAGAACAGTGTTTTATCTCAATAATAAATATGTGAACACGTATGAACATTTATCATTTACAAATACACGAATGCGTTCTTAGTTCTTCGGCGAAAAAGTGAATCCCGTGTAGTTTAAATGTCCAAAGTCCACACTACTGAATGATTCTTATTTAATTGAAACCGTGCATAAAAAATCTTCATAGTGTTGCACAAGGTGACATTTTATTGCATAAAATATGAAACATTATCGAGCGTCGTCATCCAAAAATGCGTCTTATGACGTATGTTGATAGCTTATGAGTCCACGAAACCCTGCGTCACATTTTAACAGACTGCTTATCCCCTGAGTAGACTGCGCGACTGCGCAGGATGGCTTGGAACCGCGCGAACCGCATATGACATAAGATCCTTTTTCGCACGACGCCGCTCAAATGAATACCGTTTGCTTTTTTCATTCGCCTTATACAGATGCGTTGATACAAATTCAATAATTAATTTAGCGTCTTGTAATGTAAACCCATTACGTAAACCATCTTTAAATGAAATGGCAAACGCTTAAATTGTGTTTTTTTTTGTAATACTTTTTTTGTTATTATAAAGCTCTTAATTATCCTAGAACTTCGATTAAAATGCGTCAATAGCCGTAAGAAAATTATTCAATGCAATGTCTACAAACATTAGCATATATTTGAAATAATATTTTCTCTAAAAAGTACGTAACATATTTCTCAGCAAATACATATGTGGTCGCGTATCCAATTCGAAATCCAATGTGACTTTCGTCGATTCATTAAATCTTGATTAAGTGTTGTTCGGTTTTGTGGATTTAATTAATTATATTCCGTTTTCATTTTGAGGCAGCATGACAAATATAAAATTGTTTTGCAAAGTAAATATCATTTGAATGTAAACTACCAAGGAAAGCCACTGACAAAAATGGGGATCGAACATGCGACATACCTATGCACACGCTAAATCGAGTCGCTTTATAACACGATCATACTGTGAGGAAAGTAAGTTTTTCTTCTACATCAATCTACAACATGAGTGAAGTCGTATAGATTTTCACACCGCCTTCTGTTGGTTATATATGAAAGGCGAAAATTACCCTATCGTAAAAAACGGTATATAATTGTAACATGTTAGATTCTTCATGGTTAAAACCTTTTTAGGTGAGATATTGTAAATGTGTACACTTTTACAGAAACGCATGTAGACCTACAGTTTAATACATGTTTATGTTAACGACTAATTGTGCTCATTGCTTTATGTGGTAACTTTAATAGGTCGCCGTGGCGAACTGGATATGGCGTCCGCCAAGCGACCCGAGAGTCACGGGTTCGATCCCCACTGTCGGAGCGTTCTTTAGATCCCCCCATAGACACCAAGTACTGGTTCTAGTCCAGTAAGCGGACTAGAGAGCGTTTAAAATAAGCCGTAGAATTTCTATGCAATTGAACTAAAATAAATAGGTTCAAACTAATAGGTAGAGTCCGGGGACGAATTTAAGACTTAAAGGGGTTTAATATACAGATGATAGTAGTGCTACTGGTAGAACTGGTTAGGATCACAAAGTCGATGTACTTAAATATGAAGCACACTTGGAATTGTAAATAACGATAACTAATAAACGAAACAATACCTCAAACCCCGCGGTAGTCCGTACAGATATATCGGTGTTTCCGTTGTCATACTCGACGGTCAGTTTCTGTCCTGTCTGAGAAAAGTGGGTGGGGAAAGGTCCCTTGAAGTCGATATTTTGTTGACCGTAGGCCACACCTCGAGCTGCCAGGGCCAGACGCACGGCTACATCTTCTTTAGTTCGGGGGTGGATGCTTGTCACATAAAGGTATTTTCATAACCGGTATTTCTGATAACTATCGTGCACGTATACTTGTTATATGGAAATTTCTTGTGAATAAACATGGAATTGATAAACCAAAAAATTGATCAATACAGTATTGAATCCCATGTCACAGTTGATATATGAAGAATTGAATCCCATATCATACGTTATGTGTACAGTAATTAATCCCAGTGCATGCTTCATAATAAAATTCCATTTAAGGCGCCATACTTTAATATAGTTTTGTAATACGGCAAGCACAAGTCATAAGTGTTGTCTTTTTTTATAGTAAAAATATCAAATTGGTCCGAGTGGTATTTGTCAATCGCTTATCATCCAAGTAAACGAACACATGCTATCTCATTTGCTACATTGAATAATTAGCCGCCATTCGCAATCCATTTTCTATATGGTGTATTATTTTTACAACCGTAATACGTACGTGCCGTAGGGTGATGCGTAGTCTGGAAGGTCCATAGCAACGGCCATAAACACATTTTTTAGGGTCGGGTTGGGCACGTAACCATATTCCGCCGTCTGTGCCCAGCGAAGATCAGGAAAACCCGTGTGGGCTCCGGTCACGTTACGATTCGGAGCCAGCTGAAATATGCTCATTGTTTAAGCTTACCTGGGCACAACGTGCTCATAAAGAGTTTTTGTGAATGCCCGTCGTGAACCGTGCATCATCGTGCAAGCGTCAACATTTACCATGTTCACAATCTAGATGCCACATTAAGTTCGAAAATGGGTTACGTGTGGTCAACAATAAAGCACTTTCTCAAATTAATGAAAATAAATCGATAATACTTTAGAAGTCACATTTAATGTCAAATCGTCATGAAACTTTGTTGAAAAAATTGTTCTAATGGTGTCTCACAGGAGCTCGAAAATGTTCCCAGTTCGTTGAAAAACATGGCCGACTGGGGGAGGGAATTTTTCCATTATATATATAGCTATACATGTTGTGAGATCTTGTTGACAATCTATAAGTAACACTTTTTGTCCAGTCTTCATGAAAATTAGGCAGAATATTTGTTCTAATTATAGCCTGGTTGTGGTTCGTCGAAAAACTTGTTTAAACATGGTTGTCAGGAGGCTGTGCAGTTAGTCTTGTACGGCTACATTCCAACCTTGATAACAATATTTTAGTTGTATTTGGTCAAATCATCATGAAACTTACTATGAATGTGTTCGTATAATATCTCTTCAGAATGACCGGTTCGTTGAAAAACATGGTCGCCATGATGGGTAATTTTCTTTATATGGCTTATGTGAAACTTTGATATGCTTTTTGAAACATGCCTAGAAAATGTGTTATTATTGGATCGACCAAGAGGGCGACATGGGCGAAAGCAATGCCCTTAGTGACCTTACTTGGCTTGTTCAAAGATCTAACAGACATTAGTTTTGCCATAATTTTCAAGTCATCCCATTAAGAAGCAATACCTGTCCAGCAACCTCCCATATCAAATTTAAGCATAAGTTATGTATTTCTTCACAACCTTTTACAGTCCAATTAAACAAATGCAGTAGATGATCATTCGCTTTACATAATCTATCATATCCTCTATCAAGCTATCGCAAGAATACTCTCTCCAGAGTGCTGTAATTGTTTAGGTACATTATTGATTGATGCCTTCTGAAATCGACAAGGGTTCTGGTATAACACACTTAAATCTTTATTTCACTAAACAATTTTCCCAACTGGGCACTCACATCAGACTCCATTGATATGTTTAGTTAAAAGCTTATTGATTTTCGAGGCATTGTTCATAGTGCTCAGGTGAAGCTTTTTGTGATTACTTTTTGACCGTCGTCCGTCATACACATTACCTTGTGACAACTCTAGAGGCCAAATCATTTTACAATCTTCATGAACTTGGTAAGAACCTTTGTGCAATTTTAGTCTCGGCTTAGTTTGAAACTCGGTAACTAGGTCAACTTGTTAACACTCTAGAAGTCGCATTTTTATATAATCTTCCTAAAACATTATCAACACTTTTCTTTTCTATGATATTTTAGCCGAGTTGAAAAATTAAAATGTGCTCAGAAATTATATACAGTTATTAATGTTATAAAGTAATTTAATTATGTTCAAATCCCCTTCCAAAATAGAACAGTTCCTTCGAATCTTAGATGAGCGCTATAGAGCCAATTATCCTCTTGTTATAACATACCTTGCACTGAGCACCAAAAGTACCTGGTAAATGTCAACGAAAAACAGGTGAACTATTTACGAAATGTTCCCTTATATAACCCTTTACCACTTACCACTAAGATACGGATTCTACTCATGTGTAGTCAATTTGAAAGTTAAATTTAATTAAAAAAACCTTTCTTACTAGATTTTTAAAGTGTTCATTTCCAACCTTTAGATAATGTAGAGCAGCAAACATCATAAAACCTGAACAAACTGCGAGTTATTCGAGGCTGTTCTGGATTGGATTAATGCTGTTTGCACACAGCCATTGTAACTGTGCTGATGAGTGAAAAAAGGGATAATCTAAAAGGAAATACTGTGTTTAAGCTGTAGCATTTTCAAAATTCGCACTAACCTGAATTCTAAAATGTGTTCTCACAATTTTACTATATGAAGTGGTTTAACCACAAATTCTTACCTGGACAAAACCAAACGGGAACGTGTTGCTCGTCTGATTCTTAGACGCCTGGTGGAATTTAGCGCGCCAGTCGCTTATCATTGCCTCGATCTGGCATGCGTACAGCTGCGGCTTACCGGCGTTGGATTCACCTGCAGATTGATGCTTTACTGGTTAGTGGTATATAATTTCGTTAACGCATAACGTACAACCATTGTATATGTTAAATATCATCATGTTTCTAAATCTCAAATTATTTAATTTGGTGTCTATTTGCTTAAGGCTGTCTTAAATAAGTGGTTTTCATGTAAAAAACGATCTATGGAAATAGAGGTTCACAAGCGAGGCGTGCAAAAAGACTCTCCAGACCATTATAGAAGGAGAGTTTCTAACTGTAACAGCTTGTTCATTATAGAAACGTTTGGTCAGGATAGGACTTGTTAATACATGTTTTAAATGTCAATATGTGAATTGTACATACACAATTGTAATATATTTGTATACATGTTATTTTATCTTTTTTAAACACAATTTTAGACAATAAATTTAAATAATTCGATTACATAATTGCCTGCCATGATGTAAGAACCAGAAGCAAAAGCTAACATTCTACCACAAGTATGCTTGTAAAGTGGTATGGTCTTTTTAAAGCTACATCGATAATACACGAGATAAAAAATATTAATGAAGTGCGTTAATTTTGCCAATTTTTATTAATGATTACCCATACAAAAATATATTTCACAAATATGCTTGATCTGTGAGAATTTTCTTGAATAAATATAATACATACATGTATGTTTGAATAAAACTTTTTAAATTATCATTTTGCCAAACTCTGAACATATACATATAGCATCTCAGTGTCCATACTGTATACAAACTTAATTGACATTTTGCTCTCAATTTGGTTTATATACCCAACGGTGTATGCTGATGCTTGTAATACATTGTTTGCCGTATATACAGGCGCATTGTATGTAAGACTTTTTCAATCTCTGTCGTGAAGGTACCGTTCTTTACTAGTTATGTTTTCTTCAAGTTAATAATCTACAAAAGAACAATTTTCATTTAGACGTGCAGAGTAAGCACATACTAAACACGTTGCCATTCCTGTGGTTGACTTGACCATACCTTGGTACCATATAGCACCGAAGATCGTCATTGGCAATATCGGGGCAATCATCCCATTATACAAGACGCTCGGAAGATGTGGATCGATAGCTCTAAAAGTAACGAGGGAACATTCAAAGAAACCATTAAACGAACAGACATGTGTCAAATTGTGTATAACGTTAAATTAAAATGTTCAATATAAGCATTACTTATATTGAACATTTGTATTCAACGTTATATAGTCTAGACCCTAAAAGTAATGACATTTGTGACCACACTCATTAAAGTTAATATTAATTGCGCAATCCCAAATACCTTCCATTATTGGTATAGATATGTGTGATTATATACCGTCTATCATAATATGATTTGAAAAACAAACTTGTGTCTTTTTGCTATTTTAAATCAGCTGTGTCCATTTGTTTACAATGGTATTCTAGTATGTTTTGGTCTTTCTTTGGCTGCCGCGTACCGTTTCTTTTTGTGTTGCGGGCAGGCGGCGAGCGCTGTGGGCGATGACCACGCCTCCACGGGGGTGCCTCCCCAGTCGGTTTCTACCATCCCGAGGGGTTGGGTAACATGCTGAGACAGTTCGATGGCGAACATAAGGCACACGGCTGAGAATGAGTGTGTTGTATTATCTAGAACAAAACAACAGTGTTAAATGATTCTCTAGATCGTGTGATATTGTTCTTTTATTATTGAATACAAAAAGAGTACAAATCCACAAATTTTACATCTAATTTTCTACATTTGATTTACAAATGGATATATTTACATTTTAATAGCTTTTAATATGAATGGCGAATCCTTAACACAAAACATATTATTGGCAAAATATAGGTTATACTAATTCTAAAAACGCCATATTGCCGCTTGCGAAGAAACCAGGAATATCTATCAATGATCCACTATATAATACCCGTTCAATCAAGGGTACAGAATTTAAGCTTTATCATTTCCGCCACAACAAAACAGCGGTACCATGGCCTGGTTTCTGCCATGGAGTTCCAATCAGGGGCTCCTTTACCGTCGCGTTCAGGGCGTTTTGACGCAATTCTGAAATGCGCAGGTTTGGTCTCTGCATGGCTGACGTCACTACGGACGAGTAGTTCCGTATCTGTATTGAACATATTGTACACACTTAGAAAAAAATGCATGCACAATACTTAACGCTCTCTAAACGCGTTAACGTATTTAAACTCCAATCGCGTCGTTAATGACTTGTTTTATACGGTTACATGTATTTAATATCTTAACATTTTTTCGGCGTATCTGTTTAACCAGCTTTTCTTATCAGCTGACCCCTGCGTCCAATGAATTTGAATATAAAATTACTCCATTGTAAGCCAGACACTTTTCTAAATAGAAAACGTACACTTTACAAACAAAAATCACCTTTGCATTAATAGCCTATTTTTTATTGACTTTCAATTTGTTTAAGTATATGGTATAAAAAGGGATATTACAGTGCACTGTGCAATGATGTTAATTGCGCGTTAATCATGAAACAATTGTATGTGTTATGAAAAGTCTTGTGGGGTCGGACAGTTTCACACTCAACTCACGACATCAATACAGATTGTTTTGTCCCTTTAGGTTAAGAAGATTGCCAGCGCCAACGCGTGTGTACTTAAAGGCTATGTTGTTACATTTAGTAATCACTACAGTATCGCATTCTGTGCACGAGTATATTTTAAATCATAGAAGAATTGTTGTTCCAGATCCCGATATTCGTTTTGATCAACATATTTTAAACAGATCTCAAAATTGACCGTTAAACATGTTAAGTAAAAAGCTTTAAACAAGCCGTCGTTTCAAGAGTGGAATCATGATATCACTTTAATGCATTGCTTTCCATTCCACAAGGTATCAATGTTAGTTTGAGGTCAGTAAAAATGTTATATAAACGGTATCGCTTTAAATAGGTGAACTTAAATAGCATTTTGACCAGACAAAATCTTAAATGAAGATACGCGGCGATATTATTTTGGTATGTTAATAATAGTTTTTAACGTGTTTTCAACAATGCCTTGATAAATTCTAGTTTTGATTAATGTAATAAGAATTGTGCAACCATATTGAAAAATGTATTAAGCATGAGCTCTATGATTCACGATACTGTTAACAAATCAAATAACATTATTACATGATGTCTTATATAAATGATAATTAATTATTTTTTGCTATTTCCTCGTCGAAAAAGAAATGTGCAATGTTTTAAACTGTTACCGGTGAATATCGAACTGTTGACCGGTCAACAGTTTGAACTGTAGCCCGCTGGAATAATGACGTCATTTCGTCGAAAAAATGACGTCATTTTACAGTTAAACAGTCAAAATTATTTATTTTATCGATAAGTGTCGTGTGTAAATAAAAAATTAGTTTGCTGTTATTTCTATGTTGGAAATTTGGTCAGGTAATAAAACACTTATTTCATGGATGCTTGGTGAACAGTCCAAACTGTTGTCCCTCGGTATCAGGGCTGACATTTGGAACTGTTGCCCTCAGCCTATCGGCCTCGGGCAACAGTACCAAAGTCATCCCTGATACCTTGGGAAACAGTTTTGACTGTTCACCGCGCAGTCATGAAATAAGTGTATACTGTCTGACTTACAACTAAAACAGGTCTGTTCGAAAAACGCGAGTATAAATATTTCAAAAATGTACGGATGATTCGTGTATGGCCGTTTGACTTATATGTTTTCAATCCATTTTCACTCGTGTTATGTATATCTGTTCTGTATCTTTGGGTAATTGTATGATAAATAATATCTAATAATCGCGAATTAAGCCACAAAATCTGGCTTCGTGTATCATAAGAAGCTATCGAATTTGTTGGAATCGAGAACGATTATTATTGAATGTTTACCTTTGGCGCATTTGAAAATGTGTTGTTTTTCTCATTCAGGCTCTTTATAAGATGTATATTATTTGATATACAATTAAAAAGTATTTTGTTTTGTACATGTTTCATGATTTAAATTTTATATTTATGATTTATTTGATTTCGGTGCAATATAGGTGGGTTTGGAATAATACAATAATTAAACGATAACCACTGAAATTATATTTGTGATTTGTTTGTAGGAGGGAGCGCAATATGACGTTTGTTTTAATGCAAATGCATGTTTCTGGAGTTGATTGTGTTTTGCTAACAGAATCTGTTTTTGTTACAAAATTAATTATTAATGTTAATAACAGAAAGTCACCTGATGTTTAAAGCATTACTGATGATTCATTTTGGTCGTTTTGTGAATTAATGTTTTCAATATACATGCCATATTAATTTTGCAGTTTCAGGTATTCTTCATAGGGCATACTCTTGACATATCTTGAATATTCAACATCCTGACCAGTATCCTTAACAAACCGATTACTAAGTTTAGACCAGGAACTTACATGTGTTTGGTCAAATTGTTTTATTTATGTTCTCTAGAGTTTTTATGTTCACATGAATTAATTAGTTTGTATTTTTATTGACTATGCTATTTGTGGCCATGTTTTTTTTTTTTTTTTTTTTTTCTAATTTGTATTTGTATCATACCACGGCGGTAATTTAAAAACCACACATTTTCCCAGGGTTAGTTGGTGAATTGGTGCTTATTCGAATATACAACTGCAAACTTGAATAAGAGCAAAGAAGGTAATTACTCATCAGCACACATATATGTGACCGGGCCTGGAATCGAACCTGAGATCCTATTGTTTATAAATCTAGAGCTCTACCATCTGAGCTAGCCGGTTCAGTACATGCCTTCTGGGTCCGGTTTAATGAGAGCGACCATGGTCGGGCGACTATGGTTGTACCAGCGAATAATCGTCGTGCGACTATAGCCGTGTTTAATGGAGAGCGACGGTCGTCAATCGACCGCGCGTTGTTCGACATATTGTCGAGCGACCGCAGTCTACCCCTCACACCACGACTGCTCGTCGCTTAACGCTTTGTCGGCATTGAAAACCCGTGCAAAATGAACGCGGATAGTTTCGAGTTGAATCATGGCGGCCTCCATGCGACTTGTTCATCGAATGCGAAGACATTTTCGAAGAGAGCGAGTTTTTAGAGATAGGTTGAATCTATTAGACATGTACAATGATGATGAACTTTTCCGTCGATTTCGCTTACCAAGGAGAGAGCTATTCGAGCTCATAGACACCTTTGCTGTAGATCTAGAATACGTTTCCGAAATTTATACAATATTGTATCATCAATATGCGTATTTCCCATCCAATACACGGATGTCTCGAGCAAGGGAAAGTAATACATATCAGTAGTTTAGAAGAAATGCACTTAATTGATTTACCTTAATAACAATGGGATAAATATGTTTTATGATGCTAAACGTCGCGTCATTTATTTTTCTCCCGGCTTATAAAGAGTAGTATTAATACAAGAGAGGAGTGCAAACTGTTCACTGAAAGTTAAAGGTTAGTCCCACAGGAAGGCAATGCGCAAATAATCCCGGGTTTATGTGCACCAATATCATTCAATAAACTGCTCATTAAGGGCAACTTTCTTTGGAACTTATCTTGGCCTATAATTCGCAAATTGTACACGTACGTTGAGATGAATTCAGTTGAAGGCACTGATTTTACATTCAACGTGTCCCGTTGACGCATTACTCTACATATGGTCCGTGCTCTGTAAAAAGGGGGTTTAATCAATGTGCGTAAAGTAGCGTCCACTATTAGCCTGTGTAGTCCGCACAGGCTAATCAGGGACGACACTGTTTGCCTAAAACAGACTTTTGTTAAGGAGGCACTTTCTTTAAACGAACAATATCATATAATCGGAAAATATCGTCCCTAATTAGCCTGTGCGGACTGCCTAGGCTAATCTGGGACGACACTTTACGCACATGCATTTAACCCACTTTTGACAGAGTACGGCTCATATATATGCTGAACTATATGGAATGACAACATACATGTATATTGATAGCATTCTTTTAAAATTGTAAAAATACACCATGGTATAAAAAACGGCAATACTTATACCATACGCACAAATGATTTATACATGCAGTAAAGTGTAAAGTAAAATGGTGTTGATACTTAGTTACATGTGCACAACTTTAATGTTACTCCAACAATAGCTTCATCACTTCGTGTTTATTTATAAGAAACAGTACCAATTTAATTTTGTAATAACAATATTGAATAAGTCATATAACCTACATCAATATTAATAATGAATAATGGCTTTTAGAAGAAAGAATTTGTGGTTACAACGAATGAAGGGAAAAACAGAAACAAATATCAACAAATAAAGGATAAGTATTTTCCCTCATGAATCATTACGTCATTTTTGTAGGTTGAGAAATAAAATGATATATTGATAAAGACATCAATAATAAAATTAAATCACAAAAATAATGCTAAAAAACACTCGGATTACTAGATCAGTTTCGAGCCATCAATAACCAGACTAATATCTTAAATACAGACAAGATAAGTGTAAGTAAACTTTTTTGTAATACTGACAGATGCTTCAAATATTCATTTGATTAATCTCCTAGTACCGACAGTACGAATTCATGACGTTTTTTTCAGATCAGATGTGAAATATATCCTGTATAAAAATACCGTTTACTTTAGACAAAACAGCATGGTATCAATAAAGCAAATCTCAGATATGTTGACAGTATTATAAAATATGCATGAACGAACTCCCCGAAATACAATTTTCTCAGCACCATGTACCTAGATTTATTTAGAAGAGTCCCATACATATTATTCGAGTATGTGTATCAAGTTGAAGTGAAATTTACAATGGAATATGAATAATTAACAAAACGATCATTGCCCAGATAAAGTTCATAAGTTCAATCCTATAAAATAGAAATATCAACCTTATTTAGATAGATTCTCATTAATATGAATTTTGCAGACGATAATGCAATGTATCAAACCTTTAAGTGCATTAATTATTGGGCAGATTTAGAAGCCAGATATAAAAGAACATTTTAACAAAGATGTATCAGCAGTATGTCTATAATCATTAGTGAATTCCAGAGCTGATTGCAAACCCGTTATTTGGTTTTAAAGACTTCTGTAGACATCCAGACTCCACAATGCAGTTTTTGCACGCGTTTTCCTCGATCTACGAGCATTATTCATTCTATCCTTCCTTCCGTCCGATTTGTCGAGCGCACCAATTCATATTGGTATATGGTGAATATTCATATAAATGTACGGTCTTTAGTACCAACATCTTGAAACTGCGTTGTCAAGTATGTTTGAGGTTCTGCAATTTTGACACGCGAAAGGACATTGTCCAGAGACGCGTGAACCATAGTAGTAGATTTTATTTCATTGCGTCAGATTTTGTATTTGAACATTGAACACTTAATGAATATTATTACAAACACACCTTTGACGAAGAATCCGCAAGCGAATTCTGTTTAAACAAATAATATCATATTATTTTAACAAATTTAATATTTACTTTTCGTGATATGAGTTTTCGCACAATAAATAAAAAAATGTTGATGGCGGAAGTGATAATTTTCTAAAAATAGCGACTACAACGACCGCAGTCGACTGACCACACAGTCATGCGACCACAGTCGCGGCAAATTTCTCCGTGAACGCGACAATTTGTCAGTTGGCGGCCGACAACCGTCGGTCGACTGCACAGTCGCGCGACTACAGTCGTGATATGTAGTTTTTTATTAAACCGGACCCTGGCTTCAACAAACATGGGAAAAGATGGATTAAAGTAAAATTACATAATAATGGCGGTGTACTGACTTGTTTTCTCTGCGTTTAGATTTTGAACATGTTTAGTACCAAACACGTAAAACATGAGACCGAGAATCAATAAAGCGCTGAGAGGATTAACACAACGTTTGTGTATATGCATATTTGGTTTCAAAGACCATAGTTCCGACTGTTACTGTGTACATTCATTGTCTGAATGTCAAACATTGCTTCTGTTTTGACAGGTGAAAATAATTTTTACCGTTATTTTGCCATAAGGGATTGCACGGTTATTCTACCTGAGATATTTGGTACCCCATGTTACTCTGCCCTGAGCATATCCAGACATCGCCGAACAAAACGTCGCTCAGTGTGACCGTGGTTCCATTAGAGGTAACACTTATATTGTGTGGCCCTCCAGCTGGAGTCGCCGGAAGAAGAATTTCCCAGACGCCAGCGCCATTTGCCATTGGAGTACCCACTGTCTTGCCATCTATTACCACTGTGACGGATTGACCGACTGCTCCTCCAGTCCCCCAGATGTGTGCTTGGGCAGGAGCCTTCTGAAGAACCATGTGACTGGCGTAGTAGTTGGCGAAGCGCACCGCAGCGTCTTTTCAAATGAAGGGGAGTTACGTATTTTATTTGATCTTGATAGATAGAACATAAATAGATTTCTCGAGATTTATGTTCCCGTGTAAAATTTGAACAGCGTGAAATTACCAAATATGTTTTACAATATCAATATAACATGTAACCCGCATAGTTTGTCTCTGACTCTCGTTTATCAGACTAATCAAACGGCATTATATAATAATACTGAATAAAACACAATAGAACCATAATTAGTAATGTTATATTATCGTTTACTTAAAACTAAATACTAGTGTTTTGAAATCAGCTTACCATTATAGCAAAACGCTGATATTTGAAGAATCAAACATAAGTTCAGTCGTAAACCGTCCATCATTTGGAATGTCGCATCTAGAATCGCAATCGGAACTCACTCTTGTTCCATATATACTGACTATGTTCCTTTTAAATTAAGGCACTCCTGCTGAACTAGATCTGAACACGCATGCGCCCTAAAACATACATGTGTGCACACATTTGGTTGAGTTTTACCGATAATAAATTTAGTTTGTCCGTGATCATGCTAATGTAATTATTTGCTTCTGGTGTCGTATCGTCCTCGTGAGTAATGCTATTGCCATCAGGCATATCGCTGACAACATGTACAAACAACATTTATTCTGAAAATAGTGTTGTCAGTGTGTGCCAAAAACAGTACGGTGGTATATATAATACAGTACGGTGGTATATAATGTGACGCACTTCAGTACGGTGGTATATATAATACAGTACGGTGGTATATATAATGTGACGCTCTTATGCACACGATGAAATATTTCGCGCAAACAGTTTTCGTTGAATATTCATCCCACTAGAAATTCTGTTGGTGTTCTAACTGTTTAAATAATACTATTAACGAAGCACAATTTAGGCGTATCTAAATCGACAAAGTTGTTGTACGTGAGTGTTTTTATTAATATCGTTACTTTAACACATAACGGTTTTGCATATACCGGTAAGTTCTGCTATAGGTAGCCAGTATACGGTATAATGATCGCGAGTATATGAAGTATTTGTTGCATGCATTGTTGTATGCATCTATCTGGCAGAAGAAACAGAACGTATTGACATCTTCCATTTCTTTGTATAAAACGTATATGTAGAAAGCAAATATAAACAACTCTACCGTATTGGGTTATATTTACACAGGGTTGGCAGTTAATAAGTTATGGTGCTACTCCTGGCCGAGTTATGCTCAGAGCTTTTAAGGAGTGTGTTCGAGGGTGTGACTTAGTTACTCATTTCCATGACTTTTAACATCTTGGCAACGCGATAAACTTACTCGGGTAAACAACTTATAAAGTTGTAGGGGTGAATATAAATAAGTCATGAACACTTAGCTGGGAAACATAGTTTAGTCGTGTGGACGATGAATTAAATCTTTGGAACGAGTTATATAACTCGTGGTTAACACGTTATCAACCAATTAAAACGTTGGAAGTGTCCGATACATATCGCCTAAAACTGTAAAAGCCTTCTTTTTATCAGACGATGACAATGCGTTTACTTTGATTGGATGATTTGATGATTATGTTTAACCTTCCTACGCACACATTTGAATTGAATACCGCCATAAAAAGCTTTATATATTACTGACACTGCTTTTTTTGTTTTAGGTAAACCTGTTGACCTGATTAGCCCCAAATATAATCCCAAGCTAGGTCGCAATTTAAGCTTTCTTAATCCAACGTGCCTTCAAGATTGGTTCTACAAACATAAGCAATTATCAATGTTTGTGTATTCAATAAAAAACCACTGAAATAACGTGCATATTCCACAAACGTTCCTTTATCGACAAACTAAGTTTCCTCAATATAGACTATTTACTTTTTCGAAGAATCTATAGTTTTCAGAATGACAGACAATACACAATTGAAATAACGTGTATATTCGACATATGATCCTCTATCTATATATTAATTTCATAAACCTAATTTATGTATTTTTTCAGTTGTGGTAGAATCAAGATTTAAAAATGAACGTAAACTGGAGACTTGAATCCTTAAAAGTAAGTCTGATCTTGAACAGACTTTAAATGTTCATTTCTTAAACACATCACACAAAATACCAAAATATTTAGCTAGGTTTAATGAAAATCCTATATGAAGATATGGTGAGGACACGAAACGAAGGTTCCAATATTTAACTTTCGAATGAATCCCTGAACTTGAGAGGTTGTGGCTGACCTATTTTTGAACATCGTATCAATCATCTCAGTACCTTACACTTTATCACGAATAGTCTTCAGGTCATATGAAAGATAAAATGCGGACCCGAATAAATTACGGCCTGACGATTGCAACGAAGATTAAAAGCCAGACAAGGTCACTGTGCAAAAGATGTCAAGGAATATATGACCCTCTTGAGAAGAAGTTTAATAACCCATTGATCAACAATCCAACATGAAACATTAAAACTCTCTGCTCAATGCCTTTGCTATTAGAAGAAGAATTAAAATGATGAGCAAAAGAAACTATTCTTGTATGCAACTTGCAGATGTAACAGTACCAACAATATGTGACTTATAACAGCTCATATTAAACCTTGTTGCTGTAACATTTTCAAATCACGAGCAGTCTATAATAATGTGCTGTGAAAATGATATATTAAATAATATAGAAGACATTTTTTATATAATCGTTTTAATATGCACTTTTTATAATTGTTATTCTATTCAAACAGTATGTGTCAACTTAAAATAACTGCATAAATTTGTAAAATAGTAACCATGGTAACCACATAGTTGTTATCATTGTCGTGTTACTAACTCTAGAACATGGATGATTTTATTGTTGTTTGATAGGTTTTAAAAAAGCAGTGTGTAACATTATTTGAAAGATGGAAACGACATTAAACAAAACAGAGGAAATTATGTTTGTCAATGTATGGACTTAATTATGGTATCTGTTTTGAATTCTTAATTAATGTGTATTATCGTTGAATAATTTTTATATCTGAATAGCTAAGAGATTTCAAAAATACAATTTGTAAGTACGTTGTATATTTTGCAAGGTTTAATAAACATAATATTTAATGTCTTAACGTCTTTTAAATATATTTTTTTATTTTCACCTCTTTTAAATAGATTATTTTGTGTATGGACATTGATTTCTATGGTAACAGTACAGTTTAAACATTGAAATACCTTGTAAAGAATCACTGATTATATTTGGAAAAAAAGTAGATGCAAACTTTGGCATATATAGGTACAGTTTGTAAGATATATATTGCAGTGTCCTTAAATATTTTAAATTTGCAAATTGTTGGTAATCTTGTCTAATCCAAATGTTCTGCAAATCACTTTAGCACACATTAATGCCAGTTTCTATTATATTGAAATAAAATAATAGCATGCTACGAATTTGGAAGGAATGGAATATATATTAGCTTATAAATACATAGGTGTAGTGTTTCTATACATTCCTTTCAATTCCATCAAAAATGTTATCATGCTATGATTTTAATAACGACACATTTGTTTTGTGTTGTCCGTCGATAAAGCAGAATTCTCAATAGTTTTTCTTGAAGAAACCGCATGAAGGCATATGTGTCGCATGATCAAATCGGCCAATAATAATAAGGTACACATTGGCCAGTTGAGTAAACTGACCAGCCAGCAGAACGGATCTATCGAGATTAAGGGTCTTCATTATCGTCCTGTTTGTTATTGTAACGTTATCATAACACTATATCTGAAGTAAATTGTACATTTAAGTAAGTTCGTGTACTTAAATTTAATCATCTAACACATGTGTTCACCAAACCTACTAGAAGAGAGTTCAATTAGGTACTGGGTCAGTTTGTTGTCCAACTTGTTATCTAACATCCAGCGGCTATTTTTGCACAACTCGTGTTCATAATTGGTGCAGTACGTGTTAAATGCCCCGTAAGGGTGATTAAAATGTACTCAATTATTGTATAAACTAAGAGATCTTAGTTTCTAATTGAGGGACGCCCATACTTCCTGTGCGATGTTTGCAAACAGCTAGCCAGTTGTCAATGAACAGCCAGTTTGGTGATGTTTGCAAACAGCTAGCCAGTTGTCAATGAACAGCCAGTTTGTCTTGGTGTTTTTTATGAACAGTCAACTGCCTTGGTGTTGTTAATGAACAGCCAGCCTCTCTTGGTGTCTTTAATGACCAGAGGGCCTGTTTTGCTCTGGTTAACGAACAGCCAGCCTGTCTTGGTGTTGTTAATGAACAGCCAGCCTGTGCTGGTCCTGTTCATGGTCGATTTAAAGAACGGTCAGGCTGTCTGAGCTTTGCTAGGGAACAAACTGAGTGTCTAGAAGATACAAGTACATATCCAGACTGCACGAGAGTTACACGGAAAATCACAGTCTGCATGGGAGCTTATTGGAAAAACACAGACAGCCTATGGGTTACCAAGCACAATTTTGGAATTCCTAGACTGTAGTTACTAGGAAAAATCCGTACTCTCTGGGCGTTACTAGGAAACAGCAACTAGGTCTTTGCGTTGTTAGGGAAGATCAAGACGTTTTCGGCATTGCTATTCAGCAGCCCCACTTTCTAGGCGTTTCAATTAGCGTTTCTAAAAAAAAAAGAACAAGACTTGTGGGCCATAAGTTATTTGTTTTCAACATAAAATGTTTTTAACCAATATTTATTTATTTTTAATCACCATAACCGCACCTCATTCCAAGGTTAAGATATCCTCTTGTTCCAGTAGGCTATCACATGCACGCCATGATGCCAAGTAGGTTCGAGGATACTAGCTCTACTAGCTACGCTACTCCGACCCAATCAAATCCATGTTATGTGTGTCAACTGTTGTTACAAATTTCAACAATAAATACGTTTAAACTATTGGTTTAATTATAGTTTTCTTTGTGACTTCATTTTTATAATTCATGCCGCTATAACAATATCCTATCTGTTCACATTGAAACCATTTCAGTATCATTTTCATGGCCAAAAGCTTGGCCTCTTAGAAAAATTAATCTACGCAAAAGATGGTACGACTTATTTACAGCAGCTCGACAAATATGACATCTAATTGCCATAAGCGAACCCTTATGAAACGTTCACATACACGTGCCTTGATTGGCGGTAGATAACTACTCGTGATATTTTGCTGAGATTTCAGCTTATATCCGATATGACCCGTGTTAGTATGATTTGCTTTGCGCTCGATTGAAATCTTTTCACGTCCAGGTGTGCATAATCAATTTGATACGATCTAATGGACGTTTTTCAAATTAGTCCATGATCGCCGTATTTTGAATACGTACGTTATTGCAAGACATTATACGTTGCCCTAAGTTTACCAAAATTCACTGCGGCACGTTTCGTGTAGATACGAAAAGACTAAGACTAAGGACTAAAATATTAACTTTGCATTATCAATTCGACAGTCTGAAGTAATTATATATTTATCATAATTATAATCATAATCAGAAACATTTTATCTAAGTATATTATGTCATTCCGCAGAACATAAAAACAAAAAGCTTATTAATGGCGAGAGCATGTACTAATAATTGTCAAATAAACAAGCAATGCCACACACATACGTAAATATGTGTCAAAAGAAAGGTAAACTGCATATACGAATCGAAATATCGTCTTGGTAAAATGGAACTTCAAATGATCATATCAGGATTGTTTAACATGAATCGATTTGTTTGAAAATCGTTAAGTAAAAACAATTTGATATAAACGACAGTTCACCGATACACACTATATCAATGTATCACACTCATCTACACTTTTTGTTAGGTTTCAAATATAACCATAGCCATTTACGTATGCATTGTTATGCTATTTTGAATGTTTGATCGCACATCATATTTAAACGTTATATTTCAGATTGCTCGTGCATTGCTTACTTTTACTCGTGCACTCGTTACTGTTTCCCAGACGCCTTTCCCTCCGTTTTAATGGTGTTTACCAATATGTTAAAACTGTTATATATGTATAAATATTTCCCTACAATGCTTCACACTGTGATTCCGTTCGGTAGTTTCGCGCATGCCTTATTGTACAATGTCCGGCGACTAAGGTAAACACTATGTCAGTTAATCAGCATGTCGAATTTAATGAATTTAGAAGGCATATTTTTGATACTATTTTTGCAATGTATATGCTTATTGAAATTAAATCGACTCGAGTATATGTAATCGATTACGTTTCCATAGTAAATCGCTAGCTTTGTGACACATTGGGAAATGTAGGTGAAATGGAACGAACTGTTGCATAACTGATCACTCATATGTTATCCCAAAGACATGTCGTTTAGCAACGATATAACTATACGATCGGACGGATGAATGGCACAAACATCGTTGATGTAGATCTTATGCTGGCTGGGCGAATACATGGGCAGCATGTGGTCTCAATAGAATCGGACAATGTTAGAGCAGTTACACGTTGCGACCATGAAAAACGGACGGGTAGACAAAAGACAGGTCAGCTGAAGAGCTGATATATTGTTTTTTGTTATTCCTCGTGCACTGTTTTGCACTTTTTAGAATAATAAGAATTGCAGAGAAATATTGTGTCCTCTTGTACAACTTCTCTCCGCAAAAGGTCGGTGTCATTATGCTGCCAAAGAGTGGGTCGCCAGTCAATTCAGAGTATGTTTAAATGTAACTATTGACGCACCGATTGCATTGCCTCAAACTGTTACTGCAAAAAACGTCGATGTACTAGTATGTGATGTGGGTGATATGAAATTTGACCTTGCCCTTCCATTTCAATAAGTCAAATGAAATTAATTCAAGCACGAGTAAATGTCGGATAAACGCTTTGACTGAGAGCCTATCCGGATGGAAGATAGCATAAACGTTTTATTTACATCAATATAAACATTGTATAAGCACGTTTCATTTACATCAATATAAACATTGTATAAGCAACGCAATTTACTGTTTCGCTTTCAATTATAATTCGGTTTAATTAAAAGGAGCGTTCTTAACAAAGGGTGGAGCCGGAAGATTGGTCCCCAGTCCATACACGGCGCACTTCTTGAAGTCACATGGACTCTCCTCCCATGCGTAACGGACTCCCGCCACGATGTGGCTGTTGCCATGACATCCGGAATTGTCAAGTGTAACGGAGGTAGGGCCATGTCCAGATATAGGAGCAGCTATCCACCCGGTTGCTTGGCACACTTGGCTTTCAGTGGGTCCACAGCAAATCTGATAATCAATCCAAGGTAATAGTAAAGTGAAATTAACGTGGCGTGTGATAATTGTCAATAAAAACAATCGCAAAACATACGTTTTTACAGAAATAGTCTGATTCATTACGCTATGTGTGTATACAGCTAATTTGGTATTATTGAAGCATAGATACGCTATGTATATCATTTGCGATATACCATTGAACAATTAAACAGTAACAATTCGTGACGCTGATCTGCGATTACGACGACGATGTAAGGCAAGGACATCATTGACTTGAAATCTTCGACATGTAGCGTGGTAAACAAATGCAAAATAATTATAGTTGTTCCTCCATTTCTGCTTCAAAAAATAATTGAAAACAATCCTACTAAACAATCTAAAACTGCTTTATTAATTGTTTGGTCTAATTGTAATTGCAAACCACGACTGTCACTGTCATAAAGTTGCGATACCTCAAAGCCGTTTGTTGTCCGTATAGCAATGTCGCTGTTTCCGTTGTCATATTCGATGGTCATTCTCTGTCCAGTTAGAGAGAAGCGGGTGGGAAAAGGTCCCTGATAGTCGATGTTCTTTTGACCGTATGCAACACCACGAGCACCAAGGGCCAGGCGGGCGGCAATGTCCTCCTTGTAGCGGGGGTGGATTCTTGGTACAGTAGGACATGTTTATGATAATGAGTCGCGCTCTGAGAAAACAGGGCATAATGCATGTGCGCAAAGTGTCGTCCCGGATTAGCCTGTTCCATCCGCACAGGCTAATCAGGGACGACACTTTCCGCCTAAATTGCATTTTTGCTAAGAAGAGACTTCATTTAAACGAAAAATGTCATAAAAGCGGAAAGTGTTGTCCCTGATTAGTCTGTGCGGACTGCAAAGGCTAATCTGGGACGACACTTAACGCACATGCATTATGCCCAGTTTTCTCAGAACACGACTTATAATTATTAGTGTTTTAACTTAATGACATCGTTGATGAGTTTGCGAGTTTGATAATATGACCATATGATATGGGTATTAATCAGGATGTTGAAAGTAAATTGAAATCTCTATATATTATTGGATTGTGTGTATGTTACTGTACCATTTCCTTTTTTACAATAACAACGAAACTGAACTATTTTTATTTCTAAGAACTACGTAATTTATTCAGCACGACACTGAGATGTCTGTGTTTTGTCTCGAAATTTCCTTGCCTTAATTTTCTATATTAACACATGTATATCATTAAGATAATAGACACATACGAGCCTTGCGGGGAGTCGTAGTCAGGGAGATCCATAGCAACGGCCATAAAAACGTTTGTAAGAGTTGGGTTTGGAACGTAACCATATTCCGCCGTCTGTGCCCAGCGAATATCCGAGAAACCAGCTTTAATAGTGGTGTTGCGAAACGGCGCGAGCTGAAATAAGTAAATGTATCAATGTATTCGAATACAACATTTTGAGTTAATAGACTTGGCTACAAAACCGACTATTTCGATCTAAAAGATTGTTTGTATTATTAACATTTGTTTGGTGTACTTTATCACATCATATAAAGTGAACGTATGTTATTTTCTACCTGAACAAAGCCAAAAGGGAACATGTTGCTAGTCTGATTCTTGGACGCCTGGTGGAATTTTGTCCGCCAGTCGCTTATCATCGCCTTGAACTGGCATGCGTATAAATGCGGTCTCCCAGCGTTGGATTCACCTGAAATCGTGTTCACATTGGTCATTTCAAATTTTGATGACGTGCCACGGTTTACGTCAGTCAACTATTTCATGAAAAACTGTTGATATTTAAACACGCCATTTAAAGTACCTATGAATACATGCTTCCCTTAATGAACAGAGTAAAGGTGTTTTGTACATAAGCATAGTCATGTTAAATATTTAAATATATTATACAAAGCCAGACATATATCTCAGTTTAAACACAATGAAAATGAATTTGATGAAAATAATTATTAGTTAAATATATGTGTATGAAAAAATGATTGCTCAATTATGTTATAATATCTATCCCTTTTATATACGGAATATTATAACCATTTACTTTCTCTCTCTGAATAATTGAAGTATGAGCATTAATACTATTATCAATTACTACAACTAAGACGAAACGGAAATTTCGATGGTCATATGAGCTGGACTTGCATATGGGCCATGCTCTGAGAAAAGGGGGTTTAATGCATGTGCGTAAAGTGTCGTCGCAGATTAACCTGTGCAGTCCGCACAGGCTAATCAGTGGCGACACTTTCCGCTTGTATGATATTCTTTGTTGAAAAAAAGAAAATTCATAGCAAAAATCCAGTTAGGGCGGAAAGTGTCTTCCTTGATAAGGCTGCGTAGACTGCACAGGCTAATCTGGGTCTACACTTTCCGCATATACATTAAATCCCCTTTTCACAGAGCGTGGCTCATATATAGTTACAGTCATGTCATTTATGGTAAAATCTTACATGCATAGTTACAGATGTAGTCGATATTTCTATAGCCGGGCTTAAAAATCACTGACCTTGGTACCAGATAGCCCCGAATATCGTCATTGGCAATATCGGCGCAATCATACCGTTGTACAACACGCTCGGAAGATTTGGATCCATAGCTCTAAACGTAACGTTAAATAAAACATACACATTTAACAAAAACTAATTTAAGCATTTACGGTATCGAGAGCTGCCTTAGAAATTGTCTTTGTTGTTGAGTGGTCTCGGCATTTTAATACCTATAATTACGCCGACGTTTGATTACAGCGCCTGTTGATTAGTAAGTACTTTAAAAGTTTACCGGTAATCAGTTCAAACCTAATTTATTAAGCTCGATTGCAATAAAAGCCTGATGCTTATTTGAAACACTATCGAGTCCGTTTCCTGCGACTAGAACATGTTCTTGGTGTCTATGGGGTGATCTAAAGAACGCTCCCACAGTGGATAACGAACCCGTAAGTTACCCCTTGGTCGCTAGGCGGACACCATATCCACTGCGCCATGGCTACGTCAAACGTTTAATTCGCCTCCATTACAGAATATTGATTTCTTTAATAATAAAATTGAATGTCATCACCATTGTTGGCTTCATTAACAATATTTGTCGCAGCGCATATGTCGATTGAAGCATGTCTAAATGACACGATATGTTCTCTTGTTTAAAGAGAGTTTATATAATCTTCTTACTTTTTCTTAAATCAGTTAAAATTCTATTGAATAAACAACTAGTTACAGTTCGGGAGTACATGTAGTACTGCGAGGAAATAAACGTAAGTGCATTTTTATTCAGCTGAAAATATGTGCAGATATTGAGCAAAAAACTACTGTATGTACACTAGACACGTGTTCTGTTTGGAAACCAACTTTACTGCGTATTAACAACAGGGATTATAACATAAATATTCCAGGTTTTGAATAGACCAGGCGTGCCCTTGCAGATTTGTAGATAATTAATTTTATAGTAGTTGAAGCCAGGTTTTAACCGCGTTCGTACAGAAACAAGTCAAGACGTTAACATCATTTAAAGCCCCATGAGACAGATCGAACAAAACAAACACATCCATACTATGGTTGCAACTTCTTACCAATAACGTACACGTTCCCCTGAAACATTTGGACCGCGCTCTGTGATAAGGGGGCTTAATGAATGTGCGTGTCAGATTAGCCTGTGCAATTCGCAGGGACGCTACTTTCCGCTTTTATGGTATTTTTCGTTTACAGAGAGTCTCTTCTTTCCAAGAATCCAGTTCGGACTGCACAGAGCACGGCACATTTTGTGAGCGTTCGTTAAATAAAGACATGCAGGTATATTATTTGTTTTGTGTTATAGATGAAACCCACAATAGGAGTACGTTATAACTCAATATATATTTTTGTTACATAAATTAATTCATGTCATGGTTCAAAAGTTGTTTTGTACGTACAGTATTTACAAGCAATTGATTGGTAAGCTGTGTACCGTTTCTTTTTTTGCTGCGGGCAGGCGGCAAGCGCTTCGGGTGATGACCACGCCTCGACGGGGGTGCCTCCCCAGTTGGTCTCAACCATACCGAAGGGTTGGGTAAGATTTTGGGACAGTTCAATGGCGAATATAAGGCATACAGCTGAGAAGTAATCCGTTTGCCAATCTAAATTAAACAAGAAATATTGTATATAATATATATATTAAAACGTGTACGACTCTTTTTTATGCCTCGGTCACACTGTCACGAATCAGAGCTACGAACGAGCTACGATTACTTTTCGACACAGTTCGTAGCTATCCTTACTGGATCGTGGCTCTCCGTACTTGGTCCGTGATCAGTCGTAGTAGTTGTTTGATGTCCGTAGCGACTCTTGACAAATTTTGAACATGTTAAAAAAATGCTACGAATTTATCGACCGTAGCGTATTCGTAGCAGTCCGTACTAAACCGTACTGACCCAAATTAGTTCGTAACGACACCGTAGTCGTCCGTACCTTTTCGTAGGCCCAAAGATTTTCAATGACTTCTACGGATTGATACGAAGAACTATTGAGCGGTACGGTTACGCTACGTATTAGCTACGATTATTCCACGGATATACTACGGAAAGCCACGGTTCTAGTACGTTGTACTACGGATAGGCAGGAATTTGCACGATCTTGTAAGATGTACTTCATTTCAGCACGAAACAGTACGGGCATGTATGGTCCATTACAATAAATTTCTACAGAAATACATCATTGAAATTAAAGCAAACGTACTTGCATGTATTGAGTTCACAATCATGAACCGCCAGCAAATTTACGTTTGCAATACATTTGTTACACTTGGATATTGATATGAGACGAAATGTAGAGGCCGTAGTCGAGCTGCTTGACGATATGCACAGAGGTAGTGATGATTCAATATCGTATGACTAGTATTGCTTTGTGCTAAAGGTAACGTATTTTTAAAATATTAGAATTTGAACTTACTAGTAATACATTTTTATTATTTGCAGCTAAGTGTCTGCCTCATATGCCTGTTGAATCTTTCTCTTACTTTTACGTGATTTAATAATTGTAAAATTAATAGCCGACATAATGAAATACACAATTAACATACTTTCCTAAGCATAATCTATATTTGTACATCAATAATTACATACTTTATCAGGTCAGAGAAGAAAGAGGAGGTGGTGGACAAGAGACTGGCTTTTAAGACGACCCGCTCTCGGCCAATACGAGACTTTGATGGCCGAACTGATGGCTGAAGATTCGGCGACTTTTAGAAACTTCACCAGAATCGGGCCTGATATGTTCCATGAGCTATTACAGGTCGTTGGTCCCAGGATCACGAAGAACCACAACTGGTTCAGACAGTCCATCAATCCAGATTTGAAGTTTGCAATTACCTTAAGGTTCTTGGCCATAGGAGACAGTTACCGAACATTGATGTATTGGCTTCGTGTTGCACACAATACGATATGTAGTATTGTACGGGACGTTTGTGAGGCCATAGTTTCAGCATATGCTGGGGATGTTATCCAAACTCCTACTGAGCCTGAGGAGTGGAAGGCCATAGCCGATCAGTTCGCGGCTAAATGGCCATTTTTACACGCCATTGGAGCTCTAGATGGAAAGCATGTAGCCATACGTTGTCCCAAGAACGTTGGCTCATTATAATATAACTACATGTATAAAGGTTACCATTCTGTTGTGCTGATGGCCCTGGTGGAAGCCGATTACCAATTCATATGAGTAAATATTGGATCGCAAGGAGGATGTTCCGACGCACAGATCTGGAATCAAAGCGACCACAAGTTGGCAACAGAAAGGGGGTTGATTTGCATGCCAGAAGCAACACCTCTTCCAGGTGACGACAGACCAATAGGATACTATATCATCGCAGATGATGCATTTGTCATGAGGACATGGCTCATGAGGCCATTCTCACGACGAGGCCTTGAGAAGGACGAGCGAATTTTTAACTATCGCTTGTCTAGGGCCAGGAGAGTTGTGTTTTGGGAGGCATTTTGTGTATGACAATACAAGAGGCTGTGGGCGTAATGTTCAATCGTAGTTCGTTCCTACTTGTCCGTACCAGTCCGTTGCAATTTGCACTGCTTCGTAGCGGACCGTTCTAGTTCGTACTTACCCGTACTAGACCGCATCGGATCCGTAGTTAGATCGTACTGATTCGCGTAGCATCGTACTTAATCGTACAAAACCGTTGCAAATTCGTAGTTTAATCGTACCGATTCGTGGCGCTCCGTACTAAATCGCGTCGATCAGTAGAAGTCCGTACGTTTTCTTGTTCGTTTTCCAACATTTTGATGGTAGATTCGTCGAAATCCGTACCCACATCGTTGTGCTCCGTACTGAAATCGTAGCGGCCAATTTCGTAGTCATTCGTAGACGATTGAATCGTAGCTCATTCGTAGCTCTGATGCGTGACAGTGTGACCGAGGCATTAGCGTGCGAATGTATGATTATTTCAAACACTGTGACATACTTGGGAATGGTAAAAAAATCCTCTGCATCTCTGCATTTTAGCAAACTCGTTCTTGCACAAACATATACTAAAGTACATGTTTAAATATGGCTGCATTAAAAAATTCAAAAATGCAATTACAATGTACCTTATAGTGTTACATTTAATACTCTATAAAAGTCCTACCCTGACCAGGTGCCTGCCATGTAAACACAATCGCAGGTTCCTTTGTCGGCCTGTTCACTGCGTTATGATCTAAACGGAAAATCCGCAGATTGTTTCTCTGCATGGCTGTCGTCACTAACGCCGAGTAGTTTTGTATCTTGAACAAAATATTTACGTCAAAAATATGTAACTTTGAAAATGTAAGACATTTTCAATGTACAGATAAACTAGAATTTTAATAATTTCTGATCTAAAAGCACGTACATGTACACATGTGAATAGTCGAAGAATGCCCATACCCCATTCATTGAGTACTCCATGTTGCTTTGCCCTGAGCAAATCCAGACATCGCCAAACAATACATCACGCAGCGAAACCGTGGTTCCATTGGAAGTCACAGAGATATTGTGTGGCCCTCCTGCAACAGTGGCCGGAAGTAATACTTCCCAGACGCCAGCGTCATTGGCGGCAAGAGTGGCGACTGTCTTGCCATCCATGACCACTGTTACGGATTGACCGACTGCTCCTCCAGTTCCCCAGATGTGTGCTTGGGCAGGAGCCTTCTGGAGAACCATGTGATTGGCGTAGTAGTTGGCGAAGCGCACCGCAGCGTCTGTATATACATGTAAATTTAAAAAGAAATCTATTTTCAAAAGATATTCGGCGTATATCTTGATTTATAAATAAAGATAAGAAATTAACTTTTCTAAATTATTAAATTAAAAACAAAGATTCCATTAGTTTTATGTTCTTTTTTCACTTTAAAATCGCATATCCGCCGAATGAAATGTCTGTCATGAAGTGCATTTTGCAATTACATTAAACCACTTATTAGTGTTCTTAAATACAAATTTTAACTCGCGTAACCTCATGAGGCTTTTTATGAATTAATTTTTTCGTCATCGAAATATTTGATATTGGAATACCACGCAATTTTCAGTCCACACTACCAAATAACACTGTTACATCCGCGTCATGCGAAAATTTGTCGTATGGCACATACGGCCTGCGCAGTTCAAGCCCAGCCTGTGCAATTGCGCAGTCTCGTCAGGGGATACGCTGTACACTATAAAAAGCACGCAAGTTTTTGTGGTATCTCCTGAATATCTTCTCAGTATGCATATTATAAAAAAGAACTACACGGATGCTCAGGCTGGACTGAAGCTACTTTGGAAATATTGCATAAGTACGATTTTCGCATAACGCGGGTCTTAAAAATCTCATTACGTCTTGCAAATGGAATATCAAACCTCGATATTTTCCGATATAATATTGAAGTCACACTTTGTTATTCATAGCATACTGGTTAATGTGGGTAGACTATTATGGCTTGCAAGAAAGATTTTCAGACAGAATGACCGCGTTCGTCACACACGTGTGGCTAGATAATAGAACGATTTCCCTTCTGTCATGGACACTAAACTTTATTGGTTGTTTTGTCGCACCATGCAAGAGACATTACATTTACCGTTAGTCTTTCATTAATTTCTTCCTCTAAAATTCGAAAATTTGTAAGTTGTTTATATATATCGAAAGCAATACTGTTTTATCAACATAAGGCGTTTAAAAATAGTGCATTCCGTATTTCCCTGACGACTTACTGACTCAACACTGACCCTGAAAGTCTTGAGAATGGAATTTACCGCTTTTGCGTAATTGTAACTGGGGCAAAATGAAAAATCAAAGAGTAGTCCGCATTTCCCTACACTGATGAATGTTACACTACACTCTATTACAAAGACGCAGTGATGTTGCCAATGAACCACGAGATTATTCTCAAATCAGCCAACGGAATGAATGCAGTGTATACATTCGGGACTTCTGGCGTTATGTGAAGATCATTAAATGTTAAAAGTGTTGCAGTTTTTAAATATCATACATTAGCTACTTTATTAGTGATTCTTTTACTTTTTGCATCTAAATTGTTTTTATAGCAATAATGATTATTTTCACTTTTTGAGGTATTATTCATTAATACTGGTATCAATATTTACTACATAAAACATGTGCATGTATCTAAGGTGATAGTTCTTCAGGTAGATTACAATATATTATGTAAACTCAGGTACACCTACAACACTCATTACCAGGTCAGTTCTGGATAATTGCTTATCAATAAGGGATAATTGCTTATCAATGGGAATCTGGCACTAGTGTGTATTGAATGGTCAGGTTCATGATTTAGTGGACTTTTAGGTTAACCTTAAGTTTAAGAGTTATGACATAACTGAATTTCAGGTACACCTAAAATTTCAGGTACATGACCTAAACTGTTTATAAGGTTAACCTAAGATTTCAGGTAGGGAGTTTACTATATAAACCTGATGTTATATTCAAAAAGGGGTGCTTGGAATTAATTGATAGGAGAGATGTATATATCATAAATATCAAATGCTTGACTTTGAGTTGGAAATGTGAAAATAAATTGTGTATATAATGTAAATAAAATGTAGTAGTAGAAACGAATGACTTTACTTAATTTCTACTAGCTCTGCTAGTTAAATGAGTTACAAGAGAGTTCGTCCACTTTATGGACTGGTGGCAGCGTATTAACTTGACTGAATTATAAAATTCTAGTCAGGATATTTGTGCAAGACTAGACTTCGAGTTACTACCATCGAAGTTCTAAATTTTGCGACAAAAGCTAGGTTAAACAGTTATGCCGAAAAATGTTAGAAATCAAACCATTCGGTAAAGTTATCAGATACAAAAATCTGCATGTAAATAACGGAAGTTGCAAATAATTCATACCATCTCTCATATACTAAGATACTTTTTGCAATTCTATTACTAAATATTATCAAGCCGGTCAAACAGTCATTTGTTTTACACTTAATTTCGAGTTAATTGTTAAATAAATATAATATGCTTAAGAAAAATGATAAACTTCATCATGCAACCATTCATATTTTGACTGCATGTACTGTTACATTGAATCGTGTGTTGCATTTACACTTACCATTGTAATGAAACACTGAAATATGTAATATCAAGCAGAAATAGAAACGTATACCGCCCATCTTTGAGAACTGATTGTCAAATGAAAATCCGAAAATAAGTGTCACATTTCACGATAAGAATGTTCCATATAAAGATAAGCTGATAACAATAACATTCGAATATATAAATTAAGTTTAAAAACGAGCAAGGAGACGAAAGTGATTAAAGATGATACATCGACGATATAAATTTGCTACGTTTTCAGGATATGAGGTTTAACGCTGTACACAAACAAACACACACATATTTAACCACTCACTTGTGGTTTTTCATTCATTATTAGACAAGGACTTCACGCTTGTGACGGCAACTCTCAGTAAAGCGTACATTCGCAGCACGACTAGACAATACGCATTAAAGAAACTTTTTACCTTTTGGTAAATTGACCAAATTAAAAAAAATGTTTAAGATTCGCAAATTTTCGTTGTAGTTATGATGTTTCTGCGGAAACAGTTATACTGAACATTAACCATGCTTTAAAATATCCATAAAATTCATCTTTTGGCGATTCAAAATAACTGAAAATTATAAAGCGGTGCAACGTGAAACGATTTGAAAATTTCGAGACTTCTGTTGTTGTTGTTATATTTTATGACTCTACCAGGTTTGCTTATATACAGTTTACAACACATCCCTTAATGTATAAGCACGGATGGTCGATTGGCCTAAGCGTTAAAATGTTACTCCGGAGATCAGTGGTTCGAGCCCAGATGAGGGTTACTTTGTTCTTTCTTTAAATGTATTTTTTTTTTTTTTACTGGAACTTTTTAGATCAAATATTTACATTTATCAATATAACACATTTAATGACAAACTTCAATACATGCCCATGTGTGTGAAAAGGTCCCTTTAATAATGCTGAAATTAAAAATTTGTGTGTTGTCTTGAAGAAGTTTCGGAGAGAAGTTTGACAAAGGCTGTCATTCAACAGGCAGAAATGCCACTATAATTGATTCGCAAAAAAAGATTTAAAACATAAATTATGCACTTTGCATTCCCAATACAAAGAATCACATTATTGTATCTTCATATATATTGGGTGGTATAGTATATACTGCACTCCTTCAAATGTGCTGAATAACCTACATTAGAAAACATGCCAACGCTCTTATAGTTTAATATTTACCATTTTTATATTAATTTTTAGTTGTTCGCGTAGCTAACAGCTTATGTTGTTGACGAAAATTTCAAGTCAGTTCGCTGTTATCTACGGACAGCCTACTAACCGCCACATCTGCCGTATCCGCGCGAGAAAGAGTTGTATAATTTATGCAAGAGGTTTGAGTTCTTCAACTATATTCATTCACAAATGGAAACATTATGTGAATATCGTGTTAAATGGATTGTTTTTGAACGGAGCTTATACAGAAAAGAATCAATAAACAATGTTTGCATTAAACGTGTCGCGGAAGAGATTGTTTATGGATGATAAAAATAGTCCACTCTCTGCTGCGTCTAAATGACGTAGTACAGGTCATTCATAATCAAAGGCTATTAATAGATTCTGGAAAACAACGCAATAGTATAAGTTTACGCTTGTTTATATTCTCATTTATAAAACGTTGAACATGAGTTCAACAATAACTTCAGGGATACGATAGACAACAACAAAAATGCTTCATAATCGCTAAAACCGAAGATAAAATACAATTAAATATAACAAAAAGTATCTGTTGCGCAACATCGTTTATGCTTCTGCATTGGGGTTAAATTTTATATTTCTGGAAAACGTTCTTTTGTTCTCAACATAAAGCGGCGATCTTTTGTATTTACGGGTGCTAACAACGCAATAGCAGAAGGTTAACCTTGCTTATATTCACAGTTTATAAAACGTTGAACATGAGTTCACCAATTACTACAGGTATACTATAGACAACCGCAAAAATGCTTTATTATCGCTAAAACCGAATATTAAAAAACAACTAAATATAACAAGATATACCCTTTAAAAAGGTAGTCGGGTAAATGCTGACTTTGATATTAAGTTGGCAATTTATGTTTATAAATAAATAAATTGAAAAAGTTTAACTATTGTGTTGTTGTTGTTTTTTTCACTTGTAAGTCGCATATTCACCGCATGAAATGTGTGTTATGATAGTCAAACCACACATAAGTGTAAGAAGATAAAAATTATACTACGGGAGTGCACATCATAAATTATGTGTCCTCACATGCCATATTATGAGTATATTTCTTCACCATCGAAATATATCGTATGTTTATACTTGATTTAAACGCAGTTTTCTTTCGACAAATTTAAATCTAAATTTCATAGCGGCGTCATGCGAAAATGCGTCTTCTGCGTTTCGGCCAGCGTAATTTTAACCCAACATGCGCATTTGCGCAGTCTGGACAGAGGCGATGCTGTTCGCTATAAAATCACTCAATGTGTTATGGTCTAATTATGTATCTCCTGACCAGACTGAGAGATGCCCAGGCTGAGTGGGCTACATATATGATGGGGGGAAAATATGGAATAAGACCTATTTTCGCATGACGAGGTTCATTAAAAATCTCACTGCGAATTGTAAATGGAACATTGTAACACAATTCTTTTTGATACAAAATTGAATTCAAAATAGCAAATTTGTAAATAAGGGCAGCCTATACAGGCGTTCAGGAACTATTTCCAGATGTGCTGACCGAGTACGGCAAACATTGTCGTTGGATAATTAAACGATTTTCCTCTTATTGAAAGCAAAAAAGTGTTTATCGATAGTCAATTATATATATTCCCCGGACAATTTAGTGAACGAGTACTGACCCTGAAATTCTGCGAGATGGATTTTAACGCGTAATTGTACCGGTAACTGGGCCACAATTTGTGTCGTTTGCACATGCAGAGAGTAGTCTGGAATTCCTTACACTGACCAGAGCTACATCCTTTGCGCTGAGCACAGACACAGTGATGAAGCCAAAGTTCAGAGGTTTTATTTCGAATCAGCCTATGAAATATGCGAAAATATTCATGCGTGTCTGCTGGCGTTATGTAAAAGTAATTTAAGGTGAAACGCTGGGTAAAAAGCTACGCCGAAAAAGCGCATTAGTGCTCTATACCTATGTTTAGGTAAGAGTTATTGACACAGTGTGAACTGTCAGGGTAACAAGTAATGCATAAACAACAAAGTACGGGTCAACATGGCTGTCTTTATGACTACCTAATGCGTGAGTAAAAAGTATTGCTCGCAGATTTATTTTTTATTTATTTTAATCCATTATATTATTGTATATTTTGAATTTGTATTTGTATATCAAAAATCAAAAGTTTTGTACATTGAATAGTCATCATGAAATTATATTCTTAGTGAGATAGGTATTTGATATTCCAACAACATTCATTTAAAATGATGGTAATTGCAAATCGTCTTAATATTTAGTTCCCATTACCATTTTCATCATACTTTGTATGCTTTCAGAACATCCAAAAAGGGCCATGTTGTTGTTATTTTGTCTCAGTTATCTCTATGAAATAAAGAGGAAGATAAAAAGTTTACACAAAATTCGACCCGTGCGTTATGACACACTCTTTACAAATTTGAATGACGTGTGTCCATTTCAAACTTGCGAATAATTTTGAAAAATGAGTTGCGTCTTAAATTATGCAATAGCGAACAAATTTAGTGCCCTCAGCGCTTTGATTATATTATATTTGAACGAACCCTATTCCTTTCATTACAAGAAACAGTCCTGGCGTACACACGTGAGGTTATTTGCGCAACAATATCGGCCTTGTTTCAAAACAAGTCTATACCACGTGACCTCGTCTTTCACTACATTTAAGTTGTGTCATTTTGTACCTGTACTTTATCAGCCGGCATCGTTAATTTGCACATTACATTCAAATTTCATTATTTCTGTGCGTATTTGTTATCAATCTTCACTCGTCTATCAAGTTGTTTTATCGTTTTGTTCCGCTATTCTTGGAGTCCACTCAAGCTAAATCTCCATTACACAATAGACAGACGGACAGACAGACAGACAGACAGATGGTTTATTTACGTCTCACTTTCGTACATGTTATTATAGATACACATATAAAAATATGGTAAAAATAAAAGACATGTATAAAACCACTCAGTATGAGTCATGAGAGACACACCTATAAATATACATATATATACAACTGTTATGACATAAATGATGATAAAAACACTGTAGAACATGATATGATAAAAATCATTTGTTTAAAATGTGACATAAAACAAAAACACACTAGTACAATAAGCATCACATATATACAAACTATTATCTATCTATACAAGGTATTTTGTCTGGTGACTAGTATATCATGACAAGCCTCGGCACTGTATTTAACGATTTCGTCATTAGATAATATGTAACAGAATTTGTTATCATCACTATACTCAGAGAAATCCGGATTTATTTCAAATATCTTTGTGAACAACTTTTCTCTAATTTCTTCATAGAGATTACATGACATAATATTTAAGTCCTGAAACTGTTTCTTATTTGGTATGAAATACATTATATTGGTTATCTAAAATGATTGTCCCTTGATTAGAAAATGTATAGTGTGGTCCTATGCAATACGTCTAAAAAAGTATTGTTCTTGTTTCAAAAGCTGTATCTCACTTACTTTGAATAGCCATAATTGATTTCAATAGGCCCCCGATTTGTATTTTGAATGTTTGATCGTAGACTTCTTCTATACTAAACATTAAGGTTTGGTTTTGATTTTGGTATTTGGTGTATAAAATTGTGTAGTGAACCCTTTTACAAAGTTCAAAAACTGTATTCAATGCGTGAACGCTCAAACTGTGACATGGGGTACTAACACACAAAGAAAGCGAAATGATTAAACATCAAACTGCCAAATTGTTTCATAGTTGTTATTAATCATTATAGGGTAGTTCTCTAGACAAGTTATTTAAATAAATACAAAGGGGTCGATGGCATTCTTCGCGTGTTCTCAAAAGACACAAAGTTCTGGTTTTATACAGGAAAATATTTCGACAGCATCTTAATTAGCGTTTTTACTGCAACCAAACATAATAGTCATTAAGGTTATCGCAGTGGTTTGCAAACGTGCTTCCAAATTACAATATGTTTAATTGTAAGCACAAACTAGCTGGATATTGGAGCTTTTGTTAACAAAATATTTTACATTTAGTGGGTTATAGCAAAGACCTATAGAATACATTCTATATTCTGTATTCTATAGGTCTTTGGTTATAGTGCTCCGGGTCATTTTATACTGCGGGTCCAGGAAATGAATAACCACAAAACTTTACAAATAAAGATAGTTACCTTTTTGTGTGTGCTTACGTCATAAAATAAAGAAAACATGAATTAAACAATTATACTAAAAGAAAGACATGCCACATTTTGAAATATTTTAAACAGATTTGATAAAAAATATTATTCTAAACACTTTTTTGTTGTTCTTAATAAATAATTATGATCTACAACTTATACTTGTGAAGTTAAAAAACGTACGTGTTCTTAAAATAGTAAATTATCAATAAAGTATATTTCGAACAAAAATATTCTTTAAATACATCATGAAGTTGATTACTAGCAGCGAGGTGTATAAAATAATTACATCTGTTATAGTAAGCACCATGGGATACTATGTAACATGTTACTTGGTTTTGTATAATGTATAGGCCCTAAAAATCTTCGCCCATTCAACAGAGACATGCGCTTATGTGGTCTTAAGTACATAACAGAATAAATGGCCAGTATACATATGCTTAAGGTTTAGCGTTTCATTTTAAGTTATAAGCCAATACTTATCTCCACCCAGACCCACCAAATGGGTTGAACGTCGGCTTCATAAATTAATAATCCACATGCACATTCGCCTATATTGTCTAAATCGCATTTCTGAAGTAATGGAGATTAACGTATATGTTTAAAGACGAGCAATAAAATGGTGCTTATACGGTTTGTATTGAGTTGTAAAGGCCCCCCCCCCCCTATGAATGTGCACACATACACAGATCATAGGTTCTAAATCGGTTGCTTTTGCGTTGTAAAAGAAATTAACCAAAGTCACTTACTGCACTGTGACAACATTTGAAGTGGCTTTTCCGGTAATATTTCAGTGACATAAGTTATTGATCAAAATTAATCTGCGTCCGGTCAACATCCACGTAACTGTAATTTCTACAATGTTTACAAAATAAAAATAAAAAAACAGTGACATCACTTAATAAAATATGCTTAATTTAGGTTTATTTTTTTAAAGATCTTTGGCTTTAAAATTGCATAAGCCATTTATGTGAATTTACGTAATGTGATTTAATTGTAGGTCACATATGTAAGTCGGGGTTTGTCTCTTTATAGGCATATATTTGCTCATGTTAAATTTTATACAATTATACTATTTCCTGAAAAAGGGCATTATATCTTGATAATCGGAATGTGCTATCCTTATCACGTGCTGAATCGTCAAAGGGTTAAATAAGTTTTATGCAAACTAAACATGTATAATGATGTGTTAGACGTTTAGGGTACAACTAACCTGAAACTATTTGAATTCCACTGATACCGATAAAAAAAGAATCATAGTATGTGAACTATTGTATTACACGTACAATGTATTGACAATGAATTGTAAAGGTTATGATTGCGTCTGACCTTGACACAGCCCCCGTTCCATGAGATCCAAAACCATTGGAAGGAGGAGCCGGAGAGTAAAGAGCCCTGCAAACAATACATATATTGGGTTAAATTTGAATATGGCTATTATTTTACCAGTTAAACAACTGTTTGATATCGTTCTCAGACGAATGAAAAAACTATGATCCTAACGCACTTAAAAGAGCCTATTTTAAGGACCGAAAAGGTGTAATGGCACTATAAGCTTATGAGCTATAACATGTATTGATGGTAAAAAGGAACCAATGAACAACATTTGTGTGTAGTTAAAATCGGTTCGAGTTTATAAATAAATGCTGCATTGATTTCAGCGTGTTTTAAGTTGAAAGTAGACAAATATTTGCCACTGAATGTGTTGACCGAAACACTCTTTTCATGATAAGCGATCGATATAGGAGACAATTCTACTTGCAAGATTAAAACAATAAAAAATAACTCCTTTAGGTGGAACAAGTACTAGTGTCGACAGTTGCTTCGTATATCAGTGCGGTATAACCTTAGTGAAACGTCAGTGGGATAAATTAGCAAGTACTATTGTCAACTGTTGTTTCGTTTATCAGTGCGGTATAACATAATTGAAATGCCAAATACATACACATATGCAAAGAAATGATAGACAGTGTAACGTCTGCTTGAATATCAAGCGACACATATTGGATACAATGTTTGTACAAATATTAGAACCTGTTTAAAGATTGATATCTTGTTAGATTCACAATATCTAGCGTGCTCGTTTACACGAGTGTTAAATAAGATTACAAACATTAAGAAATATAATATATGGGCCGTGCTTTGTATAAAGAGGGTTTAATGCAAGTGCGTAATGTGTCGTCCCAGATTACGACACTTACCGTCTAAACTGGATTTTTTTCTAAGAATAGACTTTCTTAAAACGAAAAAATATGATAAATGCGCAAAGTGTAGTCCCTGACTAGCCTGTGCGGGCTGCATAGGCTAATATGGGACGGCACTTTACGCACATGCATGAAACCACTTTTTCACAGAGCACGGTCCATATATTATGCCGTTTCGTTGTTGCGTTATAATCAGGTGAACTCGTAACCCTCAATGAGGGGAAATAAAGAAAAATGTGTGTTTCTGTTGTTTTCTTTAAATTCTGAACCGCTAAACACACAGTTAAACTGAATATACTGACATATAACCAAGTAAGAAAGTCCGATCGGTTAACGCTTTAATCTATTACAATGGAGGTAACTGTCACAAGAAGGGGAAGGGTCGGTGTTAAGGAATGGCATACCGAGTATGAGGACAATGCGGGACCTTGCTGCCGGTCTCTGATGACAGACCGACTGTTACTCCACCCACCGATGACGATTTCTACCACTTTGTTATTGAAGTCGATGCTGTTGTTCTGAAGTAGAATGTGTGCGTCGTTGTTGCCTACAGAATAAGATTTTTTTAATAAATATGTTTTTACAAAGAAATTAATTTAAATAGAGATACATGTATGTATCGAGCAAGCATTGCCGATAGTTTGAATGCCATCACTTTATTTTAGAAAGATAATAAGATGTGTGGTATTATTCTAACATCGGGGATAAAATGCCAGTCAAGAATCTGAAAACTTAAACTTGGAAATTCAATGGAAAATATTAAACAAAGTTCATAAGATATTTTTGAGAACTTACCCATGGTCTGAAAGGTCAGACTTTTGATAGTGTCAGCTCTCAGTCTATCATTGTACGGATTGAACTGCGAATAGTCCACCCCGCCAGCTCGAACGGGGAAATTGTACGTAAGATCACCGCCTGCTGAAGATTGATAGTAGACACGTGATTAAAGTTATGCTATTGTCACGTCTATAGACGACGTCCATCTTTATTAACCGGCCTGCAGAAGAATTGGAGAAATTACTAGTTTTTGTCACGTCTTTGTGTTACGCCATTTTTCATACACCCGCCCGCAGACGAATCCGAGTAGCCAAATGATCAAAGAAATGCCGACGTCATGTTTTAGCGGCACGTTACACGTCTAACCGCCTTTTGCAGAATAAAACGTATAGTCAAATGATCAAGGTTATGCTGACGTAACGTCTATGCGTGGCCGTTATGCGTGAGACTCCCGCCTGCAGACGGTTGCCGGTAACTGCATGATGATAGGAAATGCTTTAAAAGATTTCGGAACTTAGCATCATAAATAGACAGGACAACATAACATGCGCATGCGAAATCGTATTTGTAATGAAACGTAACGAATATTTGGGGCGTTATTGAATAAATATAATTATCGAAATTTGTATCAAAGCAATAACAAAATTTCAAACAATCTTCAAAGTCAGTCACGTCTAGACCATCCTTTCTTTGCCTCGGGTATAAAAACGTCAAACATCGGTCAATTCCGTATGTATTCGTTATGTGTCCGTTGCATACTTTATATTTACGTTGCATTTGTTAGACACGTAACTTTGCGAACGGCCCTTCAGAATTTGCACACGTTACAATCGATTGTTTAATTGTTTATATCTGTATTTTGCCTTTAGTAAATACGCAGTATCACGCACACTACTGGGCATAGCGGACATACAACTTATTATGTCATGAGGCCGAAAGGCCGCTGCATTTAGCTGTTGTTCAGAATATTTTACCGACATTGAAAAACGTTGTGTTAAAACTAAATATGCCAAAATTAAATGTCAAGGAAAACAGAAATGGACTTGTCTTGCATTGAGAGTTGTTTCCCCTCGAAAATGCTCTTCGTTTCTTTCGCAAAGCTCTTGCTGTTCTCTTTGGCTAATTAGTGCATCAAATCGTAAGTAAATGTTATATTTATCATGCAAAGTTTGCAGTTGATTCTGTTTAAAAAATATGTCATGGTTGGTTTCAAGAATTTTTTGCATACGTCACTTGCTCGATTTCGAATGCAATTTACATTTGGATACATATTCGTCTGTTGATTTCCCCTCAATTTGATGTTTGCTTACGTATATAGGTATGAAATAGCTTTTCTTAAGCAAATGACTTTTAAATATTATTGAGAGAATACCACCTGGGATGGAAAAAATAAGTTTAACAATCAGACGTATGTAAAAAAAAATTAACACAAATTAAACGTGTTTCATTCATAAGTAATGTAAGAAAATATTTAAAAGCATTTCGTTATATTTAATATCTATATCCGAACAAAAATCAGAATTTTTTATCTGTAATTTGCTTATTTTGAATAACATAAAATAGAATTAAACCCAGTGCCCCAGATAATTATTTGGGAAATAGGATTTCCACCCATTGATTTAGAAAAATAGGGTGATTTCATTCTTGAAATAGGGTGAACTGAGTTATAAAAATGCATACCTTAAAATCATTGCTGCTTTACTTCTGTTGAAGCTGCACACTTGTATTGATACAATAAAACTGTAAACTATCAAAATTTACTTTAATAAACTGACGTTTCATAATATCTTTATTAAATTATTGAAATTGCCCATAATATAAACTTTAGCCTAATTTTTTTTTCGATAACACGAATGATTCGGCACTTATTGGCTCTTGCTTTCTTGGTTCGTAAAGTTTGCGATCGACTGATGTTTTGGCGCAACAATCGCGGACGTCTTTCGTACTCTCTTAGACATTTTTATTTCGCATCGTAATAGAAAATGAATGTACAGACGATTTACAAATACATGCACAATGAGCGACGGATTAAGTCAGATTGAAAACGCATGTATGTCGTCGTAAATAATTTGGTCAGACGCTTTTTTAGCTATGAAATCTAGTCCGCAGAGCATTTGAATAACTTTGACTGTCTTCCTGCTCCGTCATCCAGGCGCTTGTTAAATAAAAGCGTCGCCGCGTTACGATAATAATTCAAAAGAGAAAATACCGAAAATGAGCAAAGCATTTTCGATCGAAGCTATTGTATCATAAGCATCGAATATGAAGAATTTGCGTAAAAGTCAAATTGGTTGCGTTTTCAATACGCATGATAATGTATTTCTTTGCGTTTTTAAACATTTTAATAGGGTGAAAGACGCAGACACACAGCTTATCTGGGGCACTGATTAAACCACACTTGATTTGATAAAAAAAGTTATTCATTTTATAATAAAGGCAACCATAATTATGTTTCCAATTAACAATAATGTATATGTCTGCAAAATAATACATTCGCTGTGTAAGGTTCCTGGATAGCGCCCTTCAAGTAAAACGTCAAATATTCGTGAGATCGGGTGATAAACTCCAACAAAGTTATGGTTGATTACCGGGGAGTGTAGGTGAAACTCCTCCAATCATAGTAGCACTTGTTTATATACATACGTTCAAAATCATGGTTATTACCTTGCGAATTGTTACACACATCCCAATCAAAACACCTGTATAAGTGACGCAGTTTTTGTGTGTGGAAAACTGATAGACATGCGGTTGTAATTTCAAGTTTTGAAATGTAATATCTCGATAGTTCTGTTATTTTTTTTAATTAAACACAAACTGTTTATTTTGGTCGAATTTCCTCTTATCACAATTATATTAAATGTTTGTTTTTTCAAATGTGTTGTGCTGCTATCATAAGTTTTCCGATAATAGTAATGCATTTAAGAGAGTAGTATTAATACAAGGTCTTAAGTCCCCTTTTACTTATCTTTGATATATTTGCATAATAAACATATTCGAAAAAAAACCCATCATAATTAAATCAAAACATACCTGAATATGCGCAGCATGCACCGACCAAAAGAATACATGTCAGATAAAATGCCATTTCACTCTTCTACTTTCCAAGTTGACTTTACCGAATATCTGATGATATTTTTGTCAAATGTCTAGTTCGGCTTTTTAAAGTGTCAAGCTCGTTACGTATTAAGCATTTATTTTATTACAATTTGGTAAATAATTTATTGTGCTCAGTGATTACGCACACACTTTTTATTGTGACAGTTTCGCAGTATTGACTGCGTGTATCCGGAACATGTTGTTGAACAACATAACATAGCGCTTGATCAAACATTATTTGCGACGTAATTATTTTGTGGTAATGTAGCTACGACAATAAAAAAACACACAAAACAAGTGTGTATGGGAAGAATAAATAACAAGAGGCCCGCGAGGGCCTGAATCGCTCTACTGCTATAAACACTGTGCAAGTTTGGAAAGAATAAGATGGAAACTGTGTACTTAATCGCGCAAACAAGGAGAATTTTCTCAAATTGAAGGGGAGATTATTGTGTACTTATTTCTCCGATACTGCTCATATTCAATAGGGTTCAAGTCCTCATTGATATAAAGATACTGTGCAAATTTGGAAAGAATTGGATGAAAACTGTGGAATTAATTGCGTAAACAAGCAGGATTTCAAAATTTTCTCATATTCAAGGGTCATTCTGGACTTATTGCTTCGATATTGCTCTTTTTAAAACAAGGGCTGTTTGTAAAACATGCATGCCCCCATATGGGCTGTCAGTTGTAGTGGAAGCCATTGTGTAAATACGTTTTTTGTCACTGTGACCTTGACCTTTGACCTAGTGACCTGAAAATCAATAGGGGTAATCTGCCAGTCATGATCAATGAACCTATGAAGTTTCATGATCCTAGGCATAAGCATTCTTGAGTTATCATCCGGAAACCATTTAACTGTTTCGAGTCACTGTGACCTTGACCTTTGACCTAGTGACCTGAAAATCAATAGGGGTCATCTGCCAGTCATGATCAATGTACCTATGAAGTTTCATGATCCTAGGCGTAAGCATTCTTGAGTTATCATCCGGAAACCATTTTACTATTTCGAGTCACTGTGACCTTGACCTTTGACCTAGTGACCTGAAAATCAATAGGGGTCATCAGCCAGTCATGATCAATGTACCTATGAAGTTTCATGATCCTAGGCGTAAGCATTCTTGAGTTATCATCCGGAAACCATTTTACTATTTCGAGTCACTGTGACCTTGACCTTTGACCTAGTGACCTGAAAATTTATAGGGGTCATCTGACAGTCATGATCAATGTACCTATGAAGTTGCATTCTTGAGTTATCATCCGGAAACCATCATGGACAGACCGACAGACGGACGGACCGACTGACATGTGCAAACCAATATACCCCCTCTTCTTCGAAGGGGGGCATAAAAAGGGTTCGAGTACTCATTGATACAAAGACACTGTGCAAGTTTGCCAAGAATTGGATGAAAATTATGGACTTTATCACATGAAAAAACTGAATTTTCATTTTATTCTCAAATTCAAGGGGAGATAATTCTGGACTTATAACTCCGATATTGCTCATTTCAATAGGGTTTGACTCATCATTCAGATAAAGACACTGTGCAAGTTGGGAAATGACTGGATGAAAAATGTGGACTTTATTGCGTAAACAAGCCTTATTTCACAATTTTCTCAAATTAAAAGGGGAGATAATTCTGGACTTTTTTCTCTGATGTAACCCATTTTCAAGAGGGTTCGAGTCCTCAATAATATAAAGACACTGAACAAGTTTGAAAAGAATCGGATGAAAACTGTGGACTTTATCGCGTAAACAAGAAAAAGTCTCACGCACGCACGCACGGACGACGGAAACCACGCCATGACATAAGCTCTTCAGGCCTTTGGCCAGTAGAGCTATAAAGTAAACAAAAAGTTTACAAGATTTATAGTTATTGTTGTTTGCATATGCATATAGTTGGAAAGCAGCATTTATTTGTATTAATGATTATGAGTAAATAAGTGCCGGTTAAATAAGTGGATCGTGTTTACTTACCAGTCTAATGCATCATTTTGATTAACAATAAATTACTACCATCAAACAAAAACAAAATATAACACTATGCTTCAATTGTTAAAAGAACAATACATTCACAAGATACTTTTTACAAAAAGTGCACTTTCAAGCATATTTAGATTAACTTGTTACAAGCTTTTCTTAGGCATTAACAGCTCGAACTAGCTGGGCATATGTACCTTTATATCAAGGCAAGTCGAAAGTGTCATTACAATATATTAAATTATAAAGGACTTGTTACATTATTGAAATAAAAATACTATATATTCGTATTGTTATGTTTAAACAATATTTTGTTCAAACGCCTATAACAGTTTTTTTTCTAAAATATTGAGTAGCCATGGGCATATAAAAATGACCATCATCTGTGAGGAGGTCAATAATATATACACTATTCTTCAGATACATTAAACGGTCGATAAGACAATCCAAAATGTTACGAAAAACGTTTAGAAATAATAGACTGAAATCATTGTTGTGATTACTGCGTATAAAAACCTACATACAAGTTTAGGCGTGGAAAACACACGGTCGCTTATATTCAGTGGGTTGCCTGCTTTGTTTATCTCAGGACATTTCAAATTTAAAGGGCCCGTCAACCACCAATGACGAGAAAATAAATGTTCTAAAATACCGTATTTTTTACAATTATTAGTTTATATTGATTAAAATATCACGACTGGTATTATCAAATCGTAAAATTTCCCCCATCAAATTGGGTTTTACCAGGCGAGAATTTGGTCGCAATACATGTAATCTTAGTTCACGTGACATTCAGACATTTTTATCTACGAATCATTTAAGAATGCTCTTAAAGGTGCACCTAAACATCAGTTATTCAGATAAGTAGTTTCACCCGTCATGTCCGTGAATTTCTGTTTTTAATCTATTTAAACTTATAATCGTGGTTTATTAAGAAAAGCATTGACGTATTGAAATTTGCGTTTTAATCAATCGAATTCCTACAAACGTTCTGTATCCGGTACTTGTTATCGTGGTTTGAACGCGCTAATGTAAATGACGTGATAAATCAACTCTTTTTTGGAAGTTTAATGGTAAACACGAGCGTTTTCATCAATCTATTGCAAACAAAAATGCAAGTATCCGCTTTCTGTTGGCTTGATTTTGTCGAGTTCATGACGTGCCTTACTTACTCTTAATTTGAAGCTAAACTGTAAACATGCAAACGGTAATAAACACAATTTCAACAAACGTACGTTACTCTGACAATAATTATTTCTTTATTTGGTACTTGTTGGCGTAAAAACGAACAACGAGAAAAAGTTAAATACATTCAACTTTTGTTTAACCACTATATACATCGTTGCTACATGTAAGCAACATAAATTACAATATAAAACTAAATTCAATACATCTGCCACATTTACGCATTGAGTATTTTGTTTCAACAAAATGTGCTGTTCATCAAATGTGGTGAGAGTATGGCCATTCGTTTGTCTGCATAAATGTGGCTGCTGTATTTAATTTAGTTTTATATGGTGATTTATGTTGCTTACATGAAGCGATGTAAATAGTGGTTAAACTCAAGTTGAATTTATTTTAATAAGCCATGTGATGTCATCTCTCGTAGTATAATGTGTATTTATGTGTGGTTTGAATATACATGAAATCAATAACACACATATCATGTGGTGTATTTGCGACTGGCAAGCGACTGAAAACAACAACAATTAAAACATTTTTTTAGTAATAACATCTGTATTTAAAAACGTATTTTTCTAACTTCATTTCAAAGTCAGGACGAGGAGGAGGACAAGGACGAGGACGACAACGATGATATTAATGATAATGACGACGGCGAAGACGCCGCCGTTTACAAATATCACGATGCTGCTGATGATTTTGATAATGATGGTGATGATGATGGTTGTGATGGTGATGATGGTGGTGATGATGATGATGTGGTGGAGGTGGTGATGATGATGATATTGGTGGTGGTGATGATGATGATGAAGATGTTGGTGATGATGAAATTGATGGTGATGATGATGGTGGTGGTGTTGGTGGTGGTGATGATTATGATGGTGGTGGTGGTGATGATAATGATGATGATGAAGTATAAGAAGAAGATGATGATATTAATGATTATGATATTGATGATGATGATAATGATGATGATCAAGAAGAAGAAGATGATGATGAAATTTATTATTATGATGATATTGATAATGATCATGGTGAAGAAAAAGAAGAAGATGATAGTGGCAATGATGATCGTGCTGATGATATTGATAATGATGATGATGTTTATGATGATGGTGGTGTCGGCGGCCGCGGCGTAGGCGGCTGATTTGTTATAAAATTAGTTATTAGTAAATGAAAGAAGATAAAATGAGAACTGTTCAGTATCACGGCATGATAATCATTGCACAAACAAGTAATCATAAAATTCACTAGTAAAATCTGTAAATAAAAGGGAAGATAATGACTCGCTGTGCTTTAAACCAAATGATATCCAAAGTTTCAAACACGTCAACGGTTCATGAAAATGTGCAAAGTTTTTTGCAAAGGACAACGCCGAGCATTCCGAAATCGAAAATACGCTATCGACTATCTCCGGAATCCTCCGCCAGCTAGATGATATTTATATATTAATGATGATCATTATACAACCAATCACTGCTCTTATAAATAACTGTATATCACATGGAACCTTTCCCGACATGCTTAAAATTGCAAACGTAATACCTTTATACAAGGGTGGATCGGTAGAAGATCCCAATAATTATAGACCAATATCACTTTTACCTACTATATCTAAAATATTTGAAAAGCATATAGCTAAACAATTGCATATATATCTAGAATCTACAGGTCTATTAAATAAAACCCAGTCGGGTTTTCGCAAATATCATTCTTGTCAAACAGCATTGATTAATATAGTTGATTCATGGCTTAAACAAATTGATAATGGAAATCTGGTAGGTACAATTTTCTTGGATTTTAAAAAAGCATTTGATCTTGTGGACCATAGGGTTCTTTTACACAAATTAAAACTTTATCATTTTAATGATAGTTCATGCGACCTATTTTCTTCATATCTCCGCAATCGATTTCAGTTTATCAAAGCAGAAAACACTACCTCTACTTGTAAAAGCATCATTGCTGGTGTTCCCCAAGGATCTATTTTAGGACCTCTTCTATTTCTTATTTACGTTAATGATCTTTCGCTAGATCTTACATGTGATTCTGCAATGTATGCTGATGATACAACATTGCACACTGTGGGAACAAATATTCAAACACTTCAAAATAAGCTACAAACAAATCTTTCAATTGTAAATGATTGGTGCCAAACTAATAACATGATTATTAATCCACTAAAAACTACTTGTATGGTATTAGGGTCAAAACGGAAAGCTCAAAACATGACAGATCTAAAACTTAAAATTTCAGATACAGTGATCAAAACAGTAAATTGTCAAAAACTTCTTGGCCTTTATATTGACAATACTCTATCTTGGAAACTACACATTAACAGCGTTTGTTCAAAAATGTCATCACGAATGTTTCTTTTGCAAAAAATAAAACCATATTTAACCCTTGAAATGCGTAAGCTCTTCTATAATGGTTATATCTCACCTATATCCGACTACGCATGCGTTACCTGGAGTTCAGCGGCCAAAACGGAAATTAATAGAATAGTCAAAATACAAAAGCGTTGTGGTGCACATATTTTAATTAAAAAGTACAGCACAAATTCAAAAACACTATTTAAAGATCTAAAATGGTTGACTTTCGAACAGCGTAATCACTATTTCACGTCAGTTATTGTATTTAAAGCATTTCACAATCAAACCCCAACATACATACGTGACCTTTTGACACCATCACAAAATATTCACTATAACTTGCGATCTTGCGAAAAGGGGGATTTAAAACTAGTGCGAATACCAAAAACAAACTATTTCAAACAATCGTTTGAATTTTCTAGCAAAACAATTTGGAATTCGTTACCCCAATCTATACGTCAAACAAACAATTTAATTACATTTAAGAAAAAATTAAAAGCTTATCTTTCTTCCACACTTTATGAAATAAACTGAACATGCTTCATGTTGTTTTAGTAAATAACATTAGTTTAATGTTTAAATACTGTTCTTGCATAAATGGTTATTGTAGTTTTATGTCTGTCATTTTGTTTTTAATTATAATATATATCATTATATGTGTATGCATATATGATTCTTTATGTTTTGTTCTTATTGCTCAAGATGAAATATGATGTATTTGTTGTAAATTGTTTCTTGTTAGAAGACCTTGTTGAAAATAAGAAATGTATTATATAAATTGCATATTATGTAATTTCATCTGATGTATTTCTTAACAAGTCTATCTTCTTTAAATAAAGATTTTATTATTATTATTATTATTATTATCAACCAATCGTAATACATCAACTATAACCGGAAAATCCGTAAGGTAGATCGATTCGTAAATTTTAAACGTCGGCTTTCGGTTTGATAAAGGTTTTGATTATCAAATATATTTTTTGAGTATTTCTGCACAAATGGCACGCAAATTGATGTCGAAGGTAACAGGTATTGTGTTTGATACGATGTATTAGGTTGATTGTACTCTATTTTTACAGACGTACGTAATACATATTTTTACATTTACAAAGCCAATATCAGGAACAACTTTGAGCTGTTCGTATGTACGTATGTACTCATTAAAGCTCAGAGCATTCGAGCAACCTCCGCGCAGAGATTTGACTGGAACCAGCATAGCTGGATTAAATCCCTGCCGTTATAACCAACCACGTGAAGACACTTGGTACACTAATTTCCCCGTTGCTATTTTCTTTTAATTCGCAATTATTTGTTTTTATTTTGAACCTAAACTTATTTACATACATGCCCATCATATATATATAGCCCACCCAGCCTGCGCATCTCTCAGTCTGGTCAGGAGATTAGTGGACAGCATCGCCTCTGACACGAATGCGCAAATGCACAGGTTGTGCTTGAGCTACGCTGGTCAAAATGCCATGAGGACCATTTTCGCACTTGCCTACAAACAAATTTCCTGGACGAGTTTAATACAATAATGGTATATGACATCGAGTGTCAGATCTTTTTTATCACATGCTTTTAAATGAGCAAATTAAATAAATATTTACGCAAACATAATGATATAAATCCCGAATGTTGTTTACATTTCGTGACGTCATTTGATGTTGCAACGTCATTTCAGCAAAATAACAAAATGCGAGTGGTCAATAAACGCAAACTAAGTCAATGAAAACGCTTTAAAATGTTGTATTACACATGTGTAATAATTTTTTTGATAAAGGTTGTATTACATGGAAAACAGGGTATAGCATGTCATAAAATATGGTATGATATGACAACGAGTGTCAGATCTTTTTTTATCACATGCTTTTAAATGAGCAAATCAAATAAATATTTACGCAAACATAATGATAAATTCCGAATGTTGTTTACATTTCGTGACGTCATTTGACGTTGCAATGTCATTTCAGCAAAGTAACAAAATGCGATTGGTCAATAAACGAAAACTAAGCCAATGAAAACGATTTAAAATGTTGTATTACACATGTGTAATAAAAAATGTAATGGTTGTATTACATGGGAAACAGGGTATAGCATCTGCTGCATGTGATAAAAAGTTATATCAATGAGACAGCAAATGCCTTTAACTGCGCAGTTCTTAGCAGCATCACATGCAAATCAATTACGTTGCGCCAGATTTCCTTGCCTATTTCGCATTATTAGATATTATTGACCATATATCTAAAGATATACAACAGAAATACACAAGAACAATGGAAATTAAATGCAAATATACAAGTCAATGGCCACACACGAATCAACCGTACATATTTGAAATATTAATACGCGCGTTCTTCGAACAGACATGTTATGTTGGTTTTTCGGACTTAGTTATTTGATTCGATTGTTAATAGTGTCGTGCATCATTTCGCTCATGCTTAATAAATTTGTCGCTATGGTGGGATAATTCTTATTTAATAACTCAAAACCTAGAACTTGTCATGGAATTATTGAAAAAACCTTTTATTGACATACCATAATTATATCGCCGAATATCTGCAATAAAGATATGTCTGGTCATCTTCACCGGATTAACGCGATTGAGTTTATATAATGAGACTTGTACTGACCGCGAACTGAACGCTATACCTTGCGAGATGGAATGCAATGCAATAAAGAGAGGTCACGATTCCACTGCTGGAACGACGGTTTATGTAAAGCTTTAACATGTTTTACATGTTTTTTTCGGTGTTTCAAAACAATTAAACTTATTTTGCTCAAAACGAATATCAAGATAGGAAACACTAATATTCTGTGTGCTGAAATTTTGGCAATTAAAATAAGAAATTGTAATGAAATTAAAGGAATAGTGATAGAAAATATTGAATATAAAATTTCTCAGTTTGCTGATGATACATCTCTCTTTCTGGATGGCACAGATGTTTCCCTTAATGCTACCCTCGATCTTTTAAATAACTTTGCCTTATGTTCTGGATTGAAAATCAATTATGACAAAACAAACCTTATATGGATTGGCTCCAAAAAGTTTAGCATACAATCAATAAAAACTAAATATAAACTAGTCTGGGGCACAACAAACTTTAAAGTTTTAGGAATATTATTTGATGTTGATTTAAAGAAAATAATAGAAATAAACTTCACGAGTAAACTGGAAAAGCTGCACAATATCATAAATTTTTGGAAAAGAAGAAATTTAACACCCCTAGGAAAGATAACAGTTGTTAAATCACTACTACTTCCCCTTTTTACACACCTGTTTGTAGCTCTTCCTAGCCCAGGAGAAAAAGTTTTAAAACAAATAAATAGCCTTTTTTCCAATTTTATATGGGATGGACCAGCAAAAATCAAACAAACTATTGCTATTAAATCATATGATGATGGAGGAGTTGCCATGACTGATATATATGCTTTTGAAAAAACTATGAAAATGACATGGTTAAGGAAAATTGCATCAAGTAATGGAAAATGTTTCCAACTTGTATATTCTATGTTTGATGTGAAGAAAATGTTTAATTTAGGAAAAAAATACATAGAAAAAATTATGATAAGTTTAAAAAATTGTTTTTGGAGAGATGTCCTTACATGTTACATTGAGTATATTAATAAACAAAATGTCAGTAAGTGTGAAGATATCCTAGATATGCCGTTATTTTATAACCACAATTTTAAGATAGGTGGGAATATTATATATAACAAAAAAATGTATGATAGGGGAATTAGATATGTAAGAGATATAATGTGCACTTCTGGAGAATTTTTAAAACAATCTGTATTAGAAACTCTCATTGGCGTTAAAGTTAACTTTCTTTTTTATGAAGGTTTAATTAGAACTGTGAATGCATTTATCAGGCTATCAGGACTTCCATCTATTAAAAAGCCAAATATACAATGTGCATTTATATCATTTTACTTGAATAACATTGTATTTGGATATAATCAAAACAAACTTGTCTATAAATGTTTTAGCTATAATACAGATATACCCACTTGCCATTTAAAATGGAATACACTTTTTAATAACGTTGAATGGACAAAAGTGCATGCACTTGTTTTTATTATATCTAAAGACACTTACACTCAGTGGTTCCAGACAAGAATTGTTCACAGAATCCTAGGAACCAAATCTTTGTTATTTAAAATGAACATTGTTCATGACAATTTATGTTCTTTCTGTAAAGAAAATGAAGAAACCCTATTACATATATTCTGGGACTGCATTTTCACAAAGAGAATTGTTAATTATGTTGTAGATTTTTTAAGATCCCATAATGTGCAAAAATGTACTGATATTTCATGTCAAACAATGTTATTTGGTTGTACAAGTATTAACATGACTGATATTAATATTCTTATTCTTGAAATTAAAAAGTATATATTTGTATGCCAGAGAAAGGGTCTATTACCTTCAATAAGGGGGCTGAATAATTATCTTTGCGTAGCATGGGAGATTCAATCTAATACTAAATGTAAAGAAAAGAAACTACTTAACTGGTCAATTGTAAAACTTTTTGTAGATCAATAGAACAGTGTTATTGTAAATTGTGTTGTTTACTTAAAATATTTAATACCATGGTCGTTTGATTAATGTTTTTAATTGTCTGAAGTCAAAACGTTTGATTAAAGCTTATGTTTTTCTGAAGTCCAAACAATTGTCTTTTTTGTTTCATAACATCGCATGTATGTGTCTGTGTATGTGTGAACTGTAGGATTGTGTCTATATAATGGAATGCATGGATTTTATTTACCTCTATTATATTATTCATTTGAATTGTTAAACAACTATATTATATACTAACAGAATAACATGAAAACTAATGATACACTTTGTAATGTATGGAGGTGAATAAAGTTTATTATCCCCCGCCATAGGCGGAGGGATGTTGTAAAAAAAAAAAAAAAAAAAAAAAAAAAAAAAAAAAAAAAAAAAGGAAACACTAATATTTATATGATCTAAAATATACGTGATCACAGAATGCAATACGGTAGTAATAACCAAGTATTAGAACACAGCCTTTAAGTACAAATGCTATGACGCTGACAATCTTCTAAATGTAAAGGGGCAAACACAATCTATATTGTTGTCGTGAGTTGAGTGTAAAACTGATCTATTCCTCACCCTTTTAATAAGAGATAAAGTAGATTCATGCTGAACACGCATTTAACATAGTTACAAAGACGCGGTCGTGTTGCCGATGTTCTGGGGAATTATGCTCAAACCAGCCAATGGAATAAATGAAGTGTATTCATTCGGATCTAGCCGCGGGAAAATTTATTTGAATTTTATAGGACACTTACAAAGGTCAGGTAAGGTGAAAAGATGGCTTAGACAGCTTCGCCGAAAAAAATAGGTATGCAAAGAACATGTTATCCGATTGCACTGGGATTCTCTCCCACATGGTCGTCACCATCGGCAGACGTGTAAGTTTGGTTACATCGAGAACTACAGGATAAATTCCGTACATGTGCTATGCTGCACTTCATGTTGAGTATTTTAAAATTCGGGCAATGTAGTGCGATTCAGCGAAGATTTATTCATTTACAAATGTACAGACACATACAATCACAGCCCATTTGGAAACGTGAGGACCTTTATAAGTTGTTGCTTGGTGAAGTTCTTAAAATAAATCGATGTATTTGGGAAACACTCTTTTCCATTTTCTTCATCTTCCATTGGCTATTTGGATTGGCTGTTTCGGCTATGGATAATTTAGGCCATAGCCGAGAAAGATCAGTTATGGAAGATTTAGTTTAGTTGTCCAAATCCGAGAAAGACGTCGGAGGACTAAAATATAATAAGTAAATAGTAATAACATGAATTTCATTTTAAAATACGAATGGTATGTTATTTACTATTACTAGTCTTCTATCTGCAATGGTCGAATATGGATGCGTATGGTGTACTTAAAGGGATCTTTTCACGCTTTGGTAAACTGACAAAATTGAAAAAAGTTGTTTCAGATTCGCAAATTTTCGTTTTAGTTATGATATTTGTGAGGAAACAGTAATACTGAACATTTACCATGGTCTAATATAGCCATTATATGCATATTTTGACGATTTTAAAACCTAAAAATTATAAAGCGTTGCAACGCGAAACGATTGAATAATTTGGAGAGTTCTGTTTTTGTCGTTAAATTTTGTGAAACTACGAAGATTGCTTATATAAGGTATAAAATACGTCAAGTATATGTACTCGGCGGAATAGCTCAGTAGGCTAAAGCGTTTTTACTTCAGGACTCTGGCAGGACTCCAGGGCTCACTGGTTCGAAACCTGCTCCGGGCAATGTTCTTTTCCTTTTTTTAATTTTATTCTTGATTTTTTACTGAAGCCTTTACGATCCAATGTTTACATTTATCAATATAAAGCATTTAATGAATGAATTAAAAAATGCCAAAATCTGTGAAAAGGCCCCTTTAATAAACTACACGTATGGTTTACAAGTTTAATGTATATTCATAATAAATATATAATCAGGCAACTTGATAGTGCGCGTGCATGTGATGAGCGCTACTACAAGTCGAATATGGCCACAGTAAATGACTCTTAAAATGACACCATCGTCCATTACTGCAAATCGACTATGGCCACAGTACTTGATTCGTAAAATGACACCATTGTTCATAAATGAAAGTCGACTATGACCACAGTAAATGACTCTCAAAATGACACAAATTTTCATTACTGTAAGTCGACTATGGCCACAGTAAACGACTCTAAAAATGACAACATGTTTTATTACTGCAAGTCGACTATGGCCACTGTAAATGACTCTTGAAATGACACCACCGTTCATTACTGAAAGTCGTTTATGGCCAGAGTAAATGACTCTTAAATTGAAACCATCGTTCATTACTGCAAGTCGACTATGGCCACAGTAATTGACTCTTAAAATGACACCATTGTTAATTACTGCAAGTCGACTATGGCCACAGTAAATGGCTCTTAAAATGACACCATTTTTATTACTGCAAGTCGACTATGGCTACAGTAAATGACTATTAAAATGACATCATCATTCATTACTGAAAGTTTACTATGGTCACAGTAATTGACCCTTTAAGTGACACCATCGTTCATAAATGCAAGTCGATTATGACCACAGTAAATGGGTCTTAAAATGTCACCATTGTTCATTAATTCCAGTCGACTATGGCCACAGTAAATGACTCTTAATATGACGCTATTGTTCATGACTGCAAGTCGACTATGGCCACAGTGAATGACTCTTTAAATGACCTAATCGTCCATTACTTCCAGTAGACTTTGGCAACAGCGAATGACTCTTTAAATGGCACCATCGTTCATTACTGCAAGTCGACTATGGCCACAGAAAATGACTTTTAAAATTTAAATAACGTTCATTACTACAAGTCGACTATGGCCACAGTAAATGACTCTCAAAATAACACCATCGGTCATTACTGCAAGTCGACTATGGCCATATTTAATGACTCTTACAATGACACCACTGTTTATTACCTCCAGTCGACTACGGCCACAGTGAATGACTCTTACAAAATGACACCATCGTTCATTACTGCAAGCCGACTATGGCCACAGTGAATGACTCTTAAGATGACACCACTGTTCAATACCTTCTGTCGACTATGGCCACAGTAAATGACTCTTAAAATGACACCATTGTTCGTTACTGCAAGTCGACTATGGTCACAGTAAATGACTCTTAAAATGTCTCCATTGTTCATTACTGGAAGTCGGTTATGGCCACAGTAAATGGCTCTTAAAATGGCACCATTGTCCATTACTTCCAGTCGACTATGGCCACAGTAAATGACTCTTAAAATGACACCATCGTTCCTTACTGCAAGTGAACTATGGCCACAGTAAATGACTTTTAAAATGACACTATTATTCATTACTGCCAGTCGACTATGGCCACAGCAAATGACTCTTAAAATGGCACCATTGTCCATTACTTCCAGTGAACTATGGCCACAGTGAATTAGTCTTAAAATGTCACCATCGTCCAGTACTGCAAGTCGACCGTGGCAACAGTAAATGAATCTTAAAATGACACGATCGTTCCTTACTGCAAGTGGACTATGGCCACAGTAAATGACTCCTAAAATGACACTATTGTTCATTACTGCCAGTCGACTATGGCCACAGTAAATGGCTCTTAAAATGACACCATCGTCCATTACTTCCAGTCGACTATGGTCACAGTGAATGGCTTTTAAAATGACATCATTGTTCATTACTGCAAGTCGGCTATGGCCACAGTAAAAGACTCTTATAATGGCACCATTGTTGGTTACTGCAGGTCGAATATGGAAACAGTAATTGCCCTTTGAAATACAAACAATGTTCGCTATTGCAAGTCGACTATGGCCACAGTAATGCACCTTTGAAATATCATGAATATTATTTGTTGGCGGTCGACTATGGCAACAGTATTTTACCATTAAAATATCATCAATATTATTCATTGCTGGTCGACTATGGCAACAGTAATTTACCATTGAAATATCACCAATGTTCTTCATTGCAAGTCGGCAATTGCCAAAGTAATTGATATATGAAATAACATCAATGTACATCATTGCAAGTCGTCTCTGGCCACAGAAATTGACCTTTGAAATATTATCAATGTAATTCATTGCTTGTCGACTTTGGCCACAATAATTGACATGACGCCGCCTGTCAATCATATCCTTATCTAAGAATTGATCTACCAATCAACGATCGATTAATTTGGCGCGCGAGTTAGCAACGAACTGTTCGCCATTTTCCTAGACAAGCTATGTCTAGTTTCACTTTTATTTCAACGAGTTTTTTTTGTTTTCCTCTTGAAAAAACGTATATTAAAATGGTCAAACGGTGTCAAAGGGGATTATGTAACTCGGACAATCGATATCCTGACAGATTAGTTGATGGCATTGAATTTATATCGTTTCGAAAGCCGAAAAGAGATTTTGAGAAGTGTAAGAGATGGATAAATGTAAGCGGTCGTCCCCACGAACAACTGAACGTCAACACCGTCAAAGACAATTACAATATCTTATTATCGAATATACTAGCAGATTTAAATAGTTTATGTTATCGATCTGATCATCACATAATAGTTCATGTTTTTAATAGATTTGTCAGTTACTAGGTGATTAATAAAAGCAAGGTTCATCTCCATTGCTTTAAGAGAAGTAAAAAACAGCGTGAAGCCTAATTCATGCTGTGTTTTATTACTATGATAGTAATCCACTTTATTGTGATTATACATGTTATTAGAAGGTGACACGTGATTTCTTATCTTAATAACGGTATCTACACATGTGCAGACATGTGGTGTCACCAATGAACGCTTTTAATCCACACTTGGAGATCGAATGCCTAGTTCTCTTTTTTCAACGAGTTTCGTTTATTTTGTTCGAAAAAAAAGGAAACGAAATATGGCAAAAACCGTGTTAATAGGGATTATGTAACTCTGACATTCGGTATCCAAAAATGTTTCCAACGCGGAAATGCGGTCTTGTATGCTTCAATGTGTAGAATTACCGAGAAACCCCTTATAGAACATTAATTCATTTAAAAAACTGGAATTGTCATATAAGCAATAAATAAGCAATATTAAGTATGAATTATATCACGTGTGCATGTAAAATAATAGAGAATATTGGTACCCACTTTGCGTAACTTAACGAAATCCCCGTTATAAATCGAGTTTTTGTGTGTGTTAAAAACAATTGAAAACCATTTTATGCTACTATTTTAATAAAAAACGTATCGATAAATGCCATTGTATAAGAGTTATCATTATTGATATAACAAATAAATGCGGTAATTTTGGGGAAGTCGGTACTTGTGCGTGCGTCTGAAACTGGTAGCTTTATTTAGTAGCCTGACTGAATTCTCCTTCATACAACGCTAATTTATATCAGACAATGAGCAAACTGATTGTGTTGTTTTGCACTTTCAATTATAGTGATTGATAAATGTCCAATAAGCAATGATTAATATTATTAATATCACTTTTATACGTAATAACATGTGGGATTTAGGTGCCCACATGGGGTCAGAAAGCGCGTGAAACTACTTCACCGAAATCCCAGTTATAAAGCGATATTTCGTGTCAAATACACAAGGGAAAATGTTTTGTTAATATTTTCGTAAATAACATGGGTAAATACCGGTTAAGAAGTGTTAATTTATTGCTAATCCCACCATTACACATAGTAACAGGTACGATTTCGGTAAGCGCGCAAGCGTTTGAGAGCGTGTTTAATGTCCCGAGAAAACCGTTATAAATAGCTTATATTCTCTATAAACGTATAATTTTGCATTTGCATAATAACTAAATGACACAAACCCCTTTTACAAGTGTTATATGGTGTGTAAAAGTCCATAAAAATCATCCGGAATATCGCGTAAATCTATATGCGATCTATAGTCAAAGAAGCCTTTTTGGTGTTAGCTTGTCTAAGTTTGCTAACCGCTTAGTCACGTGACTAAGTGGGCGGAGCGATCATCTTCCAGGCGTCATGTCAATTGGCCTTTGAATTACAACCAATCGTCGCTATTGCAATTCGACTATGGCCACAGTAATTGCACTGTGAAATACAACCAATGTTGACTAAAGCCACAATAATTTGCCCTTGAAATATCCACAATGTTCATCATTGCAAGTCGGCTTTAGCCAAAGTAATGGACCTATGAAATAATACCAATGTTCATCCGTGCAAGTCGTCTCTGACCACAGTAATTGACCTTTTAAATATCATCAATATTATTCATTGCTTGTCGATTATGGCCACAGTAATTGCCCTTTGAAATACAACCAATGTTCTTTATTTCAAGTCGAATGTGGCGAAAGTATTTGAACTTTGAAATACAACCAATGTTCATCACTGCAAGTCTTCTATGACAACAGTAATTGACCTTTGAAATATCATCAATGTTATTTATTGGTAGTCGACTATGGCCACAGTAATTGACCTTTGAAATACAACACAGTAATTGACCTTTGAAATACAACCAATGTTCTTTATTGCAAGTCGAATATGGCGACAGTAATTGACCTGTGAAATATCATCAATATTATTTATTGTTAGTCGAATATTGCCACAGTTATTGACCTTTGAAATACAACCAATATTCTTTATTGCAAGTCGAATATGGCGACAGTAATTGACCTTTGAAATATCATCAATGTTATTTATTGGTAGTCGACTATGGCCACAGTTATTGACCTTTGAAATACAACCAATGTTCTTTATTGCAAGTCGACTATAGCCATAGTAATTGCCCTTGAAATATCATCAATTTTAATCATTGCTTGTCGACTATGACCACAGTAAATGTCCTTTGATATACAACCAATGTTCTTTATTTTAAGTCGAATATGGCGACAGTATTTGACCTTTAAAATACAACCAATGTTTATCACTGCAAGTCGTCTATTGTAACAGTAATTGACCTGTGAAATATCATCAATGTTATGCATTGGTAGTCGACTATGGCCACAGTAATTGACCTTTGAAATTCATCACATAATCATTTGTCCCGTTTACAATAGATTTAGAAATATAAAAAAATAAACATAATCTTGCATACGACCGATTTTTAAATGTAAAAAAAATAGTATGTAGAAAAATATACATCAAAGGTCGTGCTCGATCGAGACTGACTTCAACAATTGTTAAAAACTTAACTTAAACTTAAAATAATTCAAACCAATACCATTTCTATATTGAATTCCAGATTTGTTGCATCGTACATAGAATCAGTCCTCGTCAAGGAAGCGTTTTCAATGATCATGAAAGAGGTATAGAGTATGATCTTTGATCTAGTTTGGGTAACAAGCATTATCTTACATTAATAAATAACGTTTTCAAAACATGATTAGATTTATAAGTCAAAGAGTGCATAACATTTTGTTCATTTAGCATAACCGCATTCAATTAACGAAAGTAGAAAATGTGTAAATTGTATTCGTCAACTGTAAATATTTTAAATGTTAATGGGAGGAACACTGTCCTAAAATGTACAATATCTCCATATAACATGTTTGTTAGACATTCAATAGACATAGAATCCAGTTTTATTTTCATACGCACTTTTTTTAAGGCGAGTCTGAACAATATAAATAGAAAATGCAAAAATATAAAGTTAATTGAAAATAGTATATCGGCTTTGAAAGTCATACAATTATTATGTTCTTCTTTGGTGTCAAAGAAAACTACCGAAAGTAAACTACCGAAAATATTTCACAGTATGTATTTTTTAAATATTATCATAATCGTTTGTTTCTTATCATACACCTGCAGGCAACTTGATGCAGTTATCAAGCGGCCACAGAGGCTCTGCAACCAACGGTGGCCAAAAGTATTTACACGGCATATAGCCTGGCAACAACTCACCGTATGTATTGTCCATATCAGTAATACTATAATGATCAGGTTTGTAAAATATAGCAGTCATATTAAGTGTTTCGTATCTGTTTTAGTATCAATGTCATATAAATTATTTCATTCAGATTTACGTTTGACAAAATGGATTAAAGAGATATATGTACCGTGTTTTAGAAAAACCAAGCCATTAATACAATTACTAGTCACAGTGATTAATAAAAGCTGATCGTATCATCGAAATAAAACAATGACTTAGTCTTCGTAGCCTTTGACTCGTTATGTAAATTCATGTGTTCATTTACACAAACATATTGTGTTTTGCAATGCAGGCTGGAGCATCAAAGAACAGTAATCAAGCGCCCTAGCGGATAGACGTAAGTAAACCACGGAACACATTTACAAATAAAACTTGTACACATTTATAGGTAGTAGATGTATACTCGTGTTATAAAGCAAGTTTTCTCGTAGCTAATGTCACAACTTTTACTCAGAAACTTATTGGATATCGTATTTAATATGTCGTGACGGATTCGATTTTGTTGCAATCTATGTTTTTTCAAAGGTAAAGCCTGGTGAACAACAAGACGCTAACATCCTGCAGAAAAGTTCAAATGGCTGACACCGTACGGTCGGAAGATGTGCTAGGACAAAAATGGGATCGTTGCCTTACAGACACCGGTTTACAATTTGTGACTGGTGCTGGTATTGGTCTAGTACATGTATTTTCATAACTTTTCTTTAAGCGTCGCCCGTGGCCTGGCACTTTGGGCGGGGGGAATGGTTTTGGCATGGTGTATGCAAACTGTCAGTATGATTTCGAGGCGCCATATATCCTTCATGGGACTTTACAAAATGAATCCGTGGCGGAGAATGCAGCTGGAAGCTACCTTATGACGAGGGATCTGCCTTTGTGACATTTAGTGCTATATTGTGTACTATCGGAAGTGATAACAAGCCATTTTACTACGTTGTTAATTAACATGTTACTTAATGGGATAAGATCTTATTGAAGCGTGGACACTTGTGCATTGTATTAGTATTGTGTTAGTTTTGCTTTTTCTGTAAACGTCATATTATGGTCTTTTTATTGCCATGCATTTGAAGTTGCAGGGTGGATTTTTTGTTGTTATCACAATCACTATTTAGTTTTGCGCTCCTCTTTTTCTATCTCGTGACCACGACATAGTTAACTCGTGGCCACGAGATAGAAAAAATAGGAGAGCAATTAAAAAAAAAGAGAAGAGAATGTCACCTCTATGCCACCGTATTGATTTGATACTTCGCAATAATGTTTTTGAGTCCATATCGTCGCTGTCGTTCTCAAACCTCGTAGCTACAAAATGCCAACTTTTCAGGAGAGAAAAAACCGTCTCATTTTTTTAATAAGAAACCTCGTAGTTGCAAATAATTTTTTTTATAAAAACGTTTTTTGTCAAATTTGTCCAAACGAAACGACGTACCTATAGGTGAAATGGCGTCGCTACGACTTTTCGCCGGGAAAAAAGCCAACAATCATTCTACAACATTTCGTCACGTCACGCGGCTTTTTCAAGGGCTCTGATTGGCGTAGAGCTACGAGATATAGCACAAAACACGCGCCAGACTTCATATATTCGGAAAATACGAAAAAAATATTTTGAAAATTTTGGAGCTACGAGGTTTGAGAACGACAGCGACGATATTTAAGTGCACATGTAATGTACATATGTGTTTGTTTTGAAGTAATATCTGATTATGCTCAGAGAAACATGCACACGTGAAAATTCATAATAAATTCTTTATATACTTTGTTCAAATGTTCACCAGACATTATGTTATTGTTATGTATTTTAATTAAATATATTTCATATGCCATCAAGCTACTCGCAGTGGTTTTTGGGTAATAAACGCTTCGTAATTCAGAAAATGATGCAGCAAAGAACGTGATATATTTCTGCTAACATCTCCAAACAATCGAGTAGATAGTCGGCATTGAGTTTTTATTAACCTATTTTAGGACACATGAGCTGTCCAATAAGGATGCGTTTCCTACTTAAAAAAAGTATTCCAATGACAACTCTTTTCAAAATATATATGTCTGGAACTTCTGCATACTAATAAGCTATTAAAACACAGTAGTCCAGTAAGCATGATTGAAAACCATGGTTTGCGCCGGTTTTTCGTCTAGAAATAAAAACAACAACATAATCTAAACAACAACAGCATCTAAACAAAAAAGTGTCGTTCGGTCGAAAGTGGAAACAAACGGTTCACGACTTAAAAATATATCAACATGAATTAAATTAAACTCGTATTAACAAGCAAATGCGTGCATTTATATCACCCGCCGAATGTATAAAATCTTTATATTTAGTAGGTTTAAGGGATATAACTCTGAACGAACCAAGCCAATCAACGTAGGAGCCATAATTTTGTATTTGATTATAAAAAAAACTTGCAAATGCACTGTCACGGTATGATAATACACATTTACTTGAAATATTATGAAATTTCTTACAACTACTGTTACTGAAAAACATGTCCGAACATACAAATTCCTCAATTTCATACCAATTCGACCCAAACCAAATAAACGCGTGCACCACCACAGTATAATGATGCACATTTAGTTTTAGATTCAATAGTTAAGGAGAAAGACGGAAAACGCCGAAATACGGAATCCGGATAGTACCATCTATATATCTCGCCCTTCTTTCATCAAGTGCGACACACGACACACGAAGCGATACACGATATTTTGCGCGACAGTCGCGGCGACGCATGATATTTTGCGCGATACACGAAGCGACGCGCGAGAATGAACCACGAAATACTGCCTATAAAAGGGCGACGGTCGCATTCATAAAGGGCGACGGTCTCGTTCGTAAAGTGCGACGGTCGTGTTCACAGGGCGAGATATCGCATATAAAAGGGCGACTGTCGCATTCTAATTTTTTGAAAACGCCGACAGGCGATATTATAACAGCGATATATGAACAGTACACATATCGCGTGTCGCCGCGACTGTCGCGCAATTATCTAGTTTCGCTTCGTGTGTAGTGTGTCGCTCTTGATGAAAGAAGGCCCAGATTATAGATGGCAATATCCGGATTCCGTACCGAACCAACATCTATTCTTCTTTGACGTATGATGATACACATTTATTTCAGTTTCATAACATTTCAAGATATAGTTACTGAAAAACAGCTCCGGACGGACGGCATATCTGAATTTCTTTCAATAAGGTTGCTATTACTCTGTTGTTATCGATCCGGAAAGAACTTAAGTGTGCACCACTGCAGTATGATGACATTTAAGTTAAATATACTTTTTTTGCAATAGTTACTGAGAAACATCTCCGGACATTAAAAGTGGAAGGACGGAGAACCACACAAAAGCAATATCCCTGCGACTTCGGCGAAATATGATGCGTATTTTGAAATAGGTACTGTGAAACAGCTCCGGTCCGACGACCTTCCTGAATTTCAATCAATTTAGCGGCAATAACTTAATTATGCGTGCATCGAAGTATGATTGAACACATTCATGTTAAGTTCAATGAAATTAAATTAATAATTATTGATAAACAGCTCCGGACATCGCCAAAACAATATCCCTCCACTGTCTGTGAGGGGCAAAAAGCCATCATAATGGAGATGCTGCCTTTTTGTCTACTTAAAAGAGTTGATGCATTCAGAGTAAATGCGTATTCTACATGCAATAGTAAACGCATGCATAAATAAATATCTTTCTTGCAACAAGTATAAATCTACTGCAAATCATAGCAAAACATTTGCAAACGTATGAGCGGGTGTATAGTGACGTAATCATACGATTAATCCATAGCATATTTTGTTTCTTAATGACAATATCGAGTGTAAAATATAGTACTCTTTACATTGTATTATATTTATGGCTATATGGGTGCCTATGAGCGCCTATGTCTTTTGACTAAATCTAGTTTAGTTCATTTTCGTATTAATGCTTACGATGGGATAAGAGTACCTTTGTCTTTTGACTAAATCTCGTTCTCATTTCCGTATTATGGGCTATATGGGTGATAAAAGGGCCTATTTGTTTTGACTAAATCTCGTTCATATTTCCGTATTAATACTTATAAATGGATAAGAGCGCATATGTTTGTTGACTAAATCTCGTTCAAATTTTCGTATTAATGCTTATAATCGGATAATTGGAGTAATTTACTGTGGCCATAGTCGACCTGCAGTAATGAACGATAGTGTCATTTTAAGACTCATTTACTGTGGCAAAAGTCGACTTGCAGAAATGAACAATGGTTACATTTTAAGAGCCATTTACTGTGGCCGTATGCAACTTGCAGTAATGAACAATGGTGTCATTTTAAGAGTCATTTACTGTGGCCATAGTGGACTTGCAGTAATGGGCGATAGTGGCATATTAAGAGATATTTACTATGGCCATAGTCGACTTGACGTACTAAACGATGGTGTCATTTTAAGAGTCATTTACTGTGGCCACAGTCGACTTGCAGTAATGGACGATGGTGTCATTTAAAAATTCATTTACTGTGGCCAAAGTCGACTTGCAGTAATGAACAATGGTGACATTTTAAGAGCTATTTACTGTGGCCATTGTCGACATGATGTAATAAACGATGGTGATATTTTAAGAGTCATTTACTGTGGCCATAGTCGACATGCAGTAATGGACGATGGTGTCATTTAAAGAGTCATTTACTGTGGCCATAGTCGTCTTGCAGTAATGAACAATGGTGTCAATTTAAGAGTCATTTACTGTGGCCACAGTCGACTTGCAGTGATGAACAATGGTGATATTTTAAGAGCCATTTACTGTTGCCATAGTCGACTTGTAGTAATGAATGTTGGTGTCATTTTAAGAGTCATAGACTGTGGCCATAGTTGACCTGCAAAAACGAACAATGGTGCCATTATTAGAGTCATATACTGTGACCATATACGACTAGCAGTAATGAACGATGGTGACATTTTAAAAGCTATTAACTGTGGCCATAGTCGACTTGAAGTAATAAACGATGATGCCATTTTTAGAGGCATTTATTGTGGCCATAGTCGACTTGCAGTAATGGACGATGGTGTCATTTAAAGAGTCATGTACTGTGGCCATAGTCGACTTGCAGTAATGGACGATGGTGTCATTTAAAGAGTCATTTACTGTGGTCATAGTCGTCTTGCAGTAATGAACAATGATGTCAATTTAAGAGTCATTTACTGTGGCCACAGTCGACTTGCAGTGATGAACAATGGTGATAATTTAAGAGCCATTTACTGTTGCCATAGTCGACTTGTAGTAATGAATGTTGGTGTCATTTTAAGAGTCATAGACTGTGGCCATAGTTGACCTGCAAAAACGAACAATGGTGCCATTATTAGAGTCATATACTGTGACCATATACGACTAGCAGTAATGAACGATGGTGACATTTTAAAAGCTATTAACTGTGGCCATAGTCGACTTGAAGTAATAAACGATGATGCCATTTTTAGAGGCATTTATTGTGGCCATAGTCGACTTGCAGTAATGGACGATGGTGTCATTTAAAGAGTCATGTACTGTGGCCATAGTCGACTTGCAGTAATGAACAGTAGTGTCATTTTAAAAGTCATTACTGTGGCCATAGTCGACATGCAGTAATGAACAATGGTGACATTTTAAGAGCCATTTACTGTGGCCGTAGTCGAGTTGCAATAATGAATAATGGTGTCATTTTAAGAGTCATTTACTGTGGCCATATTCGACTGGCGGAAATGGACGATGGCGTCATTTTAAGAGTCATTTACTGTGGCCATAGTCGACCGGCATAAATGAACAATGGTGCCATTATAAGATTCATTTACTGTGGCCATAATCTGCTTGCAGTAATGAACAATGCTGTCATTTTAAGAGTCATTTACTGTGGCCATAGTCGACTGGAAGTAATGAACAGTGATGTCATTTTAAGAGCCATTTACTGTGGCCATAATCGACTTACAGTAATGACCGATTGTGTAATTTTTAGAGTCATTTACTCTGGCCATAGTCGGCTTGCAGTAATGAACAATGGTGTCATTAAAGAGTAATTCACTGTGGCCATAGTCGACTGGAAGTAAGAAACAGTGGACTCATTTTAAGAGTCATCCAATGTGGCCATAGTCGACTTGCAGTAATGACCGATGGTGTCATTTTAAGAGTCATTTACTGTGGCCATAGTCGACTGGCAGTAATGAACAATGGTGTCATTTTAAGAGTCATTTACTGTGGCCATAGTCGACTTGGAGTAATGAAAGATGGTGTCACTTTAAGAGTCATTTACAGTGGTCATAGTCGACTAGCAGTAATGGACGAGGGTGTCATTTAAAAATTTACTGTGGCCATAGTCTACTTGCCGTTATGGACGATGGTGTCATTTTAAGGGTCATTTACTGTGGCCATATTCGATTTGCAGTAATGGACGATGGTGTCATTTAGAAATTTACTGTGACCACAGTCTACTTGCAGTTATGGACGATGGTGTCATTTTAAGAGTCATTTACTGTGGCCATATTCGACTTGCAGTAATAAACAGTGGTGACATTTTAAGAGCCATTTTCTGTGGCCATAGTCGACTTGCAGTAATGAACGATGGTGTCATTTTAAGAGTCATTTACTGTGGTCATAGTCGACTTGCAGTATTGAATAATGGTGTCATTTAAAAAGTCATTTACAGTGACTATAGTCTACTTGCTTTAATGAACAATGGTGTCACTTTAAGAGTCATTTATTGTGGCCATAGCCGACTTGCGGTATCGAACAATGGTGTCATTTTGAGAGTCATTCACTGTGACCATAGTCGACAGGAAGTAATGAACAGTGGTGTCATTTTAAGAGTCATTCACTGTGGCCATAATCGATTTGCAGTAATGACCGATGGTGTCATTTTAAGAGTCATTTACTGTGGTCATAGTCGACTTGCAGTAAAGAACAATGGTGTTATTTTAAGAGCCATTTAGTGTGGACATACTTGACTTGCAGTAATGAACGATGGTGACATTTGAAGAGCAATTTACTGTGGCCATAATCGACTTGAAGTTATAAACAATGGTGTCATTTTAAGAGTCATTTACTGTGGCCATAGTCGACTTGCAGTAATGAACGATGGTGTCATTTAAAGAGTCATTTTCTATGGCCATAATCTCCTTGCAGTAATGACCGATTGTGTAATTTTAAGAGTCATTTACTATGGCCATAGTCGACTTGCAGTAATAAACAATGATGTCATTTTAATAGTCATTTACTGTGGCCATAATCGCCTTGCAGTAATGATCACTGGTGTTATTTTTAGAGCCATTTACTGTGGCTATAATCGACTGGAAGTAATGAACGATGGTGACATTTTTAGAGCCATTTACTCTGGCCATAATCGACTTGCAGTAATGAACGATGGTGTCATTATAAGAGTCATTCACTGTGGCCATAGTCGACTTGCAGTAATGAATAATGGTGTCATTTTAAGAGTCATATACTGTGGCCATTATCCCCTTGCAGTAATGAACAATGGTGACATTTTAAGAGCCATTTACTGTGGCCATAGTCGACTTGCAGTAATGAACAATTGTGTCATGTTAAGAGCCATTTACTGTGGCCATAGTCGACTTGCAGTAATGAACAATGGTGACATTTTCAGAGTCATTTACTGTGGTCATAGTCGACTTGCAGTCCTGAATGATGGTGTCATTTTAAGAGCCATTTACTGTGGCCATAGTCTACTTGCAGTAATGAACAATGGTGGGATTTTATGAGTCATTTACTGTGGCCATAACCGACTTGAAGTAATGAACAATGGTGGGATTTTAAGAGCCATTTACTCTGGCTGTATACGACTTTCAGTAACGAACCTTGGTGCGATTTTAAGTGTTATTTACTGTGGCCATATTCGACTTCTAGTAAAGACTTTAGACTTTTTATAGTCAAGAACAATAATTCAATTTTGTAATAATCTACAGTGGTGAAAGATGATGTGTACTAACGAATTCAATTTAAATAATTATTTTCTCACGCTGTGGCTAGATTCCTAGAAGGAAACAACTAATGAATAAGACGAATTGTTTTTAATATATTAGTCCGTCGGTACCGTACATATTACGAACAAACGTGTAATTTGCTTGATACTTTAACTTAAATCTTTTAAACATTATGCAAAACTATTTAGCGTTGAACGGTTTTTCTAAATAAAACAAAATTGTTGCGAAATTTGCTGTTTCACTACCTTTTTGCAGACGATGGAATTGAGACGTTGCAGACAATGGAAAAGAGACGTACCCGATATATTTTGCCTGTTTGACGATCAAATGTCTATCCAAATAAATCTATAATGGCATCAAGCAATTGCATTTAAGATGTACAAGTTGTTGCATACACAAATACACTGGCTTCTCGCCGATCTATTTGATAATTTTGACATTTTCAAAAAGACATGGAGCCAATGCATAGGGGGTGGCGCTCAGGACAGGAAGTGGCGCCAATGAATATTTTCAGCAATTTTAAAGTGACCTATTTTCTGTAACAGTTTCTGCGTATTATTATTATAGGAATGAAAGTAAATGTTCGATAAATGAAAAAAAAACAACACTATCAGGTGAATTTTAATAAGTATGTTCGTGTTTGATGTTTTTCATTCACTTATGTTATTTTATTATTTCTATGTTTATGAATGGTATAAATAAAGAAACGTGTATTTGGTCAATATTAAAAACTTTACTACTTACCCGTGCTCGTTGCTTATATTCAAGCTGCATAAGTATATTACGCTAAGTTAGTATGTTCTATATCTCATTTATTGTGTGTAATATTTACCTCTTTTCACAGATGGGAGTTTTTAAGGGAAGGAAACGGAAAGGCTTGGTCGTAGCTTCACGGAAAAGATACAATCTTGGTAAAAAGAGAAAGAAGCCTGAATTTCAACAAAGAACATCTGAAAAGAACCCGGGTATGAAACGCGTTTTCACGAGTACTCCATGTAAGACACCACATAACAGAAGTTTTACCATTTTCAACTTTCCGCTATATAAAAGAGCAAGATTGATGTCGCCAATCAAACAACAAACAACAAACTACAAGTAGGTTCCCCATTTTTTCCAAAGGTAAAGCAATCGAGAAAATTTGATTTTATGTTAGAAAGAAATGACAGTTTTGGAAGAGAAAATACGAATTCTTTGTTAGATGAGACATACCTATACACAGAAAACGGCTTCGGAAACTCGCGTTTAATGACGTCTTTCGCGGAAGGTGATGTAACCTCTAAAGCGGGTAGCATATCGGTCATTGACAGGGATATTACATGTGAGGAATTCACGGCAGATGACAATACGTACAAATTATTTATCGACGATATGACAGCTTATAAAGTACCGGCATTTTATAAGAGGGTTTATAGATGATGGTTTTGGGATATGGATAGGTACCGCGCCTGAACTGGAGGCTTTTACCAGACATGCCAATTACATACACGAAAATATTCAAGTCGACCTTCGGTATAGTCCGCATAGTATCGTTTTCCTAGATACATCCGTACGGATGCGAAATGGTCATATCTACACAGATCTATATGTAAAGCCCACGGACAAACAGCTCTACATACGTACAGACTCATGCCACCCCCTAACAATAAAAGATCTTTAGCATATGGACGTGGATTGCGAATACGAAGAATATGTGAACAGGAAGATGATTACAACAAACATAGAAATGACCTAAAAATGAAATTAAGAAGACGCGGGTACAGCGGGAAATTCGTAGAAGGCCAGTTACAGAAGGTAGCTGCACTGTCGCACACAGATTTACTTGAAAAATAAAAACAAACAAACGCAAAACGACAGAGTTCCTCTTGTAGTCACGTTTTCCAGTCTTCTTCCCAACGTACACAGCATTGTACACAAACATTTAAACGTGCAATATAGATCGGACAGGATGCGAGAGATTTTCAGTAAACCGCCTTTAGTAGCATACCGTAGGGACAGAAACCTCTGTGATACCCTGGTACACAACAAAACAAGCAAGGATACCTTCATCACACACATATGTGAGGCAAACTGCAAGTGCTGTAAAAAAACTAACAACAAGTGACATTCAAGACACAGACGGCAAAATTACTTACAGCACGTGCAAAAATGTTACTTGTCGCACGAGAAACGTGATATACGGTATAGGATGCAACAAGTGCGAGTGCGTTGTTAATGTTGGGGAGACGGAGAGGCAAATCCGAGAACGGATGAGTGAACACATACGAGACGTCCGCCTGCATAAAGAAAAAACAATTACTACCCACTTTGATTCGAGCCACTGCAATGACAATATGTACTTCTCGGTCCTGGAGACGCTAAATATCGCTGGACGCCAAGAACGTGTAATTAGAGAAGCGTTGTGGATAAAGAGACTAATCAAAGTACTGACAGTACTGGTTCGACGATGCTTTTGAGAGGATGGATATAAAAGCATCAAGTTAAGTTTATCTACATCACCACAATCACCACAATTGTGTATGTTGGTACGAAAAAAAAATTTGGTACAACAATTTTGCGAAAAATATTTGGGTACGAAAACAAATTTGGGTACGAAAAAATATTTGGGAACAAAAAAATTGGAACCGAAATTTTTTTGGGTAGAAACAAAAAATTGAGGATGAAAAAAAAATTGGGTACGAAAAAACAATTGGGTACGAAAAATTTTAGGTACGGAAAAAAAATTGGGCGAACGGGAAAGTAGTACCTGTGGGGAACTTGACCCACACTCGCACATTTCGGCCCTTTCCGTCAAACATCAGATAAGTTCCTCGAAGGCAATAGTATGAATACACATTTCGGAAGCGGTAATGCGGTCCTACCTACGCGCGTCAAAATGTAAGCGAAATATGTACACAAGTCTGTCAGGAATGATTGAATTAACGAAGAAAATCATGTATTGATGTAAGTTTTTTGAAGAAATGTGCAGAAAATATATTAAACAAGAGCTGTGTTTGTGAAACACAATGCCCCCTGCTGCGCAGCTTTGAAGCCACATATTTTACATTTGACCTTGAAGGATGACCTTGACCTTTCACCACTCAAAATGTGCAGCTCCATGACATACACATGCATGCCGAATATGGAGTTGCTATCTTCAATATTGCAAAATTTGACATTTGACCTTGACCTTGAAGGATGACCTTGACCTTTCACCAATCAATATGTGCAGCTCTATGAGTTACGCATGCACGCCAATATTGAAAAAGTTATGGCCAATGTTAAAGTTTTCGGAGAGACAGACAGACGCTTTATATTTAACATTTGACCTTGAAGGATGACCTTCACCTTCACCTTTCACAACTGAAAATGTGCAGTTCCATGAGATGCACATGTATGCCAAATATCAAGTTGCTATGTTCAATATTAAAAAAGTTATGGCCATTAAAGTTTTCGGACGGACGGACAGACTGACACACTGACTGACTGACTGACTGACAGTTCAACTGATATAGGCCACCCTACCGGGAGCATAAAAAGCAATGGCGATATTTTTCTCAGCCACATAATTGTTAATAGTTTGATATTACAAAATGAAAGTGAAAGTAGAACTGTCAAAAATGACAACCTGTCAACGTGTTGTTTTTGCTGGCACGAGAGGGCGATTACACTCAATGTGTTCATATTTTGACCATAGGCTTTGTCAAAGACCTTTATAGTATGGGTAGCTTTGATATTATTTATTGCTATCATGAGACTGCATGATTGTGTATATGTTTACAATACACAAAGCATAAATAATGATATAAATATACTGATTGAGCTTATAATAATCTGAGAACTATAGCCAGGTCAATTAAGGACTTTAAATACAATTTTGTGTCCTGATTTCATGAAGAAATGACCATGCATGTCCAAGATTTCAAATTCAAGGCCCTGGTGTGACACTTTGGTAGCATTACCGTTAAACTGTCACCAGGCTTATGAAATTAGTTTGTATTGAACTATCTAAGGAAATCTAAATCAGGCACTGATTTTTCTTGTTTTAATACAGTCATAGATCAGTTGTGGCCTCTGGGTAATGACCAATTTTTGCTTACTTGCCACACCCTTTAAACTTTCCACACGTCTATAATAGCAAATCTGGATTTAGGTGATCTTCAATGGTACATTTAAACTTTAGCTCTGTTACAAGAGTGCTGGTAAAGTCCAGTCACATATTTAAATTTAGGCCATGTCAAAATCAAAGTGTCAAAGACAAATGAAAGATGCGTTCATTAATTATTGTCCAGTTGTTTACTACTGCTGTAAGTTTTTATATAATATGACTGATGAACATCATGTGAGAGAAAATTCACATTATCATTGTATATCAGGTTTAGCAGCCTTTTAGATAACAAAGTATGCTAGTTTTCAATGTCGCTTCTGGGGATCAAAACCGTAGGGCTTTTAGGAAGATTCTGAAATTTTCGATCCCTCGAGAGCAACCAAACCAAAAATTAAGTCAAATATTGCCGACTCGTTTTTTTGAGTCAATTGGATCAATGACTCCAGCTCTTTCCTGTTGAGAATTGAATACTGCTAAAGGCGATGCTAGGGGGCGTGAGAGATGTTGCACCTTCCAGTATCGCTCGATTGTTCATTGTCGGCTCGTTACAGAAGTCATCTTGAATTCCTGGACACGTGCACACATATGAACATTATCCCGAAAGGTTTTCAGTTAAAGTGGGTGTTACAGTTGGAAGCTTGAGATGAAGATTTCGAGAAATGCCGCAAAATAAAGATTGATGCCGCGAATCAGTTGATGGGAGTCACAAGAGACGTGTGCTTGAAAAAGTTAAACGAACTTGAGGGTGAGATCAATCATTTTTATTCTATGCTAGATAGTAATGAAAAGAAGTCAATTGACATATGGTATGTTAATCGAACATTAGAGAACAAACTTCGTAAATTAAAAAAAATACAACAGCTAAAATCACAGATCAATAAAGACGAGGATGTCCGAACCTACAAGATAATTAGCATTGCAAAAGATGGTAATTGTTTTTACAGATGTTTAAGCTATTTCCTGCATGGATCTCAAATGTATCACGAATCCTTGAGAGAAGGCCTTACTCAATGTATGTATAAGAACTCCCATAAGTACAACCACCTGGTAGACGGTGATATACACGTACACCTAAGCGCACAGAGATGTACAAATGGAAGGTTATCGTCATGGGCAACGGGGGCCGAGCTAAAAGCCGCAACTGATCACCACAAAATTAGCATCCATGTTTCAACAGACCGTAAATTCACAGAGTGGTTGCAATTTGAGCCCTCAATTAATGTAGACCGCCCGCTGAGGTTACTTTTAGAAAACAGCCATTTCAGTGTACTAGAAGCTAGCGTCGACGGTAGACAGCATACAACCCATGATACTGATACTCACGTGTATGATTGGTTTGAAGGAAAGCCTACCGAGCCTGTAATTTACTTGAAAAAACAGAACACTGCCAATGCAAATACGAATGTGAAACGACCCAATGACACAAAAGCGTTCAAAGCAAAGCAGGTTAAAGAGAATAAACCCCAAATATCACCGCAAGAATCGTTACGAAAAAAATCCGATGAGACAAAATCTTCAGTGACTAACCTATCAAAACACGTACTCACCGACGCTGAACAAAATCTCCTTGAAAAGGGCCTTAAATTCATCCCAAGTCGTAAGAATATTGATAAGGTGAAATTGCTAGCTGACCTTTGGGAATGAGAACGCAGAATGCGATTATGGGAATACTTTGCGGACACTGAAAGCAACCAAAATATGAAACAGGGAATAATCGATAAGTTCCGAGTAAAACCAAAAAGCACATTTACCTTAAACGCGGGGAGGGACCCAAGCCTCGACCTTTATGTTGAACTGGTAAAGAATGATATCATCTCAAATTTGAAGAAGACTGTCAAATTAAATCTAGACAAGAATGAAAACAAAGCATTTCATGAACTGTTACATAATGATTCAATTATCATCAGACCGGCGGACAAGGGATCTGGCATAGTAATACTAGATAAACAAGTTTACATAGAGTCACTGAAACACGAAATGAGTGAAGACGAGGCATACAGATATACTGAAGGCGATACAAGTAAACAAAGTATGAAGAATGTGAAGTCGCTCGTTAATAGACTTCACCGATAAGGCAGTATATCTGGTGATATGAAACAGTATTTGATACCAAGGTACCCACAAGCGGGTAAACTCAAAGAAATCCGAAGATACATAAAGCAGACGCACCTTTACGCACAATAGTGAGCGGGATAAATACAGCTACTGAGAAATTAGCCGAATTAGCCGAACATGAATTAAATGAATATGTGGAGTCCTCGCCGAGTTACATTAGAGACACTACGGACTTTATTCAGAATCTAAAAGAAGTCAAAGAACCACTGCCGGAAGACAATTTTCTACTATTTTGTTTTGACGTCAGGAAACTGTATCCATCCATACCCAAAAGAGAAGGGTTAGAAGCTTGCAGGGAAGCATTGAACGCGCGTTCCAACCCACTCATCACTTCAACTGATGATATGATTGACGTAATCACGACAGTTTTAGAAAACAACAATTTCAGTCTAAATGAAAACAACTACGTACAGACAGATGGAGTGGCGATCGGCTCATAACTGGGAAAAAAATTTGCGTGTGGCTATATGCGGAAGTGGGACGAAAAACTCATGACAGCTTATAAAGTACCGGCATTTTATAAGAGGTTTATAGATGATGGTTTTGGGATATGGATAGGTACCGCGCCTGAACTTGAGGCTTTTACCATTCATGCCAATTCCATACACGAAAATATTCAAGTCGACCTTCGGTATAGTCCGCATAGTATCGTTTTCCTAGATACAACCGTACGGATGTGAAATGGTCATATCTACACAGATCTATATGTAAAGCCCACGGAAAATCAGCTCTACATACGTAAAGACTCATGCCACCCCCTAACAATAAAAGATCTTTAGCATATGGACTTGGATTGCGAATACGAAGAATATGTGAACAGGAAGATGATTACAACAAACATAGAAATGACCTAAAATTGCAATTAGGAAAACGCGGGTACAGCGGAAAATTCGTAGAAGGCCAGTTACAGAAGGTAGATGCACTGTCGCACACAGATTTACTTGAAAAATCAAAAAAACAAACGCAAAACGACAGAGTTCCTCTTGTAGTCACGTTTTCCAGTCTTCTTCCCAACGTACACAGCATTGTACACAATCATTTAAACGTGCTATATAGATCGGACAGGATGCGCGAGATTTTCAGTAAACCGCCTTTAGTAGCATACCGTAGTGACAGAAACCTCTGTGATACCCTGGTACACAACAAAACAAGCAAGGATACCTTCATCACACACATATGTGAGGCAAACTGCAAGTGCTGTAACAAACTAACAACAAGTGACATTCAAGACACAGACGGCAAAATTACTTACAGCACGTGCAAAAATGTTACTTGTCGCACGTGAAACGTGATATACGGTATAGGATGCAACAAGTGCGATTGTGTTGTTTATGTTGGGGAGACGGAGAGGCAAATCTGAGAACGGATGAGTGAACACATACGAGACGTCCGCCTGCATAAAGAAAAACCAATTACTACCCACTTTGATTCGAGTCACTGCGATGACAATATGTACTTCTCGGTCCTGGAGACGCTAAATATCGCTGGACGCCAAGAACGTGTAATTAGAGAAGCGTTGTGGATAAAGAGACTAATCAAAGTACTGACAGTACTGGTTCGACGATGCTTTTGAGAGGATGGATATAAAAGCATCAAGTTAAGTTTATCTACATCACCACAATCACCACAATTGTGTATGTTGGTACGAAAACAAAATTTTGTACAAACATTTTGCGAAACAAATTTGGGTATGAAAACAAATTTGGGTACGAACAAATATTTGGGAACAAAAAAAAATGGGACCGAAATTTTTTTGGGTACGAACCAAAAAATTGGGTACGAAAAAAAAATTGGGTACGAAAAATTTTAGGTACGGAAAAAAAATTGGGCGAACGGGAAAGTAGTACCTGTGGGGAACTTGACCCACACTCGCACATTTTCGGCCCTTTCCGTCAAACATCAGATAAGTTCCTCGAAGGCAATAGTATGAATACACATTTCGGAAGCGGTAATGCGGTCCTACCTACGCGCGTCAAAATGTAAGCGAAATATGTACACAAGTCTGTCAGGAATGATTGAATTAACGAAGAAAATCGAGTATTGATGTAAGTTTTTTGAAGAAATGTGCAGAAAATATATTAAACAAGAGCTGTGTTTGTGAAACACAATGCCCCCTGCTGCGCAGCGTTGAAGCCATATATTTTACCTTTGACCTTGAAGGATGACCTTGACCTTTCACCACTCAAAATGTGCAGCTCCATGACATACACATGCATGCCGAATATGGAGTTGCTATCTTCAATATTGCAAAATTTGCCCTTTGACCTTGAAGGATGACCTTGACCTTTCACCAATCAATATGTGCAGCTCTATGAGATACGCATGCACGCCAATATTGAAAAAGTTATGGCCAATGTTAAAGTTTTCGGAGAGACAGACAGACGCTTTATATTTGACATTTGACCTTGAAGGATGACCTTCACCTTCACCTTTCACAACTGAAAATGTGCAGCTCCATGAGATGCACATGTATGCCAAATATCAAGTTGCTATGTTCAATATTAAAAAGTTATGGCCATTAAAGTTTTCGGACGGACGGACAGACTGACACACTGACTGACTGACTGACAGTTCAACTGATATAGGCCACCCTACCGGGGGCATAAAAAGCAATGGCGATATTTTTCTCAGTCACATAATTGTTAATAGTTTGATATCACAAAATTAAAGTGAAAGTAGAACTGTCAAAAATGACAACCTGTCAACGTGTTGTTTTTGCTGGCACGAGAGGGCGATTACACTCAATGTGTTCACATTTTGACCATAGGCTTTGTCAATGACCTTTATAGTATGGGTAGCTTTGATATTATTTATTGCTATCATGTAACTGCATGATTGTGTATATGTTTACAATACACAAAGCATAAATAATGATATAAATATACTGATTGAGCTTATAATAATCTGAGAACTATAGCCAGGTCAATTAAGGACTTAAAAACAATTTTGTGTCCTGATTTCATGAAAAAATGACCATGCATGTCCTAGATTTCAAATTCAAGGCCCTGGTGTGACACATTGGTAGCAATACCGTTAAACTGTTACCAGGCTTATGAAATTAGTTTTTATTGAACTATCTAAGGAAATCTAAATCAGGCACTGATTTTTCTTGTTTTAATACTGTCATAGATGAGTTGTGGCCTCTGGGTAATGACCAATTTTTGCTTACTTGTCACACCCTTAAAACTTTCCACACGTCTATAATAGCAAATCTGGATTTAGGTGATCTTCAATGGTACATTTAAACTTAAGCTCTGTTACAAGAGTGCTGGTAAAGTCCAGTCACATATTTAAATCTAGGCCATGTCAAAATCAAAGTGTCAAAGACAAATGAAAGATGCGTTCATTAATTATTGTCCAGTTGTTTACTACTGCTGTAAGTTTTTATATAATATGACTGATGGACATCATGTGGGAGAAAATTCACATTATCATTGTATATCAGGTTTAGCAGCCTTTTAGATAACAAAGTATGCTAGTTTTCAATGTCGCTTCTGGGGATCAAACCCGAAGGGCTTTTAGGAAGATTCTGAAATTTTCGATCCCTCGAGAGCAACCAAACCAAAAATTAAGTCAAATATTGCCGACTCGTTTTTTGAGTCGGTTCATGAGGGATAATGGAGCTTGATTGGTCATTGTCGGCTCTGGTACTACTTACATGTACCCCGGGTACTCTTAAGTATACTTACATGTACCCTGGGTACTCTAAGTATACTTACATGTACCCCATGTACGGTAAATAAACGTAATTGTACTCGGTCCATATTAGACTGTACCCGAGTTGTATTCGCGCCCAAAATCCGATGTCGTAAAACGTGCAACCGATTATCTCAAACACACTTTTCTTCAAAAAAACAATGCATCAACATGCTTTTTGAGTATGTGTTCCGATAATATAGAGGCCATTCTACAGAAAATTGACATAAATGTGTATATATAATTATTACAAAAAATAGTCGACAACGACTGATTTAGGGTTAAATTTCCCGGGTACATTTTAGTATATTTACCGTACCCGGGATACATGTAAGTATACTTAAGAGTACCCGGGGTACATGTACGTAGTACCCGAGCCGACAATGAGCAATCGAGCGATACTGGAAGGTGCAACATCTCTCACGCCCCCTAGCATCGCCTTTAGCAGTATTCAATTCTCAACAGGAAAGTGCTGGAGTCATTGATCCCGAGTGACAAGAAAAACAATTGATTAATGTTCGAAATAAATAATTTGATTAATGACAATTCTATTATTTGAGCCAGGTCACAGGAAAAGCGCAGTCAAATCAGTATCCATTCAAATTATTTGTTATTGTCAGAAAAAACGCTTTTAAGCAAACAGCTTTCAAGTGACTGGAGGCTGATCTAGATCCAAACTGGCCACAATCGCCTTAATGTCTCTTTTGTTCATTTAACTTTAAAATGATAAAAAGTACTAACACTAAGAAAGAGTACAAACCAGTAAAGAGTTTGAAATCAATGTTGAATTTCAGGACAGCTTGGTGATCTGCAAATTCCCGATGAAATGTTGATATCGGGTATCATAGTCATTCAATAAGTCGCAAAATGCTCGAATACAATTTATAAAGCACAATGTGACTTATATTGATAACTAAAAATACCAGTATGCCAGTTTTACCGTGTCAAGCTGTTACGATCCAGAAAGTCCTTCATTCACATCGAGTATATATCCTTCGAATTCCAACTATTGTTGTTATAAGCGGAGATTTAGTGAATAAATAATTCATATATCCTAAATGACAGCTTCTAAATAGTGAAACAAGCCAATTTATGCAGTAAGAAAGTTTTGAACCGAGACTCTCATGGGGGCGGCCATTGTTGAATGTTGAAACATGAACGACAACTCTGCTAGGAGAATGTTATCAATGACGAGCAATCTCCTACGCAGTGGCGAATGCAAAAGGGAAGTAACTGAAAAATCGAGTTATCTCAATCGGACTGGCTCGGTCTTTTACATAGGTCGCCATGGTGATTTTTTTTTGATGGCTATCATAACTTGGACGATGCTGTTCCAGCATCGTCAAAAACTATGAAACCTTTCGGATGTAATGTAAAAGACAGTGTGTTCCAGTCGGCAACTTTAATAGACAGCATATAATGCTCATAATAAATAATAATATTTATGTTTATTTTATAAACATTATATATATTATGTATATGAATGTTGTGAACATGTATATGTGTATGTGTGTATGTATATATGTATGTGTATATATGTATGTATGTGTATATGTACGTGTGCATATATATATGTATGTGTTTATGTATATATGTGTAGATGAGTATATGTCTGTGTATGCGTGCATGTATGTATGTGTATGTGTATATATGTATATGTATAAATAAATAAATAAATATATATATGTGTGTATGTGTGTATATGTGGGTATATGTGTATAATATTTGTATAATAATATATACACAGCGTACAATTTATAATATGTAGCGACTTCCGAGTATTGGCGCGTAACGTCACGTTCACGTCGGGTAACGTTACGTCATTTATTTGTATTTACTTCCGTTATGATCGACAGAAGAAAACGCTATGTAGAGTTGTCTTAATAATCGTTTACTGAAGAAGGCCTTTGGCCGAAATATTTAATAAAAGAGTAAATGTATGAAGTTTTAATAATTTCCTCCCTCTGGAGATCCAATTCATAGAGTATTTATTACAACACTCCTACGATAAGTGGATTATACAGACGTCGATACGTTTTCTCTGAAGAGATTGATGGACAAACAAGCTCGTTACAGAAGTCATCTTGAATTCCTGGACACGTGCACACATATGAACATTATCCCGAAAGGTTTTCAGTTAAAGTGGGAGTTACAGTTGGAAGCTGGAGATGAAGATTTCGAGAAATGCCGCAAAATAAAGATTGATGCCGCGAATCAGTTGATGGGAGTCACAAGAGACGTGTGCTTGAAAAAGTTAAACGAACTTGAGGGTGAGATCAATTATTTTTATTCTATGCTAGATAGTAATGAAAAGAAGTCAATTGACATATGGTATGTTGAACGAACATTAGAGAACAAACTTCGTAAATTAAAAAAAATACAACAGCTAAAATCAAAGATCAATAAAGACGAGGATGTCCGAACCTACAAAGATAATTAGCATTGCAAACGATAGTAATTGTTTTTACAGATGTTTAAGCTATTTCCTGTATGGATCTCAAATGTATCACGAATCCTTGAGAGAAGACCTTACTCAATGTATGTATAAGAACTCCCATAAGTACAACCATCTGGTAGACGGTGATATACACCTAACCGCACAGAGATATACAAATGGAAGGTTATCGTCATGGGCAACGGGGGCCGAGCTAAAAGCCGCATCTGATCACTACAAAATTAGAATCCATGTTTCAACAGACCGTAAATTCACAGAGTGGTTGCAATTTGAAGATCAAGTTGAACCCCTTAATCAATGTAGACCGCCCGCTGAGGTTACTTTTAGAAAACAGCCATTTCAGTGTACTAGAAGCTAGCGTCGACGGTAGACAGCATACAACCCATGATACTGATACTCACGTGTATGATTGGTTTGAAGGAAAGCCTACCGAACCTGTAATTTACTTCAAAAAACAGAACACTGCCAATGCAAATACGAATGTGAAACGACCCAATGACACAAACGCGGTCAAAGCAAAGCAGGTTAAAGAGAATAAACCCCAAATATCACTGCAAGAATCGTTACGAAAAAAATCCGATAAGACAAAATCTTCAGTGACTAACCTATCAAAACACGTACTCACCGACGCTGACAAAATCTCCTTGAAAAGGGCCTTAAATTAATCCCAAGTCGTAAGAATATTGATATGGTGAAATTGCTAGCTGACCATGGGGAGTGAGAACGCAGAATGCGATTATGGGAATACTTTGCGGACACTGAAAGCAACCAAAATATGATACGGGGAATAATCGATAAGTTCCGAGTAAAACCAACAAGCACATTTACTCCAAACGCGGGGAGGGACCCAAGCCTCGACCTTTATGTTGAACTGGTAAAGAATGATATCATCTCAAATTTGAAGAAGACTGTCAAATTAAATCTAGACAAGAATGAAAACAAAGCATTTCATGAACTGTTACATAATGATTCAATTATCATCAGACCGGCGGACAAGGGATCTGGCATAGTAATACTAGATAAACAAGTTTACATAGAGTCACTGAAACACGAAATGAGTGAAGACGAGGCATACAGATATACTGAAGGCGATGCAAGTAAACAAAGAATGAAGAATGTGAAGTCGCTCGTTAATAGACTTCTACGACAAGGCAGTATATCTGGTGATATGAAACAGTATTTGATACCAAGGTACCCACAAGCGGGTAAACTCAAAGGAAATCCGAAGATACATAAAGCAGACGCACCTTTACGCACAATAGTGAGCGGGATAAATACAGCTACTGAGAAATTAGCCGAATTAGCTGAACATGAATTAAATGAATATGTGGAGTCCTCGCCGAGTTACATTAGAGACACTACGGACTTTATTCAGAAACTAAAAGAAGTCAAAGAACCACTGCCGGAAGACAATTGTTTACTATTTTGTTTTGACGTCAGGAAACTGTATCCATCCATACCCAAAAGAGAAGGGTTAGAAGCTTGCAGGGAAGCATTGAACGCGCGCTCCAACCCACTAGTCACTTCAACTGATGATATGATTGACGTAATCACGACAGTTTTGGAAAACAACAATTTCAGTCTAAATGAAAGCAACTACGTACAGACAGATGGAGTGGCGATCGGCTCAAAACTGGGAAAAAAATGTGCGTGTAGCTATATGCGGAAGTGGGACGAAAAACTCATGACAGCTTATAAAGTACCGGCATTTTATAAGAGGTTTATAGATGATGGTTTTGGGATATGGATAGGTACCGCGCCTGAACTTGAGGCTTATAATATACATGCCAATTCCATACACGAAAATATTCAAGTCGACCTTCGATATAGTCCGCATAGTATCGTTTTCCTAGATACAACCGTACGGATGCGAAATGGTCATATCTACACAGATCTATATGTAAAGCCCACGGACAAACAGCTCTACATACGTAAAGACTCATGCCACCCCCCCTAACAATAAAAGATCTTTAGCATATGGACTTGGATTGCGAATACGAAGAATATGTGAACAGGAAGATGATTACAACAAACATAGAAATGACCTAAAATTGCTATTAAAATTGCAATTAAGAAGACGCGGGTACAGCGGGAAATTCGTAGAAGGCCAGTTACAGAAGGTAGATGCACTGTCGCGCACATATTTACTTGAAAAATAAAAAAACAAACGCAAAACGACAGAGTTCCTCTTGTAGTCACGTTTTCCAGTCTTCTTCCCAACGTACACAGCATTGTACACACACATTTAAACGTGCTATATAGATCGGTCAGGATGCGCGAGATTTTCAGTAAACCGCCTTCAGTAGCATACCGTAGGGACAGAAACCTCTGTGATACCCTGGTACACAACAAAACAAGCAAGGCTACCTTCATCACACACATATGTGAGGCAAACTGCACGTGCTGTAACAAACTAACAAGTGACATTGAAGACACAGACGGCAAAATTACTTACGGCACGTGCAAAAATGTTACTTGTCGCACGAGAAACGTGATATACGGTATAGGATGCAACAGGTGCGATTGTGTTGTTTATGTGGGGAGACGGAGAGGCAAATCCGAGAACGGATGAGTGAACACATACGAGACGTCCACCTGCATAAAGAAAAAACAATTACTACCCACTTTGATTCGAGCCACTGCGATGACAATGAGTACTTCTCGGTCCTATGACGCTAAATATCGCTGGACGCCAAGAACGTGTAATTAGAGAAGCTTTGTGGATAAAGAGACTAAAAACTATGAAACCTTTCGGATGTAATGTAAAAGACAGTGTGTTTCAGTCGGCAACATTAATAGACAGCATATAATGCTTATAATAAATAATAATATTTATTTTAATTTTATAAACATTATATATATTATGTATATGTATGTTGTGAACATGTATATGTGTGTATGTATATATGTATGTGTATATATGTATGTATGTATGTGTATATGTACGTGTGCATATATATATGTATGTGTTTATGTATATATGTGTATATGTCTGTGTATGTGTGTATGTATGTATGTGTATGTATATATATATATTATATATATATATACCAATACATAGTGCCAGTTACGCGGTCTCTGTAGTTTTCAGACTGTACTTACGAGGTCAATATAAAAAACGGGGTCTATATACAACCCCGCAATCTAGGCTCCTTTAATTACTATGAGGGGGGTGTAGGGGAGGTAATGCAATCAAATCTCACAATAAGGTCTTAAATCGAAAACCACAATCAGGTCTGAAATTGAAATTGTATATACCTCGCAAATAAGTTCGCTATATATTTCCTTGTATAAGACGTTAAATAAATGACGTATTTATATACAATACTAATAGTAGGTACCCCTATATACCTTAATTCGTGTTTATATCGGATAAAAAAGGGTATGGAGATACATGTATTTAAAGTGGGAACCCCATAACCTATTTCTAAATCAGAGACCCCGTAACTGGCCATATGTGTGAATATATATATATATATATATATATATATAAATATATATATATATATATATATATATATACCAATACATAGTGCCAGTTACGCGGTCTCTGTAGTTTTCAGACTGTACTTACGAGGTCAATAAAAAAAACGGGGTCTATATACAACCCCGCAATCTAGGCTCCTTTAATTACTATGAGGGGGGTGTAGGGGAGGTAATGCAATCAAATGTCACAATAAGGTCTTAAATCGAAAACCACAATCACGTCTGAAATTGAAATTGTATATACCTCGCAAATAAGTTCGCTATATATATTCCTTGTATAAGACGTTAAATAAATGGCGTGTTCATAAATAACAATATATAAGGTACCCTTATATACCTTAATTCGTGTTAATATCGGATAAAAAAGGGTATGGAGATACACGTGTTTAAAGTGGGAACCCCATGACCTATGTCTAAATCAGAGACCCCGTAACTGGTCATATGTGTGAATATATATATATATATATATATATATGTATATATATACACATATACACACACACATACATACATACATATATATATATATGTATACACATATAGCTTAACTGTATTTCTAGTACTACTGGCCAAGCCTCACGGACTGCCAAAAACTACATCTCGCCATGTTTACTACACAAGCCAGTATTCACCAGCACATTAGTATACTTAAACTAAATATTAAATAATTTGCTATAAACTGTTGGTTCTTTGAAGTTTGAAAACAAAATGCGTCGTATTGTAATAAAATACTTCATAGTAAACGCCTTACATTTCGTTTTTCCGCCTCAGTTCATTTTTAAGTCTCCAATTTAACAATGTGCTGGTGAAAACGGATTTGGATTGTTAATACGCAGAACAGTATTTTTTTACATTATTTCAGTAACGAAAACAATAATGAGTTACACGTCGCTGCATAGCAACCATTTGATATCGTAAATAAAAGTGGTAACGGTGAAGACTTGTTTCAATTAACATATAATATTTACCAAACGTTATCCATTAAATAAACTATTTTTGCGATACAGTTCAGCAATATGAATGAGCAAACTTATATAACGGGGTGTGAAGATCTTAACATAATAAATTACTGAAAATAATCGAACTTATCAAAGTCATAAATGATAAGCTAGAAAATAACAAAATATGAAAATGCTTCTCTGATTCTTTCATAAAATATACAGCTGTAATTACAGCTTGATACAATAACCCGTGACCGTCACTGTGAAAAGAATTCCCTACTTAGGGTAACAAAGCATAACATAACTGCGAAAAAATCAACAACTTCGGTAAATCCCTACTTAGGGCAACAAAACATAACATAAATACAAAAAAAAAAATCAAAAACTTCGGTAACTCCCTACTTAGGGTAACAAAACAAAACATAAATACAAAAAACCCAACAACTTCGGTAAATCCCTACTGAGGGTAACAGAACATAACATAAATGCAAAAAATCTACAACTTCGGTAAATCCCTACTATGGGTAAAAAAACATAACATAAATACAAAAAATTAAAACAACTTCGGTAAATCCCTACTTAGGGTAACAAAACATAACATAAATACAAAAAATCAACAACTTCGGTAAATCCCTACTTAGGGTAACAAAACATAACATAAATACAAAAAATCAACAACTTCGGTAAATCCCTACTTAGGGTAACAAAACATAACATAAATACAAAAAATCAACAACTTCGGTAAATCCCTACTTAGGGTAACAAAACATAACATAAATACAAAAAATCAACAACTTCGGAAAATCCCTTCTTTGGGCAACAAAGCATAACATTAATATAAAAATCAATAACTTCGGTAAATCCCTACTTAGGGTAACAAAACATAACATAAATACAAAAAATCAACAACTTCGGTAAATCCCTTCTTTGGGCAACAAAACATAACATTAATATAAAAATCAATAACTTCGGTAAATCCCTACTTAGGGTAACAAAACATAACATAAATACAAAAATCAACAACTTCGGAAAATCCCTTCTTTGGGCAACAAAACATAACATTAATATAAAAATCAATAACTTCGGTAAATCCCTACTTAGGGTAACAAAACATAACATAAATACAAAAAATCAACAACTTCGGTAAACCCCATCTTAGGACAACTAAACATTACATAAATACAAAAAAACAACAACTTCGATAAATCCCTTCTTAGGGCAACAAAACATAACATAAATACAAAAATCAACAACTTCGGTTAATCCCTACTAAGGGTAACAAAACATAACATAAATACAAAAAATCAACAACTTTGGTAAATCGCTACTATTGAAAAGTTAATTCTTTTGCACATTTTTCAAGTTCCGAATAAGTGAGTATTTCCTCTCGAAATTTTTGCCGCAAATCTGGCAAATGCAAATGCTGCCCAAGTGTTTAACTCTGATGTGCATATTTAGGGCCCGTTTCGATCTATACATTTTTTGACAAACATCACATGTATGCGTTTTCTTTTTATCCGCACCGCAATTCTGCGCGTGGCGTTTTAGGTTTTGGAATAGCCGAATTCTGCATGGCAAAGTTCACAGGTAAGTTTCTCCGCGCCGTGATACTGACGACAATGGTCAGCCAAATCCCTCTTCGATGAAAAGCGTTTCACACATTCTTTGCACGCTTGACGCTTTTGTATACCCGCGTGAACATATCGCTGGTGTACTTTTAAGTTGTACACGGAACTAAACCGCCGGTTGCATACCAAACACATAGTTCGTCTTATAGCCGTTTGATGTACATTTTTGACGTGGAAATTCAGCCTGCTGTTTGTTGTGTATGACTTGTTACACGATTTGCATTCATATCTCTTGTTAGTTCCTTTATTTATGTCCGTGCTGAAATGAAAAACAAAAAGCGTCATTATTTTGTGATAATCAATCGAGCTCTAAACAACGTCGGTGTAATAGAAAAACATTTATTTGATAATGTAATTCTTATTTACAGAAGTTAATTTTTCGTTATAATTTGATAATTTTCATTCAAAATGATGTTTAACTAATTAATATCACAGCCACACGCTAACCACTTGCGGTTTCAAATACGTTTACTTCCCGAAAACAACGTGCTTTTACATTCTCGATGAAGTTCAACTTACTTACATAATTCCTCAGAACTCTTCTTTATTTATAGAATATACTTTGTTAATACAACATGTGTTAAAGAAATAACATTTATGTCTTGTCATTTATGACATTGAAGCGTCTATATGTTATATAATTTACCTTAACAATGTTAATTCCAATAAAAGTCAGGAAAAGAACAGTTTGGAAAACTTACGCAGTTTGATTCCTTATATAACTGGGCAATAGTAATATGTGTATACGTCAGACTGCGTCTGAAACAATGTGTCTCAGATACTGCCCAGTAAAGTGTAAGCTTTATGTGACCAATCATTAGCAACATCAACTTTTTGACGATAGGCAAATGATACAAAAGGCGGTTGATGTTGTAACTTTCATGAAAGAATATCAACATAATTATACGGCTAACCTGCTCAACTAAAGAGAAAACTATTACTTGGTGAATACGATGTATACGGGCAAATGCGTAAATACCGGTCCTTATTGATAAAACGTAGTTTGAACTTCTTGCTTAAATATTAATGTGCACTATTGCTTAGCGTTTTAACTGTATCCTACCAACTACGCAAGTCGTAAAAAACAAACGTGTTTGTTTTTACTAAAAGGACTAACCCTAACTTTAGATGCCGACCATACAACATGTGTGTGGTATTCCATTTTGCGTGTTCGATCTTCTTTCATTCGATCATTATGAAACATAATTGAAACCGTAACCCAGCAAACATTATATATTGGACCCATAAGGGCCCCATCTGGGCGTCTATATGGGTCCCAACTGGGCACCCCATGTGCGACCTACGCGGGATTTGCAACCGGGAAAAATGAAGGACCCATGTGGGCTTGCTATATGGGTTAAATATAGGCCTAATATGGGTCCCTAAACTGACATTTGGATATAATATGGGCCCTATATGGGTCCTTGTCTGACATCTGGGTATTATATGGGACCTATATGGGTCCCTTAACTGACATTAGAGTATAATATGGGCCCTATAAGGGTCCCTTGTCTGTCATCGGAGTATTATATGGGCCCGATGTGGGTTCCGTAACTGACATCTGGGTATAATATTGGCCCCATATGGATAAACTTGTCTGACATCTGGGTATTATATGGGCCCCTCGCACGGTTGGTTTATGGGCCATATATGACATCCGGTCAATAACCAGGTTCAATATGGGTGTCTACAAAGGACATATATGGGTCTCCATTGTTATCCCAACCTAAGAATGAAAATGATGTTGAAATGATAGGGATTCTATTTAGATAAAACAAAAATAATAATTTGTTATTACATTTAATAAGTGAAAAAAATGAACATAACACATGGTTACAAGCAAATCTGTCAAAGGGTGTTTTTCAAACATTACAACTATAAGTCACTACATCATTTTGTGCACACGGTCTTTGCATATACAGTTGAATTTACACCACTTACAGTAAGAATGAACAGACTTCAACGATGCTATCAAAGACCAAGTTAGCGTTGCGAGGAAGATAACACGAAACAATTGATTTTTATTGTTATAGAGTATGGACTAAATAACTTACCTGACTATGGATATTTATCTGAAGTGTGTTAGTCTACCTATATGATAAAATCCGAGTTTTGTTCGGGTTCATTGCACAAGTCTCTGCACAACTAGGCTTCTTGCTCATTACCATTATTTCGCCCGTTCAATTTACGGCTCATTACCATCATCTGTAAAATAGTATTTACAGCTCATGGCATTCATTGGCCACGTTGCATTTACGGCTCATTACCATCATCTATCAAGTTGTATTCACGGCTCATTACCATCATCTGTCACGTTGTATTTACGGCTGATTACCATCATCTTTCACGTTTTATTTACGGCGCATAGCCATCATTGGTCACGTTGCATTTACGGCTCATTACCATCATCTATCACGTTTCAATTACGGCACATTACCATCATCAATCACGTTGTACTTACGGCTCATTACCATCATCTGTCAAAGAGTATTTACGGTTCATTTACATCATCTGTCACGTTTTATTTACGGCTCATAACCATTATCTGTCACATTGCATTTTCGGCTCATTACCATCATCTGTCATGTTGTATTTAAGTTTCAGAGCCATTATCTGTCATGTTGTACATTCGGCTCATTTCCATCATCTGTCACGTTGTAATAACGGCTCATTGCCATCATCTGTCATGTTGTATTTAAGGCTCAGTGCCATCATCTGTCATGTTGTATTTACGGCTCATAGCCATCACCTGTCACGTTGTATTTAAGGCTCATTACGATTCAGGGCCATCATCTGTCACGTTGTTATTACTGCTCAATGCCATCATCTGTCACGTCGTATTTACGATTCAGTGACATCATCTGTCATGTTGTGTTTACGACTCAGTGCCATCATCTGTCACGTTGTTATTACGGTTCAATGTCATCATCTGTCACGTTGTATTTAAGGCTAATAGCCATCATCTGTCACGTTTTATTAACTGCTCATTTCCAACATATGTCACGTTGTATTAACGACTTAGTGCCATCATCTGTCACGTTGTTATTACGGATCAATGCCATCATCTGTCACGTTGTTATTACGGTTCAATGTCATCATCTGTCAGATTTTTTTTCTGCGTGTATACATTAAACACTTATTCAGCATTTGAAGATGTATTTAAAGTCTAACAATATTCGCATGCACTAAAGCAGCCTAGTCGCGTAATGCTATGTTTGACTGCTATTTTCAAAACGCTCAATAACTATGAAATTTCGTAATTTTTGTAGAAATTCGTATATTAACAACAATACAAAATTAAGTTGGAATGCATCAACCATGTGACGAAAAGCCTAACGCTATACTGAAGACAACGGCACAATAAAAACAAAGGATGGCAGAAGCAATATTCTTCTCTAACTTATCGTCTGTTTCTGGTGTTTTTTTTCTGACGTTATTTTTTTGAAGTTATGCTTTACTTTTTGGAGTTTGGTTTTGGTGCACATTACTAAGGAAAGTAAATCAGCGAGTTTGCTGAGCATTTGTTATCAACTCGCCGAGTACATTCTTAAAACGAATAGGAAATCATTCAACTGGAAACTGATGAAAGTGAGCGTTATACTGTCAAGTAAAATATTTATTAAATTTTCATTTGGTTTAGCATTTGTGATAGTCTTTTAGCCCCGATTTCTAATATTATAATGAGTGTCTGCATGAGCTTAAATTTGTTTGTTAGCTGCAAGATTTTTAAATGTCTGTTTATAATATAACAATTATAAAACTAATAAAAAGTTCGCATTTCGTATTCAAGAAATTCTTATTCTCAGAAAATAGGATTTCGATTTCGAAGAAGCGGAAAAGTACCTGCGGTTGTTTTATTTTATTTTAAAGATACAGCAATATATTGTGAAAAAATATTAACATTTTTAGTCAGTTCACATCAATACAATGGAAAGTGATGTTATTGCTAAACACCGAAGTCGTTTTATACTTATTTGACAGAATGTAATAACATATTTAAAGGGGGGAAAGTATACCACCACCCTTCTACTTTTGGAGTTCTAGAATAGACACTGCTTACGGGTTAAATATATGCATATCACTTAACAGAAAAGTAATTAAGTATATTATTTCTATTTGTCATAAAGAATTATAGATATTAAAATATTTTTTAATGGCTTTCAAGTATGTGTAAATGATTAAAAAATACACCTGCTTACTAAAGAAGAGGTTTCAAATTTAATTTCTTAAATTATGTTTGTCATTGATTTGTATTCCACAAATAATACATAAATATTACTGGAACTACCCTTTTTAGCTCTTATTTCCGTAGAGTAGGATTTTCCTGTTGCATAATTAAAAATTTCCACCTAGTAAGGTGCAATCCTTCTAAGTAGCAGGAGTAAGGCGGCATTCTACTTAGTATCAGGCAAATACCCGCTTAATCTAATTATACTGAAATCCCGCCTAAGCTGCGCATGTAAGGAAAATAAACAAAACGGTATAGCAAGGTGGAATCCTGTTATGTAGCAGGAAAACAATCAATGTAAAGAAAGATGTTTAAAAAAAAACTGGAGCCATTTTGGAACTCCTCCGAGATATCATTAACAAATGTTATTACCAGGTTTAATGAAGAATTGAGTATAAATGAGACTTCTAGCGTGTTTCAAAAATGTTTTACTATAGCCATATAAGGAAAAATGCCCCGCCTCCTGGCAGCCATATTTATGAACGAACCGGAACCATTTTAAAACTCAGCTGAGATACCATTGGGACAAATGCTCTGACCAAATTTCATGAAGATGGGAACTTAAATGTTGCCTCTAGAGTGTGAACAAGGTAAATGCTGATGACGCACGATGGACAAAAGGCGATCACAAAAGCCGACACCATAAGAAAATTGTGCTCAGGCGAGCTAAATTTATGGGGAAAAAAAGTTCAAACAAGAGTTGCCCATAACTTTGCAAAAAATCAATGGACCCGAACAAAACTCGGATTTTATCATAAAGGTAGACTAACACACTTCAGATAAATATCCATAGTCAGGTAAGTTATTTAGTCCATACTCTATAACAATAAAAATCAATTGTTTCGTGTTATCTTCCTCGCATCGCTAACTTGGTCTGTGATAGCATCGTTGATGTCACTCTCCTTCGCATTATTATTCAATCTGCATTATGCAGTAACGTAATCTGAAATGGTATTTTTTTATATCAAATGAACCCTTTCAAAGCTGTTGGAACTGGACCTACATGAAACACTAGAACAGTTCCAGTCTCGAGATCTTCAAATAAAAGGCACCAATACAAATAGAACTGCACTATTTGTATATTGAACAAATTTAGACATGATCCTAACTTATTAATATTTTTTAAGTTATGAATTTATTTGCCTCATTGCATTCGGCAATTGCTCTAGCAGAAAGTCAAATTATAATCATGTCAATATACACTTTGATCCCCAAACAATTGCTACAAAAGGTATTTTCACTGATCCTGGTAGAGTAGGACGTACTTTCTAACTTATCAAAACTGAAATCGGACCTCTGGAAAATTGTTTTGTTGTTCAAGATTGCCGCCAAAAGCTATTAATGATCATAACTATGTAACCATCCACTCAAATTTGATTTTTAGGTGTCTATATCCATGTTTTGGGGACCAAAACACTTTAAGATCATCAGACATAAAGTTATTTTATTATGAAACCCATAAATCCAACATGGCCTCCAAAAATAGCCACCGCCACAATGAGAAGGATCACAAGTCTAAAACATTTAACTCAAAGGTGATGATTTTTACGTAAATCGTTATTTAGTTGTTAAGACAAAGAACACTTTGATTGAATTGTTAATAACACTAAGTTTCCGATTTATCATTTTTTTATACCACATCTATATAGCGCCTTTTTCATACTCGAGATGTGCGTCCAGAGGCGCTTTACATTTTTCCCTGATAACTGGGTCATCAGTCGTCCGTTAACATCTTGGCGCAGTATGCAGCCACGGCTCATTGGTTTATTTCACTCACAGGTACCCAATTATACACCAGGGTGGAGAGGAGAAGATGTGGTATAAATTTCTTGCTCAAGGAAATTCCAGTGGTCAGGGATGGATTTGAACCCGGGACCTCTCTACCCCTAAGCCAGCGTCCTACCATTAGACCACTGCTCCCAAATGCAATTTATGACATTCAGCTGTTAACTATCACTCATACACAATATGTATCCTCGCCTATTAACGTTGTGTGGCTATGGACGGGATCATTCCACTGTTGCTTTAACAATATCAATGACTGCATCCACTGACGACACAATGAAATTACATTCCCTTTTAGTCAGAGCTGTGCTGATCAGAGCGGCCATGCCTGCCTTTTTTTGTCACGAGAAAACAAGTCATCATTTTTGCATGATCATGATCTGCTCTTTGTTGGAAATCATACTCGGGTTCACGTTTTCGTCCTTGTCTCTAGTGTGTGATATCTTCAATAGAAGGTCCGTTTTCGTAATCATCGAACACCACTGTTGCTTTTCCGTGAAATTTGCATTAAACTCGGCTATTGCATTGTTTGTGTCGCCCTATTCCATGGTAAACTATGAAGCAAACATCCACCAGCAAGAACGTAACAATTTGACTCAGGAATACTGTTCATCACAGCCTCAATTGATACGTTTACAGCTTGATCTCTCATTGACTAAATGATCAGAGGGTTGTCTGCATTACGGAGTATGTTCTTGGCTTCAAAAAGGGCAGGAGAATGGGAATCTAATCATACAATATGTCTTCAATGAAAATATCTCCAGTTTTGGGCACTACTTGAAAACGCTAAAACAGAAGGGCAGGAAAAATAGCACGGTCTTAAGCAATCTTAACAGCGGAGCTATTCCCAAGATTTTAGTATATGTTTTTTCTCTTAGATTTTTAAAAACAAAGGTTAACTTTCCTATAATATATCTTATCATCTTGTTTCCAAACTCCTGAAATGCATTGACATTCACATCTGATCAAACCACTATCCAAGAGACAATGTTTTCAAAGAGGATCAGCTGTGTAGGGTGAGCAGGTTGTAATCTTTGTCTGCATTTTCTCGAGATCAGAAGCATCTCTTTTGAAGTGCACTTGAGTTGAGTCTTTTTTTTCAAGAAAGGAATGCCTTGTTTTGCTATCAACACAAAGCTCGGAACAGGAAGGTACATGGATTATGCAATATTTTTTTTCAAGTATAACAGTTTCATTATTCATAATTGGAGGAAAGTAGATTTTGTAGGAAAAGTGCACCCTGTCAGTGAATTTTACCACATAATCAGGCTAATATTTGCTTCCATTTTAAAAAGAAAATATGCCATGTAAGGAAAAAGTTGTGTTGTAAATGCATGGAAAAGAAGGACAGCATATTTGAATGTTATGACCAAGTAATGATGTTTTCCTCAAACAAACAACAAAAGTGTATTATGTCCCAAAGACTAAAATTACTTTTCTGAAAATGATATGCCAATCATGTGACTGCAAGTGATACTTGTGCGATCTCCTACATTGTGTAGTATGGTTATCCAAATTAAAATGCTGCATATTTATTATCTTTTCAGCAATGATCAACAACATTGGTGGTCCGGGGTGGTTGAAGGGTTAATTACTTTTTCGTCAAAACTGAGTGTTATAATGATCAGTTGAACTTAAAGAAAATGGAAATACATGCGGGTAGGACCATTCATCAAGTGTCAACCATCACCTTTATAGCAGACAGGCTATAAGGATGGAAATGAACTTAGGTATATCACTGATTCATGTGATTGTTAATGTAGAACCAATGTTTTAAGTAATGAATAAAATGTAACGTTAATACAATGTAGTCAGTTTCATATCCAGTACGTATAATACATGTATTTGGTATTAACATTTGGATGAAGAATGTATATATGTGGTGTTTACACTTACTTATTAATCCAGTTTATAAGGGCGTATCACATAAAACACTAGTAATGACATGCTATGTAGTGAATGTCTGAATAAAAAAAACCATGATGCATATCATAATGGATTATGTCACACTTACCATGAAACACTAATGTCAGTTCTTACTCCTTTATAAGTGCTTGTGTATTTGACATGATTGTTTTGTTAAATAACATGAATTAAATGTTGTCAATTTATAGAAACAACTTTGAGAAGCCTTATTGAAGTCAAATAAATAAAAAAAGACCAAATATTTTTATTTTAATAAATAAAAATGGTTTATATTATTCATACACAATTTCCAATTATGCATAATTTTCTTCGACTGAAACTTATTGAAGTTTGTATGAACCTGCCTGAATATAACTACTAGGCTAATATCAACTTCAAAGGAACAATGGTGTTATCTTTTCAGTGATATGCTGATTACCTGTGCAAGAGGAAAATGAAACCAGACAGATTATGGACTCAAATTCAACCCAGAAACAAGCTAGGAACTTGCAGTCACTGAGTGTTCTTGTTTACAGTCATGTGTGCGATGCTGCACCAATATAAATAATATAGCTGACTCTGGACTCAAACTTATGCATCTTAAAATGATCTTTGAACGTGATGGTCTCAAGAACATTTTCATGATTAATAACTCTGACAGTAAGTCCAGGGTCACCAATGCCAAGCGTCTTTTGGAGACACTTATTCCAACCTGTCGAAGTTCTTAAAAACTACCATGACAATTATGTATTTGTTTTGTTTGTAATAATAAGTTAAATGTGATCACTATTATCACTTCTCATTGATAAATTGATAAATCTATTTTCCGTTAATGGTGTATGATTGAATGATTAAATGTGCCTAGTTACTTATTAATGTTCTTTCCCTGTAACATTTTCAAGTCTTATTCATAGAAGAACGCATTTCACGTGCAATTTCAAACTAGGCTAGCAAATCTAACTGCATTGCGCTGGTTCCATGTCACTTATGATACATAAGATGAATGCATGCTAATGTGTTTATGAGTTTATTATAGGTCTTTCCCAGCCAGCACACCACTATCGGATAGATATCGGTAGCAAAACGGTATATCGGCAAATCGGCAGGATGTCTATCCGTTTCGCCGCCCGATATATGTAACTACGAAAAAAAGTCATTTTACAGGCAACGTGTTTGATGAAATATTACAAAATACATATATTCGTACCATAAAACATAAATATGGTCAATAATTAATATGCAACTTGTGCTTGTTTTTGCCGATAGCGAGCCGACAACGGCCCGTTGTGGCTGTAAATGTTTTCGTTCAAAAACGATAATTTCGTTCGGTTAAGGCGGGTTCCCACTGCCGATCCGATCAACTCGATCATCCTGATTAGCGAAATTTCCCGACGAAACCCGACCAAGCTCGACCAAAAAGGGTATACACGACTTCTTCTCGACCTCTTGTCGATAACACACGACCCCCACACGACTCATTCACGACGTCCACTCAACCATCCTTCCGATTTCCGCTCGATCTTCTCGACCTATACGCGAGCCCTATACGATCTCAGCTCGACCAAGTGGACCTTAGATCGAACGCAATCAGATATTTACACGACCAGATCGTGATGGACATACTGCAGTCGTACAAAGCGATCTAAAATAACTCTGGTAGAGGTCGAGCGGATCGGGTACAGAGCTCGTGCATTGTCGAATAGCAATCGGGAAGTGATCGTGTACGGTCGAGTAGACGTCGGGTAGCAGTCTAGTAAATGTGTACATAAAATCGAATAGAGGTCGAGTGGATCGTGTTGCGATCTAAAATAACTCGGGTAGAGGTCGAGCGGATCGGGTACAGATCGTGTAAAAGATATCAATCTGTTCGCCACACGATTGCTTCACGATCAACTCGATCTTCTACTCGACTGATATACGACCACTTCCCGAGCGCTTCTCGATCCATTTTCTACTCGACCGCTACTCGATATTTTTGACACGTCAAAAAATATCGGATAGGAAGCCCCACCAATGCCGACCTACCCGACCGCCCCCGACCACTCATGCCGACCGAACGAGACCAGTACCCGCTTGGGCTTGAATGAGTTGATCTGATCGGCAGTGGGAACCCAGCTTAAGGAAACTTTCTGGCGGTCAAGTTAAATGAACACAAACATTGCATATTGCGTTTTGTTTTGGAGATCTTCGTTAAAGTTCAAGTTAGTATTTGTTGATTATAATATATAATTAACTTCAATATTTTACGCACATGTAGAATTGTTCGTAAATAACGTTGTGGTACATGAAGAATTTGAATTATCGATTCGTAATATATATTCGCGAGGTAGTTTTTACCGCGCGTTCATACTTTACTGTTTTTGTACACTCACTTAAATTGGATGTGTATACAGTTTAAATTTATTTGTACGAATTAAGAATATTTGTGTTTCGTTGTTTCATTGAAAGATTCACCACTATTGTTGACAAGACCTCAACAGCCAACCAACATTTTTAGTGCCGTGGGGAATCGGCAAGGTTGTCTTCTGACAGACCACACACGATAGTTCCAGGTAACGTACTATTCCTGAAGTTTTTTCTTCGGTTTTAACATGCTATTTGTATTACGTAAAAAGTACACTTTTATCACAGCATAAAGTAGTAGTCAGCAGTAGTGCAATACTTTATGCAGATAATTAAAAAAATGTGTTATTCTGGTGACTATATGAATTAAACTGCCATAATATTTGAGGTTTTAAAAATAGATCATCAAAATTAAATAGCACTGTATATTTGAAAAATTATCAATAATACTTGTCCATGAAAAAGTAAGCGAATATCATGTTTTTATAATTCAAAAATCTTGGGATATTTAAGCACATGTATTTAAATGATAATGATAAATGATAATATAATATAATAATAAACCTAAACTTGTACTTTTTCAGAAGCCGTCAAGCAAGTCTTTCTGAACCCAAACAGTTACATGGGGTTTTTCATAAAAGCATTGCTACGAATGCCAGTGGCTGCCATGAGAGAGGGTGCACCAAGCGTAAAGAACATTATGATGATTAGTTAACTTTCTATATGACTGTAAATTGTGTAATATTAACAACTCATAAGGTTTACAATTTTAATCTTACCTACACTTTAAATTATGACTTTTATTGTGTCATCCTCAAAATAAGACTGCCTTTGTTTCATTATATATATACTCTTGAATATTAAGGCGTTAAGTTAATATAATAACATGAATAGAATTTAAAATAGTTAAGTATTAAGAACAACGTTTGCCGTTATCGGGACTCGAACCATTGTATGTCATTATATTGATTAAACAGTTATTGCTGTTACCACTCGGCAATCCGGACTTCTATACAAAGTATGCTTTTGATACTTTATTTATATAAGTAATGTACGTGTACTGTTACACAATTTAAAGGAATTATCAGAAACAAGCTACTCTACAAATTTTAACGGAATAAACAGAAACAAGCTATTTCAACATATTCAATCGTTTCGAGTGTGTAACACTTTATAATTTTATCAATTTCAAATGATCACTATTCATTAACTAAACTTTATTTCCATCATCAGTCTACGCCATATAATGTCATTTTGACAATCTGTGAACAATGCCTTTCAATGCTTTCCTTTTTAAAGCCAAATTTGGATCAATATATATTATACAAACTTTTGCTATATTATGAAAATGGGTTTTAATGAAGAAAATGATGCAGCCAAATATAAATTACTTAAACAAAATGTTTCAACTTGCAGTCGTTGGCTAAATTCGGTGAAAAGCAGAGTTAGCCCTGTCCTTTTTGGCTGTATATTGTTCCAAATAGGAAGTTGAGATTAGATTGTGGGTGAAAAGTGCATTTTTATACTAATTATGTACATTTTGTTAAAATTAATTGTCCTTAATTCCTGTTCATGCAAGATGTGTGTTATAATTAGTTACATACAGTCGCCTTTTTACACATTTTATGCATCAGTCATTTAATAGGTTACTTTTAAACTGCTAAAAATTAATATTTTTAATATATCAGCAGGATTGTTTGTTCCTTTTTGTATTTAATCCTGGTGTTGCCTAAAGAAGGCACATTGTGTCAACACATTGCTGTTTTTTAATTTCAACCATACCTGTGAAAAAGTTTCGATTAAGTTTATCAAAAGTATGCATTTTATCATATAGATTAAATATTGAGACAGGTAGATGGCTAGACCTGTGTCTATTCCATTAGATCAAAGAAAGTGTATTTATTTGTTGTAAACTCGAAAATGAGTTTAATTGTATTCTTGAATGTAAATTACTGGTATATATGGAACTGAGATCAATTTGTTTTTTAATATATTCAATTGCATTACAGACAAAGACCAAATATGTACACATGTAGCGAGCTAATTACATCAATTAATGGGCTATAAAAATCTCTATAACACTCAAAATCAACGAAAATTTCGTTAAGTATTTCGTCAAATAAAGTTAACACCTAAACAATCAGTGTTTCTTATAAGTATAGCCACAATTTCAACACAAGATGTGGTATGATTACATATATTTTTGTAGATACAAAATGCTCGTTTTTAATTATTTGTGACCACACTTAATTCTATTTGAATTTCCTGCGAATATATATATTCATACGACACACGAACACCATGTTAGTGTTCATGTGTCGTATGACTATATATCATTGCGGGCAATTAAAATGAAACAACAACGAGCATTGTGTATCTACAAACATCTATTTGACTTTACCACATCTGGCGTTGAAATTTCGGCAATTGCCATAAGGAACACTAAGTTTTAATTGGTTAAGTTTATTTTAAGAAATATTGTACGAAATTGTCGTTGATTTTGAGAAGTTATGTTACTTTAATAAAAAATGGGCTGTTATATTTATCACTCTTCAGGTTCAATCACATTGTTCCTTTGTACCATCCACTTAATGTATTCTGATGTGTTTTGTACCGCATATATCTTCTTGTTACTGTAATTGTATATGTTATGTACAGCATACATAATGTTGTTACTTACACATTATAAAGTGGGACCCAATGTAGACTTTATGGATTGTTTGCGATTTTAAAACTGTAAAAACATACTTGCTGTCAATTATACTTAAACACCTGTATCAAGGATGTTATATAATCTATGTTCTAATCTTATCTTCTGAATTGCAGTGTAGTAAGCCTCAAGACTGTTTATTGTTTCGTTAAGGATAGACAGTCTAAACGTGGCGTAAAAAGACTACATTTAAATGGTTGCGATTATTTTATTTATTGGATATTATCATATATTTTTTTGCTTTACCACTGTCGATTGTATAGAATAGGTAGTCTAACATAAGGCGTTAACATCAGTTTATAAATTTGTAATTGCTATAAAGTATAATATGATACATGGTATATATATTGTTTTACCCCTTAAGTATTATGGTACAGAATAAGTAACATTTCTTTATCTATGTATTTCTATTAAGACTCTTTGAAATAACAGATAATTTAAGAAAACTATTTATTTGTGATTGCATTTAAATGCATGTTAAATATGAAATACAAATGATATCCTACACTGTCAATATAATTATTTAATTGGAATACTCCACTTTCAATTGTTTGTCCATAGTACATTCTGAGGATAACTTAGTTTTTTATTTGGTTAAGATTTTAGTTGCCATATTTACATTGTAAACGCAAATGTATGATGTATGTGTGTTCATATGTTTTCTATTTGTAAACACTGATGTAAAACTTTGTCCACTTGGGTTATTGGCCTTCTTGGTAGAATTTGTAATTAACCATAAACCTTATATGGTAAAGAAAAACTTTATTGTAATAAAAATAATCATGTAAGTGAATAAATAAAATAGTTGTTTTAATGTTATTTTGACATAATGCCATTTCAAAGTAAATGTTTATAAGATAAATCAGTGTTGTTTGTTATATACATGGCAAAGTGCTGTATTTGTGGTTTTATTCAGGGTGTTACATAAAACCGACAGCAGGCCGATAATCCATTTTGCCGATATCGGGCCGACGACGGGCCGATAAATAATTTTGCCGATATCGGGCCGATCAAATGCCGATGGGCAAGCCGATTGCGGCCCAACATCGTTTACGATATCGGCCCGATATCAAAACTATACACAATTTTTGAACATTTAGCTCATCTTTATGCTCACATATAAAAATCTCAATTTCGTTTTCACTCGTGACTCCCATTTTTTACTTTATTTTTCATTCAAGCATACATTGTAGATGATTTCTATGTTGGAAGATTGTGATTTCCTCTTTCCATTGTTTTTTACAATTTATTTAAAAAAAAAACTCGTGACTAGAGATTGCAATTTTTCTCGTTTTCCGAAGGATGATGACATCACTTGTTTGTTTATATTTTCTTTATTCCTTTTCTCACACGTTATAAACTATATATATATATATATATTATATATATATATATATATATATATATATATATATTATGCATTTATCTATTAATACCTACTAAAAATGTGTTGTTTATTCAATATTTGGATTAATGAGAGAGAATTTTGTAAAAACATTACTCAGAAAAATGGAGAATTTTTTTTGGGGGGGGTCAAAACTGAAAATGTAAAAAAAAATTGTACGGTGAATTATATTTAAACTTTAATGATCAATGCAGAATATCACAACACTAAGAAATATGCGAAGAAAAAAGAGAAAATCAACATGCCCCATTAGAGTGCTAATACCTTAATATTTATCTATCCAATAAAAAGCTTCTTAAACGGATCTGTTGAGAGATAAAGGGTTAAACAATTTTTCAATTTTATTTTTCAGAATAAAAAATAAATTTGTGTGGATATAACTTTCCAAATGACACACTGGCAAAATTTAGATTATATTAATTTCATGACTGTAGACAACTTTAAATAAGTTAACTACTTTTTTAATAATAGAAATCATGACTTCAAATGGATTTACTAAACTTTAACAACATGGAAACATATAAATTAACACATTATTTCGGTGTTTTTTTCAACAATGACTGGGATGTCATTTGGACGAAAAATCGCTTGGCCGGTCATTTATTTGAAATTGCTCATCAATAACAAGATTTTATGAGTTTTATGCAGACGACTCTAGAAATCATAGTTTTACATTGAAATATATAGCTAGGTATCACATTTTTTTTCTTTCTTCCTTCCTGAACAACTACTGTCCTTGTACCGTTTTGAATAATGTGTTCCTTTTGGCAAACCGAATCTTTGTATACATTGGTATATCGATTCCTTCTACCCATTTTGAAAGCGTGGCACTCGCTGTGCTGCATAGAAAAAACGTGCATTAAAAATCGGTCGAAATCACGTTTAGTAGTAAGAAACCCTGGTATATGTATACACATACCTGAGAAAACACATCATTATTTTGACATTTGGGTCGCGACTAGTAAAACAACTGTTAACAATAATCAGGAAGAGATCGCGCTTAATAACAGAAATGATCAAACAGAGATATAATCACTTACCCCATTCTAAATATTTTCCAGCTGAAAATGTTCCCCCACACGTCTTTTTTTAGTGTATTTGTATTGTTTTTCTGGAAATTATTTTTACATTTAGCCTGTTAAAGCGAATTATTATTATATATTATCAATAAAATAGTATACCGTGATGAATTGAACGGAGTTTCGTATCGATCTTTCTGTCAGTCTGTAAGCGTACTATTTTGTGCGCAATAGTACAAGTACATGTGATTCGACAACAATTGTAAACATTGGTTAAATGCTTCTTACAAAGGTATTTATTTTTGAGTGTTTATGAGGTCTGATCATGCAGTTTGCACACATCAACGGAAATATTACAATCCAATGCATTTGTCATTGTCAACCGTTTGGAATGTCAATTAGGCGATGAGTGAGTTTTTAGCATTTTTCTTTCAATTTTATTAATTTAAAAATGGCTTCCTCCATCGTCATGAAATGACATGTGTTAGAGTTTTGATATTTCTAGATATGTATTTTTTTATACTATTTAAGCGTAACTTGCCCTCATCAATGTCGATATTATTAACTAGTTATATAATTTTCCGCCGAAATACGTTGAATAAACATCATTCAGATTTTTGAAAATAATGTTCATTTTTGTGTTAAACTCGCTTTGTATTTTGATTGATTTTGTCGATGGTATGAGACTTTGCTGCACAAAAGTGGTAGCAGTTTGAAGGAAAACCATCATTTTAAGCAAATATGTAAACATTTTCAATGTGGCACTCTACGTTTAGTCAAATTTGAGTTCAATGCTAGGGGTCCCACGTTTTTCAACCTATTTTTCCATTTTCATTGTTAAATAATTTTCTTTAACATTGCTGTTCATATTACTGGTTCTGTAATAAGAAAACTTGTTATGACATTCATCAAAAAGGCTCAATTCTATTAACTTGTTTCTTTAAGTTACTATTTTAACTTGAACTCTTACTTATGAACTTCTGATTTCAGGGTGATGAATGTCTCCCTCGTGGCGAAGTTCAACCTCAGCAGACAGTCAATGCCTAATGTTGAACCAAACATTAGAATAAAGCAGACAGCAGTGTATTCTGTCTTAAAAGGTATTGGGCTTGTTCTGTACACCAATATGGTTTAGCTCCACTTTTCGGAAAAAAGTTGAGCTATTGTCATCTCGTTGGCATCGGCATTTGTTAACCTTTTTGTTCAGATAATAATAATTAAGTTTGTCATAGTAATTACCTTTTTGATTAATTATTTATTATTCTTTTAGATCATGTTCAGTTTAGATGGGCAGATAATCTAAATACTATTTGATTCCACTACACAAATAACAAGGACAGATAACTCTAAATTTAATTTTATGAGAGTTGTCATTTTAGGACTTGAGTTAAGGAGTACAAAATAGGAAGTTATCAAATAAGCCAAATTTATTCATTTATTAAACTAAAACGGCATTGTTTGGAGTTGGGCAAATATGGGTCTAAGTTCTAAACACACTAATTCCATCAGAAGATGACATGCTTAATATGTACTTGCGGTTATGAAATAAATCATTCTTCATATTTCTAAACAAGAGGGCCTGAAAGGCACAAAGTCGATCACCTGGGATAAAAAGAAATGACCTGTTCTTTGCAGCCCGTAATATCAATGAAACAAATGTTCTAACCAAGTTTCATGAAGAATGAACAACAAATGGCCCCCTGGTGGCCATGTTTTTTAACAGACCTGAACCATTTTTGAACTCTCCCAAGATATGTACAAATTTCATGAAGATTGGGCAAAAAATGTGTCTCCTAGACTGTAATATGTTTTCACTATATACTGAAGTGTTTCACCCGCCATGCCGGCTATCAAATTTAAATGAAGTCAATAATTTTAATTATTATTTATTTATCACATACTGTGACGAGAAAAGCTACTGGAGCTCGTCTGAGCCTAGCTTGAGGCACAAGAAAAATCAACAACAATGTGACTAAACTATTTTTATTCTTTCCAAACTTTCATCATTTATAATTAAGCAATAATGCAAACAATTCATATATAAATACATTTCATAAACTTGCAAAAGTTAATCATAGTTAAAACAAGATTTCGAAAACAATTATACACTTTTATGTCTTAACTTGGTCAACAGTTTGTGTTCAGTATGAGGCAAACGCCTGTATAAAGTACTAGGATAAACAAACACCCGTGATCACTATAATTGAATTCACTCACAAACTTCACTTTCACTAAACAAATAATTAAGAACTCACTTTCATTGTTATATTCACTTACGTCTTATGTAAGATACTTAAAGAAAACAAACAGTTTAAATACATTTCTTGGACTTTGATTAATCACTTATAACTTGCGTTAATCACAACACACTAAGTCACTTTAATTAAAAGACTAGCTGAGATGTGTCATTTAATAAATTCACTTTGTTCACTCATGACTTATTAAAAACACTAACTTGTTGTTGCATAAATTCACTAAGTCCTATTCTTTATTAAATCCCTAACTCAATATTTTTCACTTAGAGAAAAGAAATACAAAGTCACTTTGCCTTAGTTATCACTTAGTTAATAATTGCACTTAGATAAAAGAACTAAACAAACTCCACTAACTTAACATTCCCAGTTAGTGAAACACAGTAAATCACTAATTCAATATTTTCATTTAGAGAAAAATAAGACTAAGTCACTTTGACTAAGTGAAATTTCAACTTAGAACATTAATCTCACATCCATATACTTACAGTTGCTACAATAAACAGGTCTGGCAGGTTAGTAATCCACTAACCCCAAACTTTCAATTAGTGGACTAGGGATCTAACATTAGTCTTTCACTTGTATACCCAGTTTTTGAATGTAGGTAAAAATCCAAATAAATGAGAGCACTGCTATTCTTAGTATCCAGGTAAATATAAGCACTGGTCAGAAGAGATGCAGCACTGACTACTGATGTAAACTATCTGCATTCACACTTACAGAGAGTTTAAAGCATTTATTTCATGTCTTAAGAATTATCATTCAATGAAAAAAATACCTGATTCATGATTAATGAATTTATAAATTATTAACTATCATTAATAAAATTTAAAAGTTATTAAAAATTGCAATTTAAATAATTATTATTATAAGAATAAAAACAAAGTAAACAATTACAAGGCAGTTTTTCCACTGATCACGACCATTTTTAAACTCGTCCGAGCCATCAACATAAATAATGTTTTGACAAAATTTCATGAAGATTAGGGAAAAAAAGTGACTTCTAGAGCGTTCACAAGCTTTTTTACTATATAAATATAAGCAAAAAGAACCCTCCCCCTTGGAGGCCATGTTTTTTTTTACCGATCCAAACCATTTTCGAACACAAGTGTCGCATCCAGGAAACAAATGTTCTGACTAAATTTCATGAAGATTGGGCAATAAAAATGTGTCTTCTAGACTGTTCACATGTTTTCATTATATACATATAGAGAAAACTACCCCACCCCCTGGCGGCCATGTTTTTTTCACCCATCAACACCATGTTCGAACTCTTCCTAGATATCTATAAAATTGATGTTAAAAAAAAAACATTATGATGATAAGGCGAAAAATTTGACTTCTAGAGTTTTCACAAGCTTCCTTTTTTTACTATATAAAAATAAGGAAAATGACCCCCCTAGAGGCCATGTTTTTTTACAGATCCGAACCATTTTCAAACTCAACAGTCATATCCTGAAAACACATGTTCTCACCAAATTTCATTAAGATTGGACGAAAAATGTGACTTCTAGAGTGTTTACATGTTTTCACCATATACATATAGAGAAAACTGTCCCGCCCCCTGGCGGTCTTGTGTTTTCGATGATCTGGACAATTTTCGAACTCGTCCGAGATATCAATGAAACCAATGTTTTGACTAAGTTTCATGACGATTGGTAAAAAATTGTGACTTCTAGAGTGTTCACAAAGTTTCTCTTTAGCCATATAAGGAATACTGCCCCGCCCCCTGGCGGCCATGTTTTTCAACGGACCGGAACCATTTTTGAACTCAACCAACATATCATTTGACAAACATTTTGACAAAGTTACATGAAGATTGGGCATCAAATGTGACTTCTACAGTGTTCACAAGGTTTTTCTTTTTTAGACCTAGTGACAGAGTTTTTGACCCAGCATGACCCAGTTTCGAACTCAGTCGAGGTATCAATGGGACAAATGTTCTGACCAAATTTCATGAAGATCAGAAAATAAATGTGGCCTCGAGAGTGTTCACAAGGCAAAATGTTGATGCCGCATGACGCACGACAGACAAAAGTCGATCACAAAAGCTCTCCATGAGCACATTGTGCTCAGGTGAGCTAAAAATAATGAAAGAAGTCGGATATTTACATATTGATCTGTTGCTGATTATTAAAAACAAAACTGGTAGTTAAGTTTTAGTAACTAATTTTCAATACGGTCCACTGTGCAATCTAGATGAATTTCCATATTCAAAGAAACGATCATTGTGTACACACCGGTCTTTCTGACCTGTGTTCTAACGCGAAAGGAATTGAGGGTAGCACTTCTTTTAAGAGTGTAAAGTGAAAGCGAAAGTAGGTCAGGTAATCATGCTTCTGATAATCGCTATCAGTCTTAATAGAGATTCAAAATCACATTTAAACATAGTGAAATAACATTTCTTTAAACTACATTCCATTTTAAACACCAATAAAAAACGACTTTTATTTTATTATTGACATTTTCATTCCTACGCAGAACTACTTTGGTGGAAGCATAATTCCCCAAACCAGGGGAATGTGATGCGTCTTAGTATAGAGGTGACAATAACGTCACCATCTATGTATAGAATGAAGAAACAATGACATTATTGAGCGGTCCTTTGCTCGAACCTAAAACGTCCTGATCAACTACTGAGCGCTTAACCACTTTTGGCTAACAGTCAAAGCGGCTTTTATTGCTCACTGTTGATATACAAAATGATAGTTCAGTCTTTGATCCCAGACATGGCGAATTGAAACAGATATTGTAAGATATAAATCAATCCCACAGCAGATTTAAGTAGTGTAGAGTTTCAGCCAGTTGCTTAAAAAAATTGAAAGAAGTTTGCCGATGAATAAAATCCAAGTAGATTCTGTGTGACTGACGCAGGGCTTTTATCAATGTGATTTGAGTCTTCCCTCAGGTCTCTCCAGTGCTGATGTCAGAGTTGTTACTCGCAGTCAAACTGTTTTCAAATTCTCGCCACTTTTACTAGATAACTGGTCATTAGAAGATATCCAGTCAAAAAAAGACAAGACCCTTCACTAAGTTTCATAATCATATTCTCATGCAATCCAGCTTGCGCCCAACATGGTCCCAAGTAATGGATCAAAGCAGTGAAACCAAAACTCTCTTGCGTATGTGGGACAGACTTTCATTACTTGGTTGTTGTCTATTTTGCACCTGATATGATGATAGCAACATTAGTTTCAAGCAACTGCTAGTCCCATTTATCCTCAGACCTGAGCTACTTGACTTTATGCACAACATCCCCTCATCAGCTCACCTTGGCACTGACAAAATGCTGGCAAAGGTACAGCAAACTTTCTATTGGCCTGGGATAAAGTCCTCCTTTGAGAAGTTCTGCTCTGAATGTTATTCATGTGCAGCAAGAAAGCCGTATAAAACCCTCCAAGTCCCCGCTTGGCTCTGTTCCCGCTTGGCTCTGTTCCCGCACTTGAACCTTTCGAACGAGTGGCTCTTGATATCTTTGGCACTCTTCCTCGTACCAGTGATGGTAATTCGTACGTCCTTGTTATTTGTGACTGTTTAACCCGATGGACAGAGGCAATTGCTCTTCCCAATCAGCTTTCTGAAACAATAGCAAAAGCATTTCTGCATAACTTTAGTTCCATATTTGGGGTTCCTATGCAAATTCATACAGACAGAGGTACAATCTTTGTCTCAAAACTATTTGAAGATGTGTCAATTACTACAGATACATCACACCCGTTCTACGCCATTGCACCCCAATCAAATGCAACTGTCGAGCGTTTTAATCATTCTTTGGGAACTATGCTTAGCATGTACTTCAATTCAAATCAGTAGGACTTGGATCGGTATCTTCAACAAGTCATGATGGCGTATCGGTCATCAGTTCATACCAGTACAGGCCAAACACCGAACAAAATGTTTTTTGACATGAGAATATTTTACCATTACAAGCGCTGGTGGGACTTTCGCCAAATCCTTCGCATTATTCTACAGAATCCAGTACAGATTACACCATCCGACTGCTTGCCCAGCTTAAACTCATCCACGACACAGCCTGTAAAGTTCTGATATCCAAAATATTGTCCAGGAAACGACATTATGACCTTCATGCAAAGAAACGATTACTACATCCCGGTGATGCAGTGTGGTTACATGACATATCGAAGCGTCCAGGGGTATGTAGTAAATTTGCGCCAAGATGGAAAGGTCCCGATAGCCTAACCCACAAGTGGATGACCTTGTATATCTAGTCAAAGGATTCTAATGCATTTGCAAAACCAATACACATTGATCGTCTAACATTATACAAATCTTCCCCACTACCAAAGTGATTGTCTGCACTTCAAGTAAACATTAGAAACAATCAATTATAATTTCATAATGCAGGTGGTCCCTTGGCAAATGGTTACAAAAGAAAATAATAGTATTTTATATCATAGAACTTGCTCATTTTTTGCGAAAACGAACAAACACAACAACAATTACAAACCGGTCAACACCTTTTAAAGAGTATTTTATATGAGCTGCGATATCAGGTCTGAGTTACATGACACGAGATGGAATATACTATGAATTACAGCATTGAAGTGAAAAGCGTATACGTACCTTATGTTTATATTCCTTAGTTGAGCTCGACCGAGTAATAAGGTAGACTGATCAACCTCCTGCGATTTACTCCTCTTCCATATGTTTTTGTTTATGTGTTGGATTATGCCCAAATATGAAAGAGATCGGTAAAGTATTGAAGGTGCTATGAGAAACTGTAATACAAGTGTGACGGCAGGAAGTAATGAAGTAAGGAAGGAAGGAATGACAAACATGCAACTATATGCTCCCCGAAAATTTTTGGGGAGCATAAAAACCGCATTATGTGAGAGAGTACAATGAAATCTTTAATTCTATATCCAGTATCTGCACATCGAACAAAGGACTCGACTCGGTTTCCCTGTACAGAATGTCCTGCCGTTTTCCTCACCAAGAGGGATCTGTCAAACCACATGATCAGAGTGAATCACTCACAAATCTCAGTCATCTGCCCTTGGTGTTATCGTGAACGTCCCCAAGAGTTTCGTCACGTCCAATATAAAGAAGTGAAACTCCAGCTGCTGGAGCAGTATTGAATTCTCATAATAAACAAAATAATAATAAAAACACAATACCGCCACCAGCCTCTGAAGGCTGAAAATATAACAACATCGAAGATATGTACTGGGATACAAGCTACTGCATCCACGCAGCACACATCAAACTGTTGTGCAATGCAATATAAAGAAGTGAAACTCCAGCTGCTGGAGCAGTATTGAATTCTCATTATAAACAAAATACTAATAAAAACACAATACCGCCACCAGCCTCTGAAGGCTGAAAATATAACAACATCGAAGATATGTACGGGGATACACGCTACTGCATCCACACAGCACACATCAAACTGTTGTGCAATGCAATATAAAGAAGTGAAACTCCAGCTGCTCGAGCAGACCTGTCTCGGCATGTGAAAGAACAGTATCCATCTATCTACAATGACCTGCCACCGACATCTCTTTCTACCATGAACTGTTTCTTCTATGAACGAAATCCTTTTTCCTATCTTGCCGTCTACACCAACATATCCCCTCTACGACTCTGAAGAAGCCAGAGCGGCTCGAGATTCGGTTATCCGCTGGGCTTCTGGTCGCACCCCTGGAGCATCCCAGTGGAATGACGGTTGGTCAGTTCTCCCAGACAACCCCAGCATTCGTCCCACAAAACGCCCAAGACACAACCCCAACTACACCATCAAAAGCATCATCATCATCATTTATGTAACGACAGACGTCAATGTCTTCAAAATCAGAATCAAGGAATCCGCCATCACAAATCCTGACGTAACAACACATCTTCTTTACAAAATGATGTCTAGAATTGCACATTTCACACCACCTTCTGGACCATGGACTCGGTTGCCTCATCACTCACAGCACCAAGAACCCATCATCAACTCCTTGAACATACCAGAAACCTACATTAACTCAATCATGCCACCACAAGATCATTGTGCACGCTTATCTGCAAATCAATCACCAACCATAAGAACAACATCGGAAACCATCACAGAATCAGCCACCAACCAGAAGACCACTGTACCGGCCACATCCTCCCCAACAACGGTCATGAAAGCTAGTAGTACTTCTCCAACAGACCGGACAACATCCACTGAACCACCGACAACCCCCAGAAGACACCAGCATCTTTACCATGCCCATCTTCTGCAACATCACTCAGATAACCAACACCTATATCCTTGGACGACAAGACACACACATCATCCACACACGACTCGGGCAACTGCACCGCAGAATCACCATATCACAATCCAGTATCACCTGACCCGAGAATCCCTCCGACCTCAGCCACACCCTAATACGAACCCGAGCCCGCCCAGACATCACCTTACTCGCCACAACACACCTATCACCCAACCATGACTGTGTTCAACACGTACCACAAATACACCCCTTCACACAAACCTACCTACACCCCTACAAACAAATCCACCTACACGCCTACAAACAAACCCACCTACAACCCCACAAACAAACCCATATACATCCCCACAGTCATTCAGTCGTCAGCAAAAATGGCAGAGAACCTCCTTCTCGATGGCACGATGCCCCTCCTTCCTCTAGGACGACGTAAATGGACCTCCGTACCAGAAGAATCTGTTTCCATCAGCCCTTTTCTTAAATGGCCTCCCAAGAATTGGACATCTTTTACTCCAGACCAAAAAGCTTTTGCCGCCGAATATGCCGCAAATCTCCTGGAACAAGCAACCGGCTTCCATCCCATGGAAAGGACCCTCCTCCTCAAGTACAACTTTTTGGTGCTCCCGGGAACAATTCTCCAAGTCTCATCTCTTGAAACCAAAATGTAAGTCATGAACTATGAAGACGTTAGACGCATTGCCATCAATCAAGATCCATACCCAGAGTCCAGCAAACTACAACTTATCAACTCTTTCCCCTCTACAACCACGACCAGACCTTCCATCTTCGATGAACTTCATCACATTCCAAGGCGCCTCAACACAGAGTCAACCAACAAGCCCAATGCCCCTGCAAACCATAGCAAATGAACTATGATGTGTACTAAGTACTCATAATACATGTGTGAAAGTTAATGCATAATATTAAATCAAGTCAAAATCATGGACATTATAATAGAAGTTCTTACCATTATTTATCGTATCCATCCAAGCCACCCAGTTTGCCACGGACTAGCCAGGACATGGAACATAAAGTGAAGCAACAGTAGTGTGTGTGAACAGGAATTTTAACAAGACTATTGCCAAGCAATACATGTCCCCTATCGGCTCCACCATTGTCAGATTTTTTAAAATATATTTGTTGCCATAGCAACAAGAAATTTTGACATAGAGACAAAATGAAATGACGTGCATAATGTCCATATTGCCATCTATCCATGTTTCAAGTTTCATGAAAAATATGAAGATCTTTTAAAGTTATCGCAAGATCAGAAAAAACACCATTTTCAGCAGTATTTCTAGTCTATTTGTTGCCATAGCAACCATAATTTTTGACATAGGAACAAAATAAAATGACATGCATAATGTCCATATTGTAATCTATCCATGTTTTAAGTTTCATGAAAAAATATTGAGAACTACTGAAGTTATCGCAGGATCCAGAAAAGTTTGACAGACACACAGACAGGCACACAGAGCGAAAACCATAAGTCACCGGTAGGGGACAATAAATGATAAAATTCTAAGGACTTTTTTAAAAAGTCAAAATAATTTCATTTAAATGTTTATAGTGTTTTTCCCAGTGTGATAAGCAGATTAACATGGACTTTTATCTAAATGGACATTTCAGTATATTCTAATTAACATTTTATTGTGCTTAGACAAAGGACTTGCAATTGTGGTTAAAAATGAAAATGGACCAAGTGAATTTAAATGGACTATGATAATGGACTTTTTACAATGTGTGACTTAAGAAACCGAAACTGTGCTTTTAATCAAACCATGTCGCATTGGACTGAAACAGATTGATTGATCCAGGAAATTCTGAAAGTGATAATGCCTTAGTGATTATATAACTACATGTATGTTATGCAAAAATGTTGATCTTTTAACAATGTGAAGTTATTTATTCAATTAGTGCTGTTATGATAATACCCAGTACTATTATGCGTTATCCTGTTTATACAATTGACTGTTATCATACTTTTTTGAACGGTTAAATATTGTTTGTGAAAACTTCTGGAGAAGTTTTGAAAATTCTGATCTTTTAACACTGTGAAGTGCCTTAACCTGTATATACAATTTACTGTTATCATACTGTTATGTACAGTTTAAAATTGCTTATCAAACTTCAGGAGAAGTTTAAATCTTTAAGGTGGGGAGAGTGTAATAGCCTGGGTGGACCTGTCCGAACTTAGTACTGTCCGAATTATAATACAAGAGCTTTTGTCATAATTGAATAGTACTTACAGTTTATTAAGCATAGCTTGACATTTGTATGTGTCAAAGCTGAAATTATGATACTTGTAATATGTGTCTCTACATCGGAATTCTTACGATAATTATGCATAACATGTCAATTGAATCATTTTCAAGTCCGTTAAAGTCACACCTATGCAGCACTATTTAACAGGTTGTGTGGCGTTATGCTGGGGAGCTTTAGACACCTCAAACCTTTATAAGTCTTTATAACTGTGAAATGTTTGGTGTAGTTATTTGAATGTTTTTGTTATCTATGAAAAGCGCTTATTATAATGTGGCATATGTTAATAAGTGATTAAGTATTGTTCACAATATTATTGTTCTTATAATAGTTTAACCAAAGTACCGCCTCGGTACTTACAGCATCTGATGGCTGCCAGCAATGCAGCATTCAGTTCCAGCATCTTGATGCCTATATAAGGCGCTCAAACCAGTAAATCGGGGCCGTTATGCGTAAAATCTCTTTGCTCTTTCAGCATACAACATGTCTAACTTAACCAGAAGTGTCATGGTAATAATCTGTTTTTTAGCAATAATATTCTTGTATACTTATTTGAACTTCAACCAATGCAACTGGCCCCATTTTACGACATTTATTAACTAGAGCTTTGTCGCAAACGTGGCGTATACCCCTACGTGCCGCACTGACACAGACTATTTTACATGCTGTCTTAACAAAAAAAGAGAATCTAATTTATGGCGAGTTTTAAGAATTATTATGCAATTATCATTTATGGCAATTTTTTTACCTTTGAACTCAAAGTATGTCCTTGATCTTCGAGATATAGACATAATTCTATCGTGCGACACACCGTCCAATAATGGTGAACAAATGATTTTAAAATCTCACAATGAACGACATAGTTATGGCCCGGACAAGCTCATTTAAGGCCTTTTTGACCTTTTAACTAAAAGTGTGACCTTGACTTAGGAGATATCAACGTAATTCTTTTGCGCAACACATTGTGCTGTGATGGTGAACAAATGTGCCGAATGATTTTAAAATCTCACAATGAACGACACACATAGTTATGGCCCGGACAAGCTCATTTATGGCCTTTTTTGACCTTTAACTCAGAGTGACATTGACCTTGGAGATATCAACGTTATTCTTTCGCGCGACACACCGTCCAATTATGGTGAACAAATGTGCCAAATGATTTTAAAATCTCACAATAAATAACAAAGTTATGGCCCAGACAAGCTCATTTATGGCTATTTTTGACCTTTGAACTCAAAGTGTGACCTTGACCTTTGAGATATTGACGTACTTCTTGCGCGCGACACACCATCCAATGATGGTCAACAAATGTGCCAAATGATTTGAAAATCTCACAATGAACAACATAGGTATTGCCCGGACAAGATTTCGGGACAGACCGACAAATTGACTCCTATATAGCCTCCATTACTTATGGTAATGGGGGTATAATTATTAAGGAATATTGAAATGACATGCACGCAATAAAATCAATGAAATGTTAAAGCTGTTCATGTTAAATGAGTACATCCCGACCCAAGGACCCGCTCGACCTAGAGACACTCCTGGTTCCGCAAAGGTTTTTGCAGTGCAAATGAAAGTTTTATAATGGAAGGTTATATCGGAAAACTGTCGTATCTCCTTCTTTATTTAATATGAGTCACAACAGTCTTCTGTTCACCTCTCGATATTTGCTTTTGCACAAAACACTTCACACTGCCCCCTACAATCTCAAACTATATGTAGGTTCCATGTAAGACGTTCAACGTGTTCACTGTATTTTATGAACATACATTGACATATGTGTGAACATACATGCACATACATATATAAATAAACAAGAGATGTTTTTGTCAGAAACACAATGCCCCCGATTGCGCCGCTTAGAAGCCATATATTTGACCATTGACCTTGAAGGATGACCTTGACCTTTCACCACTCAAAATGTGCAGCTCCATGAGATACACATGCATGCCAAATATCAAGTTGCTATCTTCAATAATGCAAGAGTTATTGCAAAACTTTAACCAATGTTAAAGTTTTGGGACACACACAATGAATGAATGACAGACAGACAGGCCAAAAACAATATACCCCGATCTTTCGATCCGGTGGCATAAAAAAGCAGACAGGTGTCATTACCATTATATCGGTACTTATCTAATACTGATATAAAGGCTTTTGTCAAAATATTGGTAGATTTTCTTTCATAAACAATACAATTCCAATTGTTTTTACTTTTTAGCGATGCTGAAGAGCAACAAATGGCTACTGATGACTTTGCCGAATATTCATGTGATGGTGATGTTAATAATGATGATAATGCTGCTGATGATGATGATGTGGATTATTCTCCATTAGATAAAAGTGAAAGTCATACTGAAAGCTTAGTTTATCCAGAACAAGGCACTGTGACCATATACATGGAAGAAAGTTCAAATGCCATACAAGAAGATGGAGACAAAGAACAGGTTGAAATGGGAAAATCCAGTATCCCACTAGTGAATGTACAGAAAGAAATCATACACGTAGCTACTTCAAAAAAGACTAATGAAGGCAAGAGGATATGGGATAAAATACATGTGTGCATATATCCTAAACTTGCACGACATTTGGAGCAAGTTCATGGGAATGAGCTTGAAGTGCTGACGAATATTAACTGTTACATGTAACAAAAGTCTACTAGTGTGTAATCCTTGGTATGACTATGTATCTGCTCTCAGAATGAGCAATTCCACCATCAGTTGGTGCATTAGTCGATGATGTTTAATCCTGTGCTGCATGTTTCTATTAGTAGGGGCACCATATCAGAAGACACATTTCGAGGTGTGTTATAATTTCTTACTAATTAATTTCTTTGATACATTTCAGCCATCTGAACACATGAAAGGTCCTCCAAAGGGTGGAAGACATAAAGATCACAAGGTTCACTTTGGATGGCTTCATTTCAAAGAGGAAACAAGAGCTGCCTCCATAGGATGACATATGCCCCCGAAAAACGCTTTGATAAAAGTTATGAGCATTTTTCGAAACTTAAACGCAAAGTGTGACGGACAGGCAGTTGGATAGACGGACAGTGTGATCACTATATGCCCTCCTTGGGGGGCATGAACAATGGAAAAGGATGCTACAAACAAGATAAATCAGTGAAACAAGGTCGAGGTGTCAGAACAATTACTTATTCTATTGAAGAAACCCAGAATGTTGACTTTTTGCCTGAGTAAGGGAAAAATCTCTTCTTTTCTGAGTGGAAGAGCCAGAAGGGTTAACTGAAAGACATGGAGGTTCACTTATCTCAGTATGATGGAACCAAGATAATGGAATCCAAAGACAGACATGGAAATTAGTGTTCCTATCAAGACTTTTTGAAATCATATGGAATGTTTGCATCCCAACACTACCTATACATTAAAACTAAGTGTAAGAAAAGTGAACACCCAACTGAATCAAGTTCTTCTAAACAGGATGAGATACAAGTTTTGTTTGATACTGATAGAAGTGAAGGGAACAAAAATGAAGAGATTGTCACTACACACGCATCCATCAGTCTGCTTATAGTGATAACTGGACATCTATTAGTGCTTATTCCATAGATACGTGTGAAACAAGGTCTGTTTGAAAAACATGCATGCCCCCCATATGGGCTGTCAGTTGTAGTGGCAGCTATTGTGTGAATACGTTTTCTGTCACTCTGACCTTGACCTTGGACCAAGTGACCAGAAAATCAACACGGATCATCTGCCAGTCATGATCAATGTACCTATCAAGTTTCATGATCCTAGGCCTAATTATTCTTGAGTTATCATCAGGAAACCATTTTACTATTTCGAGTCACTGTGACCTTGACCTTTGACCTAGTGACCTGAAAATCAATTGGGGTCATATGCCAGTCATGATCAATGTACCTATGGAGTTTCTTGATCCTAGGCCTAAGCGTTCTTGAGTTATCATCTGAAAACCATTTTACTGTTTTGAGTCACTATGACCTTGACCTTTGACCTAGTGAGCTGAAAATCAATAGGGGTCATCTGCCAGTCATGATCAATGTTCCTATGAAGTTTCATGATCCTAGGCGTAAGCATTCTTGAGTTATCATCCGGAAACCATTTTACTGTTTCGAGTCACTGTGACCTTGACCTTGGACCTAGTAACCTGAAAATCAATCGGGTCATCTGCCAGTCATGATCAATGTACCTATGAAGTTTCATGATCCTATGCGTAAGCATTTTAGAGATATCATCCGGAAACCATTTTACTGTTTCGAGTCACTGTGACCTTGACCTTTGACCTAGTGACCTGAAATCAATAGGGGTCATTTGCCAGTCATGATCAATATACCTATGAAGTTTCATGATCCTAGGCGTAAGCATTCTTGAGTTATCATCCGGAAACAATTTTACTATTTCAACTATCTCACTGTTTACTATTTTACTATTTCAACTATCTCACTGTGACCTTAACCTTTGACCTAGTGACCTGAAAATAAATAGGGGTCATCTGCCAGTCATGATCAATGTACCAATGAAGTTTCATGATCCTAGGCCTAAGCATTCTTGTGATATCATCCGGAAAACATTTTACTATTTAGAGTCACTGTGACCTTGACCTTTGACCTAGTGACATGAAAATCAATAGGGGTCATCTGCCAGTCATGATCAATGTACCTATGAAGTTTCATGATCCTAGGCCTAAGCGTTCTTGAGTTATCATCCGGAAACCATCTGGTGGACGGACCGACGGACCGACAGACCGACGGACCGACATGTGCAAAACAATATACCATCTTTTCTTCGAAGAGGGGCATAACAATACTTCATGAAGATACTGATGATCCTAACAATATTTTTGAAGAGTTCGTACCTTCTTTCATTCAAATTGGAGATGTATGTTATCTTGATAAAAATGAAAATGAGTTTTTATTGCCCCAATGCAAACAATTTGAATGCTTTGTTGTACATGGTCCCACTGAGATCTGTGGGACTGAGAACAATGGGAAGTCATTGATTGTGGGCGTGCTGACAACCAAACATGGACTGGGTGAATGTATAACTATACCTGGAAATACAATTATGAATGCATCTATACATGACCTAATAGATGTATGATGAGAAAAGTGGAGCCAAGTTCATACAATGTCACAATTGAACATGATGGATGTTCATATACTTTTGACCCACCCATTTCTTTGTCAAGGTCAAGTACAAATGTAAAAGAAGCGTGTCGTTCAAATGTACAGAATCTTGAGCACGATGTTCAACAAGTGCAGGCTTTAGAGGTACAGAATCCTGAGCAGAATGTGGAACAAAATTAATTATGCCTTTAGATTCCCGGAAAACCGAACTGACGTGAAAAGTTCGACCTGCATGGAAAAGTTTCCGATAAATTTGGCTGAATTTCAGTAGGGTAAGTAAATCCAGTTCTATAATTATATATAGGCATTTTTAAATTAAAATATCTTTAGGTATATGCAAAGGAGGTATTATCATGTATGTTAGAAAAATCCTGGTTATTATTATTTAGGATTTATTGAAATATGGCTATTTGAAGTCGACAATGCAGAGATTTGTTCCCTATTTAGCACTTTATTTACAAATTTCTTTAAAGGTACGCCAGTGAAAAAGTTTTTGCACCAAACATGATATCAACCAATGTCCCCCGAGCGACATATTCGCCAGGGTTTCTTAAAAAAATTCATATTGGTGTAAAAATTCGACTTTACATTAACAGACCTGTTTACCCTACCGATTGCCTCTCAGTAGTTTAAAGGGCATCTCTCAGTAGTTTTGGGCTGTTGTCAGTAGTTTTAACTGTTCAATCATTTAGAGCATATAAACAGCATGACTGGATCACATATCAGTTTAACGGTACATAAAGCATTAGATGAATTTAGCTTCTATTAATTTTATCTGTTAATCACGTTATAACTTTTATTATTTAGTGGATGTGCACACTACCCTGCTAAACAGCACTATAATATAAGGTTTCACCTGTGTTTAGTTTTATAGTTCCAGGGTTGTCAGAGGATCGCTCTATCTCAATGATAGTAATAATCTTTTATAATTGTTGAAGAACTGTCTCAAATGATAAGTTGATGAGATCAAATTGACTATTCCTCTAACATGTGTCAGCTTTCTCTGATTGGAAACAAGTTCAAACCATTACCACAACATACATTTTGACATCATTTTTTGAGAGGCATTAAGATACCAAATTAATTGGTAGCAAAAAAGACTGGGTACGACATGCACTTAGATGATAGAGATCGAAGCTGTAGTTGGTTTCATATAGCTTATTAACAATTATACAAAGAGCTGTGCCTCATAAAATGAACTGTATGCATGCTTTTTAAACTATAACCTACTTTGAGCGATTTCTGAATCAGGAAATATAACTTTTAGTGTTTCAGTCAAGGCCGTTGTTAGAGACAAGTTGATCTGTGCAATAAACTCGCACATAATAACCTCCGCATTGGTATTTTCAAGTCCTTCTCGAAGCTTGATCCTCGCATCATAGTGAAAATGTCTTTATTTGAAGATTTGATCATCTTCCAATTCATGTGGCCCTGCCAGTCAATGTGTCTCTTAGTCATTATTGCCTCCATGACTCATGAGCACACGAAAAGTCAATGGTACATGTACATGTTGAACAGTGAAGTTCTGTTTTCCTTTTAAGGACGGCCCGAGGCATGGCCAGTATTCTCTATAACTTTCTTTGTACTTTTGAGACTTTGTTTTAAGTAACTTTTTTATTTGGTATGTCAATATCGGCGTTTGATTCTGTACCGGGCCGTTTGGAAGAACTCGCCATGTTTAAAATGCCAACATTCGGGTCAATGATATTCTGCATTGTCCCCGGAAGGCTTGAAATTTAACATTTTTTACCACGCAAGCCCCAAAATGATTTTGATTGAAAAATTACCCGCAATGACCGAAAATAAGCGAAAGTACGATTAAAAACCCAAATTTGACCATTTTGATCGACCGATCCGTAGTTTTTCAGTACAAATCCGTAGTGCGTAGTTTAGCCAAAGAATCCGTAGTAACTACGGCGAATCCGTAGAAGTAAACAGGTCTGCATTAAACATGTTGATGAAAAAATGATATTACCCGATGCAGTGCCAAAGATGTCACGATATGACAGGAGTGCAATTTATTTATGAACTTTACAGCTAACTATTACAGTTGATTTATGCCCACTCTGATGCGTTATTTTTAAGGATGCAAGAGGTTAATCGGTTAACCTTCCAAAACGACCAGTTAACCAGTTACATTTTCGGGTACAGGTCAACCTGGAAAAAATTTATGATTTTTTTTTTCATGGAATATTTCGTATGATTTTAATTTTTTCGCATGACATACTGCCAACTTGCGCTGGTGACTAGTTCGAACAACATGCTGCACCATCGACGGTAATAAATAACGTGTCAATAATCAAAGTAATAAAGTAACTAATCAATACCTTTGTGATAACAAATAGGGGGTACGTTTTGATAACTGACACTATTGGTTTTTTGACTCGCTAAAATTTAACTAGCGAACTGCGGTGAGTGGGAGCTATTAGCGAAGACGTAATTGACACGTTTATTGAACCTGCGATAACAAACAGTTGAGACATTGGACGGCTAATTTTGATGTTTTGTTCACCAATATCCAACACTGATTGCTCGCGAAAATTTTGTGTTAATAAGTAACAATTTTATCAAGAATTGCATTCGTAGTTAAAATCATGACGAGTTAACGTCGTTTTTGTTTATCAAAAATTAATATCATTATGATAATTTACATCTATAATTCCACCACTACCGTCCGATGCAAGTTCTATTTAAGAAAGCAAATCTTTAACTAATTAAATAAATAAACATCTTTTTTTTTTTAATAAACCCGTTAAATTTAATATTTGTGTAATTGCGTAAAATTTGCGCGCTATGGTACGTCGACAAACATACGTAACTATCAGTATATGAGATCAAAATACTTAGTTACTTCCCTATTAAATAAATACACTGATTATATTAAATATTCAACTTACATTTCATTCAAAATTAATTTTATTTGTGTCCTTAATTTTACGCACATTTTTTAATTGTATAATGAAAATCAAACGATACAAATTCGGCTACAAACGCTAAAATGCAAACAACAAAATATGCAATTATCGAATAAAAAGAGATGCGGATTTGTTGAACACACATGACCCACTTTACGTCAAATTGAAAGGGAAAAAACATTTCTATATTAAGCCAATTTGAGCTTGAAAAATTATAACAAAATGAACACAGGAACACACCATTATTGTGAGCGATACGGCGCGAACGTACTTAAAGCGGCCCCAACCAAAAATAAGCTAATAACACGTTAAAATGAACATTGTGTAGTTCTTTAGTTTTTTACTCTTATGCATTTACACAGGAAAAATAAATCAAATATATAGAATACATTATCAAAATTATGAAAATATTTTTTATAATTCATTTTATTACGAAACTGGCATGTTATCAACGCAAGCGATTTCAAATATGAAATAATTTGTTTCTACAGAGCGGTTCGAGTGGTATGACATTTTGTACGTACTCTAAATTATTTTATCTACTTAATGCGTTTCGGTTAACGGGTTATGGAAAAACGTTAACCGGTTAATGATTTGTGTAACCTCTTGCATCCCTAATTATTTTCATTAGACTATGTAACGGCCTTCCATATACTAGCATGATTCGCTTCAGCGACAATCATAAACACGCTTCTTTAAATGTCAAAAACTGACCTGTCACCTGACCAACAGACTATATAAATCACTATAACACTTGCATTCTCATAGATTTCTTTAGTCTTAGAAGACTGGTACAGTCTTCGTAGGTGAGCAACCACGCGGTTTTGAGGTGTGTTAAAATTTTTGCATTTATTTGTGCTTCTTGAATGCTTTTATTGAATGCTTTGCATTCTTTTAGTGGTTGTTTCTTACAGCTATTTTTAGCTGAGCCATAAACTCATACGCAATCCTCTTGTTTTTTGGACTTGCCTTCGACGATGTCGAGGCGTACTAAGGATAGAAGGGGTAAGAGGATGTCTCTTCCAGTAGTGGTGTCCGACCATAATAATGATAAAAGTCAAGGTTGCAAAGATTCCTCTAATTTTTCGGTGTTCACCTGTTTCAGCTTCACACCGTAAAAAAGCTCCCTCAGGGATAGTAATACTTCTCAAAATAGAAGTGGATCAGTTTTCCCGCCAAGGGCCCCTCGCAGGTCGGTTGTTCACGTTGTTAACGAAAATAACGGAAACGATCTGCATAGACCACTTGACCATAATGCAAATGGCTGTGAACTTTCAGGAAGCAAATCTAATTTGGTTGATTTGAACAATTTAGCAGGTATTTCACAAGAGAATTACAATAAAATGAGATCTAATTTAGGCATAGATAAGTCTCGTTCTTCACAGACGGTCACAGAATCCTTTGAATTGTCTCAAGATGGTCACGACTGGGAGTCGGATAGTTCTGTTTTGGTCAATCGTGATAGGGCCAGTAATAATTCTAAGAGCTTGAATAATGGTAACAGTCACAATGCGAGGCAGGGTTCTCTCTCGGATGATAATGAGAAAAGTCTGAATGAAAATGATACCTCATCTGAAAATGATGATAATTGGCCTCAGCCTTTGTTGAAGGCTCAATCCTGAGAAGGGGGATCCCATTTCGAAGTCTCTGGCCAAGTTGATTAATGATTCATGCACATTACAGTGTGAGGTTAATAGACAATAGAGAAGTACAAAGTTCCCTCGGACTGTGAGTTCTTGTCAGCCCCTAGAGTCAATGAGGAGATTTTGGGTGATTTAGTCAGGAATAGGAAAGTTCAAACAACTGACAAAATTATTCGAGATTCTCAGAATCTTCTTATGTTTGGGATGCTTCCTGACTGTTAGAGTTGGCACAGGTCTTGAAGCCATACACTTCATGAGTACCAAAGTCAAAACTTTGATTTCTGATTCTTTGACCATTTTATGTCAAGTACAATTTAATGTTAAGGCGTAGATACCTTATGAGGCCTTTTCTCAAACAGAAGTATTCGGGGGTTTGCAATGTTCCGACGACTTCCTAAGATGATGCTAGCAAAGAACTTAAGAAATATGGGACAAGTGTAAAGATTGGAAAATACTCATCCATTACAAAATCTTTTTCCTCAAGTCCTATAAGGTGAAGAAGGACTACCAGCTACCAGAGATGGAGGCAAAAGCCGTATACAAGAGGCCCTGGTTCAGGTTTGACTCTTGGTAAAAAGAAGGACGGTTATGGTCAGTTTGGGCACCGTCAGACGTCCAACACAGTGAAGAAAGTTGTACCTTCTGCTTCTAATAACCAAAACTACAGCAGCCATCAGTGTTTGAGCTCCAGGTGAGTGATCTTGACAAGTTACTTTTCTGTTTTCCTGAATGGAAGAATTTAACTTTTGAGCAATAAGTTTTAGAAAGGTACAAGGCTATAAAATTATATTTGATGATCTTCCAGGTCAAAGGAAAATTCCAAACAAAATAAATTTTTCAGATTCAGAAAAATTTATAATATAAACAGAAGTTGAAAAAAATGCTTCAAGAAGGGGCAATAATACATTCTCATCATGAAGATGGTGAATTTTTGTCAAATATATTTTTAGTAAGGATGCAAGAGGTTAATCGGTAAACCTACCGAAACGACCAGTTTACCGGTTACATTTTCGGCACAAGGTTAACCTGACACAATATTTGATTATGTTTTTTTTTCATGGAATAACGTACGTTTTTCCTTTTTGCGCGTGACATACTGCCAACTTACGCTTGCGATTAGTTAGAACAACATGCCGCACCATTGACGGTAATAAATGACGTGTCAACAAACAAATTAATAAAGCAATAAATCAATACCTTTATGATAACAAATAGTGGGCGTGTTTTGATAATTGGCACAATTTTTTTGTTTGACTTGCGAACATTTTACTGGCAAATTGCGGGGAGTGGGGGGCTATTAGCGAAGACGTAACTGACACGTTTATCAAACTCGTGATAAAAACAGTTGAGACAATGGATGGCTTTTTTGATGTTTTTTAACCAATATCCAACACTGATTGCTCGCGAAAATACAGTGTTTATAAGAAACAATTTTATCACGAATTGCATTCGTAGTTAAATTCTTGTCGAAATAACGAAAATTATCGTCCCGAGGTATGGATATACTTCAGAAAATCAACAGACAAGATCAGTGCTTCTTGTCTGTTATGAAGTGCAACAATTGAACAACATGGCGGCACCTCAAATCTGCGAAATCATATCAGATTTAAGCATCAGTCCATTGACAACAACAAGGCAAGTCCGGATGTGGCACAGCAACAGACATTACACAAGGTTTATGGCCCCCAACCATCGTTGAGCGAGGCGATCAACCAGGCCCTTGAGAGTTTCGTGGTCCAGGCATACCTGCCCATCAAAATCATGGAACACGAGAGCTTTCGGCATCTGATGCAACTGCTGAATCCACAGTACAAGGTGCCTTCATGAACAACCATCAGGGTGCGCATTGACCAGCAGTATGATGACGCAAAGAAGTCTCTGCTGTCCAGTCTTCAGGGAAGCACGTCAGTCGCCCTCACAACTGACGCCTGGACATCCAATGACACAGAGGCATACCTCACACTTACCGTCCACTACATTATAGAAGACTGGTCAATGGAGTCGCGCATTCTAAAGACACGCGCCATGCCAGAGCGACACCAGCAAAAACATCGCTATCCGCCCTAAGGACTCTGTGGATGAGTCTGGTCTGAAGGGACGTGCTGTAGTCATTGTCCACGACCTTCACCCTTCAGTTGTTGGTGAAGCCGATCATGGACCTTCCGTCAGTGGCAGACGTGATGTCGAGGGCACAAAAGATCATCGGCCACTTCCAGCACTCCACTACCATGACAGCAGAGCTGCGATCGGGACGAGTTGTCATGCAACTTTCTGACTATTACATAATCCAGGATGTTCTAACGCTCTGGATTTTTTTCGCAGATGATGTTGCAATGCCTTGTGGAGCAGCGTTGTGTTGTTACCGACATCTTACTCAAACCAAGCCTAACAGGGAATCGTGACAGGGGCCTCCTGCTGACCGATGCTGAGAAGGGGATTGCCGGAGGCGTTGCGTCATTTTGTTAGCGATATGACGCGAACGTTATATGAGTGGCCCATTCAAAAATAAATTAATGATGCAAGCGTTCTCAAATTAGAAATTACTTTCGTTTCTATAGAGAAGTTCGAGCGGTATAACATTGTTTACGTACTCTTAAACATTTTAACTACTTAATGCGTTTGGTTGACCGGTTAATAACCTGTAACCAATATGATGTCATTATTCATAATTAACAGTTAGTCATCATCGCTTATGATAAGCCTATCATTTAAGAAATAGCTAACAGAAAGACAACCTGTATATAAGTTTGCAGTATTTAACTCCCATGTTTAACCTGGTTACTCAGTCTCCCTAATCTATTTTTAGATCAACTCTGGAATTTATTACCCCTGATTTCAAAACACTTTAAGGTCTAATACTTTAAAATGCATATTTTTCTAATAATTCCTGTACAGAACTTTATACTTCAGACTTGGCTGGCTTTTGTTCAACACAATTTTGCTTTGTTTCATAATGTCACATTACTGTCACGTCTTTAGGACAATTGTGAAAATGTAGCGTTATTACATGCTGTATAGTTCTGAGAATAAAAGTAAGTTATTTTCATTAAAGCTGCTTTGGTTTTCATTTATAGATTAATTCTTTAAGTGTATTCAGGCGTATCTGACTGGGCGCCTTTAGTAAATTGAATTACAACCAGTCAGTGGTGTCATCCTGACCGGAAATAAGCGTTCTTTAATTAGACTCAAATAATATTTCCGCATTATATAGGTGCTCACAACATTACATAACTCTATTAACTCATAACCGTCCCGTGACCGGTTCACTTGCGTAAGCGAACGAGACCGCACCGCCACAAAAGTATTGTCAGAAGTGGGATCGGTCCCACCAAGGTTATCTCCTTTCAGATTTTTAACAAGTCAGATTTCAGGTCTCAGGTTAAAATATCCAGTCTTGAAGGAGCATTTTTTTTGTAAGTCAAAGTTTAAACTAAAGAAGTTATGAGTCTGAACTTTTGCTAGCCAAACTTTATTAGCTGAACAGATCTTTAACACTGTTACTACTAACACTAACCCTTAGTGTTCACATTTCAAAATATTCATTACTGTTTTTGACCTGCAACTATCTTTGGCATTCCATCAGGGTAATGGTTCATTATTTCAGTAACTTTAAAGTGAACACTTCAATCAAAACTTCTTCAAAATTATCTGATTTTTTTAAAACAAGTCTGTTACCAATGTTGCAATTTGGTAAATTTGTAATAATCTCGTAAGTAAGAAAGAAGACTGAAAACGAAAGGCAACCACATGGAGCTGCGGTCAAGAAAACTTCCATCGGCATTCAAGATGAGTCAACACAGCCACATCCAGAACGCAAGCGCCCAAGCAGCTGCAGTACCGTGATACTTCCACAGCTTTCGCCATGTCCCATCTTGGATTTACCAGAAACCGACATTACTCCACCCAGCCAGCAGATCATTGTTCCAGAAACGCCATTGTCACAGCTATTTAGGCATCGGTATCCTAATGGACAAGATTGCCAAGCTCAGTGTGCAGAGGAAACACCTGGAAATGAAGAAAACGAATGGAGAAGCTACAGTCAGAGGAGCACTCCACACTTGATGAGAAATTCCTACTCCAAGGATGATCACAAGACAAAAAGCTGTAATAGAGAAGACGATCAGCGGCCAAGGAGTTCGAGTTACATAGATGACCACTTGCAGAGGACATTCAAGCCTCTAACAACTACCAGCGAGACCACTGCGTCACACCTGAGAGGACCAAGACACCGTGAAGATTACCCGCTGGACGCTCAAGTGCAACCCGTCTGTAGATCTGCCATAGTCATTAGCACTTTTCTATGGAATTCCGTAGAAAATATTATGGAATTCTACGGAAATCGATGGAAATCCATGGAATTTGATGGAATTCCATCCACTTGCCAATTTTCCATCTGAAGCTGTTATGGAATTCCACGGAATCTTGACTAAAATTCCATGCATTTCCACGGAATGTATGGAAAACACCATGGAAAGTTGGACTTAGCCATTTTTTTCAACGGAAATCGTTATGGAAAATAACTTATACATTTTCTTGGATGGAAATCAATGGAAAATAACTAGAAAATTTTCGCTGGTTGTCTGAAATGTATTTGTAGTTTAATACATGTATAAATTTATTTGCATCATGTATTTTGTATTTAAAAGAAAATGCAATAAAGATATATATAAATTTGTTCTAGAAATTGGAACAGTTTCATATTTGTGTTCTAAAACGTATGTTCTGGAATTGTTCCAAAACAGTTTTTTTAGAATTAATCCAGAACATTTGTGGAAAATGGCTTAGGACTGAAACTGTTCCAATAATTTCAATAACCTTTTTAGAACATTTCAAGGACAAAATATGGTCAAAATTTTCAAAAAATGTTTTAAAATGTAGTTCTAGAACACATCTAGAATGCTTTAAGAACCAGTTAGTTCTACAAAAGTTCTTATGGGGAATAAGAACACCTTACACTTAAAAATAGCCAAATGAATTCATAGTAGCGACAGCAGTAGCAGCAGTAGTAGTAGTAGTTGTAGATGTAGTTGCTGTATTAGTAGTAGTAGTTGTTGTTGTTGTTGTAGTAGGTGTTGTTGTTGTAGTAATTGATGTAGTAGCAGTAGTGTTTTTATATCAGTAGAGGTTGTGGTGGTAGTAGTAGTAGTAGTAGCATTAACAGTTTCTGTAGCAATAGTAGTAGCAAAAGAGGTAGCAGTAGTAGTAGTTGTTGCTGTAGTAGAAGTTGTTGCTGCTGCTGTTGCTGCTGTTGTTGTTGCTGCTGTTGTTGTTGCTGCTGTTGCTGCTGTTATTGTTGCTGTTGTTGTTGTTGGTGGTGTTGTTGATGCTGTAGTAATTAAAGTAGTAGTTCTGCAGAAGTAGGAGTAGTTGTTACTTTCAAAGCAATTTCTACAAGTTTAAATTCCTTAACCCTGTCCAAGTGGTATACACACTGTTTTTTCTCAATATCAAACTCAGCCAGTCCAGGTTGTCAAATAACAATCTATCTGATAAGCCAAGCATGTTTTGTTCATCAGATGTTGGGTATGTTTGCTGCAAATCTATTGGTTATAAGATATAACAGCCTTTTCTAATTGGCTGAATTCAAATACAGAAAGTTTACCTGTTAGATTGAAACATGAAACATGGTGGACAATGTACTGGTTTAACTTGTTAAAATAAAGTTAAAGACATTTAACAAACAGAAGAGTTCATTAGTTTTTCCATTAAAAACACTTTCTTAAAATACTTATGTATTTATATAATTTGGAAAGTGACATGAAATATTGCTAAAGAGTGATGCATACAGTGTTTGAGCAGTCTGTCTAGGAATAGAACAACAACTGAAGGTTTGTGATTTTTATTATTTCTAAATATTCCTTTAAATTTAATCTTCTTATGACATTATTGTAGACCTTTTTATGTGATATTTGAGGTTTTAGTATGGCAAATATTAGTTTAAAAGCAGCTGTCACCCAAATTTTCACTTAGTGGAGTTTGCAGGTTGAAAAAGGAAGTAATAAGACCTATGTGGAGAAATTAATAACGTTGAATGTTTATATCGGAATTTTATCATGCAATGTTATGGAACTGCAGGCTAAGGAAGTTTTTTACTGTGCATGTTGAGCACTCAATGCTCATTAATGGTGTTAATGTTTATCATTATCCCCCGCCATAGGCGGAGGGATATTGTTTTGGCGTTGTCTGTCCGTCGTTCCATCCTTACGTCTGTCTGTCTTTCCATCCGTCCGTAGCCATATCTTGGAAGTGCTTTGGCAGATTTCACTGAAACTTGGTATGAGTATGTATATGGATAAGAGGATGATGCATGCCAAATGGCATTGTACACCATTAGTTAATAACAGAGTTATGGCCCTTTGTATCTTGAAAAAATGCTTTTTGTGTGTCCTAGGCCATATCCTGGAAGTGCTTTGGCGGATTTCATTGAAACCTGGTTCGAGTATATATATGGATAAAAGGATGATGCACGCCAAATGGAATTGTACACCATCTGTTAAAAACGGGGTTATGGCCCTTTGTATCTTTAAAAAATGCTTGTTTGAGTGTCAAATATAATACTTATGTGTCCAGAAGCATGTTGGTGGGGGATATCAATTCAACGTATTTGCTTGTAAATAAAAAATTAAACCAATGGAATTGGTTTTTAGGTATCTGAGTGTGCATTTTCATACCAATAGAATTACACATCATTCTAATTATAGCAATAATAAATTTTTACTAATCATACCAACAAATTAAGTTAATGAATTACGTTCCCTATACATTTTCATTATGTGCTTTAATTACCATTGACCAGTTGATGGAAGATACTGCAGAGTTTGGCAGGGAAATAATCCAACAGCAAAGCGGCTCTTTAAGCGCATTTACCTAGAGGACTTACAGGGCCACAAATTCATGGTAAATATTGTCATGCCCTCGGCTAGATAAGTTATTTAATGTTAACCACCTGAAAGTATTTTGTCTTTTTGGAATTCAATATATTGGTCTAAGTCAGTTACACTTTTCTGGATCCTGGGATAACTTTAAAAGTTCTAAGTATTTTTTCATGAAACTTGAAACATGAACAGATGACAATAAGGACATTTTGCACGTCATTTCATGTTGTTTATAATGCAAGAATTCTGGTTGCTATGGCAACAAATATATTTAACAAACTTAAAATAGTGAAGTTTTACAGTTAGGGGACCATATTGCTTTGCAATCTCTTGTTATAGTTTGAATGTAAATAACTCTTTGCTTTAGACATTTTTATGATTTTTTATTCTGTAGAGCACATGTGAGCAGTATACAATGTACCTCATACCAAAAAGGACCCGGAGGCAGTGACTGGTGTTCAATATTCTCAGAAGAAAAGGAAAATGGCAGTGGAAGACTTGGACAAACATTTTTAAAAACTAGCCTCTGTGTTAAGCCTGGCAGTCTGTGGCTGGTGACATGTTTTATTTTGGTTACTTCTTGTATAAAAAAGACCAGTTATTTATTTTGTGAATTGTATTTTGTGTTTGTTTTTGGTCTTAATTTATTTGTTGTTTTTTTTAATTTAGGAATTTGAAACTTGGATAATTGAATTAAGTCCGTGTTCAACAGTACTGAGCATAGTATAATAAATAACCAATTTACAACAGTTGTTAATTTGTTATGTATTATTATTAACTATGCTCAGTACTTGAATACTGGCGGTCTGCATGGGAATTTGTTTTCTAAAAAGTTGGTTTCAGACTAAAATATTTGAAGTTAACCTTCGGAACTTTTCTAGAATTGTACTGGAACACATCAACTAGAATTTACTGAACTTCTGTTATCATACTGAAAGTGTTCTAGAATTAATAAGGAACAGTTGTTGAACGTTAAAATTTATGAGAAAAAATTCTAGAACAATTGTGCGTGATGTGTGTGTGCATGTAATTGTGTGTGTTTATGAACATATGTGAGAAAGGAAGTTTACTTGTCATTAGAGAAATGTAAAATTCTACTTCTATGTTTTATATTGTGCCTTTTATAAGTTTTTCTTTTCTCACCTGTATATGCGTGCATGTTTATGGATGTGTTTTTGAATGTGTGCATGCATGCTTGTGGTTAAGAGAGTAGGTACTTTATGAAAATGTAAAACCACTCATTTTTGAATATGTACTGTGACTGCATGTGTGTGGTTAATGATTGATGCCAGATCTTGTACTTGTTTAACTTCTATGATGAAACCTTTAGTTACATTCACATTTGTCATTTTCAAAATCAATAAAATGCCTTTGATCTATAATCTGTTTTTTTTTCTATTTTATTCCAGCTTTTTATTAATTTCCATAGCTTTTCAAGGAATTCCACGGCATTCTATGGAATTCCACGGCATTCTATGGAATTCCACGGCATTCCATGGAATTCCACGGCGTTCTATGGAATTCCACGGCGTTCTATGGAATTCCACGGCATACTATGGAATTCCACGGCATTCTATGGAATTCCACGGCATTCTATGGAATTCCACGGCATTAAATGGAATACCACGGAATTCTATGGAATTCCACGGCATTTTATGGAATTCCATCCCATATCAAGTCCCCCTTCTGTTTTTTTTCACTTTTCCATTGATTGCATGGAATCGGATGGAAAGTTAGTGCCAATACTCCACGGAATTCCATCTAACGATTTCCATAGAAATCCATATGATTCCACGGCAGATCTACAGACGGGAAGTCAATCAAACGCGTCACCAAGGCTCTCACACCTACAGACATGGAAACGACCTCAGTACCAGTCATTCCACTTACCACCGAGAGAGAAACACCAGTAACCACCCTCAAGCAAACGACGGGTTTTAGCCTTTCATTACTCAAGAAAGAATTATAAGTTGTCCTTACAGATCTTCTGAAGGAATGGTGCTGCCAAGGGGATTGTTCGGAAGAGACAACAGTCCACCATCAGAGATAATTACAAACAACTGTGAGAGGGACAAGGGAATTCATCGACCCAAACCCTTCAGACCTTCCGTTGGACCTGTTCCCCAACAGTAAATCAATCTTGATCAATATCAGCCAAGAATAACTGTGGGATCCAGACATGTATAAAAAAAAGAGAGACAACAACAACCGCATCTGGTTTAATTCAACAGACACCAACGTGCTTTTACCATATATACACCTCCAGCATTTCCAAGACAACAGACAGCAGGCCCGATCAATGAATACCCAAGTAGAACAGAACCTTGGATGGACAGATCCCCACACTCTTACGGCCATATGAGAGTAATGCCCAGATTACCGTACTATTCAGGAAAGTCAGAAGAATGGGACGCATTCTGGATGCAATTCCAAGTGTCTGCAGATAGTCTCCGACTGAATAAAGAAGAATTTGGGACCCAGTTACTCCTTAATTTGAGAGGGGGAGCAGCCACCTTTGCCACGGGGTTAGACAGAAAAATAATCCAAGATACTGATCTTCTGTCTGATGCACTTATCAAGAGGTTTGGACATTGGACACCGGCATAAACATACAGAGCTAGCCTAAACATTATGCGAAAGAGTTCATCAAAGACATTACAAGACTTGGCTTCAAGAATTCAAACACAAATGCAGAAAGCCTTCCCGGACATCGATGGAACTGAGACGTTTATGCAACTCTATATTCAACATTTTTTGAACGGCATCCCAGATCAAGACCTTGCCTATGAAGTCATGAAATTGAGTCCGAAGACACTGTTTGAAGCTGTCGACAGTCTGACTTCGTTGGAAAGCTGCAAATAAAGCACCCGAAGAAGGTTGGTGGTATACGCCAGGTAAACTTTGATGAAAGTTCTGATGAAGATGAAGAAGAAGGGGAAGATTTGAGACGAATAAATGGAAAAAGATTTGTGACAGAGGAAAGACGGATGCAGCAGTCCAGGGAAGATTAATCCATCTTTCTCAAGATGCACAGGGAAATGATAGAGATGCACAAAGAAATGTATGAAATGCTGAAGAGTTTTCAATATAGAAACAAATTTTCTGCACAAGAACAAGACAATCTAAAAGGGAAATGGTCAAGGCCTTCATCCCCTATAATATGCTTTTCATGTGACGAAGAAGGCCATGTCAGCAATAGGTGCCCAAATAGGAAAAACACAGACAGGAAACCATGGAAGAAAGAATATAGAAATTTGACTGATAGACAGTCTCCGGTAGCCGGTTCGTTTGGTAAAACGGAAGAGCTTCTGAAAGATAAAGAGCGCTTCTAAAGCGTTTGATTGGTTGTCGTCTAATTTTATAAGCATTGCACTGTCCGTCTGTCTAAAGATTCTGTGAATGCCATTCTGCTTAAACCTTTGTTATGAAATACATGTAGATGAAACTTACCAAACTGCCACATTCAGTAGTCCTGCTATAAATATAAAAATCTACAGTTGGGGCATCCATATATATTTTTGGCAAAATTTATAGTTTAAATTAAATGTTCATCTAATTTACCAACTAAAGTGTTTCTTAAATTACATTGTTGCTATTGTAGGGACAACTTCTGCTGTGGCAGAAGTAGCAGAGCTTCTATACAAAGAACAAGATGACACTTCTAGTTCTACAGAGACATTAAAGTGGACAAGGCCACAAACAGAACACTTCTAGTTCTACAGAGACATTAAAGTGGACAAGGCCACAAACAGAACACTTCTAGTTCTACAGAGACATTAAAGTGGACAAGGCCACAAACAGAACACTTCTAGTTCTACAGAGACATTAAAGTGGACAAGGCCACAAACAGAACACTTCTAGTTCTACAGAGACATTAAAGTGGACAAGGCCACAAACAGAACACTTCTAGTTCTACAGAGACATTAAAGTGGACAAGGCCACAAACAGAACACTTCTAGTTCTACAGAGACATTAAAGTGTTCAAGGCCACAAACAGAACACTTCTAGTTCTACAGAGACATTAAAGTGGACAAGGCCACAAACAGAACACTTCTAGTTCTACAGAGACATTAAAGTGGTCAAGGCCACAAACAGAACACTTCTAGTTCTACAGAGACATTAAAGTGGTCAAGGCCACAAACAGAACACTTCTAGTTCTACAGAGACATTAAAGTGGACAAGGCCACAAACAGAACACTTCTAGTTCTACAGAGACATTAAAGTGTTCAAGGCCACAAACAGAACTACTTTTTGCGTTATACAAAGACAAAGTGGACACATTCAAAAATCCATCCATGAAAAAGGTTTTGTGGTTGGAAGTTACAAATGAATTAAATTTTATGGGTTATTCATTCACACCAAAACAGGTAGAAGGACGATGGAAGACACTCCTTATATAGACGGGGAAAGGACCTAAACAGGCAAACTAGGAAGGACAGAAAATTCATAGAATTTGGACGACATACGTGTTTTAATACAAAAGAACTAAACATATATATACGAAACACAATACGCGAATAATACTTATAGCATTACGTGTACACATAACTCATGAAGATCAGGCGACTTGTTTAGCAGTACTTATGTAATTACACGTTGTGTTAAATTATGTATAATAGGTTTATACTTATGTACCCATCGTTATAGGTATTTATGGGTTTTTTATACCGATATGTAAACACAATTATGTCTAAATATTTTTCTATATGGGAACAAAACAAAAATAAATTGTACTTATTAACAGTATAACATTATTAGGGGCGAAGATTTCCGACCAGAGTTCCGACAAATTGGGGAACTGTGCAGCCTGACAGATGTACCCTTACTTGCAGTTACTGCCACAGCAACAGAGAAGGTACAGCAGGATATACACCAAGGTCTGCTGTTGTCCGACGATGCGTTATCCATCGGCCTATTACCCGACAAGTAAATGAGACAAAATACCACAATCCTCGCAGCAAATATTAAATGCTTAGCAGTAAGTTTTATATAATTGCAATTAACAGCAAACGTCGTATAAAAAAAACTGTATCCACTAATAAACGGTTTTATGAATCGAAATTCGTTCTAAGTTATGTAAAAACGCATGGCGGATAAGAATTGTGCCATTTGGTTGACTCATTTTGCATAACGGGTCATCCAATTGGGGGGAATTGTGCCAATAAGTTGCCTAATTTTGTGTAACAGGTCAGCCAATCGAGTCACGTTCACTTGACAGTTAACGTTTCCCGCGCCTAGTGTCCTTTTGCAAAAAAAGGAAAGTGCCCTTCTCGCGACTAAGAGAACGCTATTAAAAGATAGTTGCTTGAGAAAAAAAACACTTCCATTTCACCTCCGGCATTTTTTTCATGTCGCCTTCCATGTGTGCTTTTAACTCATGCCTTTAACATTTTCATGCATTAATTAAGACTAATTTAGATTGTGTGTTCAAGTTAACGACATTTTGCAATACAAGTCCTAAGATTGGGTTTCTGTATATTTTTAGTTAAACTTATAGTTTGATAATAATTGGTAAAAGTCTTTGAAAAATAAATAACATACAATTTAATTAAAACTCCCTGTGTACGTCAGATATTTGCGTCAGTAGTTAAATAAGTTAAAGTGTACCCAGATAATTAAATACAACGCTATAACTATTATAATTATGATACTATTTGTATGATAAAATCTTCAGACCGAATATTCGACTGGTGGTAAGAAAATCGACTGATCACCCTGAGGAAGAGCTGGTGTGGTTGCTGCAACAGTTTCAGACAACACCCAAACTGGTTAAGACTATAATATTCTGCAAGTGTGTAATTTTAATTCAATTCAATTCTGTTTTAATCAGAATGTTGGCTTGTTTGTTTAAAATTTATGTATTATGTACAATAGTGTGAAGATCTTTGTGCCCAGGTGTACATTGTCCAGGGTAATCATGGAACTTAGGCTGGAAATCCATGGTATAACATGGAATTCCATGGAAATCCCTGGAATTTGAAACAGTTTCCAGGGTTTTCCAGGGTTTTGTTCTAGAAATGTCCATGAAACGTGGACTTTTTTTCCAAGCATTTTCCAGCCTTGGATGGAAAAGCATGGAAAAGGAATGGAAAATGCTGGATTTAGGCTGGATAACCATGGAAAATATTTCCAGATAGCATTGAAAGTGGAACATAGAATTTTTTAAGCATGGAAAAGACTCTAACATTTTCAGCTGACCCTGGAAAAAACTTAGACTTTATAAGAGGAGAAAATAACTTATAAAAATGCAACACATTTTATTCAAAGTAAATCAGAGTTCAACAATTTACACAACGTATGAATAAAACATAAAACAATGTGCATAGTTTGGGCAGAAATAGTAGTAGTTATAGTAGTAGTAGTAGTGGTAGAAGTAGTAATGCTGAGGCTGGCAGTAGAATATGTTGTAGGAGTAGAAGTAAAAGTGGTTGTTGTATAAGTTGTACAAGCAGTTAAACTACTGATAATTATACTATTGGTGCAAATTTAAGTGACAGTAGCAGTAGTAGCAGTTATTATTGTGTTGTTGTTTTAGCATTTACAGGAATAGTAGCAGTAATGGTAGCAATAGTAGTATAAATAATAATAACAATACTAGTAGCAGCAGTAGTAGTAGTAGTTAAGGAAGTAGCATTAGCAGCAGCAGCAGCAGCAGCAGTAGTAGTAGTAGACATAGTAGTAGTAGAAGTAGTAGTAGTAGAAGTAGCAGCAGCAGCAGTAGTAGCAGTAGCAGCATCAGTAGCAGTAGTAGTAGCAGTAGTAGTAGCAATAGTAGTTGAAGTACTAGTAGTAGTAGTAGAAGTAGTAGTAGTAGTAGTAGTAGTAGTAGTGGTAGTAGTAGTAGTAGTAGTAACAGCAGCAGCAGCAGCAGTAGTAGTAGTAGTAGTCGCTGCAGCAGGAGTTGTAGTAGTAGCAGCAGCAGTAGTAGTAGTAGTAGTAGCAGCAGCAGCAGCAGCAGGAGTAGTAGCAGCAGCAGCAGTAGCAGCAGCAGTAGTAGTAGTAGTAGTTGAAGCAGTAGTAGTAGTTGAAGCAGTAGTAGTAGTAGTAGCAGTAGTAGCAGCAGTAGTAGTAGTAGTAATAGTAGTAGTAGTAGAAGTAGTAGTAGTAGTAGTAGTAGTAGTAGTAGTAGTAGAAGTAGCAGTAGTAGTAATAGTAGTAGTAGTAGTAGTAGTAGTTGTTGTTGTTGTTGTGGCTGTTGTAATAGTAGTAGTAGTTTTGCAGAAGTAGTAGTAGTAGTAGTAGTACTAGTAGTAGAAGTAATAGTAGTAACTTTCAAAGCAATGTCTACAAGTTTAAATTCCTTAACCCTGTTCAAGGTGTATACACACTCAATATTTAACTACAGTCCAGGTTTGCAATTAACAAACTATCTGATAAACCTGTGTGTGAGTCAGATATGTCTGCTGCTAATCTATTGGTTATAAAATATCACAGCCTTTTCTGATTGGCTGAGTTCAAATACAGAAAGTTTACCTGTTAGATTGAAATTCTGGAGCAGGCGTATTGTAGAAAATATGCAGGTTAAACTTGTTGTTAAAATGAATTTAATGTAATGTTCACAAACAGTAGAGTAATGAGTTTTTCCATTAACAAGAATTTCTTAAAATAATAATGTATGGATATCATTTGGAAAGTGACATGAAATGTTGTTAAAAAGTGATGCATACAAGTGTTTCAGAAGTCTGTCTAGGAATAGAACAACAACTGAAGGTTTGTGCTTTTCATTATTTCTAAATATTCCTTTAAATTTATTCTTCTTATGTCATCATTGTAGACCTTTTTTATGTGACATTTTAGGTAAAAGTATGGCAAATATAGAAGTTTAAAAGCAGCTGTCACACACATTTTCACTTATTTCCGCTTGATAAAGGAAGTCCTATGTGGAGATATTAATAAGCTTGAATGTAGTATCGGAAGTTTATAATGCATGGCTAGGGAACTGAGGCTAAGGGAGTTATGTGCTGTGCATGATGAGAACTCAATGCTCATTAATGCTGTTAATGTTTATAAATAAATTAATTAAACCAATAGCATTGTTTTTTAGGTTTCACTGTGCATTTTCATACCAATAGAATTACACATCATTCTAATTATAGCAATAATAAATTTGTACTAATCATACCTACAAATTTTGTTATGCTATGCTTTGTGATGTATTAACTTCATGGTAAGTTATTATTTAAAGACCATTTTACTAAATATTTAAAACAATACTTGAATTATTTTCTATATACATTTTCATTATGTGCTTTAACTGTAGCTGACCAGTTGATGGAAGATACTGCAGAGTTTGGCAGGGAAATAACCCAAGACAGCAAAGCGGCTCTTTTGGCGCATTTACCAAGAGGACTAACATGGCCACAAATTCATGGTAAATATTGTTATGCCCCGGGCTCATATAAGTAATTTAGTGTTAACCACCTGAAAGTATTTTGTCTTTTTGGTATCAAATATTTTGGTCTAGTTTCAATTACAGGTTATTTTTATATGAATTAGCATAACTTTCATATAGCAATATCTGAATATAAAATTCCTATATATGTTTGAGTTTCCAGATACATGCTAGTGTACCCCGTTTTGGGGCATTTAAGAAAACAACAATATAAATTTCAAAATAAAAGAGAGTCATATAAAAATATAAGTTAAATCACCAATTTATTCACTTGAAAGTCTCAGTTTTCCTGTGTGGTTGCCTGTTTGCAAGTAGATTAAAGCCCGCTTGCAAACTTAAAGAGAATAAATTTCAGTAAATGGAAAAGAAATAATTGCTAACTACTTAGGATCGTAAATGTTCGCTCAAATACAAAAAAGCCAGATGTACCGAATTGAGCAGTGATATGAAATATCTAAAATATATTAAAATATGAATGAGCATTGAAGTATAGATATTCAATCATATGATTGCTGCACATTTACTTGAGAGGCGGAAAACTACAACGGGCGAGGCATGGTATGGTATTGCGCAAGGGGGGGTTAGAAGGTTAGGGTAAGGGTCAGGGTTAGTGTTAGGGGTCGGGTTAGGGTTTGGGTTAGCCTAAACCCAACCCTAACCCTAACCCGACCCCTAACCCTAACCCTTACCCTAACCCTTTTTTGGGGTTATCACCCCTGACCATGCCTCGCCCGTTGTAGTTTTCCGCCTCCCCATTTACTTTTACAGATGAATGTAAAAAACTTATGACTTTCTTGTAATATTGTTTGCTTTGTTTTTCTTTCAGAGATCATGCAGGAGCCGTACAGTATAACAGCAGTACAAGTTCTATAAAAGATCCACGACCTACTGAAGCCCAGCTAATTAACAAAAAAGTTTTTAAAAACTGTAATTTTATCCCACCTGGGTACTTATAATTTACTAAGCTGCTTACACAAGTTTTAGACTTGCAATTATATTTTAAACTGTCACTTGGAAAGTAATACATGTACATGCATTATGTTCTGAATTTCTTTGAACAATAAAATTATATAAAAGTATTTTAATGAAATTGAGCACCTAAATTGCATTAAAGTGAAAGTAGCTGAGAAAAATAGTATCCTTGTGCTCATGGGCAGCTACATATATTGTGACAAACATGAAGTAGCTAAAATAACTTAAATTTTTCATTTGTTTCTTGTATATCGTTTGTACAGGGTTCGTGAATTGTTACTGTATATTACTTGACTTGCTTGTATTTTGTTACTTTGAATACATGTTGTTAAGGTTGCATTATACTTTTTAACTTTTATAGTAGCGCCTGTTCTGTTATGTAAGGGCCTGATTTATGATAATGGACCTAGAGGCTTTGTAAGCATGTATTAAACAACACTTGTTTGATCTGAATAATTTGTTAAATAAATGTAACACAATTTGTAATCTGATGTTATATTTTGATGAATTGTGAAGAAAATAATACATCGAAGAAACTAAGGCATTATGTTGATTTTTTGTTTTGTTTTAATCTAACCTTAAATTATGATTTATTTAAGCTGTGAGTATTGTATTCATTTAATACATGAATATTGTTTTTAGACCAGAAATTTCTTTTTCTATTCAGTGAACATGGTAAACGCTGGACAATTTTCCAGTTATACCAGGCATCCATGGAATATTAAACAAGGAAAAACCCTTGAACATTTTCCAGGGTTTTCCAGCCAGCATGGAAAAAATACCGTCCGAATACTCCATGTAATCTGGAAAACCCTGGAAAAAAATCCATGGTTTTCCAGATTACATGGAGTATTCGGACGGTATTTATTCCATGCTGGCTGGAAAACCCTGGAAATTGTTCCATGGTAATTATTCCAGGGAGCCTGGAAAACCATGGAAACTATTCCAGGCTATTTCCACATACCATGGACAATTTTCCACCCTTTTTTTTTAAATATTGACGCTGGAAAAGGCTGGAAACTTAGTCCGAATACTCCAGCCTCATATTTTCCATGGATTTCCATGGAAAATCCTGGACAAAGTACACCCGGGTAATTGGGTAAACTAAACTGTTTCTGAAATTTGCAACGATGTTTTATATGCTTTTCTATGTCTGTGTTCCTATAAACAAATAATCTTAATTATTACATGTATGTCAAAAAGATCTTCCTTTTGCGATTTCACGTCGTACAGGTGTGTATATCAAGTGTGGTCATGGTTGGTTATTCAACTGGGTGACATGTCCTACAACGGGGAGCACCGTAGCTGCAACCGCGTTGTTGAAATGTTTACATCTTCAACAACGGACGCCACGAAGTAGAGGATTATAAATGATTTCCAAGCCGGAAGAGTTCGCGTCGTTGTGGCAGCAATCGCCTTTGGGCTTGGAGTAAGTTACTTTCACAATGATTATAATTCACTTCTACTTTTTGTCTCTATAAAACTATTATTTACTTAGTTAATAAAGTTTCTCTTATTCCATTTTGCTCAATCACATCCATACCTAATAAATTAAACTTGTATATCGTACGAAGTTAAAACATGAGTATGTATTTTTATTTTAAAAAAAGGTAAATCTTGATACTCAACAATGACATTTATTTTCTGTGATGGTAGATCGACATTCCAGACGTGAGGCTCGTGGTCCACTGGGGCGCACCGCGCTCTATCCTGTCTTACTGGCAGGAGATTTGCAGAGCCGGTAGGGATGGAGATCCCGCTCTTGCTGTGGTTTTCGCGTACCCGCGGTCCATTACGGATAGCGATGACGCTAATTTGAAGACCATGGTGAATGGGGGGGAATGCATCAGACGTACCATTCTGAAGGAGCTAAGAACTAAAGACATGAATCCTATTCCGGCCCAAGGCGATGGTTGTCAAGATGACACATGTGAAGAATGTGTTTGCCAGTTGTGCATTTGTTGTAACAGATGCACACGAAGCTGTACTTGTTTTGGAGCGTGTCCGGACAAAATATTATGAAGTTCTCTTTATTTTGATTGTTTTGTGACCATTATCATGGGTTTAGCGTTATTTCGATTGATTTATTCTAGTAAGTATGTGCCTAGAATTAACACTTACACCGAATAGTACTATTAGTGCTTATTTCACTGTTTACTGGCAGGTAGTAACATTTGTGCATGACATTGTTGATATTTATAATTATAATTGCCAAAGTACTTTGTCATTGGGGATACACAGCGCTGGGACAAGAACCAATTAATATGGTAGCATATTTTTCATTTGACGTGTAAAACTTGTTTCAATGTAGATGTATTCATTTTATGCTGTAACATGTTATTTTTATTGATGAAGTAAAGTTTTCTAATGTTGATGTGATCGTTTTGTGATCGTTTTGTGACAATTATTATTGGTTAAACGTTATTTCCATTGATTTATTTTCTTAAGTTTGTGTTTATAATTTAAACTTTCACCAAAACGTCGGTGAATACGGACCCATAGCATCAATAATAGTGTAATCGCAAGCTCCTAGCAGAGTTGTCGTTCGTCCCTAACCCGTTGTGCAAACATTTGGTGTAATGCGCTAGCCGACAGCGACACTTTAATTCGGGAAATTGCAAACTGATCCAATATGGTAGATAAAAAGTACGATAGAAGACGAAGTCAATAAAAACCAATTATTGCTTGCTTTAATGGTACCATTCACATGAGTTTGTGGTTTAGACAGGTAAACTTGTATAAGTTCTTGCAGTTTCAGTGTTCCTTAACCCAGTTTGCATTGTTGATAACATTTTGCACCCATGGCCAAGAGAGAGCGCATTGCAACTATCAGCAACCCATTGGGTTATAAAGCTGATAGTTGAATTATTGCAACTAGTCTCGACCTATGGAAAGCTTATTGGTCTATTCCTATTCATAAATCTTTCGAAAAGTACCTTAAGTTTGAATGAAGAGGTCAGTTATATAATTTTGTTTGCTTTGTTTTTGGTTTGAGCTCAGTGCAATAAACAAAAGTGTTGAAGCTAGTATATGCTTTTTTTCAGAAAAATGGGTATAAGATGCTCATATTACATTGATGATAGCATAAATATGCATAATGATCAAGCTGTTTGTGCAAGTAATATGGTTCTGATGATTAACAAGTTGGAATCTCTGGGATTTGTGATCAACGAAGAAAAGTCAGTGAAAATTTCCGCTCAACGTATAGTTCATTTTAGTTACATAACTGGTTCTGTTCTTTTTATCTCACCAGCTGTATCTGATTACATATATACACATTTAACTTAAGATAAATCAGCTGCTGAAAATCATGTTACCCAAGAAAGGCTTAGGCTAATATTTTCAGGAGAGACTGGACTGGTTAAAAATCTAAGAGAACTAAATCCAGGGAGACCAAACAATAAGTTTGACTCATTCTTCAATGTGTTGTCTGGTATAGTAGAAGAGGTGACATCTGCTGATGATTGCCGCCATGGGGAAGCTCATAATTGTATGTCAAAGTTCATATCTCTCGATGAAATGATGCAGCAAGCAAAGTCTCAGTGTTCAAAAAGCCCGGTTCGCTTAAAGTTCAAAGACGACCACTGCGAGTTGCACATCCAGATGAACACTACTGTAACGCGCAATTTAGATACATGAAAGAATGTGCCAATGAAAATAAAGATCATGCAAAGCTTCTTTTTTGTGACGATAAAGCTAAAGTACCCTTCGGCAATCCAGGAGCATTGATGTTGACAGGTGTTTGGGGTAAACTAAGTATCGTACCAATCACTTCAACGTTAAGTGCCCTAGACCACGATATGCAGAGTTCGGGCTCACTTACACCTTCTGTTTACCTAAACTGCGAAATAGCAGATTCATCAACATCCTCATTTGTTCCGAGGTCAGGTTACAGTAATTTTTAATGATTCTGTTTTCAAGCCATCTTCAGCATTACGCCATGCAGCTGCTTTAGTGAAAATTCTCAGGGTTGACAAACAAGTACCAACTCTTCTATTTAAATTCACCGACGGTGGATGTGATCAGGGAAATACACTCGAGTGTTAAAGGGATCTTTTCACGGTTTGGTAAATTGACAAAATTGAAAAAAGTTGTTTCAGATTCGCAAATTTTCGTTTTAGTTATGATATTTGTGAGGAAACAGTAGTACTGAACATTTACCATACTCCAATATAGCCATTATATGTATCTTTTGACGATTTGAAAACCTAAAAATTATAAAGCGTTGCAACGCGAAACGATTGAATAATTTGGAGAGTTCTGTTGTTGTCGTTTAAATTTACGAAACTACGAAGATTGCTTATATAACGTATAAAATACCTAAACTATGTATACCTGGTGGAATAGCCAAGAGGGCTAATGCGTTTTTACTTCAGACTTACTCCAGGACTCCGGGGGTCACTGGTTCGAGCCCTGGTTCTGGCTACTTGTTTTCCTTCTTTAAATTTTATTCTTGATTCTTTACTGGAGCTTTTAAGATCCAATGTTTACATTTATCAATATAAAGCATTTAATGACAAACTTCAAAATATGCCAAAATCTGTGAAAAGGCCCCTTTAAATGCGCAAGCATTTGTATATTCAAGGAACTGAACTTTGCTTATTCTGGGCAGATGTGCACCCAACCACAGCTATGTGAATCCTGCAGAAACGGTAATGAGCATTCTCAATTTGGGGCTTCAAAATGTTGCATTGGCAAGAAAGCCTTGTGACGAAAATGAGGAGAAACTACTTGGTCAGTGTTACAGTATGGCTGAAATAAAAGAGAAATCAGTTAAACATCCAAACTTAAAGCAGGCGTGGGAAGATGCGATTGAAGACGTCACGGCAACATTGGCTTGCAAGTTTTCTAGGCTTAAGTTGTAGGACAAACCCTTCCATATTTTAAACACTGTAACAGATGATGATATTGATCTTCTTCAAAGGCACCTTCGTGAGCTCTTCCCAGATCTTGATCTGTCTAAACTTACTAAAGCAACCACATCAAAATGTGAACAATACAAAGCCTGGGTGAGCCAGCACTCAAGATGCCGAAATGATACGTTCCAGTTGAAGAAGTGAAAAGATACTGCTTGCTGCCCCCCCCCCCCCCTCGTCAACCCTAGCAAGAGATGATCTAGTTTGGTTGCCGGATGTTGGACGAAGAAAGGTACAACTACAAACCTTATTCTGAAGTAAAAGGTAATTATGCTCCCATACCAAAGGTACAAAGGGGGGCAATATTTGAGTCACTTTGTCCATCTTTCTGTCAGTCACAAATTGTGTAACCTAAACTTCTCAGCAATTTTTTGACAGAATTTCTTAAAACCTTTAGCATTGAATAATGATTATTTATGGCTTCAATAGCACTTGTGCAGGTTGGAAATACTTTTGATATATACTTCCACCTTTAATGAATAAGAGCCCTTAAATTGTAGCTTTTTGCTAGAAACATTATACTTTTTTTTAAATTACAAGAGATGTGTTTGTCAGAAACACAATGCCCATATTGCGCCGCTTTGAAATAAAGTTTCAATATATCATTTGGCAGGTTTAGAAATTATCTCCCTTTTAAAGCTTATTAATTTCCTTGGATTGTATTTTTTTTTACTTTGACCTTGAAGGATGATCTTTCACCACTCAAAATGTGCAGCTTCACGAGATACACATGCATGCCAAATATCAAGTTGCTATCTTCAATATTACAAAAGTTATGGCAAATGTTAAAGTTGGCGCAAACAAACAAAGCATTACAAACCAACAGAAAGGGAAAAAACAATATGTCCCCCACTAAAGTGGTGGGGGACATAAAAACAATGCGTTTTTTTGGTGAGCTGGAGTTTGTTTGTCGTTTGGTTAAACAAGACAACATAAACATAAGAATGCACGTGCTATAGTGATTTATATAGTCTGTTGGTCAGGTGACAGGTCAGTTTTTGACCTTTTAAGACGTGTGTTTATGATAGTCGCTGAAGCAAATCATGCTTGTATATTTCCGGCCTCCGGCCAATTCCAATAATGTTCCCAATCCATCACAAAATGCTTGGATGGGGGGGGGGGGGGGCAATTTAGATCATTTTTATTAAACTTTGAGGTTTCATAATTATATCCGTTCTGAAGCTTAGTTAATTGCCAGCTTATTTGTTTCTTTTTTATTGTTTGAAAATCATTGTAAATGTAAAAGAATTGATTTAGACGGGTAAAAATCATACGTCAAATAGGCACTGACCGAGACAGACACAGAGGAAAGAAGCAACGTGAGAGAGATTCTGACGAACTTCAGAGATATTTGCTAATGAAAATGGAACCGAACGCTAAACCTCTTGACTTTTGGAAACTACGAGAACGAATTTCCGAAAGTCGCTCATGTTGCTAGGAGTGTTCTTCTGTGCCTGCAACTTCTGTGCCATCTGAGCGCATATTCTCCACCACTGGATTGGTTATCCATAAATAGACTCGCCAGTGATATTGTAGACGCAATTGCGTTTTTGAATAAGAACAATGTTCATGTGCCCAGAGACAACGATCCGAGTGACTTTTAAATGTGGCAACAGTAAAAGACTGACTGTTAAACAGGTTTAAAGTGTGTTGTGGCATCTTGTTTCAGTATCTATTGTTGGTGTTTTGTCCGTATATTAATAAATTTGTTTTTTTTAATGTGTTTGCTATGTTAATAATACGTTTAAGTTCAGCTTAAATATTTTTAGGTCTAACTGTTTTGTCATGTAATTGTTTTGTTGTCAAGTAAATATTATGTTTCTCGTTCTATATTGTTGATGTACAATATTTAACATTTAAAAAACAGTTTTTGTGATTCATTTGCGGCAGCAACGCTGTGTTAATATTTAGTCAGTTCCGGTGAACTTCCGGTAAAAGCGAAAGTAGATATCATGGAGTAATGGTACGGTAAACAAAGTTGATTTTTTTCCAACAGATGTGGACCGAATATCCAAATATTCGATCGGAAGGATGACAGAATATTCGAATACCAAATCGGTATTCATTGCCATCCCTAAAAAAACCCATAAATGCTTGAATTACTGCACATGAAAAATAAAAATGCATTTTCAAGGGAGTGAATTCGCATAATATACATTTGCTCAAACATCAATAATAGTGATATAGATAGAAATGAACTAATTTAATTTTAACCGGTAAATGGTACTTTCCCTAAAGGGCAAGAAAAAACGCTGAATTTAATACAATCACACATGTAAAATTATTAATATTTTGTGTCACCTTTTCGACCATTGTGTGCATGTATTTTGAGGGTGAGGTTATTTAAAAAACAAAATCTTACAAGCCGAAAAACAAGGCCAGAAGTGCAAATGGGCGACTATGTGAGTAGTTTAGTAATTAAATTTTAGCATGGCTGTTTTTGGAGTTCTAAGTATTGTCAAAAAGTCTTGGCAAAATTGTTTATGCCCCCGGATCGATATATCGGGGGTATATTGTTTTTGTCCTGTCGGTCTGTCTGTCTGTCATTCTGTCCAAAACTTTAACCTTGGTTAAAGTTTGATAACTTTTGCAATATTGAACATACCAACTTCATATTTACCATGCATGTGTATCGCATGGAGTTGCTCATTTTGAGTGGTGAAAAGTCAAGGTCAAAGATCATTGTATTTTTCTTTCCTAAAACTTTAACCTTCTTTAAAGTTTTATCATTACTTTTTAAATATTGAACGGAGCAACTTAATATTTGGCATCCATGTGTATCTCGTGGAGCTGCATATTTTGAACCTACACTATATGCCTCTCTGTGTTTCCAGAATGGCTCACGCGCAAAATGGCGGCAGATTGTACTTCTGCAGGCACTGCGGCAAACAGGACCGGCGCTGCCGATTGTTCGAGCACGTGCTTCAGGAGCACATTCCTCGTGAAAGCGCTGTTTTATTGTACCTTATGCGGTTACAAGGCAATGGACGCTTGGAGCCTCGCTAGCCACTTCGACCGGTATGCGCCACATCGGGCAGCAGTACAATGGACGGGTGCGGTCGACGATGCGTCCATAATGAGGGTGGGGACGTTCACTCCAGGCGACTTTGAAAAGCACGTTGGGACAGTAGTGGAGGCGTCTGCGACGGAGTTGCCTGGTTGGCTCACGCAGATGATTGACGCAGATGTCGGCGTCTCAGCGACAACTGCTCCCGGAGATCCGGTCCAGATGGCATGGGACGCAGCCTTTGCCGGCTCAGCAGAAAAATATGACGGCCCTGCGTTCATCGCCACCAGATGTGAGGCCGTGACATCCCCACCAGCTCCCTTTACACCGGTCCAGGACGAGAGCGTCATGCCGACTGAGACGGACCAGGCAGACCCCCTTTTCTAGGGCCAAGAAGCGGAGACCAGTGAAGCAGGGGAGTTGCGTTCCATTCGCGAGCTGTTCGGCCAGGCCGTGGGACACTTAGCTACAATAGCGGACAGGAGTGCCCAGATACTAGAGGAGACGCGCCGCATCGAGCGAAGTCTGCGCTCCATGAACCGAGAAATGCGGGATGCAAGAAAACCGACGAGGAAGAATTGATGTGGAACGTGAAAATGACTCATTCATAATCGGCATGACAGTGTGTGGATTTACAACCACCGACGAACGTTCATTAGACTGTCAAATTGACGCCTGCTGATGTGTTATCACGTGTGTTAGTTTAACAAATACGGAAGAAGATTACCGATGTGAACTGTATGGACTTTATTAAAACAATAATCTAACGGACGTTGTGTTGAAAAATTGAACTTAATTGACTTTATCAAAGTGTGATTTAACGGACAATTGAGTTAGTGAAACATGCAAAGTCATTATCATTACATGTGTGTGTATGTATGCATCCTGCTATCGAGATGTATTATTCCGTTCTCTTTTACTATTCTTGTTACTTTTTTGTCAATTATCTAGTCTCTGTAAATTTTAATAATGAGGGGCTGTGTGGATAGTTATACGCATTTGTATCAATGCCTGTAAACTAACACTTTACGATAGTACGTTAAAGGGATCTTTTCACGCTTTGGTAAATTGACAAAATTGAAAAAAGTTGTTTCAGATTCGCACATTTTCGTTTTAGTTAAGATATTTGTGAGGAAACAGTAATACTGAACATTTACCATGGTCTAATATAGCCATTATATGCATCTTTTGACGATTTTAAAACCTAAAAATTATAAAGCGTTGCAACGCGAAACGATTGAATAATTTGGAGAGTTCTGTTTTTGTCGTTAAATTTTGTGAAACTACGAAGATTGCTTATATAAGGTATAAAATACGTCAAGTATGTGTACTCGGCGGAATAGCTCAGTAGGCTAAAGCGTTTTTACTTCAGGACTCTGGCAGGACTCTAGGGGTCACTGGTTCGAAACCTGCTCCGGGCAATGTTCTTTTCCTTTTTTTAATTTTATTCTTGATTTTTTACTGGAGCTTTTACGATCCAATGTTTACATTTATCAATATAAAGCATTTAATGAAAAAGTTAAAAAAGGCCAAAATCTGTGAAAAGGCCCCTTTAATGTCAAAATTACTTGCTGATGTGGCTTACAGTTTACATTATTATAAGAATTTGCTGTGACTGTGGTGTAAAATGTTTTTGCTTTAAAAAGTAGAAGTTAAACGGTTTTCGTTTTCAATAATTGACCGGCTTTGTTGGCAGCTTTGATTAAGTTGACGCCAGCAGGAGCTTTGGCTTTCTGTCGTGGGGGTAGTGATGTGCCCCAGTATTCTTTATATGTATACAATTTTTAGTTACATTAAACATCACAGTTATTTTCGTCAATAATGTCACCTACAGTTTTATTATGCATTATGATGAACGAATTTGATCATAAACATGTTTATTTCTCGCCATAGCAACACTTGTCTCGCGTTTATTATATTTCTTACGGTTTAAGGTTTGTTTTTTTATCCTTTGAGCAAAATATGTTTATTGCCTAAAAGTGGTTATGTCAAGAGTTAGAATAATTAAATGATTTAATAAAATAACTGAGTTGCTCTGTCTGTTTACCCCATACATAAGAGGAGCGCAACAATATTTCGTTAATTTTTCGCTAAGCGAAGGAAATTCAAAAAGGTGGCTTTGCCGTAGAGGATTTCGGGATTTTCGTAACTACTGAACTTTGAACAAAATTGCGTTGGGGTAAACGTGAACTGATTTGGTCATGAAATATATCAAATTAAAGCTTAGAGTATGTACCATTAAACGATATAACTTCTATTGATACATACCGATTAAGTTTCCGACAAATTCACGCAGACGTTTGTCCATTCTAACACAATTGTTTACAAGCCGATTTTAACGGAAGTTGCATCATCATAAAGGGGAATTCCTCCTCTGATTGGTAAATTTCACTTCATAAATATTAATTAGGATTTACCTCACCGCAAAACATGTGGAAAATACCCACTGTCACCGAACCGTGTCCGCCATATTGCACTCTACCGTGGACGTGTGAAAATACCGATAATCCGCATTGTTCAATAATTAAGCAACAATTTATAACACTTATCGTTACTGGATTTTCATGAAATAAAAACCATAATAAAGAAAATTTTATTCTCTTTAATCTGATATATAAATTATTATTATACACTTAGTGAAAACAATGAATTATGCTGTTAAAGGTTTTTCTATTATTTGACCAAGTGACCTAGTTTTGGACCCCAGATAACCCAAATAAAACCCCAACCCAGATTTCATCAAGCTATACATTATGACCAAATTTCATAAAGATTGGATGAAAACTGTGACCTCTATTGTCTACACAAGGTTTTTTTCTATTATTTGACCTAGTGACCTAGTTTTTGACCCCAGATGACCCAAATACAATCCCAACCCAAGTTTCTTCAAGATAAATATTCTGACCAAATGTCATACAGATTGGATGAAAACTGTGACCTCTTTTGTCTACACAAGGTTTATATATTATTTGACCTAGTGACCTAGTTTTTGACCCCAGATGACCCAAATACAATCCCAACTCAGATTTAATCACGATAAACATTCTGACCAAATTTCATAAAGATTGGATGAAAACGGTGACCTCTACTGTCTACACAAACAAATTGTTGACGGACACACGCACAACGGACGCTGGACATCACATGGTCACATAAGCTCACCATGTCACTTCGTGACAGGTGAGCTAAAAAAGTCCTGTTTAAAAAAAAATGCAGTTCATCATTGGTGTAATTTGTAATTTTTCATACTAAAAAAGTGGCATGCCTTTATGAGTGAGCTGCCAATTTATGTAGGGGTAGTGTTCAATGGTGTTTATACGTTTTAATGATAGCTCTAGTTAAATTAGACTGCCTGATGTCCAATTTAAATTATTTACAACTCCTTTAAGGCTATTTATACAAAGATAACACTTTTAACATTGGATTATCCAAATAGCTTATATGTTTAGTTGAAGCCTTTAATGCGGACAAAATATTATGCATAAAATATTTTCATATAATTTTGTTTCTGAGATTTTAGAATGTAATTCTTTTAACTGAAATGTGAAATAATCATGTTTTCAGTGTACGCCATTCATAGTCAGTAAATGGACACCCAAGGATTCAATGAATGTTGGAGAGAGATGTCCAGTGCTAAGCAGACAATGAAAAGACAAATGCGTATAAATGCACGGCAGTATATTGGCAATTAAATGTACAAAATTGTCAATAAAACCATATTGTGAAATTTACACTGCAACAAAATGTTTTCAAATGTATATACATAGGAATTGATTACAGTTTTTTTCAGAAGGAATGTAGTATGTTATGATTCGGGGAGGAGGAAAGTGATAAAATATTTTTCAACAAGAGCAGTCGGAAGACAGCCCGCTCGACTTTTCGAGTGCTTGACAGTATAACGTAGGCCATCATGGTGAAACCGGTAGGGGACAATAAGAGAAATCAAAAAAAGGGTGAAAAGGTAGGAGAGTATGTGGTAGAGCTGAAGTCAGTCTTGCTACCAATTGCAATTATGGTACATTTATAGATGAAGCCTTGAGAGACAGATTCGTTTGTGGCCTATCATCGGAATCAATGCTAAGAAAGTTATTGGCAGAGGACTCGCTAACATTTGACGCCGCTGTCACAGGCAATGGAAAGCATTACCCAAAGATATATCCACAAAAATACTCCAAGTGTTACAAGTGCTTGAAAAAAGGGCATCTTGCAAAGAAGTGCCATACACAAAAGTCAAAATCTACGAACCACATACATGTACAAGATGAAGAAGAAGAGTACACACTATCAGTCTATGCAAATTCAGATGGCAAATCAAAAGCAATTGACGCTAATGGTTAATGGTTTTGAACTTCAAATGGAACTACCCAGTCAGCAAGCCCATATTGGACAGATATCAGAAAATGGTCGGAATATCTGCAGATAGGACAGACGACGGGCCGACGTGAGACTGTCCGATGAAAAATCATTACCCCACCAATTGAGTCTTTTAATGATAGGTGCTATTTGTGTAACTAAAATGTTATTGAAATTTCCCAAATCACTTGGATATGATCAGTTTTGTATGTATTTTAAACAAAATAAAAATTAACAACTGTCCTATATCGGACCGATGTCTCTAAAATGCAGTGAATAAATTAATCATAACTATGGTTATATTATCAGCAAAAAAGTTTATTTTTACCCATTATAAAACACCATACATTATTTACGTAGCTAAAAGATTGATAAAAACAAAGTTAATACAAACAAATCTGAATTTTGAAAGCACAAGTCCAACCAAATGCAAGCGAGAAATTCATTGCTGAATGAACATTCACACGCTGCGGACATATTGCAAGAAAAGGAGGCAAATAAAACACAGTTGAAACTGACCTTACGGTCACCTGCAGACAACGGTCAGTCTGGATCCCCCCCCCCAGACGAAAATCACTCTATATTACACTTAAGAATAACGGTCAACTGTCCATAACGGCAAACGGCCACTATATTTCACTCCGAAATTCATGTTTGAACTGAAAACAAAGGTCACGCGTCAGTCGTCTCGAGTCGTGAAAATTAAAAACTCGGCACATCATTTGTCCGTCTATTTTGCGGGTAAAGCGTCTGATAGCGGTAATGCCTTTGATATTATAAAAGCAGCAGGCTGCGAGTATTTTAAACAAATAAGAGAGCGTTGCTAAGGTTTGTTTTTCGGGGATAGTTATGGGGGTATCTTCAAAAGAAAATATGTCAGAGTTTGTGACAAAAGATAAACTGGGTTTGTGTAAACAAGAAAAATGATCTAAAGTGGTAAAGCTTTCTCCAAAATGTACAAATTTACTTTGACAATAACTATAATGTTGCCCTTGACAGCCAGACAATAAGGTCAAAACTTAAAATCATATCAACTTTGGTTTAATCCTTGTCTCAGTTTTCTTCTTGTTTCTTTAATTTTCATCCCTAGAATAAGCTTTAAAAAAGTATGCACACATGGACAAACCTCCATTATTCCATGCACACACTCGCATTTATTATAACAAGCAAGACACAGATGGACAAATCCACATTGTTCCACATATGACCACTTGGATTGTGCTTTATTTCAATCCATTCTTCAAAATGACTACAAATTATTTTTCATTTCCCAAACTAACACAAGGGCAACATTCTGCAGCATAAACATCTCTGAATTTACCTTTACTAGGTCTTTATTAAATGTTATTTCCTTCTTACATTAAACAAAAGTCAGAATCAGAACAAAACTATTTGTATTTGTAAGAATTTGAAATGCACTCACTCACAAATGTATAATTTTGACTTGTGGAAGCTAAGATACTTTAGCTTAAATTGCAATTAATAATCATGTCATTTAGAACAAAGCAATGTTGTCTGTTTAATTCAAATATGTTAAAGCGCACTAAAGCTACATCCATTAAAAACAAGAGAATGTGTTCATCAGAAACACAATGCCCCCTATTGCGCCGCTTTGAATTTAAAAAAAAAAAATTTAACCTTTGACCTAGAAGGATGACCTTGACCTTGAACTTCCACCACTCAAAATGTGCAGCTTCATGAGAACCCCGCTTTGAATTAATTTTTTTTTTTTTACCTTTGACCTTGAAGGATGACCTTGACCTTGAACTTCCACCACTCAAAATGTTCAGCTTCATGAGATACACATGCATGCCAAATATCAAGTTTCTATCTTCAATAATGCAAAAGTTATGGCCAACATTAAAGTTTTTTTTTCGGACGGACGGACAGACTGACAAACACACATACTGACGGACAGTTCAAGTGCTATATGCCACCCTACTGGGGGCATAAAAAGATTTTGGATTTAGAAATTATTACTACTTGATTAAAGGAAGCAACAGCAGAGGGAAGAATGTACGTGTCCAGTGTTTTCATTATTAACCAATTGGCAATCCATATCATCGGTTGAATTTCTAGAAAAACCTGTTGTTTTTTATCCGATAGTGTAATAAATTTAGTGGTGTCACACGGCACCATTTTTATGCCCCCCTTCGAAGAAGAGGGGGTATATTGCTTTGCTCATGTCGGTCGTACGGTCCGTCCACCAGGTGGTTGTCAGACGATAACTCGAGAACGCTTGGGCCTAGGATCATGAAACTTCATAGGTACATCGATCATGACTTGCAGATGACCCCTATTGATTTTGAGGTCACTAGGTCAAAGGTCAAGGTCACGGTGACCCGAAATAGTAAAATGGTTTCCGGATGATAACTCAAGAACGCATACGCCTAGGATCATGAAACTTCATGGGTAGATTGATCATGACTGGCAGATGACCCCTATTGATTTTGAGGTCACTAGGTCAAAGGTCAAGGTCACGGTGACCCAAAATAGTAAAATGGTTTTCGGATGATAACTCAAGAACGCTTTTGCCTAGGATCATGACACTTCATAGGTACATTGATCGTGACTTGCAGATGACCCCTATTGATTTTCAGGTGACTAGGTCAAAGGTCAAGGTCACAGTGACAAAAGTCGTATTCACACAATGGCTGCCAGTACAACGGACAGCCCATATGGGGGGCATGCATGTTTTACAAACAGCCCTTGTTATGAAACATCGTTGACGATTCGTCGGTCTAAAACGAAAGAGCCAATCAGAAGCGTTGTAACAGAAAAATGTCACACCACGCCATTTTTATTAAAACTTTGTTGACGATTCGTCGGTCTAAAACGAAAGACCCAATCAGAAGCGTTGTTACAGAAACAGATGTAAATTCAGCATGGAGTCTGAATGTGGAAAGAAAAGAAACAAATAATAAAAATGAAAACACTGCGTGTCAAAATAATTATAATTCTCACCTGCTTATTTGCTTATCCACACCATACAATCTTTCTAAACTTAATACCAACAACTTTCTTTTCCATGAATTGTCAACAATAACGAGAGTATAATTCGCGGGCTTAGCCCAAAACGTTCGTAAGTGAAATTTTTTACAAAAATGACTTTTTTTTACATATTTTGATATATAATGTCAATATTTATCATCTGAAAAAACATTAAAGCTAAATTCTGCTTTAAACACTCCAAAACCATCATTTGGCAAAAGGTCGTATCTGAAAATGAAATTATTTTCATCGCAAAACGGTCGTATCTGCAGTTGCGACCATTTTGCACTGAAAATGTAAATACACTTTACAGTGTAAGGGGAAGTAAAAATCTGAACATATGATGATAATATATAATATGACATCACTTATGACATCATTGATGACATAATTAGTCCTTGTAATTTAACATTTTGGTTGAAACAGAATTTACAGAATCAGAATAATAACAGAATAAGTAGTTTTAAGGTAAGAATTTGGAAATTATATTGTCTGCTGTATTAAAATTTATCTGTAAAATAAGACTAAGGATTCCTTTATTGTGTGAAAAATTTGCATATTTTTATTTGTTAAAAATAATCAAACCACTGAAACCAGAAGCTGTTTGATTTAGTTACTGAAATTTAAAAAAATAATTATATTAAATGATATTAACATTTTAGGTTTTGATGCAATACACTGATTGCAAGCGGCATTATTCTCAACAGTATAATACAGTAATAAAGCTGAAGTTTTACATTTAAAATGAATTTACTGTATTATATTTTAGGATATTAAGCAATGAATGTTGTAAGAGGGTGATCAAGGCCACAGTAGTCTTATTGGGAATGGAAGACAATGCATGGCCATTGCCATCACTGCAATTTTTGAGAGTTTTAAGTGTCCACACAGGTTTTGGACGTCTAAGGACATAAATGACATTTTTTATAAAGGTGATGCTCTTTATACATCTTTGACCAACAACCAGCGATTTTCCTTGTCCAATTGGGAAAAGTACCCGTACCGGTCCAATTGGGAAAAATTGAGTCGTGAAAACCTCAAAATTGGGAAAAATCGAGTCGTGAAATCCTTAAATTGGGAAAATCCCGTCGTGAAGTTTGGGTCTTATTAAATACAGTTCAAACTTAATTGAACATACCCATTAAAATAATCATTTGCAGGCATGCCTTAATGACCATAACTTAAAGTAATAAAATTGATATAAATAACAAAATATTATAGAGAAGACACAAAATCAATTACTAGTTGTTTTAATCTCTTATAAAGCAATGTCTCTCACTTTCATTTTTATGAAAATTTCAACAATCTTTGATGTTTGATCATCACTCAGTAAAGCTGGCATCCCTCTCTGCACAGCATCATTAGAGCTGTCAATGTGTCCTGTGATAGACAGTTTTGATTGGTCGTGCAAAGATTGTTCATTAGACTGAACAACCTTTCCACAGAGGCAGTGCTGGAGGGCATTTCAAACTACGATAAGGTTTCAAACCGACGTCAAACAGTACGCTGGCTGCCTGACAAAAGAACCTGTACGAAAATGTTTGGGCAGACTGCAACCAGATTATGTGCAGAATAAAATACACAAAATCTGTGTAGAATATGTGCAGAAAATATTTGGTGTCCATTTTAGATGAGTTGAACCAGATTTCTATTTATAGATTTTTTCAATATAAACAAAGAACGAATTCTGTACAGATTTTACGAATTATTTAAATTAAGCAGAATTTGTTCGAGGCAGAAAAAAATCTGGCAGAATTAAATCTGGTGAGAACCAAAATGTGAGAATAGAATTCTGTGCAGAATAAAATCTGTTTAATATTAAATTCTGTACAGAAAATTTTCTGTACAAAAAATGTATGCAGGAAGAAAAAGCAAAATAAACAGACCATCAATAAATTACATTTTTTTATGAGATTATAAAATGTAAACAATAAAATGTACACAATGAAATATACTGACAGTACCAATATTTTTGTTGTTGTTGAATTGATCACATTATGACAGGGAAAAAATTAAACAATCTAACACCCCCTATTTTTAGTCTCAATTAAAACAAGATGATTTCATTTATTTCCTGGAGTAGTCTATTTGGAGTGTCACTGCCTAGTTGAAGGAGGTGTCATCTGGCACTGTTTTGCTGTGGTCTTTGCACCACATCCAGACATAACCTATCGGAAAAAAATAAATGTTTACACATTTACATATTTATATCATTCCTCAACAAGGGCACCGCATAACAGGAGCCAACGCTCGGCTGCGGGTGCAGTTTTGAATAAATAAAAGCTTGTCAGATATATATTTTTTTTTTTTTAGAGGCCACAGTGACCTTGACATTTGACCTAGTGACCCAAAAATGAGTGTGCGTGTAGAACTCATCAAGGTGGATCTACATATGAAAGTTGTAGGTGGAAGCACTTTGATTTTAGAGCAAAATGTCAAGGTTTAAGCACGTCGGAAAAGCTGACGCCGGACGGCGAGCTGGCTATGACAATACCTCAGGTTTTCTCCGAAAACAGCCGAGCTAAAAAACTGATACATGGTGAAACCAATTTATTCTAACTACTCAGTTTCAAACAGTAATGCCATACCTGTATTAAAGACATCATACATCAAGTGCCAGCCCAACAAAATTCACTTGTAGCACAAACATCCAATTGAATTTCAAACCATTGTTTGATTCTAGTATTAATTAGACCCAAAGTTAAAATGTGATCCCAATAGTTTTTTGGTATTTAGTAAATGTTACTTTGACCTTGATCCGACTTAAACTGCAAACAACTAAATTTTCTACGTTTGCATTATTGTTTGATTTTGTTGGATTATTGGCTGTTGTCAACAGCATATCAACAATATGCCTGTCATATCATTAAGTTAACCAACTCAAAGTATCCTGGAATAGCTGGTTTACCAGGACCAAGTGCTTATACCAAACAGTGAAACTAATGTCAGTAAGTTGAGTAACAGACAACTGCACTACTTCATTCAGAGGAAGGGTGAGAATGGCTGTAATAAGGATAAAGCTAACACACAATTTGTGTCCAATACCTCCATCCAAGCTCAGGTTAACCTTTTTATGCTCCCCCAAAATTTATTTTGGGGGGAGCATATAGTCGCCGCTTCGTCTGTCTGTCCGTGTGTCCGTCCGTGCACAATTTTTGTCCGGGCTATTTCTCAGCAACTAATGACCGGAATTCGATGAAACTTTATGAGAAGCTTCACTACCAAGAGGAGATGTGTATATTATCAGCAGGTTCTGGTCGGATGATTTTTCACAGAGTTATGGCCCTTTGACATTTTCCATTAACTGTACATATAGTGCAATTCTTTTCCGGGCTATTTCTCAGCAACTAATGACCAGAATTCAATGAAACTTAATGGGAAGCTTCACTACCAAGAGGAGATGTGCATATTATCAGCGGGTTCTGGTCGGATGATTTTTCACAGAGTTATGGACCTTTGAAAATTTCCATTAACTATACATATAGTGCAATTCTTGTCCGGGCTATTTCTCAGCAACTAATGACCGGAATTAAATGAAACTTTATGGGAAGCTTCATTACCAAGAGGAGATGTGCATATTATCAGCGGGTTCTGGTCGGATGAGTTTTCACAGAGTTATGGCCCTTTGAAATTTTCCATTAACTGTACATATAGTGCAATTCTTGTCCGGACTATTTCTCAGCAACTAATGACCGGAATTCAATGAAACTTTATGGGAAGCTTCATTACCAAGAGGAGATGTGCATATTCTCAGCGGGTTCTGGCCGGATGATTTTTCACAGAGTTATGGCCCTTTGAAATTTTCCATTAACTGTACATATAGTGCAATTCTTGTCCGGGCTATTTCTCAGCAACTAATGACGGAATTCAATGAAACTTTATGGGAAGCTTCACTACCAAGAGGAGATGTGCATATTATCAGCGGGTTCTGGCTGGATGATTTTTCACAGAGTTATGGCCTTTTGAAATTTTCTATAAAAAAAAATTGTCCCCCAACTACTGTGCCCTCAAGACGTTTGCTTTTATCTGAATTTATAGTGCAATATTGTGACAAAAAAAACGTTTGGGGAGCATCACCCGACTCCGACGGTTTCTTGTTTATTTTTAGTGACACATTTGGGCTTTGTATGCAATCCCTATCTTGGCCTCAATGCAAGGTCATCAATTGAGTCTAGGCAAACTTAAGTTATTGACCAGATACGCCCTACCCGCATTTAATAATCTCATTTTTTATCTTCTTTGAAAACCTGGTCATAAATTTAAATAAAATTCCTACCACTGTTTCATTATGTTAAATACCTAGCAAAAAAACCAAGACAAAATGTACCTTTGCAGGCAGAAATGATGACGGCATCAAGCACAGGCTTTATGTCATGCTTGTTCCCCGCCAGAGCCTGACCTCTTGACCGTTCTTGTGTCTCCCTCGGATTTATGGCTGTTTAAAAATAAATGAAAGCACTTCTAAAAACTAAAAAATATATTTTAAGACAGAAGTTGATCTAAATCAAAATCTGTGAACATTGCTAATCAAATGTTAAATTGAAGCATTTGTCAAAGTTATGTATGCTTTATGATGATACAATCAATGTTTATTTCTCGAAAAGACTAATAAAAAAAAGACTTTTATGAAAAAAACTTCTACTTTAATACCTTACATACCCGGAACTAAGTTTCACCATCAGGTAAAAGGCAGCAGTCTGCAAAACTTGCGCAATCCAAATCTTTTTATTGAGGTTGGATAATGTTCCATCTGGAAAATTATAATCATTTATCTTTATTAACTTGCCTGCTAATGCAAATAAAATGAGGGTAAAAGGAAAATATTGAGCTTACCAGTACCTAAGACCCAAAGTAACTCAACTTATTTGTGCAGTTTGTCACTTGTGTTCAGAAGATTTCATTATTGCAATACAAGGAAGAATTACCTTGGTGTCTATGTTTTTGTATGTATAGGAACCATTTCCTAACTTGGCGTATTACCATTAAAACAAATGTTGTTGTTTTTTTAAGATGAGCAAAAGTGCTATTATTTGAAAAATATGTTCAAAACAAGTTTCATAAAGATTTGACATTAAATATTTCCACAACAGTGTTTACATGGTAAATGTTTGAGGCACAATGGATAAAAGGCAATCACAAAAGCTTACAATAAGAACAACCTTGTGCTCAGGTGATCTAAAAGCCTCCTTAAAAGATCTTATATATACATACATAGACAGACATCATATAGCTCACCATGACCAATAAGTTCTGCTCAATAACTTGAGTTTGGATGGCGATACTGCATATATCATTTGTATGCAGATTCATTGCTTACATACAGACCTAGCATAGGAATTCATTCGGGGACCAGTCGTTTCAAGGTCAAGGTCATTGTTACAAAAACTAGGAAACTATGATTTATGCATTATAAGTTGGATATGCACAACCAAAGTTTCAATTTTAAACAAATTTACAAACAAAGCCAAATACTGTCAACAGATTAAATACATATTTTGATGAAAGAAAAAGCAAATTTTAACATACCTCTGGTAATAATAATTCTTTCCTCATAGTCTTCTGCGCCCCATTTCATGGAACATTTTGATTTTCGCTTGAAAACTTCGAATGTCAAGTCTCTGAGATTTTGTCGCACACTTACAAGTGTACTATCCTTTTCAAAGTAGACTAAACCACCTTTTTAAAGTAGACTAAACCAAACATCTTTAAAACCATATATATTACAACACTTTAATAATGTTATGTCTTAATTTCTTAATTGTTCCTATTTATAATGGTATATTTATTTTTTGTCACAAAATGTGTTATGTTAAAGCAATGGCATTCAAATGAATATTTTCATAAAACGAGAGCCAAGTAAAGTAAATGTGCTGAAATAGGAGTAAATTAATCACACCTGACGCTGGTGTTTGGGTAAACTTGGGTAATTGGATCTCTCTCTATCTTGGATATCATTGAAAATGTCACTGCTGACAAACAGCAGACAAAATGTCCTAGCAATTTTCAGTATTTTGGGACAATTTATCCAGCAATAAGCAAAGAATAAAAACTTTGTAAAAAAATTAAACCTTATTTCACTCCATTGTAGATTTTTCTTGAAGCCTGTTGGATTAAATTGTAACTTTCTATGTTCCTTATGGTATGAACAATAGGTACTGCTGTTTGTTTTTTTTTGCTAATAATATGCTGTATTTTTTGGTCATTTTAACTATTGTATGAATTGATCATAACTGTTAGTTTTCGGTGAATAGAGAAATGTTTCCTGCAATAAACAATAAGAAACAGAAATCAGAAGTCTGTTTCTTAAATTTTACAAGTCCCATTTTGAAATGTTGAATCTAAATTTGTTCTAAGTCCAACATTCTGCCTCATTTTTCTACCAAGTACAGAAATTCTGCCTGGCTAAAATGCAAAGTGCTAAAAATCTGTCTTGTAAAAATTATAAGTGTTAAAATTCTGTCTTGTGTAATAATCTTTACAGATAAAATTCTGCTTCATTGTAATTCTGCTTAGAAAATCTGTACAGATTGCAAGGTATATTCTGTGTCTGTGTCCTCTTTGTACAGAAAAAATGAATTCTGTCTTGATTCTGGGCAGATTTTGTATAGACTCTATACAGAATTTGCATAGAATTTTCGTACAGGAACCGCAAACAGTAACGACTCTATTGATTGAACGCGCTGAATAATAAAACCCGATATTAATCGAGCGCATGGTTACACACAACTATACGATTTTCTTTGTTCACTCGCCGAAAGTTGGATTTTGTTACGAAACTTTCGATCGTTTTGAGAAAAAATTCGGACGCCGATTGGGATTTTTTCAGATGCCGATTGGGTATTTGGGAATTTTTGCTCGATTGGGAAAGTACCGTTTACCGGTACTTTATAAAGAAGGAGGAAAATCGCTGACAACACATCCGTGACATATCTCAATCTGGATGACCTCCCAACAACAACTGCAAATGTAGCAGACTGTTTGCATGCATGGTAACTTACAAAGTTTCACTAGTGAGCCATTTTATTCACTGAATGATGCAGTTGAAAAATTGATGAATGCACATCTCATGACTGGGTGCATTTTAACGATTGGAAACAGCAAACCATTCTATTCCACATGTATCTTGAAAAAATGACGACAGTTATTATTTGTTTGACTCGCATAGCAGGAATGAAGTTGGCATGCTTGAAGCCGACGGTGGCACAGCATGTCTTACAGAGCACAGGACCATCTTTGCACTGTGTAACTTCGTTGGACATTTAGCAGCATCTCTTTTTCAAGCAACCTGTCCCTTTTGAAATGGCAGCCATCACCCTTCCTGTTACACCTCTTAAGATTGGCAGTTCTGATCATTCAAACTGATACTGACAGCAACTTTAGTTTTTTTGACCCATGCTCTGATGGGGAGTACTGTTGTAGGCTTTTAAGGGCAAATGAAGCAATTGAGCGGGCCCAATGAAGACAGTAGCACTGAACTTTCAAGCCTCTACAGTGAAGATCAAGATGGTTTTAAAAGCCAAATTGATGCTGTACTATGTGACTTAAATAACAGTGATCTTTTGCTAAGTTGCATTAATAACACTTTGTTGGATTATAGTATGTGTGAGAGAGCCATGAAACAATCTGATGGTGTATTGGATGATAGTATGTGTCAGAGAGCCATGAAACTATCTGATGGTGTATTGGATGGTAGTATGTGTAAGAGAGCCATGAAACAATCTGATGGTGTATTGGATGATAGTATGTGAGAGAGCCATGAAACAATCTGATAGTGGTAGTATTGATGCAGATGTTTTCTCTTTAACAGAATATGAAACTGCTGTTAGTACAGATGATTTTTTTAAAGCAGATACTAATTGTTCTGACAATGTTTGTAAAAATGATCAAAACACTGGGGATTTAGATTTAGATTCTGATCTTGATTTAGATGTAGGGGATGGTAATGATGTAGATGTTTGTGCTGGCAAAGATGACTGTATTGAAAATGACAAGGATGATGCTGATGATAAAAGAGATGATGATGAAAATAATGATGATAGACAATTAGTGATAGCACACTGAGTTGTACTAGTGATGATATACCATTAGCAATGCTATGCCAAACGAAAACAAACGTCGCTAGTAATTCAAATGTTAGTAGTTCCGGTAAGATTCCTGAGGTCAGTCCAATCATTTCCACCAATGCTGGTAAAGATGGTGAAAAAGATGTTCACTCTTTGGCAATTAAATCTATAGTGCAGCGTTATTTTTCCTTCTTTGAACGGGTCCGGTAAACGGCCCTGTTCCCAATCGGAACCGGACCTGGTCCCAAAATCGCCGACGGACCCTTCCCAATTTAGAAAAATGTCTTATCCCAAATAGTTTATATAAAAAAAGGCCTTGTATCGATTCGAAAATCCCAAATAGACTATCTTTTTTGTCTCAAAACGACTTCAGAAGTTAGTAAACAAGTATGAAAAGGATACGGTTGTTGTTGTAGTTGTTGTTGTTCTTTTAGAATGAGGCCGACGCAACTTCCGATAGGTGGAGCCACCTAGTTACCAAGTTGACTGTTCCCCGGCCGGCATACATAATGCGGCATTATTGAATGCTGGCAGGGAAACAGTCAACCAAATAAGGCAATAGTAGTAAAATTGACCTTGTTTTGTACGCTTCTATAACAATGTTTCACATGCTCGTGACAGTTGTTTATTGAACGTTCTCGTTAAATACAGATTCAATATACAAAATAAAACCCTTATCCGAAAAGAATGATAGATATTTCGAAATGCCGACTTTGACAAAATATTTTCCCGGGTTTTGGTTTTATTCGTAGCGACGTCTTTACGTAGTAAACAAACCCAAATATGGAAATCCGAAATCTCGTTTTACTCTTCAAATACTCGTGGCGAAGTTAAAAAGTCAACTACTTTTTGCACATTCGTATCGTGGTTTTTATATAAATAGCCAGAAAATGAGTCACAATTCAAAATACTACTCGAAGAAAGTGAACAAAACGAAATCAGCCAAGCATAAATTTAGACACCTTTATTTCTGTTTTCCATTATAACAATGATCATCTGCTGGTCCTTTTAATTTAGACAAGTGATCTCAAATTGCTACACAAAGTAATTTTTCAATTGGGCTTTATGCCATTTTAAACAATTTTCACTTATATTGCGGCAATACCCATTAATTCTATCTGGAAAACCAGTTCTTAATTTTTTTTTAAATAAACTGGTATTTGTTATACAGACTTATGATCTACCCTATCCCAGAATGCCATTGATAGTGTATAAAAGCATTGTTTACTACATAAAATAGATTCCAGTTGATGTATTTGTATGATTTTTGATATTTCCCAATTTGATGGATTTCACGACGCGAAAATTCCCAATTTGAAGGATTTCCCGACTCAAAAATTCTCAATTTCTAGGGGACAGGACCTGTTCCCAAACAGGTGAAAAAAAACGCTGTAGTGGGTCGATCAGGCTAGTCGGTGTAGGAAAAGAAAAAGGGATGAAAATAAATGTAAACGTAATATAGCAAAACATACGCGAAATGAAGGTAAAAGCTATGTAGGTCGTGTAGGAGCAGTGAAACCAAGTAAGTTAGTGAAAAAGGGCTGTGGAGGTCAATTTAATTTTAAGTGTATGTCCAACTTCAATGAGTCTGATAGAGAAAACATTTTCCATAACTTTTGGCCGCTAGGTGATATAAATAAGCAGAGGAATTTCATTGTGGCAAATGCTGTACAAAAAAACAAAAGGTTGAAAACTACAAAATCAGACAATTCTAGAAGAAAAAACTCTGTAATCTACAATATGCCCACTGCATCCTCTAATATTGAGAAAAACAGAGTATGTAAAACATTTTTTTTGCATACACTTGGAATATCAGACAAAATGGTAAAAACTGCGTTTGAAAAAATGAATACAGTCCAACCCCTACTTCCGGTCACCCCTCATCGCCGGTCACCCCGTGTAGGCGGCCGGTCTGTGCCGCGACCGTCGATAAACACTATATAATGCACCCCTCTTAAGCGGTAACCCCGTTTCTCCGGCCAGCGGCCAGCAATTTTGCATCCCAAATGTTAAATTTCCCCCATATGAGTGGTCACGCGCAAGTAAGTCAGTCATGTACATTGGCAAAATTACACAGACGCAACGGCGAAAAAATCGATACGTACTTCCAGTCTGCGGTTTAGGCTCTGTAGTACTGAAGGGTGATGTGTGATAAACATTTTGACAGCCAGTTTGCAAATTGCAATTAATTAGCGGCGGATTATCGGGTTATCGGGTTAAAAGCAATATGCGACCGTTTGATCTTTTTGTCTCCGCACGTGCGAATATCACCTATTATTACTGGAAAGGAGATTCTTAATTTATAATTAATTATTTGTAGCTCATACTATTTCAAGCACACATTTATGACAATTATCGGCTAATTAAAAGTTAAAAAGAACAACGAAACTTTTAACCGAAATCAACTGATCTACATGTTCTCTGTGCTACAAAGTTTTTATCCAAAAATCAATACACGCATGCTTTCGAACCATGGGTATGGCGTAAAATTGTACATTGGTGCATAATCTTCGCGCGCTTTTGTCGGGACAAAGGAAATACATGATGCTAGAATTTGTAAACGTCTCGTTAACATTAAACAATCGGGAGTGTGTTTCGGATTACAAATTATTATTCTCATTTGGGAATAAAACAAAACATTTATATTTGTTTTATATTTACAATTATTTCAATATTAATTTTGATAAAACCCTTTACGCGGCGAAAAAATGTTTTTATAATAGTATGCATAAAAAGCACGATTACCAGGAGGATTACACCTGGTTGCTACTATCAGTCTCTTAAGTAACTGGCCACGATTTTATCGTGAAGGAGATCACTGTCGAGACCAATTCGTGCGGTAGGTATTCAAAGCCATAAAACTGCAATAAACCGACTAAATTATCGATTTATAGTGACACGGGAGTTATTCACGCATAACTGATTCACAACTGTTCCCATCTTGAGTGCATTGGGGCCATCAACGCGCATTGTGTAAACAATGAATCATGAGAATGATTCTTTTTCATTGACTTGATTCTGATGATGCTGATATTGATGATGATTAGAGAGATGAATAAAATATTTTTTTGAATGAAAATGTTGTCTTATAGCTGATTTTAGTAAGGAAGAAATAAAATTATTTTAAGTATTTACAGTGTTTAGTACATGTACACATATTTATCATTTTGTTTATAAAAAATTGAACAGTTGGCCATGCACTCATCAACTCCAGACTCCCTTTGACCCAACCCCCTCTTAAGAGGCCACCCCGCTTAAGCAGCCAATTTGGCTGTTTCCCTTGACTGGCTGCTTAAGAGGGGTTGGACTGTATATTGGGTGTGTGCCACGATGATGCATGTGGTAAGCATGATAGTCGGCCAAACAAAGCAAGTGCTGAGCACCTGGATCAGGTAAGGTCTCATATTAATTCATTCCAAGCAGTGGAAAGCCATTATTGCAGACATGAATCAAAAAAACTTTATCTCCCTTCTGAATTAAACATTTCAAAAATGTACTGTTTGTACAAGGAAAATTTCCACTCGAGTGTGTCTCAGAAAGTATTTACAGGTCAGTATTCTGTAATGACTTATGTTTTTGTCCTTCTATCACCCAATGAAGGATCAATGTGACCTTTGTAAATCTTATAATAATTCATCACCAGCAGAAAAGGTAAAGCTAAAAGACAGTTATCAGAGACATATAACAAACAAACAGTTGGCATGACAACAAAAAGACAAACAAACATTCCAAGCTAGCACGGACACAGCTGTGTGTTGCTTTGATCTTGAGCACTTGAGCAGATTTTGTCAACCCCACATTCTTTCGAGTCCAGTCTTTTTTATAAGAGAAGATTAAATTCCTTTAATTTCACAATGTATGACCTGTGCAGTGGTGAAGGTAATTGCTACCTCTGGAATGAGTCAATTGCCATGAGAGGGGCTTGCGAGATGGCATCATGTTTAATGAGCTATATTGATAAAAAAGCTAAACAAGGTATAATCAACTTCATTTTTTATAGTGACAATTGTGTTTCACAAAACAAAAACCGGTATTATTTCTCCATGCTTTGGTACTGTCTGCATAGGTATTTTTTTCAATCTGTCACTCATTATTCTTTAGAAAAAGGTCACACGCAAAGTGAAGGGGACTCGATGCATTCAGCTGTGGACAATCGACAAGCCGCAAGTGTACACAACTGGTCAGTGGGCCACAGTCGTAAGAAGTGCCAATCATAAACAAGAGCGCCGATGGCGTTGAAAGCATAGTTGCAAGATACAGGGAAGTTGCTGCTGAAGTAAATGTTTAGGTAAAAATATACTAAATTGTTTCCTTATATGTGTCAATGTAAAAGCGACAAGTTTAAGCAAAAATAAATGCAACATTTTGCAAATAGAGACCCCCATAACCATACCTTTTCTTGAGGGGCATTCTTAGTTGAATCGATTTAAGCAATAAAAAAGATATGTCATGTTCAAACCAAAAAAGAATTCGACTCAAATCAAAATCGACTGTTTTTGCACCTTCTTTTTTCGGCCGTTTTCTAGTGGATTGTAATCTTTTGCAGTTCCATTTTTTACTCTAATCTCTAACTTTATCCTATTTCAGGTATTTAATAGTGAACACCTATGCTTACCATATCAATATTTCCAAACGATAAAACCAGATCTTAAGTGTAAAACATGCCTTCGAGGAAAATATGATGATTTGTTTAGACAGGGACCTATACAGTATAGGTCCCTGGTTTAGAGAGTACAGACCTTCATGACTGGATTATTCATGACTCGATTATTTAGTTTATTGTAACCTTAACAATTTCTGACATCACTAGTCGCCTCCCTTGTTGGTTCATGCTACCAAAATGTTCTATTTTTAGAAACGGGAATTCCAAATTGGGACGAATGTGAATGGTTACAAAATGACATAACTATGAAAATAAATACGTAGAATTACATTATTTCACGCATACCATTATGCAACCATCCGTTTTCTTTTCCGACTTGATACATTTACGGCATTCCATTTAATATTTAACAGACACAACACTCATCCAGAATTTGCGCGAATCCATTAAATTCGATGCCATATTTAAACCGTTAGCTCTACTCGTTACGTTAATTTCTGGCTCAAAGTAAATCATTTAAATTAACACATCTCTATTACTTTCAAACTCTACTTCATTTAATCCATAGAAAGGCAGGTCAGAATCCATGTCATAAATCAGAAAACATTCATCGTACTCCGCTATTTTTTTTACACATTTACAAAGAATGAAAGTGCTTTATGCCCCACTTCCTGTTGAGAATATGTTAATTTCTATTTATAATTAACCAATGAAATTCTACATATCCTTAAACCAGGGCCTAATGAATTTGACCTCTCCCAGAACAGTAAACAAAGGAAATAGAAAGTAGGTGTGCAATCACTATCAACCAGAACAGAATTTTTTTACGAACGAAATTTGTTTTAGTTTCTTAGAAGGTTTTTTCACGTAAAACGGTCTTAGAAAAATTCACTAAAAACGGTGTCAGTAATATTCTTGGAAGAAAACGTTTCTAAATAAAAAAAATGTTAGAATTACCATATACTATATTAAATAGATATTTCGTCTGATTTTTGATAAGGTAAGGCTTCATAATGGTAAACCGTTCCATGCCGGTTTTCGAAATGTAGCTCTAACATAAGCATAGTTGCGTAACCGCAACTATGCTAAAAACCATACATAGCACATAAAATGACTCTGAAAGATTTTTTTGATTTTAAGGATGTGGCCAGCAATATTAAAAACTTTGAGATGACAACTGAAAACCTAAAGGTTCATTGGAATTCAATTAAAACTCTTAAATTTAGTTTAGATCATCCAAATCAGTTTTGTTTTCAAACAGATTTTAATGGTGTGTGCCATACTGTTGACTTGTTTCAGCATTACAGGCAAAAAATCCCAAATACATTAAACATTAAACTGAAGCCCTTAAAGGGACTTGTTCACACTTTGATAAATTGACAAAATTGAAATTTTTTTTTTCGGATTTGCAAATTTTCATTGTAGTTATGATATTTGCTTTTAAAAAAAAATACCAAATTGTTTCCATGCTCTAAAATTTCCATTAAATGCAATTTTTGACGATTTGAAAACCTGAAAATTATAAAGCGTCTCAGACGCGAAATGAGTTATTTTTAGTCAGAAATTAAGAATGGGATCCCAACTAGTATACCAGAATGCAGCCTGCGCATGCGCGCTTCGCTTATCCGCTTTTGGTTTACAAACAATGCATCTCATTTCTGTGATCGAAAATATAAAAAAAGAGAAACAAAAGCCGGAGCCAGCGACATCGCTCGAATTTATTCAATCTTGGCGACATGACTGAGTGTTTGCAGAAACATAGGAGTATCGTTGGAAAAGACGAAGTCAGGGTAATGGCTTAAACACACTAATTGTAAGTCATATTTTAGAAGCTATGTTTAGTTTTTGGCAAGTGTTGCCTTTTTACAAAGGAATTTTAGCAAAAGTTTGGATAGGTATTTAGTTTTATTGTTTGGATATTTTACTCTGCAACGAAACCAGATACGCACTGATAACATAATTTGTTCATTGCGCGTTTTAAAATAAGCCTTTATGCCCCTATGCCAAGATGTTCGTATCAATTTAATGAATTCGTTATAACTTATAAGGAACACTCCAACACGAGTCAAATGAAGCATCAAATTAATAATAAATGATGAATTATGAATGATTAATTTATTCGGTATATATTATATTATAAATTATACTGGTATGCAAATGTATATGTTATATTATGTAATCAATTATCATGATATGATAATATGATTATACAGTTTATTCCCTGATTTTAACATCAATTTTGTTGTTTCATTAAATTGATATGTGATCAATTTTATATTCTAAAACATACCTTCTTTTTAAGGTATTTAGGAAGACGTGCCGGCCAAACTATTGCAAGTTTGATTGTTCAGCATAATGTTAGAACAACAAACTCTTCACCTATGCACAGTCATCAGCCCCCGCCAGGTCCTGGCCTGTCATTTGTGTCACAAGGAAGTACCACACCTGGTCATGTGTCAGGAATTGGAGAGATAACATCTTACTTAGAGTATGCAAACAACCCTGTCTTAGCATATTTTAATTGATAAAATAATATATTTATATTCAATAAGATTCTATGGGCTTCCTAAAGTTTCTTGGTAATATTATTGCTTTATCATTTTTTTACCAGAAACTTTTTATGTTATGAAAACCAGAGGATATCCGATAGCTGGTTTGTTTTCTGAACTGTTCAGATAACTTGCATGGTGCTTGGTCATGAAATTATTTCAATGCCATTCTCCTCCAATCTCTAGTTGTACAGTAATTGTCAGTTAGTGACTCAAGTATAATAACTTCATCATATAATAAGCTCATACTGGTGAATCAAGAAGCCAAGAAAAGTATTGGTAGGTTCATAAGTTAATACTGGTGAATCAAGTAGCCCAGAAAAGTATTGGTAGGTTCATAAGTTAATACTGGTGAATCAAGTAGCCCAGTAAAGTATTGGTAGGTTCATAAGTTAATACTGGCGAATCAAGTAGCCCAGAAAAGTATTGGTAGGTTCATAAGTTAATTCTGGTGAATCAAGTAGCCCAGAAAAGTATTGGTAGGTTCATAAGTTAATACTGGTGAATCAACTAGCCCAGAAAAGTATTGGTAGGTTCATAAGTTAATACTGGTGAATCAAGTAGCCCAGAAAAGTATTGGTAGGTTCATAAGTTAATACTGGTGAATCAAGTAGCCCAGAAAAGTATTGGTATGTTACCTGATTGGCATGATATGAATAAAATAATGTTTAAAATAGCAAACAAATTTCATACATAGTTTTTATGATAAGTTTTAGTGTACATTTCAAAATTACAAATATGCTTTTATGTTATTTCAGAGTAAATTGAAGGCAGCCAACAATTGGACGGTGGTGCCAATCAATGAAAAGAAGGGATACACGTACATGCACTGAGTACACAGAGATCATCAAGGAAAAAACCCTTCGATCAAAGTTCCTTTTTGATTCAGCTTATCCAAAGCTGATTGCCTCTACAATTGCCCCTTATATATCCACATGTCGCTACCCAAACCAAAATCGCAAGCTCTTTTAACATGCTTGCGGCAAGCTTGCAAAGGATGCCTGCGCAAGCTTAGAATTGGAACCTCGCAGCAAGCTTGCCCGAGCTTGCGCAAGCTTGCTGCTAATTCTTGTTTTGCAAGCTTGCGCAAGCTTGCGATTCATTAAGCTTGCGCAAGCTTAGAATTGGAACCTCGCAGCAAGCTTGCGCGAGCTTGCGCAAGCTTGTGCAAGCTTGCTGATGATGTATATTTGCAAGCTCGCGCAAGCTTGTGCAAGCTTGCAGATTCCATAGAATAGTACTTTCAAGTTTGTTCAACCTTCCAATCAGAAAAAAGTAAAGAGTACAAATGAACAATTTATATTTTACAGTTTATATAACATAGTATATACATATCTACATAATTGACACATTTGAACATTTCAACAAGTTAGTGCCCTTCTAGCATTTGCACATTTACTGTTAAGTATGTCGTTGAAAGCTGAATCGGACAGGCACAGTGTACCATTGTCTTTTTTAAATGCATTTAACACAAAATGTTTCACAGCCTGTGTGGCAACACAAGGCAAACATGTTGTTGATATTAGACTATTATTGGCCTTCCCAGACCCATTGGCGCTGGACTTTGCAAGTTGTTCCCAGCTGAAAAGGACATCCAGCAGAGCAATTGTTAACTTTTGTTGATATAGGCTCAAGCATGCCGTTCTTGTGAAAGTTGCCTCTGAGTAATGTACACTTCGTGTTCTCGATGAAGGTGAACCTTTTAAACACCAGAGCTCTGAAAAAAAGAGAAATCAATACCACTGAAATGTATATAATGTTATTATTTTTTATATCCTTTTATTTCAATAAATGTGACTGCAACCATAATTAGCAGGAAGCAATTTTATGAGTTAAAATATTAAAAGATTAATTGATATGTTTCATAATGATGCTCTGAGGAATCTGCTATTCTGCTTTTTTTATGAAACTCATTGCAAGTTGAAAATTAGCTTTACAGTTCAGAGCTAACAGTTTATTTGTAAAAACAGGGTATAAGCATGTTATAGCATAGTGATATTATTATTTACTTGTGATAAAAGAAAACCTGATAATTTCTACATGACTAGATCATGACATGAAATTGATATGCTACAGAAATCAACAAATATCCGCTTTTAAACAAAAATGTAGGTCAGCTTTGAATTGGTATTTTAACAGATAAGGTCAATGTCATTTGGCAATTTTCAGTTTCAATTTTTTAATATATTCTGTGTGCTTGTTGTTTTACCGTTTCACATTCCTCCCAATGATAAGCCCCTTGCAGACTTTGATCACAGTGGTCCAACTCAAGCCATTAGGTGGAGACTTCATGTTAAACTTATTGGCTTCCACTACACCGTATGTAAGCTGTACTGGTGTTGGTTTGTACACTGTCTGCTTTTGTGCTGCTCAGCTGTTGCAGTCTCCCCTTTTCCCCCCATCCTATGATATGATCTGAAATGTTGTTTTATATAAGTACTAACTATATATTTAAAAGCAATATTTGTATTCTTATCTATTATTGTTAGAAATTGTGTTGTTTTTTCTTCAAATTGGCACACAACATTGACTTTCCATGGATCATCCTTTTACATTTCCCACTGGAACACAGTACATCAATATAATTCAAATTATATTATTCAATAATCTAAATTAAATAGAAATGCAGAAATCAAAAGACAAACCTTTTATGCTGTTCTGTAGTATTCCAGCAACACAGGAATTTGGTGAAGAATTCCAAAACACAGTAACCAGCCACTTTGAACCTCTTTTGAAACAAACGTATTGTTCATTTCCACACTGTATTAATTACACAATGTTTTTTCACACAATACTCCCTTGCTATCAGAATTGCATGGCATTTTCTACACTACAATATTGCTTGGAATTATACCTTCAATTTAGGTCAGTCAGTTGTTTAAACACTCTTGATTCAAATACATATAAACAACTTCCTGTGAATTACTAGTAACCAATCCAAAGCCTGTTAACCAGATGGTTTCATAATCCGGTTCTTGTATGAGGGCTCAGCATAATGTCAGGGAATATTGGGGCTGCAGAAAACCAGGTCCAGGTCAGCTGGGGGTCAGTGTTTATCTGATTAAACATTGTCATTTATGTATCATTTCATGGAGTTTGAGACTGGAAAAATGTGTTTTAGAAATTTAAACTACTATACATTTCTATTATAGTTTATCATGCATAGAAACTTGATTCATTTTGATAACATAAAAATATAATTAAAATCGTATTGTGTGAAACATTTTAAAGGATGAAAAGCACCAAATCTTGTTATTTATAAAATTTTAAAGAAATAATAATTACAGAAGAACAAAATTAGCAAAAAAATAAGATAAATTCAAGGTGAATTGAAATATCAGCAATAACAATGTTTATGTCCCCCAGTCTATACTGGGGGACATACATGTATTGTTTTTGCCCTGTCTGTTGGTTTGTTGATTTGCACAAACTTTAACATTTGGCCATAACTATTGCAATATTGAAGATAGCAACTTGATATTTGGCATGCATGTGTATCTCATGGAGCTGCAATTTTGAGTGGAAAACGGTCAAGGTCATCCTTCCAGGTCAAAGGTCAAATATATAGGTCAAAAGCCTCAAAAGGGGACATAGTGTTTCACAAACACATCACTTGTTTTTACATATATCTTTATTTGTGTCGCATACAATATGGTGGTTATTATTATCCCCCGCCAATGGCAGAGGAATATTGTTTTGGCGTTGTCAGTCCGTCTTTTCGTCTTTCCGTTCGTCCGGCACTTTTGTGTCCGGAGCCATGTCATGGAAGTGCTTTGGTGCATTTTATTGAAACTTGGTATGAGTATATATATGGATATGAGGATGATGCATGCCAAATGGCATTGTACACCATCTGTTATTTACGGAGTTATGGCCCTTTGTATCGTAACACAAATGCTTTTTTAGCTGAGTGTCAAATATAACACTTTTGTGTCCAGAAGCATATTGGCGGGGGATATCAATTCAACGAATTTGCTTGTTAAATAGGGAAACATAGCCTTGAATGCAAGTCCTATTTTCAACTTCACCAGACGATGTTGACCCATTTATTGATTTACACAGCAGAGAAACACTGGCCAATTAAGCCTTTGCAAAGAGATCATTTGGAAATCGTATCACAGAATGCCTATTCATTTCGAAGGTCAATGTTTCAGGGGGCATTTTCTCGAATTAGCCAAGAGATTGTTTGATGTTATTCATTCAGACATACTGGCGGGCATTTATTTTAAATTTGATTGGCTTCTGAGAAGGTCGTGAAAGGTCAAAATTTATGTCATGTTAAACAGCTAGGCCGAAAAAAATGTTTACCTGATTATTAAGATTCTGTGTTTTATGCCATTAAATTTGAATCCCAATATGCTGGGAAAAAAAAAACCTTCTTTGCAGTAATGATTTTTGTTAACTTTTTATATATTTTTGTACTTTGAAATTTTTACTTACTTTCAGCTGACATGCACTACTTTGAAATTTTCAAAGTCCAACAGTTACTAAAAAGCTTGCGCAAGCTTGCATCCAAAAAAGCTTGCGCAAGCTTGCACAAGCTTGCAGAATTTTGTATTAAAATACTAGCAAGCTTGCCGCAAGCTTGTACAAGGTAAAATTTAGCTTCGCAAGCTTGCGGCGAGCTTGTCGCAAGCTTGCCGCGAGCTTGCCGCAAGCATTCATTTTGGTTTGGGTAATGAGGAGCTGCAATATACAATAGGTCAAGGGCAAGCAACCCGGAAACAATATAAAGATTTACTCATACAAATTGGTACATGGTGTATGTAACTATGTTGTTTTAACTAACTTCAACATAACTGACTATGGGTAGGAACATGTTGTGTGAATTTGGCAGCATGGTTTTATTGGATGTATACCATTGAGTATGAAAGTGCATGTGTGACCCTGGCTGTTTTTTCAGTCAGTAGATGACTTTAGTATTTGAAATGATGCTTGAATTTATTTGTGTAATATGAAGGCGTGACCAAATGTGTGACATTATGGTCGACTGTCCTGTCATCATCATGGTGATAAAATGTGATTTTAATAAGTGAACTGCTTATAAACATAGGGCAGAAATATCATTGATAAAATACTGATGAACATAGCATACAAGTGCCCTGAAATGCCATGAGAATATGTATTTGAGTTTTAAGTGTGTAAGGTATTGTGAATTTTGTTAATTGTTTTGTTATAAAAATATAGGATCCAAAGTATTCAATCATAGATCACTCTGAAAAAGAAGAATAAGTAAAAAACCTTGTCTGGCAAATAACTACATAAACAATGGGCCAAGTTCCAGATTTTTTTGTCACAAGTCAAGACCATTAACAGGAATTGTTGACTCTTATAGGTGTTATGTATCATGATTTGTGTTAAGTTTTTTATGGGAGACCCATGATCAAACATGGTGAATTAATTGTTTTGTTATTACAATAGAGGATCCAAAGTATTTTATCATAGGTCACTCTGAAACAGAAGAATTTGTGAAAACCTTGTCTGGCAAATAGCTAAATAAACACTGGGCTCAGCATTTTCCTGATTTTTTGTCACATTAGTAAAGACTATGAAAAGGAATTATTGACTCTATTAGGTATAAGCAACCACAGTCAATGTTGAGTGCCTGCTGCACACCACATTTGTTTATGTTCCATTAACAATGACATCAAAGCACAATGCTATATATAGATTATGTATTGTTTTCCATTGTTTATCAGTCTATAAACAACCATTTATTGTAATTGCCTTACATAAACTGTCATAAAGATGATAAAGTGCTGTTAATCCATAAATAAACATAAGCACCCCCTTGCTGGTGCAGACCGCTCATCTATTTTCTTTTTAAAGGTGAAGGGACTTTCATTTTCAATCACAAAGGAGGGAGGGGTGGAGTGAAGAGGGGTGTATAGCATGGAATGTGGACATTTATTACATAATTTTCCAAAAATGAGAAAAAAAATGCTAAAAAAATAAATAAATCGGGGGGGGGGGGGGGGGGGGTTTAACCATTAAAAAAAATGAAATTTGGGGTGGAGGTGGGGTGGGGGGGTATAGTGTGAGGGTGTGGTGGTCATTTGTGAGATGCTCTTAAAAAAAAAAATTAGGGGGGGGGGGGGGGTTCGGGTGGGGGGCGGGGGGGGGGGGGGGGGGGTGGGGGGGGTTGGGGGATTCTTGGGTGCGATGGTTGGACGGTATTTCAAACATAAAATAAATATTTGTGTTTTTTATCGGTTTAAAAAAAAAAAATTATGGGGGGGTGGGGTGGGGGTATAGTGTGAGGGTGTGGTGGTCATTTGTGAGATGATCTTAAAAAAATAAAAAATAAAAAATAGGGGGGGGGGATTCGGGGGGAGGGGGGGAGGGCACGGGGGATGGTTTGGGTGGAGTCTATTGTGGTATGTAAGGTAAGAGTAGTTTTGTCAAAGTATCAATCAAAATTTAATCTAATCATAAAGAAGTTATGGCAATTTTAGCAAAATTTAATAATTTGACAATGAGAGTCAATGTCATTCAAAGGTCAAGGTAAAATTCAACTTGCCAGGTACAGTAACCTCATGATAGCATGAAAGTATTTGAAGTTTGAAAGCAATAGCCTTGATAGTTAAGAAGTAAAGTGGATCGAAACACAAAATTTAACCATATATTCAAAGTTACGAAGTCAAAAAAGGGCCATAGTTCCGTAAAAATGACAACCAGAGTTATGCAACTTGTCCTTTTACTGTACCCTTATGATAGTTTGCGAGTGTTCCAAGTATGAAAGCAATATCTATGATACTTTAGGGGTAAAGTGGACCAAAACACAAAACTTAACCAAATTTTCAATTTTCTAAGTATAAAGGGCCCATAATTATGCCCAAATGCCAGTCAGAGTTACATAACTTTGCCTGCACAGTCCCCTTATGATAGTTAATAAGTGTTGCAAGTATGAAAGCAATAGATTTGATACTGTAGGAATAAAGTGGACCTAAACACAAAACTTAACCAAATTTTCAATTTTCTAAGTATAAAAAGGGCACATAATTCTGTCAAAATGCCAGTCAGAGTTACATTACTTTGCCTGCACAGTCCCCTTATGATAGTTAGTAAGTGTTGCAAGTATGAAAGCAATAGCTTTGATACTTAAGGAATAAAATGGACCTAAACACAAAACTTAACCAAAATTTTCAATTTTCTAAGTATAAAAAGGGCACATAATTCTGTCAAAATGCACGCCAGAGTTATCTAACTTTGCCTGCCCAGTCCCCTCATGATAGTAAGTAAGTGTACCAAGTTTGAATGCAATAGCATTGATACTTTCTGAGAAAAGTGGACCTAAATGCAAAACTTAACCAAAATTTTCAATTTTCTAAGTATAAAAAGGGCACATAATTCTGTCAAAATGAACGCCAGAATTATCTAACTTTGCCTGCCCAGTCCCCTCATGATAGTAAGTAAGTGTACCAAGTTTGAATGCAATAGCATTGATACTTTCTGAGAAAAGTGGACCAAAACGCAAAACTTAACCGGACGCCGACGCCAACGCAGACGCCAAGGTGATGACAATAGCTCATCATTTTTTTTCAAAAAAATAGATGAGCTAAAAACCAATAGTGGCAACATTTTCAACAAGATAAATCAAGATGATCTAATATATAAAATGTGTAGGTGTCAATGTACCAATTATTCCAAATTTTATACACTTTATAGAAAAAAAAAAATATTAAAATATTCCTACAAATACCAAAGTTGTGATTATTATACTATACAAGGGGAAACTTACTAAAACCGCAAAAATAATTTGGTCTCATTGATAATGAAAAATACCAACATAGTATATGGTATAGAATTATTGATGTTATGTTCATTATTCATGTAAACTACAGCAAAGCATACATTTTCTGAAAGAAAATGAACCGATGTAATAGCTTATGCACCACCAATTTTGCTATTATTTCGTTCATTTCTGCTGTCGAAGTTTGCACTCTTCCATTCTGCATCTAATCCTTCGAACTCGTCATCACTTTCGCCAATGGATTAAAAAAAAACACGAAACCATTCGCCATCATTCCTTTGTTCACATTCATAGCCAGGCTCATTCAAATGACTCGTATTCGTGTCCAAATCGTTATTTAATTCCACCTCAATATCGCTTCCATCGCTCTCAATGTCCGTGCTATCCGCCATGAGGAAAATGAAAAAAAACTGTCAAAATCGCTTCAGAAATACTCTACAAAATTCACTTCCTTGTTATTCAAAATTGGCGCAGTGTTGTGATTCATCTGCGCATGCGCAAAGGAAGTCGTTTCTGGGTATTTTTCCACATGTTTTGATGACGTTTTACGACGTTTTTCCGACGTATACACAGGGTTCCCCTACTGTCAGTTATACATACCGGTCAATTCGTATCATGAATGAAATGGGTACGTATGAATCGATTCGAATGCCGAATAAAATGGGTTAACCTAAGTACCGCCTCGGTACTTCCAGCATCTGACTTTGCATTCTGGAATCTGATTGGCTGCCAGCAATGTAGCATTCAGTTCCAGCATCTTGATGCCTGCAGCATTTAGTTCCAGCATTTTGATGCCTGTTAAGACGCTCAAACCAGTAAATCGGGGCCAGTCAGCTTGCAAGTAACGAGTGTCTTTACGCATAAAACCTCTTCGCTCTTTCAGCATACAACATGTCGAACTTAACTAGAAGTGTCAATGGTAATACATCTGTTTAGTAGTAATAATAGTCTTGTATGCTTTTTTGAATTTCAACCAATGCAACTGACCCCATTGACAACTTTGAACATCATATACATTTTTTACGCGACTACTTTGCAACATATATAAGTTTTACGACATTTATTAATTATTAAGGAGTATTGAAATGACATGCACGCAGTAAAATCAATGAAACGTAAAAGCTGTTCATGCTTAATGAGTACATCCCGACCAAGGACCCGCTTGATCTAGAGACACCCTGGGTGCTTACAATACTGAATTAAAAAAGATATAGCATGTAGGCTGAATTGGCAAAGAAACAGCTAATCAGGTTAACTTGATATGTATTATATCATAATATATTTATATTTATATATATATATATATATATATATATATATAGGTATATATATATATATTGCTGGAAAACAGCAATTACAATGACAACCAGAAATGACTTTGTAGAATTATTTTATGAAACAATATGCTCTTTTTAAATTTGAAAACAAAGGTAATTTGCAACATTGTTATTTGAAGGATGTATTACATAATTTTATAATAATCAACCCTTGTTACCTTAGTTTCTACCATATTTAACTCTGCACTAGACACAAATGTGTTAAGGCATAAGATTAAAAGATAAGACAAGAACATGTTTTAGATTTGTCAGCCTGTTATTTGATCTTTAGATTGCATAGCAGTTACATATGTTCTACATGCCTTGCAAAGTTAAACATAAATTTTGTGCCAAGTTTGTAGAGAGTCTTTGATGTAGTACTGGATTGATAGTGTTGTCAAGCACTGCATGCCTAAAGTCTGACTGTCATGACAGTCTGCAATATGATTAAATGTGCCTTACAACTGTTTGGGTTCAGTACTTTTTCTATCTATGAGAACATTTTAGCAAAGTTTGAAAAAATCCTTCAATGGCTATGGGATTTATAGTGCAGACATGACTGTCTAAAATTTGACAGTTTGTCACGTAACCATAAAATATAAACTTGACCTTTAGCTGGCTTAACTTCTACATATCGTCGCTGTCGTTCTCAAACCTCGTAGCTCAAAAAAAAAATCCAATTTTTCCGTCTTTTCTGAATATATTACGTCTGGCGCGTGTTTTGTGCTATGTCTCTTAGCTCTACGCCAAACAGAGCCCTTGAAAAAGCCACGTGACAGATGTTGTAGCTTAATTGTTGGCTTTTTTGTCGGGCGGAAAGTCGTAGCAATTGTGGAAACACATGAAATTGTGTAGGCGCAAATAAACATTAAAAAAGTGTTTTTCATGGAAGTTAAAAGATATTCTGTTCATCCGTAAGTAGTTAAACAATGTCCATTCTTATCCTACATTATGGAAATTACTGTTATGTTGCATGAAACAGATAATATTTTTGGGGAACAAGGGCTGTTTGTAAAACATGCATGCCCCCCATATGGGCTCTCCGTTGTAGTGACAGCCATTGTGTGAATATGTTTTTTTGTCACTGTAACCTTGACCTTTGACCTAGTGACCTGAAAATCAATAGGGGTCATCTGCCAGTCATGATCAATGTACCTATGAAGTTTCATGATCCTAGCCATAAGCGTTCTTGAGTTATCATCCGGAAACCATTTTACTATTTCGGGTCACTGTGACCTTGACCTTTGACCTAGTGACCTGAAAATCAATAGGAGTCATCTGCGAGTCATGATCAATCTACCTATCAAGTTTCATGATCCTAGGAATAAGCTTTCTTGAGTTATCATCCAGAAACCATTTTACTATTTCGGGTCACCGTGACCTTGACCTTTGACCCAGTGACCTGAAAATCAATAGGGGTCATCTGCGAGTCATGATCAATGTACATATGAAGTTTCATGATCCTACGCGTAAGTGTTCTTGAGTTATCATCCGGAAACCATTTAACTATTTCCGGTCACCGTGACCTTGACCTTTGACCTAGTGACGTGAAAATCAATAGGGGTCATCTGCCAGCAATTATCAATCTACCTACAAAGTTTAATGATCCTAGGCATAAGCGTTCTTGAGTTATCATCTGGAAACCATTTTACTATTTCGGGTCACTGTGACCTTGACCTTTGACCTAGTGACCTGAAAATCAATAGGGGTCATCTGAGAGTCATAATCAATCTACCTATCAAGTTTCATGATCCTAGGCCTAAGCGTTCTTGAGTTATCATCCGGAAACCATTTTACTATTTCGGGTCACTGTGACCTTGACCTTTGACCAAGTGACCTGAAAATCAATAGGGGTCAACTGAAAGTCATGATCAATCTACCTATCAAGTTTCATGATCCTAGGCCAAAGCGTTCTTGAGTTATCATCTGGAAACCATTTTACTATTTCGGGTCACCATGACCTTGACCTTTGACCTAGTGACCTCAAAATCAATAGGGGTCATCTGCGAGTCATGATCAATGTACCTATGAAGTTTCATGATCCTAGCCCCAAGTGTTCTTGAGTTATCATCCAGAAACCACCTGGTGGACGGATCGACCGACAGACCGACATATCGACATGTGCAAAGCAATATACCCCCTCTTCTTCGAAGGGGGGCAAAACCATTTTACAATTTCGGGTCACTGTGACCTTGACCTTTGACCTAGTGACCTGAAAATCAATAGGGGTCATCTGCCAGTCATGATCAATCTACCTATCAAGTTTCATGATCCTAGGAATAAGCGTTCTTGAGTTATCATCCGGAAACCATTTTACAATTTCGGGTCACTGTGACCTTGACCTTTGACCTAGTGACCTGAAAATCAAAAGGGGTCATCTGCCAGTCATGATCAATCTACCTATCAAGTTTCATGATCCTAGGAATAAGCGTTCGTGAGTTATCATCCGGAAACCATTTTACTATTTCGGGTCACTGTGACCTTGACCTTTGACCTAGTGACCTGAAAATCAATAGAGGTCATCTGCGAGTCATGATCAATGTACATATGAAGTTTCATGATCCTAGGCATAAGTGTTCTTGAGTTATCATCCGGAAACCATTTTACTATTTCCGGTCACCGTGACCTTTGACCTTGTGACCTGAAAGTCAATCGGGGTCATCTGCCAGCCATTATCAATCTACCTACGAAGTTTCATGATCCTAGGCATAAGCGTTCTTGAGTTATCATCCGGAAACCATTTTACTATTTCGGGTCACTGTGACCTTGACCTTTGACCTAGTGACCTGAAAATCAATAGGAGTCATCTGCGAGTCATGATCAATCTACCTGTCAAGTTTCATGATCCTAGGCCTAAGCGTTCTTGAGTTATCATCCGAAAACCATTTTACTATTTCGGGTCACTGTGACCTTGACCTTTGACCTGAAAATCAATAGGGGTCAACTGCAAGTCATGATCAATCTACCTATCAAGTTTCATGATCCTAGGCCAAAGCGTTCTTGAGTTATCATCTGGAAACCATTTTACTATTTCGGGTCACTGTGACCTTGACCTTTGACCTAGTGACCTCAAAATCAATAGGGGTCATCTGCGTGTCATGATCAATGTACCTATGAAGTTTCATGATCCTAGCCCCAAGCGTTCTTGAGTTATCATCCGGAAACCACCTGGTGGACGGACCGACTGACAGACCGACATACCGACATGTGCAAAGCAATATACCCCCTCTTATTCGAAGGGGGGCATAATAAAAAACTTTTTTTTTTAAACAGTACTCCTATTTTAAAGCTATTACTGTTATTTGATGGAATTTCTGATTAATTATTATACATTATGCGTTCTCTATTTAATCATTTTCTTAGAAAGCTATGTTTTTATTTGAAGTGTTTTAATAACAATAAAATCATGCATGTTTCAAAGCAACGTCCTTTCATCCTGACAAATTGTGATGCGGCTTTTATTGCTACGTCATTTCACCTTTAGGTACGTCATTTCGTTTGGACAAATTTGACAAAAACGTTTTTATATTTGCAGATACGAGGTTTCCTATCAGGACAAATTGACATACCTCATTAAAATGACAAAAAACTGTGGTGAAGAAATATCATAGCTACCATTTCTGAATATCAGTATGACTTCAGCGTCTAAGGCTTATACCGTATTTTGCAGCTTCATTTGTTTGGTATTTTTACAGAATTTAAATTTCTCAAACATCGTTTAAAAAAAAAGTGACGTTTTTTCTGTCTCCTGAAAAGTTGGCATTTTGTAGCTACGAGATTTGAGAACTACAGCTACGATACGTTATGAACCTTGCCTTGCTGAGTTGAACATTGAGCCCAGTGTGAAGAAAATCGTTTAATAGGTATGGACAGGACATTAAATACTGGCTGACTGACCTTAGACTCTCAAAGGACCTTGACATTAAGCCTATAAAAAGGTGGCATAAAGTCTGCACATACCTTGTTGAAGTGAGCATTTGAACAAAGTTTTATGAAAATCCTACAAGGGGTATAGGATTTATTTAGCGGACAGCTTGGAGATGGATGGACAGGACAGTGATTCCAGTAAAGCTCCACCCAATCCCAGCTTTATGTGGTGGCAGTATAACCACCATCATTCCAAGTGTAAATTTGCACATTATGCAACTGTCATTTATTGCAAAAGAATTGTCAAGAATTATACGAAGACCTAGAAGAAAAAGTAAAGTTTGGAAAAAAAAAGATGTGTTTGTGAAACATTATGTCCCTAATGTATTTGACCTTTTACCTTGAAGGATGACCTTGAACTTTCACTACTCAAAATGTTCAGCTCCGTGAGATACACATGCATGCCGGATATCAAGTTGCTATCTTTAATATTGCAAACGTTATGGCCAATGTTACAGTTTGACGCAAACCTACAAACAAACCAACAGACAGGGCAAAAACAATATGTCCCCTAGTATAGACTGGTGGACATAAAAAGCTACAACTTTGCTTCAGGAGTGACAAAAATACCCAGCATCACCTGGACACATAATCATATGCATCCTCTTAAAAGAAAATGCCTTTCTATGACAATCTGTCACTTGATTTATAACAATAACCTTGACCTTAAGCAGGCATAATAACTGCAGAAGTTCCTAACACAGCCATCCTGGGGTAAACATAATCAAAGTTTGAAGAAAGTAATTTAATTGTGCTTAAAGTTATAGAGCAGACAAAAGATATTGGCATTTTGACCTGAATCAGTAGGCCTTGACATTGAGCCAGCACAAGGTTGGCATAATTTCTGCACTGTTGAGATGAACATTTGATTCAAGTTTGATGAAAATAATACTTTTGTTAATGCTTGAAAGTATTACCTTTAAAATAGCATTTATCTTCATAACAAATGTAAAACAGCAAGAGATTGCCAAGCAATATGGTCCCCTACCGCGCAAGTAAAGTTGGCACTGTCTGCAACGCGAATAAATCAGGCAACGTTCTAACTTAAAAATGCTGGTGTACTGGCGGCTCCTTTGATGGAATCGACAGGTACAAATGCGGTGTATTGGCGGTGCCAATAATGCGATTGACAGGCAATGAGTGTTGACTTGATATTGCGTTATGGCGACAAAGGAAAGCGTACAAGAATCTTTCAAGTCCGTAAGAAGATGTAACTTATAACTAAAGCATGCGCACGAAGACATAATAGCGACAATTTTTAATGAAAGAGACGTAACAGCGCTTTTGCCGACGGAATATGAAAAGTCATTGTGCTACATTGTACCACCTTTGTTGAAAGAGTCTGGACGTGAAATTACATGATGGCGACAAAGGAAAGCGTACAAGAATCTTTCCTGTCTTTAGAAAAATTTAACTTTCAACTAAAGGATGCTCAAAAAGACATAATAGCTGCAATCTTTAATGAGAGAGACGTAACAGCGATTTTGCCGACGGGATATGGAAAGTCACTGGGCTAGATTTTACCGCCGCTGTTTAAAGACCCAGACCAAGTTATTAATTATTAATTTTAAAAAATGATCGCTTTCATTTAGATGATGTTTTGAGTTTTTTAGCTTTCAGTTGCATATTTATTTGCTTATTTTTCTTCTTAAGTTCTTATGCATGCTTATCTCCATTCTCATCCTTCCATTTATTGGTGGAATTCATAATTCTCATCGTTGTCGTCTTCATAAGGCTAACCCTATTTCTTCTTAAATGCAGCTAAAGGGTAACCATTACAAAAAGTCGTCACCGTAACAAAAACGTAGTTGTAGGCAGCGGCGCTGCCACCGTCATCATCATCGATCATCATCATCATCATTATCACCACCACCACCACAATCATAATCATTATCATTGGCGCCATTATCAAGTTGATTTTGTGAATTTACGCAAGCGTACATACAAATATTTATTAAGTTTGCATAAATAGTACTCCAGAAAACCGGTTTTCACCACGTTGCCGTTGTCATCTCTCCATTGATTAGCCTCATGCAAGACCAGGAAAGAAGATTGAGAACTAAAGGATATATTCGTGTTTGTCTCCGGGCATAAGCAGCAGTGCAATAAAGGGTAAAGGTAGTTCACATCTGAGGTTGTACATTATGATCGTTTATTTTTATTTTATGCACACACAAAGAGCTGTTATTTCAAACATATTATCCGTTAACCCAACATTGATTTTCATTACTCTGGAGGCGTTAAGAATAAAGGAGTGGAGACAAGTATTTCATTCTGAGGAATGTCTTTTTGCTGTGGACGAGGCCCATTGCATATCAGAGTGGTAATATCATACAATATTTTAGCCATATATGATGCTAGTATGCTCGTAAATAGCTTAAACTAACCAATCAGAAAAAAACATTAAGTGCTTTTACTCTGAAGTTATATTCTCAACGCAACTTCAGTAATATTCATTTTACTAAAAGTTTAATACTGCTCATTATTTAAGCGTTGCCGCACACTTCCAATCTGAAACCATTAAAATACTTTGCTATAATCAAAGTGAGCACTTGTCTCTCGTACATGGGCGTGTTTTAAGAAATAAATATGTTTATTGAATACACACACAACCTGTATAAATACATTTGCATGTAAATGTATGTTGTATTGTGCTAGTACTAGTATGTGTTTTATTCAATTACGTTGAAGGCGCGGCGATTTTCGACCAGAGTTTCGTCTGATTGGCGAAGCTAGGAGACTGGTGTCTGTTCCAATGCTGACTGTGACGGCAACAGCTACACAAGCGGTTCAGGACGATATTTGAAATTGCCTCTTCCTTAGAGAAAACACGTTGTCCATTGGCATTATACCTGATAGGTGAGTACAAAATTCATTTAATGTTCTGTATGTAGATTCTAAATTAGCCAACGTCAATAGGGTGCTGTGGTTCGTATTGTGTTAAATGGTAAGTTCAGCGGCGAATGCATTATTGCGTAACACGTGAAATTGCTGAAAAATTATTGCAACAGAGTTGTTAGCGAAGCAATGCGTTGTCCCTTAAACATTCCCGTCTGTAGATCTGCCATAGTCATCAGCACTTTTCTATGGAATTCCATAGAAAATATTATGGAATTCTATGGAAATCGATGGAAATCCATGGAATTTGATGGAATTCCATCCACTTGCCAATTTTCCATCTGAAGCTGTTATGGAATTCCGCGGAATCTTGACTAAAATTCCATGCATTTCCACGGAATGTATGGAAAACACCATGGAAAGTTGGACTTAGCCATTTTTTTCAACGGAAATCGTTATGGAAAATAACTTATACATTTTCTTGGATGGAAATCAATGGAAAATAACTTAGAAAATTTTCGCTGGTTGTCTGAAATGTATTTGTAGTTTAATACATGTATGAATGTATTTGCATCATGTATTTTGTATTTAAAAGAAAATGCAATAAAGATAATTATAAATTTGTTCTAGAAATTGGAACAGTTCTGGAACTGTTCCATATTTGTGTTCTAAAACGTATGTTCTGGAATTGTTCCAAAACAGTTTTTTTAGAATAAATCCAGAATATTTGTGGAAAATGGCTTAGGACTGAAACTGTTCCAATAATTTCAAGAACCTTTTTAGAACATTTCAAGGACAAAATATGGTCAAACATTTCTAAAAATGTTTTAAAATGTAGTTCTAGAACACATCTAGAACGCTTTAAGAACCAGTAAGTTCTACAAAATTTCTTATGGGGAATAAGAACACATATAGAACACCTTACACTTACAAATAGCCAAATAGACTTCATAGTAGCAACAGCAGCAGCCGCGAGTGAGCAGTAGTAGTAGTAGTTGTAGATGTAGTAGCTGTATTAGTAGTAGTAGTTGTTGTTGTTGTAGTAGGTGTTGTTGTTGTAGTAATTGATGTAGTAGCAGTAGTGTTTTTTATATCAGTAGAGGTTGTGGTGGTAGTAGTAGTAGTAGAAGTAGTAGCATTAACAGTTTCTGTAGCAATAGTAGTAGCAATAGAAGTAGCAGTAGTAGCAGTTGTTGCTGTAGTAGCAGTTGTTGCTGCTGCTGTTGCTGCTGTTGTTGTTGCTGCTGTTGTTGTTGCTGCTGTTGCTGCTGTTATTGTTGATGTTGTTGTTGTTGTTGTTGTTGATGCTGTAGTAATTAAAGTAGTAGTTCTGCAGAAGTAGGAGTAGTTGTTACTTTCAAAGCAATTTCTACAAGTTTAAATTCCTTAACCCTGTCCAAGTGGTATACACACTGTTTTTTCTCAATATCAAACTCAGCCAGTCCAGGTTGTCAAATAACAATCTATCTGATAAGCCAAGCATGTGTTGTACATCAGATGTTGGGTATGTTTGCTGCAAATCTATTGGCTATAAGATATAACAGCCTTTTCTAATTGGCTGAATTCAAATACAGAAAGTTTACCTGTTAGATTGAAACATGAAACATGGTGGACAATGTACTGGTTTAACTTGTTAAAATAAAGTTAAAGACATTTAACAAACAGAAGAGTTCATTAGTTTTTCCATTAAAAACACTTTCTTAAAATACTTATGTATTGATATCATTTGGAAAGTGACATGAAATATTGCTAAAGAGTGATGCATACAGTGTTTGAGCAGTCTGTCTAGGAATAGAACAACAACTGAAGGTTTGTGATTTTTATTATTTCTAAATATTCCTTTAAATTTAATCTTCTTATGACATTATTGTAGACCTTTTTATGTGAAATTTGAGGTTTTAGTATGGCAAATATTAGTTTAAAAGCAGCTGTCACCCAAATTTTCACTTAGTGGAGTTTGCAGGTTGAAAAAGGAAGTAATAAGACCTATGTGGAGAAATTAATAACATTGAATGTAGTATCGGAATTTTCTCATGCAAGGTTATGGAACTGCAGGCTAAGGAAGTTTTTTACTGTGCATGTTGAGCACTCAATGCTCATTAATGGTGTTAATGTTTATTATTATCCCCCGCCTTAGGCGGAGGGATATTATTTTGGCGTTGTCTGTTCGTCCTTCCATCCTTCCGTCTGTCCGTCTTTCCATCCGTCCGTAGTCATATCTTGGAAGTGCTTTGGCAGATTTCACTGAAACTTGGTATGAGTATGTATATGGATAAGAGGACGATGCATGCCAAATGGCATTGTACACCATAAGTTAATAACAGAGTTATGGCCCTTTGTATCTTGAAAAAATGCTTTTTGTGTGTCCAAGGCCATACCATGGAAGTGCTTTGGCGGATTTCATTGAAACCTGGTTCGAGTATATATATGGATAAGAGGATGATGCACGCCAAATGGAATTGTACACCATCTGTTAAAAACGGCGTTATGGCCCTTTGTATCTTTAAAAAATGCTTGTTTGAGTGTCAAATATAATACTTATGTGTCCAGAAGCATGTTGGCGGGGGATATCAATTCAACGTATTTGCTTGTAAATAAAAAATTAAACCAATGGAATTGGTTTTTAGGTATCTGAGTGTGCATTTTCATACCAATAGAATTACACATCATTCTAATTATAGCAATAATAAATTTGTACTAATCATACCAACAAATTAAGTTATGCTTAGTGCTTTGCGATGTATTCACTTCGTTTTTAGTTCTCTTTCTAAAGACCATTTAACAACTTAATATTTAAAACAATTCATGAATTACGTTCCCTATACATTTTCATTATGTGCTTTAATTACCATTGACCAGTTGATGGAAGATACTGCAGAGTTTGGCAGGGAAATAATCCAACAGCAAAGCGGCTCTTTAAGCGCATTTACCTAGAGGACTTACAGGGCTACAAATTCATGGTAAATATTGTCATGCCCTGGGCTAGATAAGTTATTTAATGTTAACCACCTGAAAGTATTTTGTCTTTTTGGAATTCAATATATTAGTCTAAGTCATTTACACTTTTCTGGATCCTGGGATAACTTTAAAAGTTCTAAGTATTTTTTCATGAAACTTGAAACATGAACAGATGACAATAAGGACATTTTGCACGTCATTTCATGTTGTTTATAATGCAAGAATTCTGGTTGCTATGGCAACAAATATATTTAACAAACTTAAAATAGTGAAGTTTAACAGGTAGGGGACCATATTGCTTTGCAATCTCTTGTTATAGTTTGAATGTAAATAACTCTTTGCTTTAGACATTTTTATGATTTTTTATTCTGTAGAGCACATGTGAGCAGTATACAATGTACCTCATACCAAAAAGGACCCGAAGGCAGTGACTGGTGTTCAATATTCTCAGAAGAAAAGGAAAATGGCAGTGGAAGACTTGGACAAACATTTTTAGCCTCTGTGTTAAGCCTGGCAGTCTGTGGCTGGTGACATGTTTTATTTTGGTTACTTCTTGTAAAAAAAAGACCAGTTATTTATTTTGTGAATTGTATTTTGTGTTTGTTTTTTGTCTTAATTTATTTGTTGTTTTTTTTAATTTAGGAATTTGAAACTTGGATAATTGAATTAAGTCCGTGTTCAACAGTACTGAGCATAGTATTATAAATAACAAATTTACAACAGTATTATTATTAACTATGCTCAGTACTTGAATACTGGCTGTCTGCATGGGAATTTGTTTTCTAGAAAGTTGGTTTCAGACTTAAATATTTGAAGTTAACCTTCGGAACTTTTCTAGAATTGTACTGGAACACATCAACTAGAACTGAACTTCTGTTATCGTACTGAAAGTGTTCTAGAATTAATAAGGAACAGTTGTTGAACGTTAAAATTTATGAGAAAAAACTCTAGAACAATTGTGTGTGATGTGTGTGTGCATGTAATTGTGTGTGTTTATGAACATATGTGAGAAAGGAAGTATACTTGTCATAAGAGAAATGTAAAATTCTACTTCTATGTTTTATATTGTGCCTTTTATAAGTTTTTCTGTTCTCACCTGTATATGCGTGCATGTTTATGGATGTGTTTTTGAATGTGTGCATGCATGCCTGTGGTTAAGAGAGTTGGTACTTTATGAAAATGTAAAACCACTCATTTTTGAATATGTACTGTGACTGCATGTGTGTGGTTAATGATTGATGCCAGATCTTGTTCTTGCTTAACTTCTATGATGAAACCTTTAGTTACATTCACATTTGTTTTTCAAAATCAATAAAATGCCTTTGATCTATAATCTGTTTTTATTTCTATTTTATTCCAGCTTTTTATTAAATTCCATAGCTTTTCATGGAATTCCACGGCATTCTATGGAATTCCACGGCATTCTATGGAATTCCACGGCGTTCCATGGAATTCCACGGTGTTCCATGGAATTCCACGGCGTTCCATGGAATTCCATGGCGTTCCATGGAATTCCACGGCATTCTATGGAATTCCACGGCATTCTATGGAATTCCACGGCATTATATGGAATGCCACGGAATTCTATGGAATTCCATCCCATATCAAGTCCCCCTTCTGTTTTTTTTCACTTTTCCATTGATTGCATGGAATCGGATGGAAAGTTAGTGCCAATACTCCACGGAATTCCATCTTACGATTTCCATAGAATTCCATATGATTCCACGGCAGATCTACAGACGGGTTTCTCGTATCAGGCCTAACATCGGATTTGTTTGTAAAGAGGCTGTGTCAGAGGAGTATGAGGAGGAGCTTGCCTGGTTGTTAGATTGGATAAAGTCGGCGCCAACCAAGCTTGATAAAACGATTATATTTTGCAGGTAAAAATACCCCCGATGTATTGCATATTGTACATGTATAAATATATATATTAATTAATTATATGTATTGTTTATTTTCATCATCAACCGCTTTAAATTATATGAATAATGAACATGTATGAAAACCACTTAATGTGTAGGTCCTACAAATTGGTTTACAACATCTGGTCGTGGCTTGTTAGCAAATTAGGTGATCAGGCGTATGTTGATGGGGACAGATCGGTGGAACATCGTGTTGTAGAGATGTTCCATGCCTGGACCACAAACTTGTCCAAGGAACGAATCCTCAACGAGTTTTTCGGGGAAGAGAGTGTTAAGATTGTGGTGGAGACTGTAGCATTTGGGTTGTGGGTAACCCCCCATTTACACATAGACGCCGCTTCTACTATGATCAAAGCATGGCCGAAAACGTGGCTGATCGTGACGAATCGCAGGAGAAACGTAGTGGAGTCTTCAAAAGCGTAGTATGGTCGCGGTAGAGTCTTCATGATCGGAGAGCTCTACGCTCTCGCAACGCTTATTTTGATCATGCTAAAAACAAGCGTAGCGGGATCGTGGCCAACAAGAATCGGTGTCAAGTCGTAAAAAGAGCATAGTAGAAGCGCCGTAATCGTACAGGCAGCGCGGAAGCATCGGGGAGAGATCTTCATGATCGTAGTAAAAGCGCAGTAAAAGCTCTGCGTAGCGTCGTAGTATGATCTTGAATGTCGCGGCAGTGAATGCAGTAAGCATTTGACGTAGGGGCATCGTAGAACGGTCGAAATGAAGACCATAATTTTCCAAATTGCTTGATTTAGACTCCGATTGGCATCGATCCTTTTTTTAGATCGTGGCTTGATCGGGATGACCGTCGTAAAGTCGCAGCTATGTGAGAACGGGGGTAAGTTACTGGACAATTATTACCCCTTCAATGTGACTTAATCGTCGAGCTTTCTGTACATAGATTGACGAAACGTGTTGGTCTGATCTAGATAGTATGGCATCCAGAGCAACTGGAGTCCCCGGGTGATTTGATACATTTGAATACATGAACCTATATGATTATCGAAGTCTCTTCATTTATGGTATTAATTATAAAGTTATAGATTCATTCATTGGGTACAGAGCGATAATTCGTTGGGTACAGAGAAATGTGTATTTATTCATTGATTAATTTATTTAATTATGTGTCGATAACGTGGACATACTGTTCTTATTTAAAATACAAATCTTACATCTGGTTCTTTTTCAGATTCATTGACATTTCGGATATACGTCTAGTCGTCCACTGGGGTGCACCACAAAGTCATCTGTTGTACTTGCAGGAGGTTTGTAGTTGCCTATCCGTATGGCCGTTCGTTAGTGGGGAACAGTGGAATGAGAGAGACGAAACTTTAAGAGAGTTGAGTGCTTGAGGCGGTCTGTATTAAAAACATTGTTGACCAAAGAGTTGGATGAAAGTGTGTTATGTGTCATGGAAGGTTGCATTTTGAAAACATGTAATGTATGTGAGTGTAATCTGTGCAAGTGTTGTTCGAGGTGCTGTGCAAAATGCGGGTGTGTTGGTGTGATACATGTTTTGGAGAGATTTTTCATTTGAGTATTGTTAATGATACAATATTATTACAAGTTACCTCTCACTGAATGGGTTGTTTTATATTTATCATAGTTATTAAATCATGATGCAGCGTCTTACTTTACGTTATATTGCATAGTTATGCTTATCTCAGAATTTGATGATATACAATCAATATCGATGTAAAAGTGATGATACTAATACTTATGTCGCTAAGTGAATTCTTTGTTTAAGTCTAACCATATCAAAGTATTTGATGAATCAAAGCTTACCCATTTAAGTCAAACAACTTATGGTATTAGTGATATTTTAATAAAACAACATCATATAAAATATAAGTTGATATATTGAGTCGTTTTAAGAAATTCGAATTAAAAATTAAAATAAAAGTGATTTATGTAACGAATAAAGGTTTTTAAAAAAGATGTTATCAATCGCAAATGGTTATAATTTCGGAGATGCTTGGAAATTAATAATGTCAATTGGTAAAGTAAAAGTTCTACAGACTCCCTCCGTCGAATTTGCGTTTTGCTGCTTGTTTTCGTTGGTTTCACAATGATATAAAATGATATAATTGTGAAATATGTACCAACGCATTAAGTGACCCACATAATAACAAAATAATAATGAACATTTATAAAAACCGATGATAGACCATATTAGTTGGACTTATGTCTAACCATTTAACGGAAATGTCCGAAAGCAAACGTGCCTGTACTATTGGTTGAAAATAATTCCGATACTCATCAGATTGGCAGGTACGCTGGCCATCTTTTTTCAATAAATTAAAATATTTATAATAATATATTTTTTGCTTTTTATTTCATAAATATGGTTATTTTTTATAAAGGATGTGGTTTATCAATATAAATTTAATACTATTTTTAAACTTGTTATCATAAAGTTCCGATCATCGCCAATCGAAAAACGTTGATTTGATTGGTCGAAAAAGTTTTTTTTATAAATACAGCGAGAGCCCGAACTTTGACATCCGAACTGCAAAACAAAAACAACAAACATGTACGCGATCCTATATTGGGAGGACTCATCATGTTCAGTTGTAGGTTAAAGAAGCATTTTATCGCCTAGAAAAGAGGTGAACGAGTATGTGATCGGCGACTTGGTGCAGGTGAAATTCCAAGGAAAAGTTTATTCTGCTAAGATTTATGAAATTGGAGGTAAGTTGTTTTTTACAACGCAGTCTGCAAATTAAAACTCCGATTCTATTAATACGCTAGGGCAGGGCTCGAATTAAGCACTCGCAAACAGGCCATTTGCGAGTACATTTTAAAAAACACGTCTAAAATGCGAGTGCAACATTTAGATACTCGCCATTTTTTGCGAGTTGGGGAAAAAACAAACAAGGTGCTTAAAGATCTTGGATTAAATACAAGATTTGTTCGCCGATCGAAAGTCTTCCGACCAAGTACGAAAATAATTAAACCCCGTCTAGTTTCGATCTAAAAATAGATCTGAAAATTGGAATTACCCTAATTTGCATAATGTATTTCAGCGGTTACTTCCGTTCTAGCAGAAATAATTTTACGAAATATTTTTTAAAATATATTTACGCTCTGCACTGTATCTTTCTGCCGATATAGTTAGTAAAGAACATTGAAAATTATATTATTGCAATTGAAAGTATGTTATTCCCTTCTTAAGTGAAAATTGGCGATAGTTATTCAGTATGAAGTTTTTTTTAAAACGAAGCTCATTTCGTTAATTCCTCATTCTTATAAATAGACGGAACACGTTTAGCAGACGATTTAAAAACTCAAAAATGTCGTCTACTAAAAAAATAACTAGCTTTTTTGTGGCGAATTCCTCCGTCTCCTCTGTGGAAGACAAAAAAGCCGAGGCCGAACCAGATAAAAAGAAATGCCGAAGAACTAATCCCAGTCCCAAAACAGTTAAGAAATGGGAAGACGAGCTAAAAATAACTTTGAACACGGAGAGAGACCAAGACGGCAATGTGTGTAAGATGTTCTGCGAAATATGTGTGGAACACAGAGCTGACCAAACTTCGTCAGTAAGTAATTTTCATCCGCAAATTTTTATCATTTATTTGATTGATGTTTGGCCAGTGACACCTTGAGTCTTCATTCGCAAATGAAGTGTACCCTGAATAGACAAATACTCCTACAGGAGCTGTCTAATCATGGTAGACTTAATTTGCCTATTTGTATCACATGGATTTTTTTCTCAACACTCACTTTTATCCCTTTTTATATTTCAGTTTGTTACTGGCTGTACCTCCATAAAGAAAGAATCTGTGAAATTCCACAAGGAGTCTGACTGTCACAAGAGAGCAGTTGATATCAAGGCTGCAGCTCAGAAGAAAACAGCCAATAAACCCACACCGATTCAGCAAAGTTTAATGAAATTAGATGAGAAAGCGCAAGATAAGTTGGATAAACTTTTTAGGACGGCTTATTTTATAGCTTCACATGCCAAACCATTTACTGATTTTGCTGAGCTGTGTAAGTTGCAAAATGAAAATGGCATTGATCTCGGTGATACATACATAAATGACAAGGCGTGTGTTGAGTTTATTACGCACATTGCTGGTTGCTACTTTGATGATCTTAAGAAAATCTTACATGACTCTCCATTTCTAAGCATATATTGTGACGGTACAACAGACAACTCAAATTCTGAAAAAGAGTGCATTCTAGTACGTGCTATTGATGACTTTGAACCAAGAAATTTCTTTTTAAAACTGGTTGAGCCTGAAAATACGAAAGCAGACGGTATCCTGAAAGCTATTGATGCTGCTTTTGATGAGTTTGAGATGCCAGACTATAAAAATAAAACAATTGCTATGTGTTCAGATGGTGCGTCAGTTATGATGGGTGGTAGAAATGGTGTTATTCAGAACATTCGTGAAACAGGAAATGCGCCTTGGATCCTAGCAATATGGTGTATTGCTCATCGTCTAGAGCTTGCTCTGAAAGACTGCTTTAAGCAGGAATACCTTCAAACTGTTGTTGATGTGTTGACCAGTATATTTTATTTCTACAGAGGGTCATCAAAGCGCTGCAAGGAAGCTGCAGAGATAGCAGAAGTCATGGATACCCACTTTACCAAACCAGAAAGATGCAATGGGACACGATGGGTAGACCACAAGCTAAGAGCAATTAGTAAATTGATAAAAAACTGGAAGGTGCTTGTCATGCATATGATGAATTATGCTGAGGACCATTCTAATGGTTCTGAGTATAGGGCTAAAGCAAAAGGAATATTAAAAAAGATGATGCAGTTCAAATTTCTTTGGTATATCCACTTTATGAAAGATTTACTTGGTACTATCTCTGCAGTTTCCTTGCAGTTTCAAAGAGAAGACTTGGTCCTTTCAAGTGCTTTAACTAAAGTCCAGAGTGCTAATGAAAGCCTTCATGATTTAGGTCAGAATGATGGAGAGAACATACAGTCATTTAGAAATAAACTAGTTGGTAATGTGTATGAGGGTGAAACATTGCACAATGTGGTTGATGATGTATCTCTAAACAATGAAAAACAAAGACTAGTGCTCTCTGTTACTGATTGTATAAATGTAAGGTTAGGAAACTTGAACACAGATGAGATGTTTGTCTCGTGTCACGTCTTTGATCCCAAAAACTGGCCAGATGATCAGCAAGGAGAAGCCTTGAATATATATGGGAATGGTGAAATTGGCATTCTACTTAACCATTTTAGAGAACCAATGCTCAATGCAGGTGTTGATGAAAATCAAGTACTCAATGAATGGAAATATTTAAAATTATACATTTCAAGAAACCAACACTTTACTGGCAAAAATCCTCTCAGTATATACAAGCGTATTAGCCGAGAAGATGTTGACAGGAAAGAGTTCTCCAACATTCTTTTGCTGATTCATCTGATTGGTCTCTACCCCCTCAGCAATGCTGAGTGTGAAAGATGCTTTTCTGTTATGAAAAGGATAAAAAGTGATTGGCGATGTTCACTAAGCACTGAAAGGATGGACCAATTAATGCGAATCTCTATCAGAGATAATGAGGGGTTCCAGCCACGCAGAGCTGTGAATAGGTGGTGGATCAGTGGCAACAGTAGCAAAAGGCCAGATGTCGCCCCATATGGACCGAGGCATTAACTTTGGATGATATAACTGATATAAAAAAAAATACTCTTTACACTCAATTGTGTTACAATGTTGCTTTGAAGTTTTTAGTTAAAATAAAAAAAGAAAACTTGTATTGCGAGTTGGAAATAAAAAATGCGAGTTGAAATATTAACAACTAGCAATTTTTTGCGAGTTGAAAAAAAAAAGTAATTCAAGCCCTGTAGGGAATTCTCATTTTAACGTAAATCACAGTATTTCAGTGTGTATTTATTTTGACTATGTGTATTTACTGAACAGAAACTTATTTTGTTTGACAGCTGAATGGCGCCTATCATGTATTGTTCATAAGTGAACGCATACATTTAGGCTTTTAAGAAAAGGAAGCTACAAGGTGGCTCGGGATTATTTTGTTTTTGTTTTCAGAAAACAGGGCCATACTATATAATTTTGGCCATGGCATTAAACCAACTTTAGACTTTGATTTATTCATTTTGGGCAATTTTCTTGGCTAACCAAAATTGACAGTTCATATGACATCATTGCATCTCCATGTATTTAAAGACAGTGCACTGGTAGGGGACTTTGGTATTGCATGCATAACTAACAGGGCCTTGTCATTTTACTAACATGCAGGTAATCTCAAGTGATAGTGAACAAGTTCCAGAGCCTGACAGCGAGCAAGAGCCTGTTAAAGATTTTAATGATAGCTTCTGTCAAACAGATACTATACAGAGTCTTCTGTTATTTAAGAAACTTCCAAGTGATCAATAAGTTCACGAACATTAAGCATATTTGAATTTGACAATACTGTGAATTTCGACCCTCACCCGTAAAGTTCACGAAGTGTATCAGAAGTCAGGGTTTTTTTTACTAAGAAAGTAGTCGGCATTTTACCCTACCAGAATTTTTTCCCTTCAAAATACAATTTCCCCTCCAAGAATATCATTTTTCCCCAAAACATAATATTTTCCCCTCAAACAAATGTTGTTGTTTTTCCTTTGGATCAGTCGACACTTATCAAATTTGTATCATGTACAGCGATATCGCTCTCTCTCTCTGCTCGGCTCAGAGGACTGTACAGTCATGTAAAATATCGAACATAATATATATTTTATAAACAACTGGTAACAAAATGAGTTGCAGATAATTGGTCTGTTAATTACCACATTTTAACTTACTCTTTTGACCTATTAACTCTTTTCAGCTCAACTCAACAGTGAAAAATGCCCATATTAAAATGTCAATTTAAACAGAGAAATTGAAAAATTGCTTATTCGGTTATGTAAATGGTGTAATATATAATAAGGTAACCATAGTTACAAAAGGTGAACTCATTGAATATAATGCAAAATGAAGGCATCTCTAGTGCACTAAGTTATTTTGAAAATAAAGATGAATCATGTTAGAAAGTGGCTCGTAATGCATATACATCAAAGGTTGACAAAATATATTCAGAGTACAGATCATTAAGTAACAAGAGCTGTGTTTGTGAAACACAATGCCCCCATAATGCGCTTTGAAGCCATATATTTGACATTTGACCTTGAAGGATGACCTTGACCTTTCACCACTCCAAATGTGCAGCTCCATGCGATACACATGCATGCCAAATAGCAAGTAGCTATCTTCAATATTGCAAAAGTTATGACCAAGGTTAACTTTTAGGACAGACAGACACACACATACAATGACAGACACACACATAAAAAGACAGACAGACAGGTCAAAAACCATATACCCCCGATCATTCAATCTGGGGGCATAAAAACAAAGTGAAGCCTGGCCATGCTGAACATTTGACTAAATTTAGATCAGAACGAGCCTCATTTCGGCAGGCTGGCAAGACTAAAAAGAGAAAAGTTGATAGCATTGATTTGGCTCCAAAGAGTTCTTTTATGGAAACTGTTTATACACTTCAAGAAGCACTATGTCCCCTTTTGCGCCGCTTTGAAGCTATATATTTGACCTTTGACCTTGAAGGATGACCTTGACCTTTCACGACTCAAAATGTGCAGCTCCATGAGATACACATGCATGCCAAATATGAGGTTCTATCTTCAATATTGCAAAAGTTATGACAAAATGTATAAGTTGGAGCAAACAAACCAACCAACCAACAGACAGGGCAAAAACAATATGTCCCCCACTATAGTGGTGGGGGACATAAAAAGAGGCTTTGAAAAATTCATTAGAAGAAATTGCAATGGGAGGACTTGTTATAGATAGAATTATTGAGGTATTGGAACAGAAAAAAGGGAAACCAAGGCTGAAATTAAATGGCTAGTTGAACAAACAAGAGCACTGCATAACGGGTGCCAACGCTCTTCTGCAGGTGCAGTTTTGAATAAATGAAAGCTTGTCAGAATATTTCTTTTCACAGTGACCTTGACCTTTGACCTAGTGACCACAAATGGGTGTACATATGAAGTTTCAATGTTGTAGATGGAAGCAATTCCATTTTAGAACCTATGTTCAAAAGGTTAACACAATGTTAAGGTTAGCACGACGCAGACGGCGGAATACACGACGAGCTGGCTATGACAATACCTCGGGTGTTCTCCGAAAATAGCTGAGCTAAAAATTATAACATATGATGAGCATAGTAGAGCCTAAACACCGGCAACGCAGCAATGTGTATATTCATTACTTCAACACAATGTGTCCACCAATAAAATACCCTTAGTAATTAGTAATTCGCGATGTGTTAAAACTTGTGAATATTAAAGCAAGTTATTTACCTTCAAAAAGTACATGTAATAATATGAATATACAGTGTCTGCATTTGTCGCAACAACAGATAGCTGAGGAACTAACAACCCAAGAGAACACAATCATGTCTTGTAAGTGACGAAACTTTGAAGTTTGGGAAAAAGCATGAATGATTTCATGCTGTGGACAATACTGGGCGGATATGGGTTCTGGGTTTGCGCAGGGCCTGAATTTTACTCTTTTTTTTACTTGCAAAACATTGCGAGCAGCTTTAATACCAACTCGCAAAATCAAAAACATTCTCGCAAATATTGCTGGAGCCATAAATAAAAGCAAGTTTGGACATTAGTTTAGTACTAGTTAAACAAAATAAAATATGACATTGACAACAAGTTATAGTTTTATAAGTTATTTTTCCCACTTTTTACTGTTTTCGTAGAAGGATTTAGTTTCCGTTTTTTTTTCTAACTCAACAGTTAACTTTGCGATATCGTTCGTCTTGTTATTTCTGTCTTCGGGCAAAAAGAAAGTAGTTATTTTTCGCTTCTACGTCATGTCTGTTCAAGTTTAATGGACACATGTGAATAGTCGACTGTTTCACATTCTTTGTAGCAATACGATCTGCGTATCTGTATAAGTATACTAGACTACATACAAGGTGCGCGCTTCCACAGACGGGTATTCGGACGTTCTATAAATTGACCTACAGTTTAGCATTCATGGCGTCGAGCGCATTAAGCAATATTACTAGTTTATTTTTCACTATTTTTTTACTCGCAAAAAAATACTAGTATCTTAAAACTTAACTCGCAATCTGTATTTTTCACTCGCATTTTGCGAGTGTGTGCGAGGGTTAAATTCGAGCCCTGTTTGCGGCAGATGTCCACCAAATCAGGTCAAAGTGCATTAGACACTTTTAAAGAAATTCTCAGTGACATTGATCGCTCATTGAGTAAGGCAGGAAACAATGTGTCTGAAATGTTATTAATGAACATAAATGCTACCAGGGTTTTTTATCTGGTTTTGGGGAAAGGGCCTGGCCTTTTTTGAGGGGAAAAAATAACGCGAAATACCGTTGCTTGGGGGAAAAAACACGCGAGACGCCGGATTTTGGGGGAAATAAGGAAAGTCTTAAATAATCAATTTAACATATTTTACAGTTTTTAAAACAAATTCAAGGCAACAGATAATTTAATTATGCAATATGTTATATTTTCTACACTGGATCAGGTTAACTTATCTTATTTAAAGTTAAAAAAACATAAATTTGGGGGAAGGGGGGGGGGAATTAAATCTGGGGGAAATTTACCTGCTGAGGGGAAGAAAAATCGGAGGGGAAAGGGATTTTTTTCGGCGAGTCACAAAGGAAAAAAAAACCCTGGCTACCATGTCTGATATGGCGGCCACACAGAGAAGAAATTCAATGAGTTATTACAGGATTTTCGTACAGATGTACGTGAGCAAAACACAGAGAGGGACGAGTTTACTAAAAATGAACATAGTTCAATGAGTAGGACTATGAACTTCTTCTGCTCTTTACATGTTCTTGTTCATGTTGCAGAAGGTGCAGAAAAAGCACTTTTAGAAACAGACCAAGTTCTCTTTGAGGAAGCACCCATATATGATGTATCTTTCAGAAAACAGTCAAATTTACGGACAACAAAACTTGTAAGGTGTTTATCAAAGGCTTTTGCTAGAGAAGGGGAAAAAGAGAATTGTGTGCATGGACCTTTTACAGCTTACAAAGTGCAATCCTGAAAGAAAACAGATTAGTTACGTTACCTCTTGAGAGGTTTAGAGGTAACAGATTTAAAATTCTTTTCAGCAATGCTGCTGCTGTTTACTTTTTGTCAGAGAAATTCATGTAATACCTTGATGGAGGGGACACCAACAGATTGTTGAAAGCTGTCAAACATGACCAATGCCAGAGCATCGTGCAGGTTGTCATGCATTAGGACTTGTTTCTGAACTGATTTCAAAACCGCTCTGGTGTTTCATTGAAAGCACAGATATAAACATTTTAGACATGCAAGACCACTACCTAGAACTGATTTATTACATGGAAAATCTTGACGCAGCACAATTTATGACTGAATATTTTCCATTAACATTTTGTAACAATGACCAACTTCAAAAATCCCCAATATTTCAGTCTACAGACATTGATGGCAATGTAGTTACAGTGATATCAATGCTCATTCCCACATTAACAAGAAATGTGTTTCTCAGAAACACTATGTCCCCTTATGCGCCGCTTTGATTTATTTTATTTTTTTCGGAGTAGCTGTTTAAAGTCACTTTTGACCTTAGATGACCTTCATTTGTGATAGGTTCGAAATGAATAAACCCGAATTGTGCATTGGCTAATAATACAAAAATCACCGTAAACATTGGTAGTCTGGTTCTCAGACTAAAACATTGGATGCATATCATTTGAACTGAAATTTGAATATATTGTAAATAACATGTAAATTACAATAAATTAAAAACAGTCTTGATACAAAACATCCTCTAAACATTACATCGAAACGTTTCTCCTTAGTTTACGAAGCAGTATAGCATTAATCACATGTCTCTACAATTGAAAGAATCTTTTGTTTACATGCCGTAGCTGCTGTTACATATTGTCAAGAAATATGTTAAAGGGACATTACTGCGTTACACTAAATACTAGATCCCATAAGAGTTATCTCAACTGTTAATCTTGTGTTTATATGAATATGCTTAATAGTTTGTTGCACACTTGTAGTTTGGATATGAATGAATAAACATGTAACCATATACGCCTTACGTTATATTAATAACACCGGCTAGACTACAACATGGTGTCAGAAGTTAAAAAAACTTCGGATAAAACCAATGGAATTTTGATTTTAATACAATCATAAAGTTCCAGGATTTTATTAATTTGTGCTAATTGTGACATTCTGCTCATTTTAAAAAAGATGGATAGCGGACACAATATAGGCCAAACACCCAAGATGGACTGGGACAATCCGGACTTACACCAAGCATTTAAATCGTTCAGATCGCACTGTGATTTCATGTTCAAAGGTCCATTAAAAGGAAAAGACGAAGAAACCAAATGTAATTATTTAATGTTATGGGTCGGCGAAAAGGGTCGTTCAATTTACAGTACATGGACACTAACAAATGACGAGCAGAAAGACTTGAAACATCATTTTGAACAATTTGAACAATATTGCAAACCAAAATCGAACAAAATTTACTCCAGATATGTTTTCAAGACAAGAATGCAAAAGGATGGAGAAACATTCGAACAATTTACTACAGATTTGCGATTATTAATAAAGGACTGTGATTACCCTGCTGGAATAATAGATGAAATGATACGTGACCATATTATATTTGGAATCCGTTCCCAAAAACTCCGCGAAAGAATGATCAGTGAAGGAAATGATCTGACACTTCAAAAATGTCTGGACATTGCCAGGACATATGAGTTGACGAAAAGCCAGGTGAATTCGATGGACAATAGTGGTATCCATGCTGTGGCCAGTGCCAGTGGAACTAAACGTCCAACAACAACCAGCTTCAAGCCGAAATGGAAGGGACATAAGCCGAACAACGCAAACAGGGGAAAATGTGCAAACTGTGGTGGTAGCAAGCATCCTACAAAAGAACTTTGCCCGGCACAGGGAAAGAACTGCAATTATTGCCACAAAATGAACCATTTTGCGTCAGTGTGTTTCCAGAAGATTAAGGACAACAGCACCAGAGCTAAACATAAAGCCAGAGTTAATGAGGTAAATGACTTTTCTGACTCAGATCAAAGTGACACGCATAATCAAAACTTTATCAATTCGGTCATTTATGATAAGCAAAAGAAACAAGCTCATGTTAAACTGAATGTTGGTCCAAAAGAAACAAAACTAATGTTTAAAATTGACTCCGGTGCACAGGTCAATATCATTCCATTACGTAAATTTGCATTGTTAGGGATTAAAGGTCCACTCAAAAACACTCACATCAAGCTATCAGCTTACGACGGAACATCACTTAAGGTTCAAGGCACGATTCGTCTTCAATGTAGCTACGATGGTAAAAAGTCATATCTGGATTTTTACATTGTAGACAGCCCCTCCAGTCCCATATTAGGTCTAGACACATGCATGTCTATGAATCTAATCAAATTTGTGTCAGGAATTGAACATAAACATTTCTACACAAAAGACACGGTTGTTTCTAAATACTCTGATGTATTTACTGGTCTAGGAACTCTCCCAGGGGAATCTGACATTTGCATAAAACCCAATGCTGTTCCAGTTATTCACCCACCTAAACGTGTTCCTGTAGCAATCAAAGACAGACTCAAAAGAGAGTTAAACAGAATGGTTAAGGATGGTGTCATAACCAAAGTTACTGAGCCGTCCGAATGGGTCAACAGTATGGTCACTGTTGAAAAGCCCAGTGGTGCTTTGCGGGTGTATATTGACCCAAAAGACCTCAATGACGCTATAATGAGACCACACTATCCATCAAGATCAATTGACGACATTTTGCCTGACCTGACTGGCGCTAAAGTGTTTTCAAAATTTGATGCACGTACAGGCTACTGGACTGTAAAATTGAACAAAAAGTCATCTTTCTTGACAGTGTTTAATACTCCATTTGGGAGATATAGGTATCTCAGACTACCATATGGGATAAACTGCGCACAGGACATTTTTGTTCGGAAAATGGACGAATGTCTTGAAGGTTTACAGGGCATCAAGGTAATTGTTGATGATATTGTTTGTTTTGGAAGTAACAGACTAGAACATGACAAGAATCTCGATATATTGATGGACAGGTGTCGACAGATTGGTCTAAAACTCAATGCTGACAAAACTGAAGTCGGACAGACAGAAATTCCATTCTTTGGTCACGTACTGACAGAAAATGGACTGAAAATTGATCCTTCAAAAGTAAGGGCAATTCAGGAAATGCCATCTCCACAAAGTCTGATCTTGAGACAATACTTGCAATGGTAAACTATTTGCAAAGATTTGCACCAAATCTTGCTGAAATGACTAGTCCACTGAGACAATTGTTAAAAAAGGACAGTATTTTCCGGTGGGACCCGGAGCATGAAACTGCCTTAAACAAAATAAAAGGAGTTATCACTCAAAACCCAGGACAAATACTCTCGTACTTTGATCCAAAAGTTGATGTTGTGTTGCAAGTTGACGCATCACAAAATGGACTTGGTTGCGTTTTACTGCAAAACGACAAACCTGTTTGCTTTGCCTCAAAAGCATTGACGGAGACAGAGCGAAACTATGCGCAAATCACAAAAGAGCTCTATGCTGTGTTATTTGGCATGACGAAATTTCATCAAATGACATACGGACGACACATAATAGTCCAAAGTGACCACAAACCACTTGTTAGCATAACACGGAAAAGTTTGCTAGCAGCTCCGCCAAGATTGCAGAAAATGCTATTGCAATTGACCAAATATGACTATGAAATAGTGCATATACCTGGAAAACAGATTCCAGTGGCAGACACGCTAAGTCGCAATTTCTTGCCCGACGAACAGACTGACGTTTGCCAAGACATGGACTCATATGTTCATGCGATTATGAAAAACATTTCTATGAGTGATCAGAAAATCCAACTGATAAAGAGCAAAATTGAATCTGACTCTGAAATGCAGTCACTTAAACAAACCATTCTAAATGGTTGGCCTGATAAAAGACAGGAATGTCCAAAATGTTTGTATCCATATTGGAATTTTAGAGATGAATTGGCATTCATTGATGGTTTATTGCTTAAGGGAAGCAATGTCATCATTCCAAAGGAACTCAGACAGTTGATGTTGGACAAAATACATGACTCACACTTAGGAGTTGAGAAATGCACACAACGGGCACGAAGTGTTGTGTTTTGGCCAAATATGACAAAAGACGTCAAAGACAGAGTTCTCAATTGTCCTATTTGTCTAGAGCACAGAAACAGTTACACAAAGGAACCTATGATTCCAAATCAAATTCCTGAAGGACCATGGCAAGTTGTCGCCACTGACATATTTCACTGGAATGATTGCAACTATATTGTATTAGTTGATCTATACAGCAGATATTTTGAATGTAGTTTACTGAACAATATGAGAAGTGAAACAGTGATACACAAACTTAAGGGTCATTTTGCCACACATGGTATTCCTTTAAAAGTGACAATGCAGGTCAATATACAAGCCAGGAATTCGACAGATTTTGTAAAGATTGGGATTTTGAGCATGTCACATCATCTCCATTACACTCCCAGGGCAACGCTGTTGCTGAAAGATGTATTCAGACAATCAAGAAGATTTTCACAAAATCTTTACAAGCCAATCGAGATCCTTATCTTGCAATTCTCGAATACAGAAATTCTCCACTTGCCTATGTACAGTCACCTGTTCAATTACTCATGAGTAGGGAAACAAGATCAATATTGCCGGTAACACAAAAACATCTTGAGCCCAAAGTACAAAATCACAAACAGATCAAAGACAATATGTCAAAATCACAAAATACTTCAAAGGCAAGATACGACAAACACGCAAAACCACTCAAACATTTATCACAGGGCGAAACTGTCAAAATCCAACAAGATAAACGTTGGAAACCAGCTATTGTAAGAAAACAAATACATGACAGGTCGTATATTGTTGAAACTGAAGATGGTGGGGTTTATAGACGAAATCGTGGCCATTTGTTAAAAACAAATGAAAAACCATTGCATATTTTCGATCCACAATCACTACCTATCAGTGACAATCACAAAAATATCACACATAGTGACATACAACAACCACAGCAGCAACAACAACAACATCAGCAACAAAAACAGCAGCAGTTACAACAAAATGCATCGGTACCAAAAGATAGTAGTAACCGAATACAGGCAGATAAACAATATGTCACTAGATCGGGCAGAACCGTCAAGCCGCCTCAGAGGACAGACCTGTAAAATAACTATACATGTGATTTGATTTTATAATATGTATGTTTAATATAATATGTGCATGTTTTTTTTTATCACAATACTTTTATATGTATTTCATACATATATGTATTTTCATATGTATAAGTTATCATATTTTCATACTGCAGTCTGCAATTATTTTGTGAGAGTATCAAAGTGTTAAGAAATCGGGAAATAAACAGGTGTATTTTGCTAAGTTTCTATATATTTCTTTTCCCGTGAGAAAGTAATATTTTGGATTATATTTCTACAGTGTTAATTAGATTTATCAACAATGTTAAGATGAGGCTAGAACAGCGCCACAATCTATGTCATTTTCGAGAGAACTTGAGCAGTGTAATCAGGATGTAAACATTCGCCAGCAGTGTGTGAGATTTGTAATCAGCGCTTTACCAATTAACGTTAATGTGAAACATTTGTTATACCGGGACACACGATTTGTAATACGATCACCATTGAGATACAGATTAAACATTTTCCCAGGAAAACATTTATTTGAAAAGAAGGGAGATGTTACATATTGTCAAGAAATATGTTAAAGGGACATTACTGCGTTACACTAAATACTAGATCCCATAAGAGTTATCTCTACTGTTAATCTTGTGTTTATATGAATATGCTTAATAGTTTGTTGCACACTAAACACTACAAAAACAGGCTAGATTGCACTTTACCGGTACACAGTTGTTTACCACTATCGACAAAGCGGGGGTTTGGGGGCGGTAGCCCGCGATACTAAGGAAATATTAAGGTGGTGGAAATATATCTGTCTTTGATTTATTTTAATCCATATTTGTGTTTATTAGTGTAAATATGTTTCTTTGTACTTTGTTTTGTTCATTTTTTATATTAAGTTCTGTTTTTCTGCAAAAAATTCATATCACTATGATGCTTGCAATATTGAGCCTTTTATGTTTATATTCTACTAACATCTGTACACATTATAACACATTATCTTTTATTTCATTTCAACATTATGTTCATAGTATTTCAGTGGTGAATATGTTTTCTTTTGCTATTGAAACTGATGTATTACTCTTGATGAAAACCTAGTCATTACAATACTTATTGACAATAAAACATACAATTTCACCTCTTCTTGTGTTTCATTTTTATTTGTTAATACATTAAAATATATTATCTTATTATCACTCACTACCTTCATTAAAATACATGGTCGCTTCATTCCATCTCCTTTCACTGGTCGCAAACATTACAACATCAACGCCCTAAATCTTTTTAAAGATATTTCTTTACTATAATGGTGGGGGACATAAAAAATGTTATACAGTCTTTGATAAAAGACTATCTGCCTGGTGGTGAGTGGTTTAACATTGATAAAACGATGAAGGAGAAAGTAGAAGGAACACCAAAGCATAATAAGTTTAGCGAAACAGTGTTTGGTCAGCTTGATAGAATATAACTTCAAGAGATTAGCCCAACTGTTCACCATTTTTACAGGATAGGCAATAATTGCATTTTGCCACAACAAGACAATTGACTGGATTATGTAAAACCAGAAGAAGAAAGGACAGAATTGTTTGTTTCTGCAAGAAAAAGCACAAAAGAACTAAGACATAAGTTCAAGACCTGTGTAAATGCAATAAAACTGGAAGTCAAGAGAAATGTTGAACTGAAGCTTCAGACGGAGAAAGAACAGCAACTAAAGAAACTGCAGAAACAAGTAGATCTTGTAAACAAAATACAAATATGGGAACTATGGCAGACACGAGAGGAGGTGGATAGAGTGTGCTAAGACAGGCTTTTTCCGCCCTATGCCACGGGTCCGAAATTCGGCCCCATTCCCAATGCAAATCTGGTTGTTTTTTTCCCAATTGAAAAAAAAATTCCCAATTCAAAAAAAAAAAAAAAAATTTTTTTTTTTTTTTTACCCTTTAAATATATAAGTTGACCTGATCTGGTGTAGAAAATAGAAAGTATTGCATAATTAAATTATCTGTTGCCTTGAATTTGTTTTAAGAACTGTAAAATATGTTAATGATTATTTAAGACTTAACTTTTTATCCTCAAAATCCGGCGCTTCCCGCGATCTTTTTCACCTCAAAAAGGCCAAGCCTTTTCCCCAAATTCAGATTAAAAAACCTGCACTTATCACACATGTTCATAATATTTTGTAAAATTTTAATAATAAGTTATCAAAATAGTCGTTATTTACCAGTTAACGGCTTCTTTGAAATATAAGAAACACTGTTTTAAATAATTTACATGCGATAATTTTTCCCAATTGAGCCAATTTTGCGATTAATTTTTTTCCCAAAATGGGGGTTTTCACGACGCGAAATTCCCAAAATTCCAGTGTGGCGTTTTCCCAAAATGGAGCGGAAAAAGCCTGTAAGAATTAAGACAAAGACTGACAAAGTATTGGCTCTCAAGTCTCAGCTTAACTTTAAAAAACAGATTCTAACATGTTGTAGCTAACATAATTATTTTTTTATGTATTTCTTTAAAAACTTATTTAACATTGTGAAATTCTTTGAAACCAAAATAGTAATTCAACTTAATAAGTAAATATCATTAAAAACATGGAAAACAAATGTAGGAATCGAAAATGACCATACTTGTTTATACCAATTATATTTAAGGTTGATTGTGTCTTGAATCCATGTGTCTTGAATCCATTCCTACAGACAACTATAGAACTAAAGTAACAAGAATCATGTTTATCGCTAAGGAAACAACTGTCTTCCCCTGTCAGGATTTGAACTAAAACAAGGCCTGTGACCATAGGTCTAAGATCACTAGTCTTTTGTTAACCATGTCATTTCTCAATTTTATATATTTAATTTTCTAGATCTACCTAATGGACAAGGGCTGTTTGTAAAACATGCATGCCCCCCAATATGGGCTGTCCGTTGTAGTGGCAGCCATTGTGTGAATACGATTTTTGTCACTGTGACCTTGACCTTTGACCTAGTGACCTGAAAATCAATAGGGGTCATCTGCGAGTCACGATCAATGTACCTATGAAGTGTCATGATCCTAGGCAAAACCGTTCTTGAGTTATCATTCGAAAATCATTTTACTATTTCCGATCACTGTGACCTTGACCTTTGACCTTGTGACCTCAAAATCAATAGGGGTCATCTGCAAGTCATGATCAATCTACCCATGAAGTTTCATGATCCTAGGCGTATGCGTTCTTGAGTTATCATTCAAAAACCATTTTACTATTTCTGGTCACCGTGACCTTGACCTTTGACCTAGTGACCTCAAAATCAATAGGGGTCATCTGCAAGTCATGATCAATGTACCTATGAAGTTTCATGATCCTAGGCCCAAGCGTTCTTGAGTTATCGTCTGACAACCACCTGGTGGACGGACCGACCGACAGACCGACCGACAGACCGACATGAGCAAAGCAATATACCCCCTCTTCTTCGAAGGGGGGCATAAAAATTGTATTGAGTTTTATTAAATTTATCAACATTATGATGTATATTTTAAACTGGAAAATATTAATTGCTCAGATTTATAGTTATAAACCACACTAATTGCAGGTGCCAAGATACAGTGATTGGTACAATATCAAGTACTTCTGAGATCCAGCCATATACACATACCAGCTGTTGAAAGACTTATATATAGCCAGGGAGATCTCGAACACTTGTCCAATGATAAAGGTGATAAATTAACTATAGTAACACACCTGTTATTTTTGTTTTAAGTTTACCCTAGAAGTCTTAACCCCTGCAAAAGGACAGGGGTAATGCAAGGCACATTCATACAAAGTATCTAAGATATCGGCAAATAAATGAAGGCGTTATAGAGAAAAGTTTGGGGAAATCTATTTTTAGCCTGTGACCTTGACCCCAGTGGCCAAATAACCCAGTTAAAGGTTAAAAGTCTACACCAGATAAATACACACCTAAAAACAGAGGTATTCATCAATACATGAAAGGGGTATGACAAAAAATCAAAAGATCGATTTTACCATGTGACCTTGACCTTGACACCAGTGACATAAGGTCCCACAATGTAATATTCTATCACTCTGGTTTTCCAAAATCTCTTGTCCTGGCTACCTAAGCAGTAAGTTGCCTGATTATTTGTTTTAACAACAAATGCGAAGAAGATGAACAGATGGGTGATCTACAAAGGAAAATATGAACCCTTTTCCTTGATGAGGGCACTGACAACGCTAGGTCGCAAGTGTCTCTCATGGGAAGGTGGGTTGAAGAGGAGGGAGAGGTCCAAAAGCATTTTCTTGGCCTCATGCAAATGAGAGAATGCAAGGAAGCAGACTTTGAAGGAGTGTTAAGTTAGATTTTGCAAAGTGCTGCTAGGTTTTTTACTTTTGCTAACAAATACTTCAAAACTAAGGTTCAACTTATAGAGCTAGAAAGGATGGAATATAAACTAAATGTTTCAATTCATAAAACAAAACTATACCTTAAATTGGAACTGTTTAGGTCCCATTTCGGAAAAATACTTTTCACCATTCAGAATGGGGCCTCAAAATGGCCCTGAATTCAAAAGAAAACAAGATGTGTATCCAATATTGCAAAAGTTATGGCCAATGTTAAAGTTTGAGGCAAACAAAAAAAATCAACATTGAACCAACAAACAGACAGGGCAAAAAAACAATTTGTCCCCCAGTATAGACTGGGTGACAAAAAAACACTCGCAACAAGACTATTGCCAAGCAATATATGTCCCCTATCGGCTCCACCATTGTCAGAAATTCTACCATTGTCAGATTTTTTCAAATATATTTGTTGCCATAGCAACCAGAATTTTTGACGTAGGAACAAAATGAAATGACGTGCATAATGTCCATTATATTGCCATCTATCCATGTTTCAAGTTTCATGAAAAAATATTAAGAACTTTAAAAGTTATCGCAGGATCCAGAAAACCACTATTTTCAGCAGTATTTTACTGTATTTCTAGTCTATTTGTTGCCATAGCAACCATAATTTTTGAAGTAGGAACGAAATGAAATGACGTGCATTATGTCCATTTTGCCATCTATTCAAGTTTCCTGAAAAAATATGAAGAACTTTTAAAGTTATCGCAGGATCCAGAAAACCACCATTTTCAGCAGTATTTCTAGTCTATTTGTTGCCATAGCAACCAGAATTTTGACGTAGGAACGAAATGAAATGACGTGCATAATGTCCATATTGCCATCTATCCATGTTTCAAGTTTCATGAAAAAATATGAAGAACTTATAAAGTTATCGCAGGATCCAGAAAACCACCATTTTCAGCAGTATTTCTAGTCTATTTGTTGCCATAGCAACCAGAATTTTTGACGTAGGAACGAAATGAAATGACGTGCATAATGTCCATAAAGCCATCTATCCATGTTAAATTTTTCATGAAAAAATATCAAGAACTTTTTAAGTTATCGCAGGATCCAGAAAAGTGTGACAAACTCACAGACTGACGGGACTGACTGACAGACACAGAGTGCAAACCATAAGTTTTCACCAGAGGGGACAATAAAAGGTGTTATTACTGTAACACAAGACTTGTGAAAGTCAGTTCCAATAATTTTAGAAATATGAAACATAAGGCCACAATTTTTTTTATTTTCTGTTTTACGGGAGTTTTAAAAAAAAATGAGTGGGGGGGTATAAATAAAATAAAAGCATGAAAAGTGAGCAGTTGACCAAAAAAATAATAATAAAACTGTCTTAATCGATATATTTTATTTTTTTTTGAAAATTTTAAATCTCAGCCAATTTAACCTTATGTATTAGTGCTGCAACAATACGCCAAAAAACGTATTGCAATATATTGTCAGTTCAAAAATCCGTATCGCAATATATTGCTTACTTGTACAAAAATTATAACTTGCCAATTACCCGATAATCCCGTATATTCCAGTTTTAAAGCAAATTCTGGTATATATTTACTCTAAATGTGCTCAAGAATAACAAGAAATACAAACATTTGCAAATTTTCTTAAGTATCAAATACATTTTTGCATTCGTTACTATTTAAAGATGTGATGAAATAACGTCCACAGGGTTGTCATTATGATTGTAAACAAAGGATCATTTTGGAATAGCAACCGATTCGCCCCCCCCCCCCCCCCCCCCGACCGAAAACGAATTCTAGACATTTTAGGGACAAAATACTGCTATACTCAGAGCATAAAAAGTTCAAATGAGGTCTAAAAAGAAAAGAAGATTTTAAGATTTTCACATTTTTCGTATACTGTACAATGTAAAAACATATTATATTGAAATATCTTTGCATGTTCCGATTCTATCCATTACCCGATAATCCAATATTATTACGATTTCTTTTTTTTCACAACCAAATTGCGGCCAATATTGACGATGAATGTCGTCCGCCATTTAACACAAGTGCATATATGAATTGAATTGTGGGATTTGGCAATTCCCATTGAGCATGCGTGAATCACGTGACGCGATTTGAGAGCAATGAGAACCGTTTATACTTAGTAATTACGACAAATCAACAACTCGATCTAAACTGTTACATGTACCTCCTTTCAGAAAAGTTTGCGAAAGTGAAAGTGAATATCTGAGAATAAAAACGCGTCTTTTTTAAATTTTACAGAGTAGATCTACTTTTCATTCAGGATCGTGATATAACTTGTCAGGTCATTAATGCACGTAGACCTATATGTATGCATAGTTTAGCAATCCCAAAACACGTTATTTACCTACTTTTTACATAATGTGTTATGACCATTTGTATAACAAAATGAATTATTTAATTGAAGTTTTTTCAAATGCGTATAATTAAATGTGTTATCCGAAATCATTTTCAGATTTCATTATTCACCGAAAATTAACAAAATTCTAGCAACAGAGACACATATCTCGTGTTTTTCATGTACAGATGAAAATCATGCCAAAATTAGACTTCATGTATAACATCACATCATTCTACCTCGGGGAAAGCGCAGACTTTAATTTATAGATGCTGAATAACAACTTCGTAGCGCAGAGGTCGCTAATATATTTTATTTTGGTAGAAAATCGAAGAGCATTTTTTAATATGTGGAAACTTTTTCTCTAACTAAAAAAACTAGTTAATTACGCTCTACAGTGCTACATTCGTTGAGATATGGTCAGTAATAATCTGTGAAATGTACAGCTATTTGATACAGTTTCACGTGGGGTCGGCGTGTATTCGGCTGCCTGAGCGCTGATTGGTTGACGTGCTTACCAAGAAGAATTTGATTGACAACTGAAAAAAATCAATATTGGCCACTCGCTGAGAAATTCATTGAAAACAGTAGCTCTTAGGCGGAGTTAACGGACTGACTGAATGACGGGGCGTCGCTCTACTATACTACGGTTATTCCTCGTCAATTACTGTTGGTTTGCATGATAAAAACTTCCAATCGCAATTTTAAAGCTTCCGGAAAAACAACCGATTTTCTGGCAATTTTAACCGATTAATTTGATCGGCAATCGATTAATAATGACAACCCTGGTCCAACCGGGGCGTTTTTTTCCACTGAACACGCGTAATTCACCTGACATGATGTTCCAGTTTTTATACAACACAAAATACACCCATACTTTCCATGCCACGTTCTACATGTCTGTAAAATTTTCGCACACTTTTTATTGAGACAAAGGATAAAGCACTTTTTATTTGACGCTAGAATTTTTTATTGTCGCATTAGCATTAAAATTTGGAAGCGTAATTCCGAATTCGGAATACAAATTTAATAATGCTCAATTCAGAATCGAACAAACATTTACAGCTTAGCGCAATTAATTCAACGATAATCTGTTCAAAAGCATCGAACGAATGCTCCGATGTAACAACGCTACTCCGTATAATACACTTTCAGAATGCTATTTTTACGGAAAAAAAATTCTGCACTGCTTTGTTTTGTTTACCTTGTTATCATTATTTCGAATGGCTTTTGTGGACGAAATGTGAATGAATTTTTGTAAAATGTTCATACCGGTATGATGAAAATCGTATCGCAATGCAATATGCGAATTGCGTATTGCGATATATACCGATAAACCGGTATATTGTTGCAGCACTATTATGTATACCTTTAAGTGTTTTATAAATCTCTTTACACTATTGTAGAAGCTTTTTATAATAATAGAAGACATACTTTTATATATATTTATAGGTAAAAGCACCTTTTGCATGTGTATTACTTTAATTAGAGACTAAATATGCCAGGTGTGTGGTGTAGTATAGTGTAGTAGTGGTGATGTTGTTGTACTTCTAACACTAGATTTCCTACATGTAGCACCTCGAAAGTCCCAAGCCTGCAATGCCATCTTTTAAAATGCTAGTTTGCTGTGGAATACATCTCATCTATTATTTAAGTTTTTTTTTTTTACTTTGTATGAAGTTCATTGTTTAAAAATTAAATTTTAATATGCAGTTTTAACTATCAATCATTGTGATAGCAAGCAAACAAGCATTATGTTCAGGATGAGCAAGTGTAAGGACTTTCTATCCAGTGTTGTTTGATATATACACTCAACAAAAAACAGTGATTTATTTTAATTTTTTGTTACAGCCTGTGCCATTTGGATTGGGAAAATAAGAGCAATAAACATTATAAATATTATTATAAGAACAGAATTAAAATTGTTAAGTGCATGTTTGACAGCATTTTTATATTACAAAGTGCTGTTTTAATGTCTTCTTACAATGAAGACAACGTTTAGTTAATATCCTTCCACATGCATGATAAACTTGGAATAATCTATAGATTCTTAAATACACCATTTAATTCAGCATTTAAAAAAAATTAAATATCATATGGTGAAAACATTAACAAATATCCACAAACACACTTTAGTGTTCTTCGTGTGTAAATGATGTATTAAATGGAGTTAAAATAATATATTTAATTTGTTTACCTTTCAATATCTTGCACTTGACATCCTCAGTTCATTGCTATTTCAGTAAACTGTACAGCGTGATAAACATAATAAAGCAGAATATGCATATGAATCTGAATATACACAGATTCACTAACATATAAATCAAATCATGTTTCTCTTTCCATTTTTGAACGATACTCATCTTAAATGCTTTAACTTTGTGAGTAGACTGAACTCAATTTTCCAACACTGGTTTCCCTGACGCACATTAACTTTGCATATTTCTAATAAATATTTGTTGTTGTTTTTTATCTCAAACATAGTATTTTAATTGCGTTAAATGACACACTCATTGAATTATTCCCTAATAAACATATGATATTTGTTGTCAATTTGAATGTTATTTATCATTTCCGCAGCTCATCGCAAATTTCTCGTCTGCTTGCCGCCATCTTGGATGTGTGTAAAAACACGCCTGCTCAATCGGGATACATCGACTATCGTCGGTATCCTCCGCAATATAGAGAGAAGTGTGGATAGAAACGTAAAATCGTATTCGGCTACATCCGAGAACAATACGTAACAGGGGTTAAAGAATCCACTCGACCGCTCGCATATGCAAGTGAAGTTGACGGTCGGGCGAGTAAAATTTGTTAAATACTCAACCGACTAGGCGAGTGCTGTTTTTCAAGTTGAGAAATATAAATTCAGTTCCAGAACTCCTTCCACATTGATACAAATTGCGAACAATTTTTCTAACGAACAAAAAATACGTTTAGTTCACAAAGAAACTGCACTTTCGTTTAGACAATTAAAAATGACGTCATGGGCACAGTAAAAATAATTCTCGAAATCGGCTGCGCACTTTTCGTCGTTGTCAGTGCTCTTAGCTAATCGATTAAAAGTGAATAAAACTGTTAAATATATTGGTCATTCCGTGAATTTTAATGTAAATATCATTAAACAATACATCACTGGTTAATTATAATACTTCTTATATTTAATTAAAAAAACAGAAAAAATAATTATTAATAAACAGAATAATTCCGAATTTTGTGATCAGAAGCCTTAGGCAAAATTAACCATATTGTAACCATTTGTCAATCAAGCGTGTCTTTCAGTAAAAATTCGTCTGAAATATTAAAATGGAAAAGAGTTCTATTTTAAAATATCTGCAAGGTTGTGGCGACAGGGAACAGAAAGAATTTGAAAGGTCGTCAAAATGAGAAGCGGAAAGAATTGAGAAAAGGAAAGAGGTGCAGAAAACGTAAGGAAAGCAAATATAATCCATCAGATAATGTAGTTAATTTGTTTGCAGTTTAGTGTCACTATGTTAAGTAGGTTTAAAAGGTTCTGGTTGATCATAACTATAAATATAGATATCTATTTTTTTAATGCAGGGCGAGTAGATTAAAGTAAAGGGCGAGTGGATTGTCAGGCCTACTCGCCCTGCAGGGCAAGTTGCTCTGGAAAAATTCTTCAACCCCTGCGTAAGTCAGTTGTCGTTCGGCAAGGACTGGACATGCTCAATCGGCACTCCTTCTTGGCTAATGGCAATCGTTTTCAATAAAAACGACCAATGAAAAAGCCGATACTAAGCAAGCGTCGGGTTAAGTCCATTTTGTTTATCCAGGCATTTCAGGGAATTGGTAGAAATCGTTATTTGTCAACGTTATTAAATGCATGGTCAGCAGGAAAAAAGAAAATAAAATTTAGGTTATTGAGTTTTATTTGTATTTCAATTTGGCAAAAATTAGGGTCGGCGGTCCTGTAAAACAGAACATATAACAAGAGCACCGCCTTGCGGGTGCAGACCGCTCATCTATTTTCTTTTTAAAGGTGAAGGGACTCTCATTTTCAATCACGAGGGAGGGGTGGAGTGAAGAGGTGTGTATAGTGACATTTATTACATTATATTCCAAAAAATGCGGGAAGAAAATGCAAAAAAAAAAAAAAATTCGGGGGGGGGGGGGGGGTGGGAGGGTAGAAGGGGGGGGAGGGTAGAAGGGGGTGGGGGGATTCTTGGGTGCTATGGTTGGACGGTATTTCAAACATAAAATAATAAAAATAAATATTTGTGTTTTTTAACCGTTTCAAAAATATATATATTTGGGGGGCGGGGTGGGGGGGTATAGTGTGAGGGTGTGGTGGTCATTTGTGAGATGATCTCAAAAAAAAAAATTAAGGGGGGGGAGGGGGGGGGGAAATTCGGGGGGAGGGGGGGGGAGGGGGGGGGGAGAGAGGGGGGGGGGGTGGGGTGTATTCTTGGGTGCGATGGTTGGACGGTATTTCAAACATAAAATAATAAAAATAAATATTTGTTTTTTAACCGTTTAAAAAAAAAATTTGGGGGGGGGGCGGGGTGGAGGGGGGGGTATAGTATAGTGTGAGGGTGTGGTGGTCATTTGTGAGATGATCTATAAAAAAAAAAAAAAAATAGGGGGGGAGGGGGATTCGGGGGGGGGGGGGGGGGTATAGTGTGAGGGTGTGGTGGTCATTTGTGAGATGATCTTAAAAAAAAAAAATTAGGGTGGGGGGTGATTCGGGGGGGGGGGGGGGGATTTGGGGGGAGGGGGGAGGACACGGGGGATGGTTTGGGTGGAGTCTATTGTGGTATGTCAGGTAAGAGTAGTTTTGTCAAAGTATCAATCAAATTTAATCATAAATAAAGAAGTTATGGCATTTTTAGCAAAATGTAATAATTTGACCTTGAGAGTCAAAGTATTTGAAGTTTGAAAGCAATAGCCTGAAGTAAAGTGGATCGAAACACAAAATTTAACCATATATTCAAAGTTACTAAGTCAAAAAAGGGCCATCCGTAAAAATGACAACCAGAGTTATGCAACTTGTCCTTTTACTGTACCCTTATGATAGTTAGCGAGTGTTCCAAGTATGAAAGCAATATCTATGATAGTTTAGATGTAAAGTGGACCAAAACACAAAACTTAACAAAATTTTCAATTTTCTAAGTATAAAGGGCCCATAATTCCGTCCAAATGCCAGTAAGAGTTACATAACTTTGCCTGCACAGTCCCCTTATGATAAGTAATAAGTGTTGCAAGTATGAAAGCAATAGCTTCGATACTGTAGAAATAAAGTGAACCTAAACACAAAACTTAACCAAATTTTCAATTTTCTAAGTATAAAAAGGGCACATAATTCTGTCAAAATGCCAGTCAGAGTAACATTACTTTGCCTGCACAGTCCCCTCATGATAGTTAGTAAGTGTTGCAAGTATGATAGCTTTGATACTTAAGGAATAAAATGGACCTAAACACAAAACCTAACCAAAATTTTCAAATTTCTAAGTATAAAAAGGGCACATAATTCTGTCAAAATGCACGCCAGAGTTATCTAACTTTGCCTGCCCAGTCCCTTCATGATAGTAAGTAAGTGTACCAAGTTTGAATGCAATAATCATTAATACTTTCTGAGAAAAGTGGACCTAAACGCAAAACTTAACCGGACGCCGACGCCAAGGTGATGACAATAGCTCATAATTTAAAAAAAAACAAGAGCACCGCCTTGCGGGTGCAGACCGCTCATCTATTTTCTTTTTAAAGGTGAAGGGACTCTCATTTTCAATCACAAAGGAGGGAGGAGTGGAGTGAAGAGGGGTGTATAGTGTGGGGTTGTGGACATTTATTACATTATCTTCCAAAAAAGCGAAAAAAAAAAAAAAAAAAAAAAAATCCGGGGGGGGGGGGGGGGGGGGGGTTGGGGGGGGGCGATGGGGGGGGGGGTTTGGGTGCGATGGTTGGACGGTATTTCAAACATAACCATTTTTAAAAAAAAAATGGGGGGGGGTATAGTGTGAGGGTGTGGTGGTAATTTGTGAGATGATCTTAAAAAAAAAAAAAAAAAAAAAAAAAAAAAAAAAAATTAGGGGGGGGGGGGGGTGGGGTGGGGGGGGGGGGTATAGTGTGAGGGTGTGGTGGTCATTTGTGAGATGATCTTAAAAAAAAAAAAAAAAAAAAAAAAAAAAAATAGGGGGGGGGAGGGGGGGGAGGGGGGGAGGGGGGGAGGGGACGGCACGGGGGATGGTTTGGGTGGAGTCTATTGTGGTATGTCAGGTAAGAGTAGTTTCATCAAAGTATCAATCAAATCTAATCATAAATAAAGAAGTTATGGCAATTTTAGCAAAATTTAATAATTTGACCTTGAGAGTCAAGGTCATTCAAAGGTCAAAGTAAAATTAAAGTTGCCAGGTACAGTAACCTCATGATAGCATGTAAGTATTTGAAGTTTGAAAGCAATAGCCTTGATACTTAAGAAGTAAAGTGGATCGAAACACAAAATTTAACCATATATTAAAAGTTACTAAGTCAAAAAAGGGCCATAATTCCGTAACAATGACAACCAGAGTTATGCAACTTGTCCTTTTACTGTACCCTTATGATAGTTTGTGAGTGTTCCAAGTATGAAAGCAATATCTATGATACTTTAGGGGTAAAGTGGACCAAAACATAAATCTTAACCAAATTTTCAATTTTCTAAGTATAAAGGGCCCATAATTCCGTTCAAATGCCAGTCAGAGTTACATAACTTTGCCTGCACGGTCCCCTTATGATAGTTCATAAATCTTGCAAGTATGAAAGCAATAGCTTTGATACTGTAGGAATAAAGTGGACCTAAACACAAAACTTAATCAAATTTTCAATTTTCTAAGTATAAAAAGGGCACATAATTCTGTCAAAATGCCAGTCAGAGTTACATTACTTTGCCTGCACAGTCCCCTTATGATAGTTAGTAAGTGTTGCAAGTATGAAAGCAATAGCTTTAATGCTTAAGGAATAAAATGGACCTAAACACAAAACTTAACCAAAATTGTCAATTTTCTAAGTATAAAAAGGGCACATAATTCTGTCAAAATGCATGCCAGAGTTATCTAAATTTGCCTGCCCAGTCCCCTCATGATAGTAAGTAAGTGTACCAAGTTTGAATGCAATAGCATTGATACTTACTGAGAAAAGTGGAACTAAACGCAAAACTTAACCAAAATTTTCAATTTTTTAAGTATAAAAAGGGCACATAATTCTGTCAAAATGCACGCCAGAGTTATCTAACTTTGCCTGCCCAGTCCCCTCATGATAGTAAGTAAGTGTACCAAGTTTGAATGCAATAGCATTGATACTTTCTGAGAAAAGTGGACCTAAACGCAAAACTTAACCGGACGCCGACGCCAACGCCAACGCCAACGCCAACGCCAACGCCGACGCCGAGGTGATGACAATAGCTCATAATTTTTTTTCAAAAAATAGATGAGCTAAAAATAAATGAGCTAAAAATGATGGCCTTACTGGAAATTTCAAGGTCAATTTACTCAAGTGGACAAAAAAATGATTAGTTTGATGTATACATTTTAAACTTTAGGTGATAAAACTTACATAAACCACTAAATTCCAATAAGTGTTAATATATCAGGAATTGGAGAATATGACTAAAAAACTCCTTATTCTAAGACCATTCATCCCTATAACAAAACATCAAAAAGTCAAACAAGCAATTGTGAATTTTTGTCCTGGATCCAGGTAAAAAGAAATGTTTAATTTGTTATTGGCAATTTGACCTATAACAGGTATAAAATCAGCAAAAAAGCCCTGATAAACTCTAATATGGCATAATGAACAATCAGGTCATCAAAAGCTATATAGTCCTGGAAACTTCCCATCACAAAATGCAGAAAAGCTACAAAAAAAATCCAAAGCTGATAACAACACCGTATTAAAGACACTAAGCAGTAAGCATACATGAAAACAAAATAACAACAACCAATGCTTACCATTGAAGAAGGCACTCAAGCAACACTTGCATCTGAATTACATTATCAAATCTAAGACTTACAGTTTTGTTGTGACTGATACTAGGCTCACTGTGCGAAGTTGCGCCTTGGTTCAAAGTCTTCAGCTGCTTGTTTTTTTCCATTAAATTGTTTCACAAAACACCACTCACAATATGCGGCAGTAATTTGATTCAGTTTAAAACAGTCTTGATCTGTTACTTTATACAGTTTGCAGCTGTTTTATTTAGCTGTCACTAGACACACACTATAGCTTTAACTTAATAGTTTGTAATTGTTTTGAGTTGGAACTTGACACAGTTTGGTGTTGTTGGTTGCCTGGTATAACATGGAAAATTGTCCAGCTTATACCATGGTCACTGGAAAGGAAAAATAAATTCCTGATCTACAAAAATGAATACATGCATACAAATCTTCTAGGTCCATTATTTAAAAAACCTGCCATTACATAGAAGAACACGCCTGTCTTTAGTTAAACAATAAAAAGAAGCAAAACAACAGTATAGTACCCTCAAAAAGTGTATTCAAAGCCATAAAAATACAAATAAGTCCAGTAATGTACAGTCACAAACCTTGTAACAAGAGCACTGCTTAACGGGTCACTGCACTTCTCCTACTTGCCATTTGTTGATATTTAAAGTTTCAAGTAAATCCCTTCAGTAGATTTAGAGTTATGCTCCGGACACAAATTTACTATGAAATTATATAAAAGGGGAGATAATTCAAAAACTAAGGTAGATAGAGTTATGGTTCTTAGACACTGCACTTCCCCTACTGGCCATCTGTTTATATTTAAAGTTTCAAGTAAATCCCTTCAGTAGATTTAGAGTTATACTCCGGACAAAAACATCGTTTTCCTTGTTCTATTGTTTGAAAATGTTTATTGACACGTTATTTTTTAATGCATTCTTTGTAAGGAACAGTGTAATACAACAAATTTAGTGACAGCTAGGGGCTAAGCTGTAAAATATTGTCTACTTGTATGCAGTGATTTTCTATGGAAATTCAAAACAACCTGTACTGGCTCTCAGAAGGGCATATTTTAGCTCAATAATGAACAAATAAGGGAAATCTTTAAAATAAGGTTTAGATTTATATAAATTTCATGAATACCAGGGCTATTTTTCCTTCTTAGCGATTGGCCGTGGACGGACATTTCACAATTTTGCCACGGACAATTCAAAAACCTGACATGGCCGTGAACATTTACAAAAACGGCCGTTTTAAATCGTGAAAAACAGACTTTTCGTGCTCAAAACTGTCAAAAACGGCCATTTCGGAACAGAAATATAAGTTTCATAACCTCGTTTTTAATTCCGAATTCGCGAAAAATTGTTGACTCGCGTTATCGATGTTTGCTTGTTTTAATCGATTTTAAAGTGTTGTGTAACCGGTGTAACCGGCGTAAATAGTAAAAGCTCTGCCTAGTAACGTCACTATAAAAAAAAAATGGCGACGCGGAACGCTCGTTACTGCAGGGCTCGGCCGTGAGGGCGACGTGGGCGACATCTTCGCCCGGCACATAATAATGTCGCCCTTAAATTACATGAAGGAGAAGTTGACTTCGCCTTCTTTTTTTTCAACAGCGACATTTCGCCTTCTTTTTTTTCAACAGCGACGTTTTTTTCTCAACTTTTTCATCTAAAAATTCTCTATTTTCACATGTCATAAAGTCACCGATGACGCTTGTTATGTTATCAGTTTATTATCACAGCAAAAGATCGACTGCTGTGAAAGCTTATCCAGGCAACTAGTATACATGGGCATTCACTCCAAACAATAACGGTTTACATCAAAAGATCAAAGCGAGTGTCATTTCGGCGACAGTTTTGATAGTTCTCTGTTCTGCAAGCGCAATTAGTACACGCCTTGCAGGCGGAGTTAAGCGGTACATTAACATCGATAGTTACCAATGAGAACGCGCGCATTGTATATACATATGCAGTAGTTTACCTGAGCGATGAAATGACAGCGTTATAGACATGTATTTACGCTCAAAAAAGTTTACACGCGCAACACATTCCCAACAGTAAATATTAATACGATTTATTCTAGTATGTTCTACTGTTTACTTGTTTCGTGTTTCAAAACTCTTAAACACTTATTACCCAGTCGATGTGCAATTAATTTTGTCAGACATTAATTCATAATCATATAAACGAAAACTAACAACTCACCCGTGCAAACTGTAGTGCTAATTTCCATAATTTTATCTACCGTATCCATACGTAAACGACTTTATTTTATATCCCGCAACCTCATTGACCATTCGATAATTACAGGTTTTTGGCAGACGGCACGGTTAAAGAAAGTCGGAAAAAATATTAAAGAAAAACAAAATTGATCAAAGGTCTATTTATTACGTAGATCCACTACTGTAAAAGTCCAGCGAGTTTTGTCAGTTTGTTAATCCACCGATAATTACGAGTAACACCCATCTTATATAAACTGAAACCACAGTTCATTTTTATACTAATAAGTCCTAACACAACACAATAGACATTGAGAAAACACATTTCCTCGATTACATATAAATTATCCGAGTAGAATAAAATTGCTACGTCATGACCTTTGACATTGCAAATGGCAGACGTATTGTAACATTAAACCCGCATTCAATTCAAAGCTGGCGAATCAAATTACAAGTGATTCAATAATGGAGAAAGCATTAACTGGATTTAACAAACATGTACATGTTATAAGGTTTGTTAAACCAGATAACAACACGGAAAATTTGGATTATTAAATGAAACAGGTAAGGCATTAGCAAGTGTACATATTTCGGATATGTATAAAATTCGGATAAACAGTAACAGATATACTATATGTCCTATGCATAAAGATTGTGTTTTGTTAAGACTCGTTTTTACCACAATTTGGTGATTTCATGATGCGAAGAATTTCCAATTGCATGGGTACCGGACCCGTTCCCAGTTGGGTGAAAAAGATCACTGACTAATTATCATGTACATTATGATGTAAATAGGGTTTGGATTGTCATTGCATTATTAAAGTACTGTTTATTTTTATGATGCACATGGAAATCACAAGTTTTATTTGTATGAATTGATTTATGTGACTTAATATGTAAGGATTTATTGAATATGAAAATATTATTTGTTTGTCATTGATGATGATACTAAGGCTTGGTGTAATGAGGGGTATAAAACAAGCGAAGATTTTATTAAACGCCGAACAGAAATCACTTCTCCTTCTAGTGGCCTAACTTCTCCCTAATTTCAGCTCAGGGAGAAGTCACTTCTCCCTCAAGTTTGAACCTAGGCTGAGCCCTGTACTACATAAAGAAAATTAAAAAACCGCAAAATAATCCAGATTTATTGAACTTTGGGATAACAGTGAAGAAACAAAAGCTTTCTACAGAAGGGTAAGTTTTGAAACATGCACATTGATAACATTATAAAGGAAAGTCATTTGATAAAAGTGAAAGCATCTGCCGCGGCTTATGTATTGATGAAAGTTAGTCAAAACGGCCCATAGTCAAAACATCCCCGAGTATTGATGACCGAGACTTGTTATTCGTATCTGTTTACGATTGTAAATCTTGGTTAAAGTAATAATGTGGTCCCTTCATATATTTTTTTAAAATTTAAATGCATTTTCATGACGCATATTCAGGATTCAAACTTTGTTCATGTATGTAGTCTATTTATGCTTTGTGAAAAAATGTGAAAAATAAAATTACTTGTTTACATTTCTTACAAAAGTACTGTTGTTCAATGTATACCTAATGTATCAGATCAAATGACAACCTCCCCGGGAGATCATCATGCACTGGCGAGAGATACATGTATTGAGAGAATTATTGACATTTTCAAGAGTAAAAAGAACAGAGTTCTCAAGCTGTAAAATCCAGAACATGTCTGAGTTATGTGCCCTTGAAATGTTCTATGTTTATAAATGTTATTCCTGTGGTAAAGAAGTGTTGGGACCAGGTATTTTAGTTGCATTTGTTACTAGAGCTGCAACGATACACCAACAGCTTGATTCGATTTGATTTCGATTTCAGACACTCCGATACTGATTTTTTCGATTCGATTCATCTTCAAACCTAGTTTAATCATATATTCACTCTTCTGCCTCAAAATAAACATTTCTGTTCAAAAGTGTTGCATACCTAGCTAGATATCTTGGGCATTTGTCAAATAGTGTGTTTGTTTGATATAGTTTGGTTGGTTCAACAGTGTTTTAAAAACTGTTGAAAGTGTGTTAAATTAACATTTGTAAGAAATATTTTGCAAGAAACTTCCAATTGTCTTTCAAACTATGTCAATATTTCAATAAAACACATAAAAAGAATAGCAAATTAGGACTCAATTTTAATGTAAAAAACTTCTGACTAGAAGATTGTGTTGAATACACAATAACATAATATTAAATAAATAATCATAAGAACATCTGGAATCAGTGGGGTGATAGTACTATCACTATTATACTTATATCCAAAACCGCTACAAGCATGTCTACCATTGTGCCGTGACAGCATCGCCTGTTATCTGTAGGACAAAGCACTTCTCTAATAAACTTAACAAATTCCAAACAGAAACAGAACTACTTTTCTGGCTGGCGACTTGAGTAGTTGCACTTGTGCTACCTCTTAGTCTTGCTAAATCAACGTTATGTTTGCATCCGTGAAGCACAGTTTACGCTTTATCGGGAGGGCTACCATCCCGAAACCCAAAATACTTCCACACTTTTGATTTTAGCTTCTTAGGCGCATATGATCATTTCAATTTGTCGGCCACAACTTGTTCAGCCATTTTGACGCTTTTTCCGAAAGTAGACCATAATGCGCTTATTGATTGGATGACTAAAGTAATAAGCAGCCAATCGCGCGCGTCGTAATTACAGGTAAATATAAAACCAACACCTTTCCGTATCAACTAGTCAGAATACAGCGAGCTTTACGTTTCTATGTATATATATATACAGGCATTTCCCCAGGCGGTTTTAGCACAGCGGGCCCGCGGTGCCTGGACTTCAAGATCCATTTCGCCTCGGCGCTTGATTTTCCGATCATGATGCCGAAACGCCGAAAAGTTTACATTCCCTTGTAATTTCTGATCCGTCTGTATTCGGCCAACGACCAATCCGTATAAGCTGTATGTGCAAAGGCTTAGATAAGACGCGAGCACGATTTACGGGTCGTTTATAGGTGTCAACTATGGTGTTTGCCCCCTAATAATGGTCGATAATGATCGATTATTACTGGTGCACATGGCTTAAGAGCAATTAAAGGTATGCGCGATTTTGTTGATGTTTTATTTTAGTTGCAAACAACTATTTCAGCGGTGTTTCAAGAATAGTCACTGTTGTTTGTTGCAGTAGTGTGTACTATAATAACAGAACAGAAATTGTGTTTTATTATGACTTGCAGTATAATAAAACAAACAAGGGACAAAATTGTCACAAAACCAGGTTTTCATTGTGAAAAAAAATCTGATAAAGGGAGAAAACTCAAACTGAACTTTTGAAATGAACAAACAAAATTAACCCCCTTTGTATGTTTGTTTTTAAAAAAAATCTATTTTTAGTCGTGGCAACCTTGACATTGGAGATATTGACGTGATTCTTTCGTGCGACACACCGTGACATGATGGTGAACAAATGTGCCAAATGATTTTAAAATCTCACAATGAATGACATAGTTATGGCCAGGACAAGCTCATTTATGGCCATTTTTGACCTTTGAACTCAAAGTGTGACCTTGACCTTGGAGATATCGACGTAATTATTTCGCGCGACACACCGTCCAATGATGGTGAACAAATGTGCCAAATGATTTTAAAATCTGACAATGAACGACATAGTTATGGCCCGGACAAGCTTGTTCCGCCCGCCCGCCAGCCAGCCCGCCAGCCCGCCCGCATTCGCCAATCTAATAACCAGTTTTTTCCTTCGGAAAACCTGGTTAACAAAGCATGCTTAAGATGATTCATGTCACGTTAATCATATAATTTTTGTAAAATACGGTATACATTTAAGCGCAATTGAAGTTATATTTACGGTTAATTGAAGTCAACTCTCATTTGATTGCTCCCTAAAACTTAAATGTTTTCACACTATTTCAAACGCGACTAAAATTAACAGCACCAACATTTAATGCATTCACATCAAATAGTTTATTCGATATTTTCGGAATACGATATATATCTGCAACAAAGTTATCTTTAGTTTGTGGGCACGCCAGAATGCTACGATCTAAGATACGACCAGTCCATGTGCCTCGAAAATCTGCAGTTACCCATTTCATTGTCAGTACTACTAATAATCGTGTCTGTCAGAGAGTGCAATAAGTGAAAGTTTCCAGGACGTTTAAATGATCCTCTAACCTCTGACCCACCAAACAAGCGACTCAAACAGCGAGCCAGTGGGTTCGACAGTAGTTGGACGCAATATTGTCCATGGGTAACACATTTTGAAGGAGGTTAGAATATCTTTACTTTTTTATAAGTTTGTAGTGAAAGCAACACTAAATGAAATCGCAAGTGAATAATAATTGAAAACAGACAGATATTGTGTTGCATCAATTATAAGACTCTACAGATGATAACATTTCAATATGAATGTCACTTTATAAACATATAATATACTATTAAATAAAACAGTTGTACATTTGATGTGCTCTTTGTGTATTCGTCACATGTGCAGATCAGTACGTTCTAGATGAAGCAGTCGGTACTGCTCCGTGGGTACTTGACTAGACTGTCAAGAATATAAAAACACACGAAAAAAAGCTTTTTGCTGAAATATCTCATTGTGTTAAATCGAAGAGATTTAAAATTCTAATTTCAGTGTAATTTGACAAATTGTGTGTATTTTAAACTGCGAGAGGGCATCAGCACAATAAAAAGGGTAATAACAGAAAATCGTGCTCTCCTGAAGTCTGATGTCCTCAATGTTCTGGTGATGGTCATCATTGAAGGACCTGCCAATGAGGCAGTGGACTTCGGAAGAATGGTGGATGCCTGGCAACAGGAGTAGCCTCGGAGAACAGTTCCTCCAAGTTAACATTTTATATATGTATACGTGTGGTAAAATATGTAATTGTCGTTGTGGGTTTTTTTGCAATAATTTTGTAGTGCGTTCTATTGCCTACTGTTATTTTTCTTGTTATTTCATATTATAAAATATGACTTAAATAAAATAAATTGTGGAAAAATAAATAAACAATAAAATAAATATTAGTGTTTAAATAGCTCAAAAGTAGTGTGTATTTTATAAAAGAACATGTAGAGAAGTGGTTAAATAGCTCCAAAGTATTGTACATTGTGATTAAGAAAAAAATAGAAAATAAATAAACATTGAAAGCGAAATGGGCACCCTTCCGTACCAACCCCAATTCCGCGATGTCATGCCGCTGTGACTGACCAAATTCCTGGGGAAATGCCTGATATATGTCTATATGTTAAAGAATCGAATCGAATTTGGTAGGTTTGGTATTGTAATCGAATCGAATAGAACCGATTTTCGATGCATCGGATCGAATCGTTGCAGCTCTATTTGGTACATGAATGTTTTGCAAATCTGGCCCCGTGTTCACAAAACATTTTTTGCAATCGAAAATCGATTTTACTTGTCATTGAAAATGGATTGCCATTGTAGTTGATAGGCAAAAATGAAAATCAATGTCAGTTAAAATCGATTTTCAATTGCAAAATCGTTTTGTGAACACGGGGCCAGATATATGTATATGTCTTGTTATTGTATCAAATACAGTATTCATAGAAGGAAAATATGCCTTTATTGCATTATTTAAGGAAATTTTGATAATATTCAAGTGTTTAACATGCTTTAACTATACTAATGCATTGAACTTTGAATTTCACAATTTTAAGAAGTTCGAGACTCGTTTTTTCACAATTTGAAGAAGTTCGCGACTCAATTTTTCACAATTTTGAAAAGTTCGCGACTCAATTTTTCACAATTTTGAAAAGTTCGCGACTCAATTTTTCATAATTTTGAAAAGTTCGCGACTCATTTTTTCACAAAGTGAGGGACCAGGGCCGCTTCACAAAGTCAGGAAAAAAGCCCTGAATACGGTTCATTTATCATAAATTTGGATCCAGAATATGATTGAATTGAAATGTGCTGCTTTTATCCATACAAAAAAGGGAATTGGAATTAATGTTATTAATAAAAATCAAGTAAAGGATAGGGAAAACATTTCAGCTTTAAGAAGGGAAATATATATTATATATTTCAGGGCCCTAGTTTTGCACTTTTAACTGCCGGCGGCTTCCCCCATGAAAAAAGTATACTTTTTTCCCCTACTTCAGCTTAAAATTCCCCCCTTTAGGCTACAAAAACAAGGGCTGTTTGTAAAACATGCATGCCCCCCATATGGGCTGTCCGTTGTAGTGGCAGCCATTGTGTGAATACGATTTTTGTCACTGTGACCTTGACCTTTGACCTAGTGACCTGAAAATCAAAAGGGGTCATCTGCGGGTTACGATTAATGTACCTATGAAGTGTCATGATCCTAGGCAAAAGCGTTCTTGAGTTATCATCCGAAAATCATTTTACTATTTCGGGTCACCGTGACCTTGACCTTTGACCTTGTGACCCAAAATCAATAGGGGTCATCTGCAAGTCATGATCAATCTACCTATGAAGTTTCATGATCCTAGGCGTATGCGTTCTTGAGTTATCATCCGGAAACCATTTTACTATTTCGGGTCACCGTGACCTTGACCTTTGACATAGTGACCTCAAAATAAATAGGGGTCATCTGCAAGTCATGATCAATCTACCCATGAAGTTTCATGATCCTAGGCGTATGCGTTCTTGAGTTATCATTCAAAAACCATTTTACTATTTCTGGTCACCGTTACCTTGACCTTTGACCTAGTGACCTTAAAATCAATAGGGGTCATCTGCGAGTCATGATCAATGTACCTGTGAAGTTTCATGATCCTAGGCCCAAGCGTTCTTGAGTTATCGTCTGACAACCACCTGGTGGACGGACCGACCGACCTACATGAGCAAAGCAATATACCCCCTCTTCTTCGAAGGGGGGCATAATAATAATAATTTTTTTTTTTTTTTTTTTTTTTACTTTTATACCTATTTTGCCAGCTGGTATTGTGCTACTAACCTTTGCTTAAATGTATATTTATGTAAATCACATGAAAATTTAGCAATTTTAGGTGTTGAATGGTTGGTGAAAAGATCTTCTAAAATTCCCATTTTCGACAAAAAAGGCGCGAAATTCCCCCCTCTAAGGGCCCCGGCCCAATCCCCCAAAGTGTAGCAAAGGCCTTACTGGTATGGGCTAGATTTTTTGAGTTGTTATTGCAGATAGGCAATAGCCCATTTCAGTCCTCTCTTTTATGTAAATATGTTACCTTTGTTTTTTATCTTTTAGGCTTTAACATGCAAATAAAAGTGTTTACTTACTGGTATCTATTGAATTGAACTTTTTGTTTTTATGTATGTGCTAACACAAACCTTTCATATAAAGAATGAAAGATGGCTTCAAAATGCTGGGATTTTTTTATATTTGGTTTATTATTAAGTGTATTAACTTGAAATGATGAAAAGTACACTCAAGCGTATAATGCGCTTTTCAAGTACACTCAAGCGTATAATGCGCTTAAAAAATTCACTTCCAATACAAAGTGATAATTATAATTATTTGCATGACTGCAAGTGCACTTTGGTGTATTAATGCACTAAAAAATTTCACTTTTAATACTATAATGTGTATGACTGAAAATGCACTCAAGTGTATTTATGACCTAAAAAAAATTCACTTTCAATTCTGAAAGATGTATAATTTGTATTACTGGAAATGCACTTAAAGTAACAATCACGCTAAAAAATATCGAATATTTCGTTAAATAAAGCTAACCCATAAAAAAATCAATGTTCCCTTTAGCAAAATGCAAAATTTCAACGTTAGATGTTGTCTGGTAGAATTGATTTAACGAGATACAAAATGCTCGTTTTTATTTTTGTGTTGCCACAAATAATTCCATTTATATCTCCCGTGAAATATCCGAACATTTACGGGCGAACACGAGATTGGATACGGTAAGCGTCGGAAGCATGACGTAACTCTCATGAATAATCATTCTGTGAAATCAAAATGAATTCTGGGTAACTAGAACTTAGCGAATGCGAAAATGGCTTGTATAAATTATGCAAATGAACGCAACCCGAATGAATCCGATCCTGACTCGAAAGCGAAAGTAGATTACATCGTGGCACGATATTTAGATATTTAGATGCTTAAAACTTGCCGAATGCTTGTAATATAATGTTTTTACATCAATGTTACTTGTTTTTAGGGTCTTCCTATTGTAATTAACCATCGTATGGTACTACTTGTTGTCGAATGTTTTTATATAGCATAATACAGTAGCCATATGTATTGGTGAGTGTGATAGTGACTTTAAGTGTATTAATGCGCTAAAAAATTCACTTTCAATTCTGTATAAGGTGTATTATTTGTATGACTGGAAATGCACTCACCCAGTGTTTTTTTTCACAAATAGGGGAATGGTGGCGGGGCCCGTCCAAAGGTGAAAAACGCGTCGTTTTTTAGGAAAAGGGGAAAATTAAAAATTCACTCTTTTATATTTTCTTAAATTTATTATATGAATACACATGTATGTATGAATGTAATATTTACAGCTAAATTTCTCTGTCCTTTTTCTAAAATATATACCAATGATTTTTTCAACATTAGTTTCAGACAGTTAAGCTTTCATGCACAGTCTCAGTTTTCCTAGCCATTTTGAGTCTAATTGGGACTTTCCAATCGATAAAATGGCAAATGTATGCATTTTTTTATCAATAAAATGGACCAAATTAAAATGTTTTCATCATCAAATATTGACACAATATATAAAGATACATCAGGCCTTTTCCTGGCCATTTTGGGAAAAGCATGAAATTCATATGAAAAGTACACTGATTTGGGAAATACTAACTTAATGTAACTCTTTATAATAATTCAAAATCATATAATATTATTAATTTGTTATATACTTTGTTATGAAATGAATATTTATCACAAGAGAGTTCTTTCTAAAAAAATAATAATAATTTTTTTATATTTTTATTCTGGAGGTGATTTTTTTCTACAAAATCGGGGAAAAGTATTTACACTTTTTTGAGGGGAATGGGGCCCAATATCGGCCCCGAATTTGCCATAAAAAACATTGTCACCCTTAATATGCTTAAAAAATTCACTTTGAATACTCCATGAAGTATATTATTTGTATGAGTTGAAATACACTCAAGTGTATTAATTCACTTAAAAAATACTTAAGTGTATTATTTCATTAAAAAAAATACACATATCATAAATAATGTGTATAAACACACAAGTAACGTGGGTTTTTTTAACAGAAAAAAAATCACTTGTTAAATAAAAAATACGGTGCCAATAGCATGCGCATTTAATGCGCATGTAGTACATTTTTTTCGAGAATTGCAGAACTTATCAAGGTGCATCTACATGTGAAGTTTCAAGGTTGTAGATGGAAGCACTTTGATTTTAGAGCCAATGTAGTTCTGGCTACCATAACTTTAAATGTCGCTTTTTATGATTTTTACAGGCGCGACTTTATAGTTATGGACCAACCCCATTAGGAAAGTCAACCAGAAATTCCAGAAAAGTTGACAGTTAACAAAGACCGGTCCAAAACAGCTTTTAAATGCAGTTATTGGCCCAAATCAACCACTTGATAGAAAGATTGACATTTTTCACATTTAACTGATATATTCTTTCACAAAATACTATATTAAACATTTAAAATTTATCTATTCTGCTCTTACATATCGACAAAAAAAATCAAAATGGTGTCCTTTGCCGACTCGCAAAATATTTTGGAAAACTATTGCCGATATGAAAATGAAAGATATTGCTCTGACAACAATCATGAAAAAAGGAAATATAATATTTTTACAAACATATTTTTTGAGCAGCATTCATGTACTTATCCCAGATCGGCCGATTACTGTTTTGTCAGCATGTAAAAACGATTGGTGGGCAGGGCTCAGCCTAGGTTCAAACTTGAGGGAGAAGTGACTTCTCCCTGAGCTGAAATTAGGGAGAAGTGAGGCCACTAGAAGGAGAAGTGATTTCTGTTCGGCGTTTAATAAAATTTTCGCTTGTTTTATACCCCTCATTACACCAAGCCTTAGTATCATCATCAATGACAAACAAATACTATTTTCAAATTCAATAAATCCTTACATATCCGGTACCAATGCCATTGGAAATTCTTCGCGTCATGAAATCACCAAATTGTGGTAAAAACGAGTCTTAACAAAACACAATCTTAATGCATGGGACATATAGCAGAGCTGCAGATAAGGTTTTGTGAAATTCTTAAATTACTACCAGATTTTCAAAAAGAATTCTTAACTCTGAAATTTTATTCTTAACGTTACTACTAAGTTTTGGAAAATAATTCTTATTTTTTCTAGATGACCTAAAAATAAATATTAATGGTTATTTTCATGCAAAAAATCAAAATAAACATACTAGCAACTTTATTTATGCGAGTTCAACAGTGTCTTTTCAGTATTATACAATGTTATTTTTCAAATACCTTCATATGCCCAAACTGTGCTTACATTGTATGCCTTAGATGAATTTTTACATATTTCACAATTAAAACGGGTCTCCCCTTCAATCTTTTCAACGATTAGCCACGGGACTTGTCCCTTCCACTCGTTCAATGTTTTTTGTGTGTTTAAGTTTGGACCTGTCGTGTCGCGTTTTTGTTTAGCTTTTCCGACTGTGTCGGCAACTGAACATACAACATCGTATAAGATCTTTTCTATTATGTCTTTCTTAACATTTAACTTCGGCTCACTTTGCGTACAATAAATGTTAAAAGCGTGTTTATGGACGCTTTGCAGTTTTTTAAGACGTTCTCTGGTCGCCACCATTGTTTTTTCGACAGATAGACTGTATACGCTGCTTTTATTGAAAACAAAGCGTTGTGTTATACAAACCCAATAACCATTCTATATAAGCACCGCAACGATGTTTAATACGCGAAAAGAACTCAAAAACAATCGATACGAACCGATGTAAAAATAATATTCGTAACTTGATTTTGAAATTCTTAATGGTACGACAAGATTTTAAAATAAATACGTAACAGACTTAAAAATAATTCGTAATTACGAAAATACGACCCTTATCTGGAGCTCTGTATAGTATATATATTACTGTTTATCCGAATTGTATACATATCCGAAATATGTACACTTGAGAATGCCTTACCTGTTTCATTTAATAATCCAAATTTTCCTTGTTGTTATCTGGTTTAACAAACCTTATTACACCTACATGTTTGTTAAATCCAGTTAATGCTTTCTCCATTATTGAATCCCCATTACTTGTAATTTGAATCGCCAGCTTTGAATTGAACGCGGGTTTAATGTTACAATACATCTTCCATTTGCAATGTCGAAGGTCATGAGTCATGACGTAGCAATTTTATTCTACTCGGATAATTTATATCTAATCGAGGAAATGTGTTTTCTCAATGTCTATTGTGTAGTATTAGGACTTGTTAGTATAAAAATGAACTGTGATTCCAGTTTATATAAGATGGGTGTTACTCGTAATTATCGGTGGATTAACAAACTGACAAAACTCGCTGGACTTTTACAGTAGTGGATCTACGTAATTAATAGACCTTTGATCAATTTTGTTTTTCTTTAATAAGTTTTCCGACTTTCTTTAAGCGTGCCGTCTGCCAAAAACCTGTAATTATCGAATGGTCAATCAATTATCACGCAATCATTAGACAACTTACAGCACGCGCAAAGAGATTGCGGGATAAAAAATAAAGTCGTTTACGTATGGATACGGTAGATAAAATTATGGAAATTAGCACTACAGTTTGCACGGGTGGGTTGTTAGTTTTCGTTTATATGGTTATGAATTAATGTCTGACAAAATAAATTGCACATCGACTGGATAATTAGTGTTTATGAGTTTTGAAACACGAAACAAGTAAACAGTAGAACATACCAGAATAAATCGTATTCATATTTACTGTTGGGAATGTGTTGCGCGTGTAAACTTTTTTAGCGTAAATACATGTCTATAACGACGTCATTTCATCGCTCAGGTAAACTACTGAATATGTATATACAATGCGCGCGTTCTCATTGGTAACTATCGATGTTAATGTAACGCTTAACTCCGCCTGCAAGGCGTGTACTAATTGGGCTTGCAGAACAGAGAACTATCCAAACTGTCGGGGAAATGACACTCGCTGTGATCTTTTGATCTAAACCGTTATTGTTTGGAGTGAATGCCCATGTATGCTAGTTGCCTGGATAAGCTTTCACAGCAGTCGATCTTTTGCTGTGATAATAAACTGATAACATAACAAGCGTCATCGGTGACTTTATGACATGTGAAAATAGAAAATTTTTAGATGAAAAAGTTGAGAGAAAAAAACGTCGATGTTGTAAAAAAAAGAAGGCGAAGTCAACTTCTCCTTCATGTAATTTAAGGGCGACATTATTATGTCCCGGGCGAAGATGTCGCCCACGTCGCCCTCACGGCCGAGCCCTGGGTGGGGTGATTTTTAATCATGACAGCGCATTCAACTTGTCACAATGAGCCATACCACGCCAGTTTGTTAAGATTAATATTCTGTTTCCACAAAATACATACTATTATGCAATATAGAGGTTCAAGACGTGTAATGTTTTTATGTTAAGGTGAATAAAAGCTGTCCTAAGTCAACATGTAGTTGTCAAGTACAACAAATCGCAAGAAGTTAATATCCTAACATCAAGTTTATTTCGGGTAATTATTTTTTGCATGCCGCTACATATTTGCCGAGTTCAGACAATAAAGTTTGAGCCAATTTGTGAGAGTGTTAATCACTGTTATGTAAGAAAGCAGTCACAGCGTTTTCTTATTTTTTATTTTCTGGATAGGTTTAATACCATTCAATTCATCCAGTTGTTTAGAAAGATGTCATTCAATTTATAACGAATAATAAAATTATAACAACATTTAATAGCAAAACTTGCAATTAAATAACAAAATCCAAATGTCCTAAAAAAACAATGTCGGGGTAAAATAATCATGTGTAAATCGTATTTCACATTTCGGAAACTTCTCGCGAAAAAATTTAATGACACGCCTCAACAGCAAAAAGAAACGCTGATCTGTTTCAGAATTATTTAGAGTTGTGTTCGTTGTTTTTGTGTTTTTTTTATTATCGGCGATTTACTTGTTACTGATGGGTAAACGATTCTGGATAAGGCCAGGGCCCTCAATCTGTCAAATCCACGGCCGAAATTCGGCCGCATTCCCCCCCCCTGGAAAGTATACTTTTTTCCCCTTTTTGGGGGAAAAATTTCCCATAAAAAAAAACAAAAAAAAAAATTTTTTTTTTTTTTTTTTTTATATAGATAGATGTCTCATGATTATTATATCTCAATTCTATTTTAATTTAATCTTGTCAAACATACTCAATGATGAAAAAAGCAATGAATATAGTGCAAACATGTACAAATGTAATAATTAGATAGTAAGTAAAAAATCCCCCAAAAAGGGAAAACGCCGCGAAAATTCCCCCTGCTATGGGTAGCGACCCGCTTCCCCTAAAATGGATTGAGGGCCCTGAAGGTTACTGTTAAAAATTCACAAGATAATCTTTCAAAATTTCTAAAAGAGCCAGATATGCTAGCAGGAAAGTCAGTAAGAGACGAACTGAAAGTAAAATCAGGCTGAATGGTTTGATGGTGTAGTGGTTTCAGTAAGGGAGAGGACAGAAGAGGTTATGAAAACTGAGTACAACATTAGATACTTAGAGTCAGATGAGAATGTGTTTTTTTTTCCCTTGTTGGTAGATTTAAAAAATGGAGACCTCATATTGCAGTAGTACTAGTAGTTGTATAAAAATGCTACATGTATAGTGAACACAGTAAAATGTTGCTTCTAAGACAATTTATAAGATATTTCATAAGTAAGTGAATTTGAATTTGAAAGTCTTGGTTTATTAATTAAAAAATGACTGATATTAAGACTACCTGGCCATTAACTTCATGCTTAAGACCCGGCAAAATTATGATGTTAATAGCAACATTTTACTGTACAGTACAAGTATGATGATGCATGTAATAGGATATGATATTTGTAAAAAATACTAAATTCCTGAGAAAAAAAATAAATATTATAAATTGATATAAAATTACATTAAGATAAACAAAAGTAAGAAAATCATGAAAAAATCAGGGTTTTTTTTCCACTTTTTGGGAAGATAGCCCATGGCTTTGGAATTGGGAATTTTATCGGCATTTTCATGAAATTGGGAAAATAAATTCATTAGCCTTTTTTTCCACATGAAAAGTCCACTGATTAGGGAAATACTAAATTTGACTTAACTCTTTATAATCATTCAAATTAAAAGAAAAAATCATATAATACTTTGTTAGATGTAATTGAATTAAAATTGAGATAAAATACACATAAGACTTCTTTCTAAAAAAAAAAAAAAAATTTTTTTTTTTTTTTTGCAATTGGGAATTTTTTGCCACATTTTGGGAAAAAAGTATACTTTTTGGGATTGGGAACATAGCCGAATTTCGGCTATAAAATCGGGCCAAAAAAAAAACCCTGAAAATATTATTGTCAATTGATATATTGTTATATTTATCTTTGAGAAATATTGTACCAAGATTGTGATTTTTGGATCTTGTTGAAAGTTTAATGTGTGTATAAACTGTCTGTTTTCATGAGTATTATGCAGTGCTCCAGCCAGCTTTTCAAAATAGAGGGGGGGAGCTTCCCCAAAAAGGGCAAATTTCACGCGTAATTTTGGAAAATAGGGCATTTGGTTGTAAATATACTTAAGTATATTCTTTGCTTATACTATATACTTATGAATAGTAAACATTAGTGCATTGGATGTTTTCACCAATTGTATGCTGTTCCTCATTTTGTGTAATGAAATTATAATAAATATATTACTATCTTCATTGGCGCTAAGAAAAACAACTTCCTAGCCAATTTCATAACCGACTTGGGCTAGCATCCGACTACACGCATTAGAGATATGTAGATTTCATATTTCTTTCCGGTGTGTGTGTGGGGGGGGAGGGATTTTGATGTTTTTTATCACCTATCATCATTGAACTGCATGTTAATCTTTCAGGTTCCAGTTTAAGCATCAGTTGCCTTGTAGAAGAAATGAAGAAAACATGAAATAAATTCAGGGGTTTCACTGGGTCAAATAAATGTTGTGACTGTCACCACTTAATTTGTTACTTTGAATAACTGTGAGCCAATGTTTTTCCACAATAATAATATTAATTAAAACAATAATCTATATTGAAAAATTTAAAGTCTGAACAATGATCAATGTCACCATGAAGTAGCATCCAGTCTGGAGAAATGAAACATTGATATATTTATTTTACAACACGTTATTTCAACTAATGTCAACAACGCGAAAATATATGACATTATTAAAATTACATTTTACTTGCAAAGTGATAAATCCTCCATCCAAACAAGCTCTTTATTTGTTGAAATAACAACTGTCTGCCCCTATTCATGTTAAAATTCATCATGATTGAGGACAGACAGTGTTTTAAAGTTCAGAAATAAAATCCAAACAGAAATATGTTTTTCAATGCCGTAATTTCGGACTTAAAATTAACCGCATATTCGCATTAAAAAAAAGATGATTAATTTTCAAATTTTAATAGGTGTTTTGAATAAAAAAATCACTATTTTGGCAAACAAAAAATCATAGCCAAAGAATTCAGAAGTTTAAAAAAATCAATAGTTCTGAGATTGATTTCATTCGAGTGTGATTGTGTCTAACCAAGCGTGACCTCAGAGATAATCTTTCACAGCATGTTAGGCTACTATCGTCTGCAACAAAAGGCTAATTAATGATCTGATAACAAACCATGCCCTTGGGGCTTGTTTGTTCACAATGTGTTGGGCAGTCATGTACCGGTAAGAGGGTTATCTGTGTATTCATGTCGATGTTTCTGGCGATTTATAGATCTACTGCCAGAAAACAGGAATTTAGAGACCAAAAGGGCATTTGACAGAAAAATAGAGGGGCGCTTTTTAAGCGGGCAAATTTTAGAGGGGCGCAGCGCCCCTCTATTTATTGCTAGCTGGAGCACTGTTATGGGTACAATATAATTTAAAATAGTATATTTGAATAGCTTTTAAAATTTCCTTCAATTTGATATGTCACATGGCCATAGTCAAAGAAGATCACGATAAGCTTAAAATCCAAGATAGCCGCCATTTAAAAATGGCGGCCATTGCGGCCATTTTCCGTACTCAGAATATTTTTGCTTGAAACATTGAATTTTCATTAAACATTACTTAAAACATTCAAATCTTGTTCATCTATCATTGTTAAAAGAAAAAAAATATGATTTGATTGCACAAATAGCATCATTTTTACCAAAATTCTTCCAGTGGTGGCCATTTTGGCGGCCATCTTGGACGCCATTTTGATTTTTTTTCATTGGTTGACTTTCGATATGGGGTTGGCTTCAGTGTACAGGTTTGATAATACTATATAAACTGTACTCTGAAGTTTCTTTAGCTAGAGACAATGTTAAGGTTTTAGCACGACGGACGCCGGAAAAACATAACACGACACCACGAGCTGGCTATGACAATACCTCGGGTTTTCTCCAAAAACAGCCGAGCTAATCAAAATAATGACTTATATAATGCACATGATTGCAAGGTACTTAACGGTCAATAATAGTCAACAAAGACAAACATATTTATTTGCGCGAAACGTACCAGGGCGAATGATCCTAGTCCTAGACGTAGATTTCATTGGATATAGGATTTCGTTGAAAATTCCATTTTCTTACTTTAGTCAGCATGAACGATTCATTTAAACTAACATTATATATTTTTGCGTAGGTTAAATGTCAGTCTTAGAATATTGAAAAACGTGTTATCGAAGAAAAATCTCGCGTATTCTGACAGAAAATCTGCGAATTTTTAAGTAACCATTCATATTTATTTTACCCTAATGAACAATAATTAACAACAAGAAAAGGCCAACAACAACCTTATTATCGCGAACAAAACCAAAATACCTCGAAGCTGTTTACCCCTTACCGATAATCATTGCAAACACACTATTTGGAAGGATTTTTGTATACGATTAAATGCTAAAGTTGGATAAATAAAATTCAACCTTAAGCGTAACTAATGTGGTCATATAGCAACGAAGCTATAAGTAAATGTAATTAATATCAGAAATATCCCATTATCTCTAAGCAGAGTTGTCGTTCGTGCCTCAACATACATGAATGTAATGAACCGCAGCGTAAGAGAGTGGAAATATCCTAGTATACTTGCATAATAAATCTAAATATTTCTAAGCGATTGGACTGACTTACAGTAGCGCAACACCAGAAGACAAGAAATCAACTTAAGACACCTTAGTGAGAAATAATTATGATGGACGACGATAAGTAAACGCATTTTTGAGAAATTGCAGCTGTGGTTCAATGCATACATTCGGTCATTTATTTCATTATTGTAGTTAAATCATTATGTTAGATAACGGTGTCTCAAACTACCACAATTCGCAGAAAGTCTACGGATAGTCTTATCATTTTCATTGTGTTTGCAGAGCTGGTACAAGTCCTTAGCGAACTCTATGGAAACGCAGAATTCTAGATAGTCCTATAGGTTACTTCTTCATTACATCAGTGGGATGTCTGCTCTCCACGGTCATGGATTATTACAGTTAAATAAAGTTGAGAGAAAGATCCTTTTTATCTCAAAGAAAAGTTTAGATCAATGAAACGCAATGAAAATATCACTATATAAACATAAGAGGTATATTATTAATATATTATTATAAAATGTTATATGTAAAGCAACAAAAATGCGACGTCTCGTTAAAGCAATCGTTAAATTTATTCATTTAGGAAAAAAGGGCTGTCAAAATTTATATTACATTTATAGGTTTCGTTTAGCTAAAATATGATAAAGAATGCAAATTCAACATTCATTTATATCTGAAATATAATAACGTATCACACATGCTCACTATTTGATGTAGCATAATTATTCACATATTATTAATGAGGCTTATTAAAATAAAATTGGTTTACCAAATACTCCAATTCTAAAAGGGAATTGAATCCAACCTCTCTCGGGTGTGACTGTTTTGAAGTCTGAACCAAAGCGGCACTTAATTCGCAAACATAGTATATTTGTTGTCAAATTAATCTAATCTACAATGAACACCATTATTCATGTGGATGTTAGTTTTGAGGAACCAGTCCTAATATAGGACTAACCGTTTTTTAAATAAATTATATTTGCTTAACTATGGCTAACGAATATAAATATAGCGAACGAATTATTAGATATAAAATAATTCAACTTATGAGTTATTATATATTAAATATTTCAGCATACGAGTGATACGATCTGCAATAATTCATCTTACGAGTGAATATATCTGAGAAAATTCAGAATATTAGTGATTAGATCTAAATTATTCAATATACGAGTGATAAGATGTGACATTTCCAATGTCTTGCATTTTTTCATAAAGACCGTGCCAGTATGAATCTACCGACTAAAAACAAGACAGCCAACAATCAAACAAGAGAACATTTACGACATGTAATATCAATTTATTATTTACAGACACTAAAACTAGATATAAGTCTGTTTACACAAAATATCTTATTTGCAGAAAAATAAATTCAGCCATTTTTTTAAATTGAATATGGCATGTATTTGTGGCGCAAGTGACATGGAATTTTCTAGAAACAGTACTTATAATGTTCTAATTCAAACTAAAAAATTATTTACTTAAAACGGTTTATGTTTATAATAAAGGCAATATTTTAGTTTTAGCATATTTTTTCGAAAGATGGCCGTATTTTTCTTGGTTCATATTCTTATTACCTTTTTTCAGTCTAAGAACGTGTTGGTGAATGCGGGCACCAATTAAAAGTTTCTCAGGTCTATACATGACCATCGAAGTGATCAATGGTAATTTAAACTGCAATGTATTCACTGTTATGATGAAATGAGGTTTTATTTTTGTTCATTTACACAAAGTTTTTTTAAGTAATGGTATGAGGTTTTGAGGTTTTTAGCTTCTTAAAATCGGGGTTAACCACAATTCGTGTCATTGACCGTTCCGAAGCTAAGATCTGTTCATGTTTGTGTTTGTTATACATGTAATGAAAGTGCGTACAGTGTGGTCCCAAATTAGCACATCTGCTTTAATTTTTCTTTAAAGGAGGCATTTCAGAACAAGATTTCAGACAAGGTGGAAAGTTTCGTCACTGACTAACCTAAGCTGACTGAAAAGGCTAATATGTGACGACGTTTTTGGCCCTTGTATTAAGCCCGATTTTTCCAGAAAATGGCGTAGTTATTTACCTGACACTAGATTATATTCTCAGGACTGTAAAATACATGATTATATGCAATTCATATGAAGGTGAAGATTTTTTTAAACAGATTCGTCAGCCGCCTTTTGCCTATTCATTTTTTATAATATTCACACTTTAGGAAGAACTATGCATAATAGAGAATTGCGTTTAACATATGACATTTTATTATCATTTTTTAAAATTTGAATTCGTTTGTTGACGGAGTGTACATGAACACGGTTAATATAAACGTTATAATAACATGAACTAAACGCATTTGTCGAATCGGAAATAAGGCGCAAACGAAACACAATTAGAAATTCAATGTTCATCAATCCCGAAACGAAAATGCACGTGCAGCTTTTATGATGCTTCTCTTTGCTGATCGCTGCACGCGATAACACTGTATGGTTCCCCATGACAGCATCCTCGTTAACAATATATATCATTGGTCGTTGATACTGCAAATGAGAAAGTTTAAAAAAAAATCATTTGAAGACTTAATAGGCCGTTGAAAGGCTAAAGGCTACCAGCATTAATTCCTGTATTGGTGAATTAAAAAAATGACCATAGGTAACAGTTCAACGATTTAGCATATTCTGAACTGAAATACAGATTATTTAGAAGGTAATATTTATTTATTTATTTATTTATTTCAATATATCATGGCAGAATACATGGAAAAACAATTATAACACCAACATGTACTTAAATAAGAGAGAAACATGCATGAATTAAACAAATACATGAGTGAAGCCATGACAACCATCATTTATTTATCAAGGACGACACAAAAAAGCGTTTGAAAAACACTTATTTCCATTGTGGTCATTGAGTGATATAGTGTTGTGTGACATAGGAAGACATACTTAGAAAAAATATGTATCACATATTTGAGCATCTTCATCAAGTCACCTTTAAGAAAGACAACTAAACATAACACAAAACATCTATATTGCACCTAGTTTGAGATTATTCAGTATTAAAATATTAAACTTAGTTCCTATTACTATTCTACAATAATGCTACGACATGTACTTAAATTTTAAAGCTTGTAAAAATTAAGTGACAACAAGCAAGTAACAATCACTCTGAGCAACCTACAGACAAAACAATATTTAAAAAAATAATGAAAGAAAACTCAAATGGTTCAGAATCAAGTAGACTAATAAAATATTCCTTAGCACTGAACTTGAAGTTATTGTATGTTTAAGAGTCTCTAATACTTTGTGGTTAATGTAACTCTTGTAAACAGTACGTAGTACGCATAAGCATGTGTAACAGACACGTAATACGGGTAACGAAAATTTACTTGTTATAACTCATATTTGGAATTTATCTTTATGATCTTTACTTAAATGAGTGTCGAATACTGAGCCATTCTGTGTTTAAAAGCAAATTTCAGTTTGATGAAATTCAACTTATAACTTGTATGCAATTCATGTGTATCAAAATGTAATATTTATCACATTTTACACTGCACCAATATTGTCACTTGAATGTATTTTATATTGCCCATTTATTGCACAGGTGGTTAGCATGCGGCTATGATTTTAACTAGTAAAAAAATTATTTGGAATGAAAAATAATCAAATTACAACGAAAAATCAACTTCACTGAAAATAAAATTCACTATCAAATATTTATATAACAAGGTATTCAACTCAAAATCTCCCGAAAACAGGGTGCGTCGCTTTGAACAGCAATAACTTCATCAATTGTGTAGCGATTTATATGAACATAGTCTTATTCAACGTAGAAGTGAATTGCCGTTTTGGAAATGTATATATCTTGCAGTATTTTTACAAATATAGATTGTTGCATTTATTGAAGTTTGTCATTAAATGCCTTATATTGATAAATGTAAGAATTGGATCCAAAAAGCTCCAGTAAAAACAAGAAAGAATTAAAGAAAGAAAAAAAGTAACACTCAAGTGGGCTCGAACCACTAAAGCCTGGAGTATAAGCCTATCGCTTAGACCATTCGGCCATCCGTGCTCATAAAGTGAGTGCTGTATTTTATACTTTATGTTAGCAATCCTCGTTGTTTCACAAAAATAACGACAACAACAGAACTCTACAAATTATTCAATCGATTCGCGTTGTTACCCGACATCGTAGAGAAACGGACTACGCTTTTACTTCGTAAGCCCCCAGTGAGTATGGCGTAAGTTGGATACTCTCTAATACACACATCAAACATTTTATATCGGCTCGATATCTTAATGGTATACATGTGCTAATAAGCATCGACATCGGTATTTACAACGCTCCGCCATCGGACCTACAACACGGCCTACTGCCATCGTTAAATCGTCTGCTGATCCAGAGTGACGCTATGAAATACTAAATGTAGGACCCGCAAGCTAAATGCAATGACAAAAAATATGGCCGACATTGTACCTGACAGATTGGGTCGTTTAAAGAAAACGCAATTTGCTATATTTAAAGAGAAAGATTAATAAAAGTGTTATTATTGTTCATATTAATGTGACTGGAGTTAATGATAAACGTCAACAAATGCATGGCAGTGTTGATACTTATGAAGAAAACGATTCCTGGAAATACGAATCTCAAACGCTTGAAAATTTTGACCACTGTCAAGAATAACGTTTAGAACCCGTGTCACTTACAAAATTTAATATTGTTGGTGATCAGTAAAAGGGGATAAAGTGGATTTATGCAGGGACCTATACAAACAATGTTTGTATAGGTCCCTGATTTATGCTTGTGTGATGACTGTAGCCATGTGAACGGGTTATCGTACGGCAAAACCCATCACGTAAAGAAGAGTCTTCAACTTTTCAAGAAAGGAATGCCTTGTTTTGCTATTAACTTAAAGCACGGAACAGGAAGGTACATGGATTATGCAATATGTTTTTCAAGTATAACAGTTTCATTATTCATAATTGGAGTAAAGTAGATTTTGTAGGAAAAGTGCACCCTGTCAGTGATTTTTACCACATAATCAGGCTCATATTTGCTTTCATTTTGAAAAAGAAAATATGCCATGTAAGGACAAAGTTGTGTTGTAAATGCATGGAAATCAAGGACAGCATATTTGAATTTTATGACCAAGTAATGATGTTTTCCTCAAACAAACAACAAAAAAGTATATTATGTCCCAAATACTAAAATTACTATTCTGAAAATAATATGCCAATTACTGCTACTTCAGTACGTGTGTGATCACCTAAATTATGTATTATGGTTATCCAAATTAAAATGCTGCATATTAATATTTATTATCTTTTCAGCAATGATTAACAACATTGGTGGTCCAGGAACGGTTAATTACTTTTTGTCAACACTTTATGTTCCAATGATCAATTAAACTTAAAGAAAACGAAATACATGCGGGAAGGACCATTCATCAAGTTTCTCCTTTATAGCAGACAGGCTTATAAGATGGAAACAAAGTAGGTATTTCACTGATTTATGTTATTGTTAATGTAGAACCAATGTTTTAAGTAATAAATATAATGTAACGTTAATAGTCAGTTTCATATCCAGTAGGGATAATACATGTATTTGGTTTTAACATTTGGATGAAGAATGTATATATGTGGTGTTTACACTTACTTATTAATCCAGTTTAAAAGGGTGTATCATATAAAATATTAATAATGACATGCTATGTCGAGAATGTCTGAATAAATAAAAACGATGACGCATATCATAATGGATTATGTCACACTTCTCATGAAACACTTATGTCAGTTCTTACTCCTATACAAGTGCTTGTGTATTTGACATCTGTATATGATTGTTTTGTTAAATAACATGAAGAAAATGTTGTCAATTTATGCAAACATCTTTGAGGAGGCTTATTGAAGCCAATTAAATTAGAAAAGACCAAATATTTTTATTTTAATAAATAAAAATGGTTAAAATTATTCATACACAATTTGCAATTATGCATAATTTTCTTCGACTGAAACTTATTGAAGTTCTTATTTATGAACCTGCCTGAATATAACTACATGCACTAGTCATATATCAACTTCAAAGGAACAATGGTGTTATCTTTTCAGTGATACATTGTATGCTGATTACCTGTGCAGGAGGAAAATGAAACCAGACAGATTATGGACTCAAATTCAACCCAGAAAAAAGCTAGGAACTTGCAGTCACTGAGTGTTCTTGTTCACAGTCATGTGTTCAATGCTGCAACAACATAAATATTATAGCTGGCTCAGGACCAAACCTTATGCATCTTAAAATGATCTTTGAACGCAATGGTCTCAAGAACATTTTCATAATGAATAACTCTGACGGTCAGTCCAGGGTCACCAATGCCAAGCGTCTTTTGGAGACACTTGTTCCAACCTGTCGAAGTTCTTCAAAGAACTACCATGACAATCATGTATTTGTTTTTTTTGTCATGATAAGTTTAATGTTTAATATCACTAGTATCACTAGTCATTGATAAATTGATAAATCTATTTTCCTTTAAACGTGTTTGATTGAATGATTAAATGTGCCTTAATTATTAATGCTATTAAGTCTTATTTATAGAAGAACGCATTTCACGTGCAATTTCAAACTAGGTTAGCAAATCTTACTGCACTGAATAGGTTCCATCTCACACGTGATATATGAGAATCGATGTATGTATGTTTATATGTTAATAAGTTTATTATAGGCGTTTCCTCTTTTTTTTATGTATTTATAATAATTTTTGAACATTTAGCTCATCTTTATGCTCACATATAAAAATCTCAAATTCAGTATGGCGTTTCTGGAAAAGGGGGGTAACCTTGATTGTAAAGCGGGAACTTTTCGTTTTCACTGGTAACTCTCATTTTTAGCTCGACTTTTATAAGTGTATATGAAATATATATAGTGGTGCTATCCTACTCACCCCGGCGTCGGCGTGAGCGTGCAAATGTTTAAGTTTGCGTACCAACCCAAATATTTCCTATGTGTCTTGACATATTGCTTAAATACTGTGCATACTTCTTTACCAACATGACCCAAACCTATAAACAAGAGCAGACAACTGTATCAAGCATTTTGTAAGAATTATGGCCCTTTGTTCACTTAGAATATTTATATTATTAATGTTAAAGTTTGCGTACCACCTCAAGTATTTCCTATGTCCCTTGACATATTGCTTTAATATTTTGCATACTTCTTTACCAACATGACCCCAACCTTTAAACAAGAGCAGACAACTGTATCTAGCATTGTGTAAGAATTATGGCCCTTTTTTTCATTTAGAATATGCATATTATTGATAAATCTATGTTAAAGTTTGCGAACCAACTCAAATTTTTCAATATCCCTTGACATTTTGCTTTTATATTTTGCAAACATTTTTACCAACATGACCCTAATCTATAAACCTTGGCTCTCAAAGTAATAAGAATAAATTTTAATTAAATTGCCATAACTTCTTTATGTATGATAAGATTTTATTCATAATTTGACAATACAACACTTACCTGAATACCACAATGGACTCCACCCAAACAAAACAATACCCCACGCCCCAACCCAGAATCCCTGCACCCCCGCCCCCCCCCCAAAAAAAGAGATTTTTTTTCCTTTTTTATTTTTGAAAGATTGTCTAATAAATGACCACACCCCACATTATACCCCCGCTCAACACCCCCCCCCTACCCAACCCAAAAAGAATATTTTTTCTTTGAAACATGGTTAAAAAAACAACATATATTTATTTACTTTATTTTTGAAGGACCGTCCAAACATCACACCCAAGCTTTGTTTTATGTCTTTACAAATGTTCAATAGATTGTTGAAAATATACCTGAACTATTACCTTGACTTTATTGAATAATTTGAACAATTTCCCAATGTAGGCTTATGTTATACTGTCAAGCACTCGAATAGTCGAGCGCGCTGTCCTCTGACAGCTCTTGTTTTCTTTATTTTTCATTCAAGCATACATTGTAGATGATTTCTATGTTCGAAGATTTTAATTTCCTTTTGCCATGTTTTTTTTTGACAATTTATTTTTAAAAAAGCCTCGTGACTAGAGATTGCAATTTTTCTCGTTTTCGACGGATGATGACATCACTTGTTTGCTAATTTTTTCTTTCTTCCTTTTGTCACATGTCATAAACTATCATATTTGTATATATTATGCATTTATCTATTAATGCATACTAAAAAGTGTTGTTTGTTCAACATTTGGATAAATGAGAGTGAATTTTGTAAATAAATGGTTCACAAAAAATGGAGAATAAAAATTTGGGGGGTTAAAAACTGAAAATGTAAAAAATAAAATTGATTGAACGGTGAATTGTATGAAAACTGTTTTGATCGATGCAGAATACCACAATACTTAGAAATATGCGAAGAAAGAAGAGAAAATCAACATGTCAACACCCTCAATCTGCGCAGAAAGCGTTAACTTTTTCATACAACTTTCTTTTCTTTCATTTTAATGAATGCCGTTAGAGTCCCGGTATAGCTACGGTACATAAGAAAACCGGCGCTCTGCCGGAATGCCACCGGCATTCACCGGGGCTCCGCCGGGGCATTACCGGCGACGACAGGGGTTAAACCGATGCGAAACCGGAGCGTTGCCGTAGCTCTGCCGGGGTCTGATTCCGGTATAGACACGGTGAGTGCCGGCGGTGTTACAGTATACCGGGGCTCTGCCGGGACGCTGCCGGCTTTCACCGGGGCACAACCGGCGACAACCGGGGCTATTCCGGGACGCTCCCGGCTTTCACCGGGGCACTACCGGCGACAACCGGGGCTCTGCCGGGGCTTGACCGGGATAAACCGTAGCCAGTCCGGGTTGATCGGGACTCTGCCGGGCTGTTGACCGGCTTCAACCTGGGCGGCACCGGGAAATAGTGTGACTGCGTTAAAAAATGTCTACGAATCATCCCGGTCCTCGCCGGTCGACCGGCGTTAGCAAACCGGGATGGACCGGGGCTCTACCGGCAAAAGTGAGACTTGGGCTTAAGTGGATTTTCTTTTGTATGCACATTACAAAGGAAGTATGAGTGTTTTCCTGATCTGTTAATTATGTAATATAAAACTATTTAAGGCTATTGAAAGGTATTTATTTCACGCCAACAATAACAGTTTTTTTGCGGCCATGTTGTTGTTGTATATCTTCACCGCCTATGTAGACGAACCTCTACCAGATCTGTAGAGTTGAACAAAAGGTTATCGTTCCCACAACCAGTATCGTGTTGTCCTCCACCGTCTATGTACACTGTAGTATATACACAACTATTGTCCTTTCTTGCAGTCTCTGAGCTTCTGCACTCAACCGCTAGGGTCAATCCGTATAAATTCGGACAAAGGGAGAAATTCGGACAAAACACCCTAAATGCAGTTTACGTCGCACTAAACCTAGCCCCAGGCCTTCAGCGCCTACAGCGCTTTGATTTACGATGCAATGGATCAGGATATTATTCGGTGCATATGGATATAGACTATATACAAAATATATTACTGAATTCACATCTCTTCGTTTTTGTTAAATATCTGCTAAACCACGGGTATGGACAAATATGCAATTTGTTATTACTGAGAACCACAGGACCATCCCTAGCATATATACATGTTCCTAATTTAATGGTCGAACAACTGTCCCGGATTTTTAATAAATAAGTAAAAACTTGATCTTGTTAACTTTCAAATCGAACGCAGAATCGCTCCCACTGGATTTTACCGAGTATGTTGCTCGTTGTGCACATAAACAGTTGGGGAAATAAAATGTTACTATTGAATTATTTTTTTATATATAGTTGAAGAGTATATACGCATGTAGTAACATTTTGAACGTCTCTGTTTTTTGTTGTTGTTTTTTTTTTTTGGGGGGGGGGGGGGATAAACAGAGTTTCCATGATGGAACCCCCCCCCCCCCCCCCCCCTGTTGGGCATAAACAAGTGGCCGAAATGGAAATTAAACCTAGATAGTTATGTAACAATTCTTTTCGATGTTGTCAATTTATCAAAACATTTACATGTCACGTTAACAGAGCGATACAAATTTAAAATACTGTTTTATTTGAAATCTTGGGTTTCTTGCTTTTGTTAGTTTATTGAAACGTGTAGATACGAAATAAAATAAATGTTAAGTCATGTAAATATCCTCAATCTGCATATCATGAATTATATTAATGAGAGACTTTGAACAAAACTTTCCCTCCTGGCTGTGCAGTGAAGAGGGAATACTGGATTCATTATAGACGTCTTTCCGTCCGTATGTCTGTCTGACTGTAGACTGTTAACTTGTCTGAAGGCGTCCTAAACACTTTTCAGCGTGCACAATTTACATGGTCATGTATTGTTCCATGCTATATGAGATTGTGAATGTGCGATCGTGGTCATCCTACATTAATATTTCCAAACGATATGTACATGTTTTAAATAGACAGTCTTCATAATCCTGATTAATAATGTAAAATGGGTTCTCTGAAACCACTAGGTCATCATGTGTTATATTTGGATGTGGCATCTTTAAAAAGTTGTAAAAATCATGTCCCTCGGGTCAAAACTGGACTAACCAAGAGGAATTCGGTATAAAACATTGTGCAGTGGGTATCTACAAAGTTTGTTTTAAACATGTCCCTGGGCATATCCCAGTGGTAACTGTTCTTTTGTATCAAGTTTCTACATATTTTGTAAAGCTTTATTCAGGAGATTCGTCGTTGGTATTGTGAACAAGCTTCGTTTGTATTTATACATGTACATACATGTACTGTCAAATAGGTCTGGGTAATTCTTTTACCGAGATTTTCTTTGTCTTTATGTTCCTTATTTAGGGCAAATCATCTTAATATAAATTTCAACGCCAATTGTCTTTTTTTAAAGTATGTATGTTTTTATCTAGAATATATGCTATCGCCCAATATGTTTTCTTTTCACGATGGTTAACATGTATTTCCCCAATAAGCTTGTAACCAAATACTTGTACCGTTTATGGATTTACCGATTATGCGAAGTCTTGTATATGGGGCAAAATATATTTATCCAGAAAAAATCATTTCCTCCCTCCAAGCAAACATGCATATCAGAAATAACAGGATGTTATCTCAATAAGCTTGTGTTACTCAAGGGTGCTTCAAGCCATTGCAATGACCTACCTTGTTTCTTTATGTTTCTCATAATTCTTGTAGCTCTTTGCGTTAACAGACAGACCATTCGAATAATTTGGCATTTACTGAAATTGTATGTGCATTTAAAACGATAATTTTATACAAGAGAATACAAAACACTGACAAAAAAACGTTCTAAACCAAACCGCGGTTGAAACCAACGCCGGGAGGGCGAAGCTGTACGCATACCAGATGGAAACGATGATAAGGAAATGGCTGGTAAAGTTCCAAAAGGCGTCAAATAATCAGACTAGCAACACGTTCCCTTTCGGCTTTGTTCAGGTATAAGCAGTTTCCTTTGAAATGAGCAGGTTGGGGGGGGGGGGGGGGTATCAAACAAAGTTTGTGTAAAGGTTCCTGAAAGAAGTACGAATAGTTTTTGGACCTTGATAAACAATTTATTTTAAACATTTCCATGGTTCACGTTTGAACAAAATGTGTACGTCTCACGTTGAGCGTATCTCAGCCAATGCATAGTTAATTGTTTTGGGTTTAACTTTTTTATTCTATTGTATCATATGATTTTACCACTTTAGCTGGCTCCGTATCGTAACATGACCGGAGTACACGCGGGTATTCCTGATCTTCGCTGGGCATGGACGGCGGAATATGGTTACGTACCGAACCCGACCCTAAGAAACTTGTTTATGGCCGTTACAATGGACCTGCGAGACTACGAATCTCTCTACGGCAAGTTCGTATACGCGATAAATTTTATTAGTTTATCGCAAGCGTTATCAAAAACATTCATTCAATCACTTGTATTCTAGTTATGAGCCATACGTTCACCTGCACCAATAAAGATGAGTATCATATATTGTTATTCTTTCTTTGAGATTATTGATTATTTTTATCTATACATCTTTCTTATCGTTACAATATATTGCGCTTCACAATATATATTAGTTTGCAATTTAAGGTATAAATAAGATACAAATGATAATAAAAAAACCATTACGTTACAAGCATCCATAATCGCTTTGCCCTTGGTGCTCGAGGGGTGGCCTACGGTCAAGTGAACATCGAATATACTTACTTACTTACTATCAAATATGACAACATATATAGCGACATTTCCGTAACGACAACAGTCGGATTCGATGCATTTTTGTATAAGATTCGTCCTAATTTAAGAAGAATTAACCAAGTGACTTTACTATATTAATGGTTTAACACATTCGGTCGTAAAAAATAAAACATAAATATGCATTTCAACAAATCTACAATAACGATAATTGTGCAAACTGTTCAATTAATTAAACGATGAAGCTTATGCGTTGCGTCGAGATGAATAATGAAACAGATATTGACTCTTTAAAATGGAATTATAAGATATCAGATGTACAACGACAAGATAGCGCGCCGAACATTTCAAAAGTAGTATATATGTGGACATGTGATCGTGTTTTGCAAACAGAATATAGTTTAACGCGTAGTATTAGAAAATATAGTGGACATTAAACAATTTAAATGCAAGAGTATATTATAATGTAGATAGTGATATGATTCGTAACAACATGGCACGTGTGCATGTGCAGTGCACACTTTTAATTACGAAAATAGATTGTAGAGAGAGACTGTAATGGTCAGCGATGTACGAAAATAAATTATAGAGAGAGACTGTAATGGTTAGCGATGTACGAAAATATATTATAGAGAGAGACTGTAATGGCCAGCGATGTAGATTATAGAGAGAGACTGTAATGGTCAGCGATGTACGAAAATAGATTATAGAGAGAGACTGTAATGGTCAGCCATGTACGAAAATAGATTATAGAGAGAGACTGTTTTGGTCAGCAATGTATATTATAGAGAGAGACTGTAATGGTCAGCGATGTAGATTATAGAGAGAGACTGTAATGGTCAGCGATGTAGATTATAAAGAGAGACTGTAATGGTCAGCGATGTAGATTATAGAGAGAGACTGTAATGGTCAGCGATGTAGATTATAGAGAGAGACTGTAATGGTCAGCGATGTGAGAAAATAGATTATGGAGAGAGACTGTAATGGTCAGCGATGTACGAAAATAGATTATGGAGAGAGACTGTAATGGTCAGCGATGTAGATTATAGAGAGAGACTGTAATGGTCAGCGATGTAGATTATAGAGAAAGACTGTAATGGTCATCGATGTAGATTATAGAGAGAGACTGTAATGGTCAGCGATGTACGAAATATTATTATAGAGAGAGACTGTAATGGTCAGCTATGTAGATTATAGAGAGAAACTGTAATGGTCAGCGATGTAGATTATAGAGAGAGACTGTAATGGTCAGCGATGTAGATTATAGAGAGGGACTGTAATGGTCAGCGATGCAGATTATAGATAGAGACTGTAATGGTCAGCGATGTAGATTATAGAGAGAGACTGTAATGGTCAGCGATGTAGATTATAGAGAGAGACTGTAATGGTCAGCGATGTAGATTATAGAGAGAGACTGTAATGGTCAGCGATGAAGATTATAGAGAGAGACTGTAATGGTCAGCGATGTGAGAAAATAGATTATAGAGAGAGACTGTAATGGTCAGCGATGAAGATTATAGAGAGAGACTGTAATGGTCAGCGATGTAGATTATAGAGAGAGACTGTTATGGTCAGCGATGTAGATTATAGAGAGAGACTGTAATGGTCAGCGATGTAGATTATAGAGAGAGATACTGTAATGGTCAGCGATGTAGATTATAGAGAGAGACTGTAATGGTCATCGATGTAGATTATTAGAGAGAGACTGTAATGGTCAGCGATGTACGAAAATAGATTATAGAGAGAGACTGTAATGGTCAGCGATGTAGATTATAGAGAGAAAATGTAATGGTCAGCGATGTAGATTATAGAGAGAGACTGTAATGGTCAGCGATGTACGAAAATAGATTATAGAGAGAGAGACTGTAATGGTCAGCGATGTACGAAAATAGATTACAGAGAGAGACTGTAATGGTCAGCGATGTAGATTATAGAGAGAGCCTGTAATGGTCAGCGATGTAAATTATAGAGAGAGACTGTAATGGTCAGCTATGTAGATTATAGAGAGAGACTGTAATGGTCAGCGATGTAGATTATAGAGAGAGACTGTAATGGTCAGCGATGTACGAAAATAGATTATAGAGAGAGACTGTAATGGTCAGCGATGTAGATTATAGAGAGAGACTGTAATGGTCAGCGATGTAGATTATAGAGAAAGACTGTAATGGTCAGCGATGTAGATTATAGAGAGAGACTGTAATGGTCAGCGATGTAGATTATAGAGAGGTACTGTTATGGTCAGCGATGTAGATTATAGAGAGAGACTGTAATGGTCATCGATGTAGATTATAGAGAGAGACTGTAATGGTCAGCGATGTACGAAAAATTATTATAGAGAGAGACTGTAATGGTCAGCGATGTAGATTATAGAGAGAAACTGTAATGGTCAGCGATGTAGATTATAGAGAGAGACTGTAATGGTCAGCGATGTAGATTATAGAGAGGGACTGTAATTGTCAGCGATGCAGATTATAGATAGAGACTGTAATGGTCAGCGATGTAGATTATAGAGAGAGACTGTAATGGTCAGCGATGTAGATTATAGAGAGAGACTGTAATGGTCAGCGATGTAGATTATAGAGAGAGACTGTAATGGTCAGCGATGTAGATTATAGAGAGAGACTGTAATGGTCAGCGATGTGAGAAAATAGATTATAGAGAGAGACTGTAATGGTCAGCGATGAAGATTATAGAGAGAGAGACTGTAATGGTCAGCGATGTAGATTATAGAGAGAGACTGTTATGGTCAGCGATGTAGATTATAGAGAGAGACTGTAATGGTCAGCGATGTAGATTATAGAGAGAGATACTGTAATGGTCAGCGATGTAGATTATAGAGAGAGACTGTAATGGTCATCGATGTAGATTATTAGAGAGAGACTGTAATGGTCAGCGATGTACGAAAATAGATTATAGAGAGAGAGACTGTAATGGTCAGCGATGTAGATTATAGAGAGAAAATGTAATGGTCAGCGATGTAGATTATAGAGAGAGACTGTAATGGTCAGCGATGTACGAAAATAGATTATAGAGAGAGAGACTGTAATGGTCAGCGATGTACGAAAATAGATTACAGAGAGAGACTGTAATGGTCAGCGATGTAGATTATAGAGAGAGCCTGTAATGGTCAGCGATGTAAATTATAGAGAGAGACTGTAATGGTCAGCTATGTAGATTATAGAGAGAGACTGTAATGGTCAGCGATGTAGATTATAGAGAGAGACTGTAATGGTAAGCGATGTAGATTATAGAGAGAGACTGTAATAGTCAGCGATGTAGATTATAGAGAGAGACTGTAATGGTCAGCGATGTAGATTATAGAGTGAGACTGTAATGGTCAGCGATGTAGATTATAGAGAGAGACTGTAATGGTTAGCGATGTAGATTATAGAGAGAGAATGTAATGGTCAGCGATGCATGCATGATAAGCTCCGCCTCAGCCAATAGAAGCTGGCGGTATGTTATATGCTTGTAATTGCGCTTTGATAGGTTTAGTTAATAAATGTGTGTTAAATCTATCCCTATTTGGGTCTTGTGTTTTAAACCATCCCTTTAAGGGTCTAGACATTAATAATTATTAATTATTATTATTTTTAATAATTATAAATAAAGCAACATTACAGAGACTTCTCTACATAAGGCCGTATACGTTGCCAGACGTCAAAAGAAACTGACGATTTTCGACGTGTAGCATGATTATTATTTTATCGCATATTCACATAATATGTTGACGAAGGGACTAACTCTGGTGAATGTTTGACGCATACAACTTTACAGAAAACCCACAAAACGGGAGTTTAATAAGATAAAAGAACGGACCGTTTCACTAATTGGTGTCTCACGTCCAACTGATATTAGTGCATTAAATGTCGTGAAAATTAGTACATTGCATTTTTACAACAAAATTATTAAACAAGTGCATGTCCAATGTGTTTACTGTTAGATGCTTTTGCCTACCTGTCTAGACTTTATTATTCAAATACACAAGTAAGCTTTGTGTAAACGTTTATTAAGAAGTTAAGTATGTCTAGAGTTCGTTTTTACAGATACTGGGCTTCCTGTCTGGGCCGTGTCTTTCTTGAAATATTTTTTAAATAACGTTTACGTCATATAAGTTATAAACAAAAATGAAGTTACTGAACATTTCTCTATGTTGTCTATGGTTATACGGTGAATTAAGCTACATGTTTATTATAACATGAGCACAAAACAGAGTGAGAGAGAAATAGAAACGAAATAACTGGATTATGATGTTACAACCTAACTGCAAGGTCAAAAGAAATACATATAATACAAGCCTAAACTCGCAAAACTGGTGCCACGAATCGACAATGAAAAATTGCTTTTTTTAGTGTCATCATACCCCTTTTACCAATAGCCGATTTTTTTGATTTTTTGTTTGCATGTGCTCTAAACTGAACATTTAGTTTTAATTCTATTATTATCATTATTCGTCGCAGGTCTGTTACGAACTCTCTGAAAGCGACGTGTGCCCAGCAAACGGATGGACCGCTGCCCCAATATCCGGTCACAGCGCCACCTCAGTCACAATTGACACTTTTGGGTGTCAAGTCCACAGATTAGTGGTTGCAGGGTTCCGTTACGCGAGGGAGGAGAGTCCTTGTGATTTAAAGAAGTGCGCCGTGTATGGACTGGGAACAACTCTTCCGGCTTCACCGTTTGTGAAGCAAGCCCCTTTTAGTTAAATCGATTTAAATGCAAATAAAATGTTGCAATGAAACCATCTGTTGCTATGTAGAATTTTCGTTTCAGAGGCAATACGCTTGTGGCGCGTTATATGTGTTATATAATTATAAAATATGTTTGTGGTGCATTAATGTTCGTTTCCTTCATATTTTTCTTTAAACTACAAACTTGTGCAATCTATTAAGGATTTACCATTACGTCCCCAAACGTCACCGACTTTAAGCAATTGTTTTCAGAATTTATAGATTTGTTATCAATGGTCAATAATTAAAAGTTCTCTTCTGTAAAAGTTGTGGTTCGCTTGACATATTTTCGGATTGAAAGGACTCATAAACAATAATCCCTTGGGACAAATAACAGACGTAGGCTGATGCAGATGAGCGTTTGATTTTCATTTATGTACACCTTGCCTTTTCGATTAATATCAGCATTAGAGTTGATATAGTTAACATGATTGCATACGGATGTTATCAAATGTAAGTTTGAGATCATTATTCTTACTGGACTTGAAGATAAAGATAAAATTGTGCTGGATAAAAGCGAACGCGTTCTGTAGCTTTATTTACCTCGAGTTTTTCAATAACAAAACGCAAATACGTTATTCTAATGTCTCGACTGAGTTATTTCTTAGCATAGAAATGATCTGATATAAATGTAAAAGCAATCAACTTTAACACGCCGAGTGTTCTTCACACCACTTAATTCACGCACTTCATGCTCTCTATGACTAGCGCGGGCCGGTCGATATGGCGCAGGCGTAGCGTGCAGTTATGAACAACATTTGTTCAACTTTCACAACGTATTTTTTTCCGTTCCGACAGGGTTTTCATGTGCGTCATGCTGGTTCAGGTTTCTTATCAATCATTGACGTCTGTCTAGTTTCATTTACAATATACATGACCTATCTGCTGCCTATTCGAGAAATGCGTATCTAATTCTGCACTGAACATATCAATGTTGGCAGAAGACTAGTATGACTTACCAATGGATTGCGAAATTAAAATAATGTATTCGTCCTATACATACTGTGTCATTTAAGCAATCTTTTAATGGTTTTTGATATGTAAGACAACTGTACAATTGAATACAAATCAAGACATCAAAGCACCAACGTATGCAGGCAACGAATTTAGAAAACACACTTTTTTCGAACACATTCGAATTCGTACAACAATGGTCCATTGTTTGCAGGCGAATGCCGTTGGTTTTTATAATTGACACACACCACAATTAATACCATTATTGCTTCTAGAATTCTTTATTCTGCATATATCATTTATATGTTATCTTGCATAATCCCAATCAAGAAAATCAAGGTAAACAGAAGAAAGAAAAAAAGAAAACATAATGTTGCTATTGGTGTTTATCGCTGACATGTGACACCCACGTCCTCGCTGTGGGCACAGTTGCTCGTACCCACGACACTGTGCTGGCACTGCATTATGGAGTACTCACTTCCGGTACACGTGACGTCGTCAAGGAGAATGTTCTGCGACGATGAACCAGCCCCGTAATAAGCACTTCCCCGAGCAGCTGCCCCGGTTCTGAAAATTATTATATATTTTTGCACTATTTGTAATAGTTTTGTTTAATCTTATAACCGTATTTCTTTTCCTTTTAGAATTTCAGACGTACCGTACCTGTCATTCATTTTGTTTGTATTTCTCTACATACAGGTACAGGTTTCCGAGTTGTACCTTAACACAATATTAAAGTATATTGGCTTCAAAGTTATCATTTGGCGGAATTCGTGTAAGATAACACTTAAAGTATAATGCGTATTGAATATACAGTATTCGATTGATGAAACGAATGAACTTGTTATTGACACACTATGGTCCGGAATTAATTGTAGGTCATAAAACATTCGCAACATGCATTTCCATCATATACCATGTTTATAAATATATTATTTCGGGTATGATCTATAATTTTTCGCGTCAATTATCGGCAACAATATTCCTGAGCTCTAATTCAAAACAACTCGTTTTATAACAACTGTCGTCGTGTCTTAATAATCTCTAACGGATACCTGCTGAATCCCATCATGGCGCAGACAACACCCGCTTCAGCGGTCCCGAAGTTGTCATCACATACCGTACCCCACGTTGCACCATTATCGACCGAAATTTCAACTCTGCCTTCCAAGTTGGAACTTGAGCCGGTAAGTCGCACTTTTACTGACGCATCTAATAAAATATAAATTCGGATTATGTGAGTGATGATTAAAGTAAAAGCAGGAAGTATCAGGATATAAAGCTTTTATTGTATTAAAGTGCCTATTTATGGCAAGCACATACGCATTAGATACAGGTCATAACTGCAACTACCACAAACAAAAAAGAACGATACTCGGGTAATCGCAACTGAATTTGCCAATTCAAACGACGTCTTTGAAAAAGTTCGAAAACAATAAGAATTCGATTGGGAAAAATTCGGAACACAAATTAGGAACATTCCACAAACAATAGGATTTATTTTTAATACCCATAACATGGGAAATTGATTTTATCAATAATTTCTGTTCACGGACACGGAGTGGAGATTTGTAACATTGATATGTGACATCCACTTTTTTCGTCATTAATCTACAGCTGTCTACCAGACAAAGACATTCGCAAACAGAATACTTAAACTAAGAAATTATTAATAAAATGATTTCAAATTAAGTAGCATATTTCCAAAGTAATGTCCTGGACAACCTATATGCTCCGTACGCGTAACATATCAGTGCGAAACTCATACTACATATAACGGTTAAAATCTAATATCTGATGACATAACTCTTTTTTGATGCATTACTTTTTAAAGACAGTTTTATCATACCAAATGCGTATCCTAAGACACACTTTACAGAAGAATGACGTAAAGAGGTGATGACACTGATAAAGAGTAATATCAAGCTAAGCATTATGTAGTATAATATTCTTTAAACTCTTAACATTTGATTTTTTTACATTTCCGAATTTTACATCGATCGAGTTTAATGATACGAGATACAAGTATTTGAGTAAGAGACACCATTAAATAAACGGAAATTTTCAGATACGTCGACGGCCATTAATAAGTGGACGCTGACCACCCGCTCAAAGGTGCTGTTCCCATAATAACAGCGTTTTCTAAACGGGCGTTTTAAAAAAGTTAAAATTATGTGAGTTAATAAAAAGTTAAACAGCATATTGACAATTCAGAAAATTCGGAAAACGTAAATAAAAGGAGGACCATTCGACCGCCGAATTCTCGTGTAATCCATATAATATTGTTCTAGTCAAGTATTCTAAGGCTTTCATATGGATCTAGCATAGCATATTTTAAAATGAAGATTGACACTCCTTATTTGACATTTACCCGCCTGACATAAAACTCCAACGTCCTCGCTATGACCACAGTCACTGACGTCCACTCTGTTGTGCTGACAGTCCAGGATGGACGCCTCTGTTCCTGCACACTGGACATTGTCAAGATGGATAGGCTCCGTCTCAACACCTGGCCCGAACGCCGAAGCTCCTCTAGATAATGACCCATTCCTGTTAACAACATACAGCAATAATGAAATAAAGGCACAATTAAGTATTTAGTGTTTCCACTGTTTCCTGCTAGTACTGTACCAACTATTTATTGAAATTAGCAAAGCTGGGATCATGTCCCCTCCAGTTTACAACAACAACGTTTTAATATAAATTGGATTAATACGTTTTTAAATATTCTTTACATGAAGTTAAAAAAGAAACATTAAAAAAATCAAACGGAATATTGAAAAATAAAAATTACAAGCAAGTACTTCAACAAAACATAGTGTTAATATAAAAACAACAACAGATAAAACTTATTGACAGGGAACATCTGTTTGAAAAATTTAAGAACAGGATCACGAAAGAAAAAAAAGTGTTATTTACATTAAGATAAGTTATTGTAAACAAAGATAAAAAAATCATCGTATGTTTAGGAAATAATGGACAAAATAACTATCAACCAATGATACCCTGTTAAACGTCCACCCAATTGTTAACAGTAAAATGAACGTCATATAAACAACACTCTTTTTCCGTTGCAGTCTTGAAAAAAATCAGACATGAAACACCATCACTGGTGGAAAATATATTTACTGTAACTATCAGACACCTGCTCAGAATTGTGAGATATCAGAAATCTTAAACATAAAAATTAACGGAGACAGATAAAAAAAATACAGTTCTTCCGGATAGCAATTATAACAGAATAATTATTATTGGACTTCTCCTGATGTGCAGAATTTCCCTGTAAATGTATGATGTTTTCAGCACAACTCTATCGAACAAACAAGGAACGGCTATGAAAATACTATTTATGACTCTTGATTTGAGGTGCAAGGAAAATCTGTACTATTTTAGAAATTGATAGTCCGAGACATAAGTTTATATTTGTATTAGATCTATTATAAAAATATTGTTTGCGAACTTCTTAGTTTACAAACAAAGATCGACGATTCTTTCCCCGATGATAGATTTAAAAACGATAAATACCATACTTAGAGTAATGACAGAAAACCAAATGGAGTAGTATAAGTGCATGTTTAAGATGAGACAATGCTATTGATATAGAGAGAATAATCTATAAATGAACAAGTTAGAGTTAACTATAAAAGTGATTATTTGCAAAATATAATGGCTATATTGTGGTTGCTCTAGACCAAAAACTAACAAGAATGAAAATTTTATTTAAGATTGTAGTTTGACTTTTGATAATCCGTGACTACTAATAATCATTTAATATTGATTGAATTACTCTAAACTGTGATTTTTGTTTTGTTAATCTTACTACAAATGCCCTTCTTTGTGCTTCTGATAAGATTTGAACAAATAAACATGAACTTTTATGGAATACTTGACATTTTATACAATCTAAGCAAAGATAACCACTGAATGAGATACATACACACATTAAAAATAAAAAACAAAACATATTATTTTATTTTTCAATATTATGAATGAAAACAATGCCCACTTATCGATTATAATCAGCCAGTTGTCAAAAAAACCATATACTAATTTTGAGGAATAGTTTTAAATGTAGTAATAAACATTGTCATTTGATCTCTCACCAAGAACTATGTTGTGTTTTTTGAACAGTTTTGTGAATGTGGGACATAAAACGAATTCCTTGGATCGGAAGTGTACTGCAAACATTTCACGAACTGATCGAAGGCTTTTGACTATTTTCCGCTTATGTACTAAACCCAGATAAAGTTCAAAGTATTACTATTTGGAACACACCAATGACCAAACTTGTCATTTTAACTTGAGAAAGGAAGATGATTAAAGTTGATATGCATGCACAATTTTTATATGTGTTAAATTGTAATATATTGATTAAAATATGTTACAATAACACAAAATACGCAAGAATAATTATTCATTGAAGACGAATTTCATGAAATGCAGCGAAGACAAATTAGCGCCCCGAGACGATTGTGACAAAGATATTTCGTACATATTTTCCTACAATAACAGAAGCAATCGTCTTTTTATTAGGATCGGAGTTAGCGTTCGTGTGTCGTATGAATAGATATCGTTCCAGGAAATTAAAATGATGCGTAAAACTAAATTTAGATTCACATCGTACATGCATGATATACATGCTGGCAAATTCGACTGTACAGACATTTTCGATTTGAAAATTAAATAGCTGGCTTATTTCGCATTTGTCGACACATGTTCGTCTTAAGTTTTATTTTAATTTATATTGAAATATATGTAAAATAAGCTCTTTACGTAACAATTTTATATAAATTCATTAATGTTTAACAAAATCGTGCATATCCACTTTAAGTTCGTACAAAAAGTCAAGTCGCCAACGATTTTCCACACAAATTCTAATATAAAAAAAATATGCAAGGCAATAACATGTTTAATACAAAAACAAAACCACCTCAGCAAACTAGGAAAACTCACTATTAATTACTAATTCTATTATTTAATGTAAACTATTGTCATTTAAGCTAGGAACGTTTGTGGCTAATGAAACAAAATAAATCAAGAAATGGCACGAACACATTTTTAACGACGATTTTCTCGATGTATGAAGGGCTATTATTATGTACAATTCAACCCCTCATTAAAGCAGGCGGTTAAGATCAATATCCTTGAAACTTTGTAGAATCTTAAATAGACAACTTCAAGAAGTAAGAACTACTAGTTTTGACATCACTTCCTCCCGTTTCACCACATTCATCGTTGTTCTTGTTGTCTAGATACAGGTTTAGATTAGCTATAGATCTTTGCCACTTCTTGTTTCAATGCTTATGGTTTGTTTTAAAGTTCCACTATTTGTGATGTTTCTTATCTATCAATTTCAGCTTTTGAGTGACAAGACATTTATATTGCTTTTCTTGCGTTGCTTTGTTTTACTTTTATTCATTTTTTTTTATGTTCAATATTTATAGAGCTGTATTTTGTTTGCTAAAGTAACAAATTAAGGTAACGTTTATATGTTTGATATATCTTTATACGTGATGTATATGTGTATGCGTGTTTAAACTGATATGATTCGTAAATATATAGGGCTTTTTATGTAAAAAGCACGTCTTGTTCTAATATTTAAACATATGACATTGTTTTTATTGCACTAGTTGTACAAATTATTTATAATAAGATCAGCATATTCATAATATTATTATTTTAATTAATACATACTTGTACTAAATTTTTGTATAGCAATCTATTTACGTTATTTATTATTATAAGCTATTTTTGGGCGCTTTGTAGCTAAAATTAACTACGTCCTTTTAGTTTAAACATATTTATTTTAGCTCGATTGCATGAAAACTTTAAGCTTATTTTAAACGCTCTCGATTCCGTTTCCTGGGAATAGTACCAGTACTTGGTGTCTATGTAGCAAATCTAAATAACGCCCCACAATTGGGATCCACACCGTTACTTGTCGATCTCTAGGCAGACACAATATCCACTACGCCACGGTGACCTTTCGACTACTGTATGTTTCTTTCGATTAAGTCATTTTATTGATATTGGGATGTCTTTTATGTTGGAGCATTATTTAATGTTGCTTGTAAGTCAATAGCAATACAAAGATGATGTCGTATGCAATTCCTATTAAATATTACATTGTATATCTTACATCACTGAATTGGAACGGTCAATGCAAAACATTAATGTTAAATGTGCCAGCATTTCGTAACTTGATATTGTTGCTATTAATAAAAGAACAGTAGTCAAAAATGCACTACTGAATATCATTGAAGACTACCAGTCGTATGACATGACTCAATAACTGATGTATCAAATAATTACGATATAACTAATTTAGAACCTTACATACAAAGTCGATGGCAGTTTATATGCGTCATTTAAATATAACAAGTGATCATTTTTACTTCAATTTCAAGATTTAAAAGAATTATGGTAATTTATTCAATTTGAAATTTTGATGCATCATTATTATACTCTTACGGAGATAACAAATATTATTCCAGTTCAAGACGGCAAAAATATATCAAGTGCAATTTTCTTTGTTAATGCCCACTAGACTTCATTTAAAAAACAATACCAAATTAAATCATAAAACGATGAAAACTCTGAAGACCGACTTGGATCGGTCAATACAAAGCGTTAGAGATTTAAACAGGGTTAACCTTTCAATTAAACCTGTACATAGTGTCCCACCTGGGAAATCCGAGCATTCCACACACGACTTTCGCTTCATTCTGGCCGAAGCTGTCATCACAAATCGTACCCCAGCGTCCGTTCAGGAAGACTTCCACACGTCCTTGGTAATTGTTGTCGGTTCCAGATAGGTACACCTGCCCCTCTTAAGAATATGTAGGAGCGATGAATATGCGTACACATTATTTTGTATCTGAAGATATCACTTATAAATAAGGTGGTAAAATATAACAATGCATCGTCAACTTCGGTTATTGGTTAGTTCTAATGATTAACTTGCTCTAATGATGAATGAAAGCTGCCTTATCTATTTGTTTTATGAATTGGCGTCAATACATACATAAATATATACATGTTTATTTGATAAACACGTGATGATCTGAAACTTAACCAAAGACATCAGATGATTGAAAATTTCCCACCTGAGGCGCATATGACGCTTGCGTCTTCGTTATGCGAACAATCTGTGGAGCCAAGTGGACTATGACTGCATTCTAGAATTGAGCCCTCTGTGCCAATACAGTCCAAGTCATCTAGTACTATTGGAAGCGAAGATTGGGCCTGACCGAAATAGGACTTGTCTTTCGCAATAGCACCTGTCCTGTGACGAAAATAGCGCTCGATATGATATCGATATATCTTATCTGATCTTTCCTCCAAATGTCATTTTCAAAAGGTAAATAAATCCATGATACCAAAACATGACTTACACAACTCTCAAATAACACTCTGCCAGTGTCTATGTACTTGCGATTGATTGATGTAGACCAACATGTACTGAAACTAAATCAATTAAGAAGTATTACATTATTTATGAGTATTAAGATACCTTTGAAAACCAAGCATGGAACAAATGATGTTGGCCTCTTCAGGTCCGAAACGGTCGTCACATATTGTCCCCCACGAACCACCGTTCAGAGAAACCTCAACGCGACCTTTACTCGTGGAGTTTCCACCAGTAAGACGAACGCTTGCAGCTGAAGGTGCAAAAGGATCACGATGCGTCGACGTATTTTGCTGTTTTAAGCTCTAAATACGTAGTGTCTTCTGAAGGCATCAGTGTACAAATATTCGACAATGACTTCTCAATCGTTGACATGTTTCGGGAGAGGTCGTCAATACGGATAAATTTAATCCCATACCCAATTTATATGTTTATTTTTAATGTGTTATGCCTTAATAAATATATTTCAAATAACATATGAAGACGACTATACACAAATCGACAATAAACTCGATTGCCATACAACAACGTTCATATTTTAACAAAATAGTATAACCAAAATAGTTTATAAATCATGATATCGTGATATATAAAAACGTATTTTGTTGACATAATTACATCCGCTGCAAGATTTTCCGTTAGTCTGGAGAGTGTACCCCTGTTGGCAAACGCACGTCCTGCTGTTTCCAGCCAGTGGAAGACATATATGATCACATCCGCCATTACCATCAACACAGGCGTTGTTACCTTGGTAAAATAAATATAAATATATACATGCACTTAAAACGAAGTCGCTTGCGCAAATTACCAAAAGGCTGTGACGAATTACGCTATGGCTTTGCGCAAGACCAAGAAGAACTCACTAAGATCGAATTGATTTTAATATATTTCGCTCTGTTAACATCAACTATTTGAACGTCAACTCGTTTCTAAATATAATTTCATAGAATAAACAGAGATGAAAAGCTCATTATATTCTTCATTTGCAAAACAAATAAAAACAACAACTAAAAACGTTCGTTGTAATCACCAAAAACATCATAGAAAAGTTTCAAATAAATAAGACCAGATAACGTCTGGAACATTTAATCATAATCAAACATAGCGTTTACTATATTGTATATGTAATGTTTTCAATGAAATCCAATGTCAATTCGTCACAGCATTTTTACGATGCTTACTCGCGCTAAACACCATATACGAAGTCATGTGTATTCAAAGTGTCAAGAAAATTCAGTGTCTACTGTGATTTTATTCTTGATAAATGCCACTTGTCAATTGACCTCATTTTTGTGACACTATATAATGTATTTGTATGTAGTTAAAGCGGACAGGCGGACGGATTAACAGATGATAAAAGAAGCGGATTAATAAACAAACGTATGGCAAACCCAAAACGTTTTGCATACAATTTTACATGCTAATTTTTAAGCACTGCTTTGTAAAACAATATAAGGTTTGGTAATGTTTTAGATTACAAGAAATTTGATTTTGGACCTCTGATTTAAAAAGCACAGTTCTCACATTTGTCTTCATAAGCATATACTGTTTCATCATGTATCTTCAGCACTTCTTAAGCAAGTAAAGGATCCATTTTAATCTTATGTACTTGTCTGATGTATGATTATATATTATTTATTTCTTAATGGGGGGGGGGGGGGTAAAGCAAACAGATGGGTGGATGAGAAGAAAAACGCAAATTACGAACAGAACACCTAAAGTTCAGTGGGTTTCATAGCAATATGTTATCTTTGAACTATAGTGTAACAGGTGGTGCATCATTCTCTTACATTGCTATTTCAGTATACACAGTATCAACAGGCCTTTTAAGAAATTGAAGAATCCAGTCTTGCGGACGTAAGGAGTTACGAAAAAACAAACAGACGGATGAACATGTATAATAGAATGTTAACTATATGCGCCTTCGGGAAACAATTGATTGACGTAAAACATGTTTGATGTTAAAACTGCTCATGATCCACCTGTGTTTGACTGAGGGCCGGTGTATGCATGGATGTCATTCAGACGGCCGAAAGCTGGTTTGCCGAAAGGCACAGCCGTACCACCGGATTTTGGCAATGTCATCACAGAACTGAAGTAAATCAGTATACACATGTAATTATAATCACACTAACTGTAAGTTTGCTCTTGTAATTGTAGTATATCTCGCAAACTCGTAAGCGTATAATAAATAATGCAGGCAAACAAAACATAGTGCAAAATTGCACTGTTTAAACATATTGTTTATAACTATACCATAGTATTCAATATAAGTAAAGCAATTTACTTTCGGTTCCAGTCTGTATAGTAAAGTGCATGGTCATCAACTGCAAGACCAAAGTAATGCGATGTACTTCCGCCATTCGACAAAGTTAGTCGATTGCTGCCATCGAGGTTCATTTTCTCTATTTGGGCAGTTCCGGCATCGGCCCAGTAAATGACAGCATCTTCAAACACAAATAATGGTTGAGTAAAACATACAGATTACTAGGCTACCGTTAAATACAGAATGTTATAGAGTCTTTAAGTAAAGATTATCAGTTCACATTAGCTCGTCGATTAATAAACATGTTCGTATTTGTGAATTTAAAGGGGCCTTTTCACATATTTTTGCATGTTTTGAAGTTTGTCATTATATGCTTTATATTTATAATTGTAAACATTGGAACTAAAAAGCTCCAGTGAAAGGTCGAGAATAAAATTTAAAAAGAAAAAAAGTAACCCACAACTGGGTTCGAACCACTTACCCCTGGATTCCTGGAGTAAAAGTATAAACCATTTAGACCACTCGGCCATCCGCGCTCACGCAATGTAGCAAGTATTTTATGCTTTATATAAGCAATCCTCGTATTTTCACAAAATATAGCGACAACAACAGAACTCTCCAAAATATTCAATCGTTTTGCGTTGCAATGCTTTATAACTTTCAGTTTTTTAAATCGTCAAAAGATGCATATAATGGATATTTTAGAGCATGGTTAATGTTCAGTATTACTATTTCCTCACAAATATCATAACTAAAACGAAAATTTGCGAATTTGAAACAACTTTTTGTAATTATGTCAATTTACCAAAACGTGAAAAGGCCCCTTTAAAACTATTGTTTTTATCCAGCCAGCTTCATCTTTTCTGTCTATAATAAATTGGATGACACAAAACACAACGATCATCAAATGATGTCAACATAAATAACAAAATGACATCACTATTATTAACGCGATATGTAATGGCTACAAAGTTTAAATATAACAAGGGGTTGTTTTGATGGGATATAAGTTTTTAATAAGTAATAAGCATTGTTGATTTCGTAAAGTTGATCATCTACGGATATACTTTTTAAGTTGCATACATAAAGATTTCTAAATTGTGATCGTTAGTGGATGCATATATCCAGACCAGACAGGATACAGAACATATTATTTGAATAATGTCTTTTATACCGGAAATCTCGTTAATGCAAATATTTACCCGTTGGATCTAATGCGACAGCGTTCGGAAGTTGTAGTCCAGAATCAACAAGTATCCGTCTATTTGTCCCATCGTAGTTTGAAACCTCAATCTTTGGATGTGATCCCCAATCGGTCCAATACATTTTCCTAGCGAACATTAACGCAGACAAATAGTAAGACAAAAAAAGATGATGTTTGGCTTGTTATATTTGCCTTTATATAATACTTGTTTTTATAATTACATGTTGTTTTTTTCTTATGGTTGAATACATGTTCTTTGAGTTTGCCTTTTCGTTAATTATTGTGAGCATTCTTCGTATATCTCATCAATGGCGTCCCCACACATTCACTGATTTAAATCAAAAGTTATGGTCTGAGGAGGACTGAATTATTTTCTAAACAAACTTCATTTCAAACGTTCTAATATAATAATTTTAAACTTGACAATTTTAACATTATTTTAACACCACACATTCAAAATATGTTATTCGATGTTTCTATTTGATAAAATGCGTTACAAGCGTTGCCAGTAAATTTGTTCGTTCAATACCGAGAAGGTGTTCACATTTGAGATGAACCAGTTTATTCATCACATCCGTTGAATAAGTCTTTAAACAAAGACACATAATGAATGCAGGTACAAAGATAGGTCTAGAACGATTCATTTGCAAATATTTATTAAAAGAATTCCAGTCACACTTGGGCGAAAAATGAAAATATTACTTGCAATCAAGCATAGCGCAAATTCCAAAGGTGCATAAAGAAACGGCACGTTTTGAACTTTCATGTAAGCGTCTTTTTCAGATAGCGTGCAATGCGTTATATTTTCTACTGAGTAATGCGTTCCGAGTCGTCCGCTTTCAATACGATATCCGCTTAGATAATTTATACTCACCTTTTGACCAAAGCCTGTCTAACTTGAACAACAAAGTCAAAATAAAGTAGTTCTCGTTGCTTATACCATAGGGTATGATTTGTAATAAAAAACGCAGCTAAAACAGCAATAAATATGTTTACTGATATTGCGCTCGGCATTCTTTGTAATGACATGGGTAAGCAGACTTTGGAATAGTTTTAACTCCCCACACATATAACAAAATTCATAAATCAATTCTAAAAAAAACAAATTGCCTAACGGTTGCATATAGCGGCGCGGTCACGCGATTTTTTCACAGTAAGATCGTGCCAACCTTTGCTTTACATCCAATGTGATGGCCCTAGGTTGGTCCAGACCGCTGTCAATTATAACAGTTTCTTTTCTTGTGTCGATATTTAGGACAGCAATCACATCAGTGCCGGTGTCAGTGTAGAACAGCAGCCGTGATTCAGGGTCGATAGCTAGACCGTCCGCAGTTGAACCTGTGGAGGACATAACAAGAGAACAACCAACTTGTATACTGTTTTAACAACATGATGCCAAACGTAATAAAACATCGAGTAAATAAACAACATGAACAAACAACTAATTATATGGATCTTGTGGAAAATAAAGCAAAAAAACCAACTATGTGCAATTGCGTAACTTGATAATCAGAACTAGAGTTGAGCACACGAATGTATACACATAACCACTAATACTTCGTACTGCTAGACAATGACTCAATTATTGTGGTTCCGGCTCCGCCGACGTGTCCTCGAACGATGAGCTTGCTTAAGACGTCCGTCCAGTAAACGTTCTGGTGGACATAGTCGTAGTCTATAGCCACTGGGTTTGTAACGACGGGATTCAATGACTCGATCAGAACATAACTTTGTGTCGCCAGGTCCATTCTAAACACCGCACTGTTTCGGCTGTCGACGAATAGTAAGAAGGATTGCGTCAATGATCCTGTTTGATAGAATACATTAGTGGCCATGATTGTATCGGAATTACACCCATATTGTTAGCAAATAATGCTAACCAAATATGTTTGATATTATACATACATCAGAAAGCGAATTTTATTACACCTAGTAAAGAAGTTATGGTGTTTGAGTGTTGTTAGTCTATTACATGCAATCTTAATGCACGGGGAATTAAATATATTAATAAATAATGGTCTGTAGTAGGCGTAGTCAGAACGTTATATTTCTGTTAAAAGTATCTTCTATTTCGAGCGTATGCAACACGGTATTTCTAATCGTACCGAGTGTACAAAGGTTCTCATTGCAGTTGTCAACGGAACAACACTGTTGGCAATCGGATTTCTCTCTCTTGGTTATCGACCTTCCAACTATTGGTAACCCGAGATTAACTGCGCAAATCTTCGATAAAACATAAAATACAGCTTAATACATGAAGAGTTTATCTCTTTAGAAAATATTGCAAAAGCAAACAAACTACTTCAAAGAATAATTATATTAATAATGTAAATAATAAATAAACATTAAATATCCTTTATTTGAACTAGTTAAATGCTTGAATATTTAGTAGGTCGCGAAAAACAACAAACACAACTCATAAAATGATACAAACCTAACATATATCACGCGCGCGATAGAACCATCATACTTTTTAATGTAACACTGACATTTTAACTCGTTCACAGTTTTCGTAAACGAGACACAACTATAAATCGCACACTGAAAAGCTTAGTGGAGAGAAAGATTATTATGAAATAACGTAATAACGTACAAAAATAATCAGGCGAGTTTTGTTACCGTTTACAACTATTACACAATAAAGAAAGTTCATCAAACAATTGAAGTCAATTCAAAAGAAGCAAACACATTCAACCGTGGTTTTACCAAAGATTTATCAAACATGATCTGCAGTGTGACGGTTGGTCTTTTCTTATATATAGTTCACCTGTGTGTCCATGCAGCCCATGTCATAGGTGACCGTGCCAGATTGAGTTGTCCTGCTTCTTTGGAAGCACGACTAAAGCAGAAGTTTCAAAAATTAATCTTTGCCGTAAGTAAATATGACTGAAGTGAATGTATAATGTTACTAAGTGACAAATGTTCTTAGCACACAATTGCAATCGTTTTTTTCCCGACAATCGGCTCACAAATTGAGATACCTTTCAAACAATTGAACATGAAATTAATTTTACATGCGAGATCCTCTCAAAATGTGCTGCATTTTATTAGAATTTTGATTGATTATGATTCATAACGAAAACTGAACAAAAAAAAACAAAAACTGTTATATCGTTTTGCTTCAATGTTCGAAATCAACGATGTATAATGCAAAGATTCCGCTAATTGACCATTGTACATGGAAAACAAAAGACCTACAACCTGACCCGGAGAACATAGTTGTGTACTTCTGCACGCGTTAGGGTCCGCTACTCCTGTACAGTGCGAACACACCAAACAATCCGCTGCAAAGTAATTTGACTTAAGAGACATTACAATTATGAAATGAGTTCATTTATGCTTTTTGAAAATGAAATATGTGTTTGAACTGAATGGTATTTATAAATATATTTGATTAATACAAAAGTCAAACTTAAAGGTGTGCTGAACTAACGTATATTTAAGAAATAAGTATGTGAATGCGAGTCCCCTTGTTTGGTTTGGCCATGCTTAGAATCGCATGTGAAGATGTAAAATGTATGTGCCCAAATCTCGCTTACATTCGGTAAATTTGTTATATAGCCTTAAGTTGTGACTGCATGTTAACCATGTTACCTGCTTCCGCCCAAATGTTAAATATGTCTCTTCTCTGTAGAATGTACTTACCGCTATACGGTATCAATACGACGTTAAACAACACAAAAGCAGTGACTGAAAAAGTATTGAAAGCATTATGTTGGTTACACGTGATCAAAAACGACCTCAAAGCATGCTACCCCATAAGCTGTATCTTTCTTCTTTAAACCATACTTACTGTTTGCTTACTTCGTTTAATTTTATTTAAATAATTTCAAGCATAAAACAAACATTTATTTTTAAAAATCCTTAACAATACATACACATTTATACAATATTTCATGAAGTATATAATTTGACTCAAATCATTATCTAGCAAACGACAGACTTACCGCTGCGCATAAAAGCCATTTCGGCAAAAACTGATAACTCGTTCAGTGGAAATTGCCTGTCCTTAATTGTTCTGCCCAGTGTTCTTCCTTTAAATACTAGTTGATGACCACGTGAGGTCAATGTGACATCTTAATTAAGCTTGTTTACAATTACAGAGGATGAAGTCGAGCACGTAGAATTGTAAACACAGTCCATGTCTGTTACTTAAAATGGAAAAGATGGAAAACTGACAAGAAAACAAATGCTGTCTTCCAACAAAACCTTAACACTTATCTGTATGGCATTATAACCTCTCTCTTCAAGGAGCGTTAAGTTCTCAAGTGCAAGTAAAGCAATTTATCATACAACCATCTTAAAACAAAACCCATGAATTTAATTGCATGCATGCATCTCAGCATTCCTGTCTTATAAACTTACTAGACACACGATAGAACGAACTGTGAATTATAGCTTCAACTCCCAGCTGTTAGGTTGTTACTGACAGATTTTCAGTTGTTGGCGTCGTCTTGTGTTTTAGGGGGGGGACCTCAGAGTACAATCACATAAACCCAACCTGGTTGTTATGGTGACCACCAACCTTACTCAAATGGCTCATGACACGTTGATTGCAAATGGTCGCCATTGCGAGAAGCGCATGAACAAACCACTGTGCTTAATTTAATGTCAAAATCGACTGCATTATGAATCATTGTCGTTTTTCCCACCTTTAATGTAAACTATGTCGAAACGTAAAATAAGTGCATGGTCTTGATACCAACGCCTACTTTACAAAATATAAAGTATGTTATATTTAAACAGACTATCGTTTAAAGCTTTGAAGTAATCTTAAAACGTTTGAGCATTTCTTTTTTTATTTTGAGTATATTCAATGTGTTTGGTATTTTTTTATGTCAGAATTGTATTCAGCAACTCGTGACGTGTTCGAAGTATCATTTTGTTTACTTTTAAATTCTAAGTGCAAACTTTTGTTCATGTCATGTCTACTAGTTATATGAATGTTATAATAGTACTTTATCCCCATCATGATACACATATGTTTGGGATTGGCATTTATTGACACGAGCATGTTAACTTATTCACCTGTGTGAATTTAAATTGTAGATAAAAACGTAGAGACAGAGATAGTTTTAGGCTAGTGCAATAGTTTACTTGAATTTTTTATACGACGAATTGAATTACGACGAATTGAATGCAGGTTTAGTCAGAGAGGCTTGGTGACATAAAAAAATGTCCGGCATGTTAAGCACAAGTTTAAATGACAAAATAAGTTTTTTTAATTATAAATATGTGTTAACGAAACTGTTTCATTATACCTGATATGTCGTGTACTCGATGAAACCCGCGTATCCACAGCAAATGGAAGGACCACCACTTATATTGTCGAATAAAGCGCAAACTCTATGCAGTACCGGTTGGGTCATAATTGCACATACGCTCAACGGCTGAACATAGATAATTATTGTTGTTTTAAACTTGAAAAAAAAAGCCGTTCTATATTTATAACTGCGGATATAATGTGTGTCACCAGCTAGAAAATATTGCAATAATCATACATTTTCCGTATTTTCCGATATAAATAAGAATTAATTAAATTGTATAGTTTACGAAATGGTTCAAGACTAATAAAATAAATTAATTTTAAATCGATTAATTCTTTTTATCTTAATTTTTATTTCAAAGATAAACATAATTTTTCATTTTGTTAAGCTAGGAAAATTATAAATTACAAAAATGTAACCGCGACTGTTATATGTTTCATTATATTTCAGCTTAAAGATATTTATTAATGTTACGTACCGCCGGACTAATTTAATAATAATACAATAATAAAATTATAACATAAAATAACAAAACAGAACAGAGTGGTGGAGGGGCTTCCCCGCCGGGGCAACGGAAGGAGGAGGTGGTTTTGGAGGAGGAGCAGACAAAGGCCCACCTCCAATCCCTTGATATATAATACCTGAAAGTATTTTCGCTTTTAATTCATATATTGCACTTGCAAATGGTGCCTTTGTGTCAGCACTTAACACAGTTGAGTTCGTCGTGGGCTCTGTCTGGCAACTGGTTCCTTTACTGTGCTTATTGAAATATCCGCAGTGATCACATGACAGCTCGTTTCCGCCAGTGTTCCCGATGTGAATGGTTTGGGAGGTCGGGTCGCGATGCATGGGCATGTATATCGCCTGTCGTATAGCCGACTCAGCGCAGACCCATCGCACATCCCCATCTTGGTTGTCTGTGTCTATACGCAGCAGCGTCTGCAGGATAGTGAGCAGATCTCCGCGTGGGGCGTGTTGTACACCTGTTGATAGAGCGCATTGAAGACGGCGTTGTGGTCGGTGATGTCGATGCCGACGGGATTGAGCGCGTTAAAGGCTTCGTCGTCGTCCTGTTTCTCGTCGTCGAACACGTTACGCTGGATCACGAGGTCATCGTCCTCCTCGCCTCGCAGCTCGTCGAGTATGTCCAGCAGGTTCATACTTATCTCGGTCGCTGACTGGCCGCTGTTGTTGGTCGAATTGGTGTTGGCCCTTCGTTGGTTGTTCGGTGGTTGTGGGACGGATGCCTGCTGACTACCGGAACCGGATGCATGCGATGATAAATCGGCGGCGTCTGTGATGCCATTGCTGGGCCGCTGTAGACGCTGCTTTTATCTTCGTAGTTTGACCTCTACGTCGAAGGTGTACTCATCTGCCTCGACCATCTCTTCTGGCGTTGCGTCGGCGTCGGTGAGCGAGAGAATGTTTTCGTTGTAGACTCGCAGACATGCCACTTTTTCTTCTAATTTCTCGATAAGCGCTTGAAAGTGAATGTCATCGACTTCATCGCTCGCTTCTTCTATTTTACTGACGAAACGGTCAATAATATTCTTCAAACCTAGCCGCTGGCCTAGTAACTTCTCTATTGTCGTCGGCATTTTACTGTTTGTTCACGGCACCAATTTCACGAAGGTATAATGGTTTACTTTGAGTTGATATGCAAAACACGACTGTTCAGGTTCGATCCTTTAATTCAACTGAGCGTCAACAACAACACAAATATATATGACGTCAAATAATAATAATAATAATAATAACGTGCTAATTCGCGGGAATTGTTAATAAACGTTAAGTATAAAATCTCATATAATATTCAAGACAGTTTCTGCTTATATTATAATGTATGCCAGTTAATATAAACAACTTATGCGCCGATAGGCGTATTTAAGCAATGATATGTCTATGTTTTTATTTTCAATAACATCTACATAAATATACATTTCAAATACAGGTTTGAGTTCTCTGTAAAGCAGTTATAAGGTTGATAAAATCAACATTAACTAACAATTCAGATATCAGTCTGATCTCTGAGGGTTTTATTTAACAGAGGAATAACCGTATCAATACTTACAGACTCAGGAAACAACTATATCGAAATATCTGTAAATCGTGCTTGGTTCCAAATTGGGAGAAGATTGAAGGACCATGTATTAGTGTTATTTATATAAAAGTATAAAATGAAAAGACAATAAGTTGGATTCGGTGGAATATCGATTTTTATTTACTGTCTCGTGATCATTGTAAAATATATTTTCTATGATCACTCGTGAATTAACATCGATATTCCACTAAATCCAACAAACATCCTCTATATACGTTTTCAAAGCATTACTTCTGATCGTACCAAGTGTACAAAAGTTCTAATTGCTGTTCTCAATATGACTTCCCTCTCCTGGTAATAGACCTCCCAACTTGCTCACCATATAATAGTTGACCGTGTCAGACTGGGTTGTCCTTTGTAGGCACTACTAAAGCAGTGTTATTTGTTTTACTTCTAATATTCTGATGGTGTCCTACATTCTCTTGGGTAAAAGACAGGATTTGTTCACAAGAAACGGTGTGTAACTGACCACGGGGTCTAACTTCAATATGGCCCCTAAAATGGCCGCCCAAAAACCTAGAAAATACCGAGTTTTTTCACAAATGACACAAACAACATGTACATGTAAGTTTAACGATTTTCGTCAGTTTTTTAACTTAAGCAATTAATAAAATATAAATCTTTTTCAACCAAACAATTTTCGTGTGAAATATAATGCATTGAAGGAAATGGAATTAGTAAATACTCGAACCCTCGGTACAGAAAACTAGTTTTCAGTACATATGACATGTTTCAATGTGTACCTGAAAGGCATTTTAGATAAAACAAGAAATATCTTTAAAAAAGATATACGGCGTTGATTGTGGTTGGAGTTTATGAAAGGTAAAGAGTTCAATCAATGAGATCAAGAATAGCGAATGTCTTTCTGTTCAGTTCTTAGCTGCATCACACGCAGTACGGGATGTTACGCGAAGTTTTTGCGGCTTATTTAACATTACATATTGCTGGTCATAAACCTATAGATACAAAACAGAAAACCAAAAGAATAATGGAAGTGAAATTAAAACATATGAGCCAACCGGCCACACGCGAATTATTTATTATGTATCCGTACATATTTTAAATATTTATACGAGCGTAAGCATATGACAACATAGTATTCTTAAAAAACAAATTACCCGGTACGTTTTTTGTTGAATTTATTGAATACTATTTAAATTTTATTCAATGATTTCTTAAGAAGAGTATACTAAGTTAAGGCAGAAGTGATTGAGCCGACTCACAGATTGTTTTGCTTGCTAAGCTAAGTTTATTCAAAGACCTATAGATATCTATAGGTCTTTGGTTGATTTTAATCTACTAACATTGATTAAATACAACATGTTGTCGATTGCCCTATAGAAAGGAAAGCACAAGTTACAAACACAATAAAGAAACTTCATAGTTGAGTCAAGATTATGAGTCTAACAATGATGTATTATGCCGTGTTTCAGTATAAGTAAACAGGTATGGCATTTTACCATCCTCCCGCTCGACCCCGCCAAAAAACCCACAAGCAACTATACACTGTAAGCAGTAAACATTACACTGTTTCAAAACAAGTATTTATTTATTGGACAATTTAAGTGATAGCTCACAACAGTGAACTGGTCGATAGATCTCAAATTATTTATTTACAAATATACAAATGCAAATACACTTATATAGCGCAAAAATTATTTTTCAATATTCAATTGCGCTGTACACAGTCCTATAACTAAAAAAAAGCACATTTATCAAAGAAAACGCAGAATAAATGCGTTTTAAGTTTAGATCTAAACTGAAATTCACTCTTTATGCATTTTAAGTCTTTTGGAAGAGCATACCACCACTTTGGTCCAATAGCGACTATAATAATGTGTGTTCAATATTCACTATTGAACTGTCTGTCGAAGACAATTTTTTTATTTATTTATTGATGATGTGTAACCTATGTTTTGCGTTGTCCGCACAATACACCAGTGAAGTCTCGTCAGGTACGAGATTTGTAGGTGGCGTCGAAATTCTGTGTTTATCAGCACAGAAACTAAACATGGTGTGTAAAAAATGTATTATATTCATTACCAAACCCATTAATGAGTTATCTTGTGAAAGAACAAAGACACCTTATTTATTTTTCTCAATAGCTGTTTTATTGTTTCTGATTTTACGGTATTGTATGTGTTGCATTTTAATTGTATCCAGGTTACCGAATCCCAAATAATCGTCTTATGACCACTAAACTGTCTACAGTGCAAACTGTCAATAAGCATCTTAAAAGAGCACCACCTATATTAGGGCAATTGTAATTGCTTTTAGAGTTTGGTTTTCTATTTGTAGTTTTGATTGGAGCTGAATTAATGCACTGTTAATTTACATTTAGTATTGAAAAGATATCTGGGTTGGTTGTTCTTATTCCATACTTATTCCTTTGTATCCATTTTGAATAAGTCATGTCCATTTTTAGACACATGTTTTTTACTAGAATTAGGTTAACGTTTTCATAAATTTGTTCCATTTGTTTTACCAGGGCATTTTCTTATCTGGAAGGTAATGGGAACTCATAGTTTTTTTAATATCTATCTATCTATACTCAAACCCGGTTGAGTCGCGGGTCGTTTTGACTCGCGGTATTTCATTAGCGCCCTCTGGATTGTGTTTGTAAACAAACCTGCGTGACCTACTTTTGAAATCTGACAGAAAACATCTTTTGCTGCCAGTATGAATAGATTTTTGGTAAGCAACTACCCAAAAACGATTTAAAACATCATTTTAAACAAAAATTATGTAAAAATCCATGTTAAAATGAAATTTCCCTTTCAACTTTTTCACTTTTTAAGTTCGTCTGCTTGCGGTTGCTTAGGTCAGACACTACCAATATTATTCTCTTTGTGAAGGGGTTACACACCACCGATTTTTAAAAATTATTTCGATAGGTCAGGCTCTATAAACACTTCAATATTAAGCTAATAGATTCATCTCTTGAAAGTGACACAGATGACGTATGCTGTGTGTGTAAGAAAAGTAGTCCACCTGCATTGAGGAAGGATGTTTCGGTTGTTTTTTGTGAAATGGGATGAATGTAGTGTGTGTGCACATTGGGTACATCTGAGCTTCTGCACTGATGTACGTTTCTTGAGGCGAGATAGCTTCTTCAGGTGTCCCCATTGCGCAGAAGAATGAATGAACATGAACAGTTATTTGAATATTGAGAATTAAAATTAGACACTGCTTGAACATAACTGTGATATTTATTTTATTTGATGTATTAAATTCCATATGTTCTAATTGTTATATACTTTATTGATTGTTACTTTGAATAGTATGTCAGATCTTTATGTTTATTCATGTTAAATTTAATATTAGTGTCGTTTAACCTATTTACCGCGAGTCAACCGGGAGGGAAAATAAACAACAATGGCGGACAGTGGTGTTGTTTTTGTTGATACCGCAGTTAAAATTGAAGGATTTTCGTCATAAAAAGGCTATTTTCCAATGAAGTTAAGTCAGATATGTTTGTCTTTTAAATTATTTATCTGATATTTGAAGATGGTTTCTAGACGCAATTGAAGATTCCTTAAGTACCGCGACTCACCCGGGTTGCAGGCTATATATACTGCCAGGCGCCCTTTAGAGCATTATAGGCAGAGGGACATTATCGAGTCCGTTTCCTGGGAAGAACCAGTACTAGGTGTCTATGGAGGAGATAATGAGAATGCTCCCCGAGTGGGGAGCGAACCCACGAACTCCCGATCGCTAGGCGGACACCTCATCCACTACACCACCACGATCTTCTTATATGTTTTTGTAGTCGCTGTTGGCACCTCAATTTGTAATGTAAATAGTAAAGTTGCGCATTTTTTTATATTGTGAAAAATTTAATCAGGAAAATCTTTTGTTACAATAATAAAGCTATTGATCCTCCATGTCGCTGGGATTTGCAACTGGTTACGGCATTTATCATGGAAATTCTACCGCCCGGATAGTCCATATAAATGCATTCCCAGAGCCTTTGATAATTTTTGCTATGGCGACTCTGGGAGTACATATGCTCTCCTTCATAAACACAATTGCAGTTTTGGGCACAGATTTTGCGCGCTTCACTTAACAGACATCTTTGGTTACCAATTAAGGAAAGCAATAAATAAACTTCAAAAACACATTTAATTTACCAGAATGGCAGCCTATGGACATTATCCTTTGCATGCCACCTAAAAGACTCAACAAAATTTCAACACACTATTCTTGCTGACATTTTTATTTCGAAATTTCTCACAAAGTAAATTTTCGACGACTGTTTGACATTGTTATCCACTTATTTTACATCAAATATCACGATGTTCAAAAGATTGGTATAGTTCGAACTAAACGATAGCGACACTTATTGTCAGCAATATTACAACAGTTCTCAATATGGTGAACAGGGCTTTCCACAGACCATTTAAAGATCCCTGGCCGGGGCACTTGAATATCAAAATCAAGAGTCCCCGGGGCGCTTGAAATTTCCGATCAGTGTATTTTTCAGTAAAAAAAGTGCAGATTGTAAAAATATAAAGGTTTCTCAATCAGTGTATCAACATTCCCTGTTTTAAAAGAGCACTCGGTACCTACTTTCACAAGTAACCACCATGAACACCACATGGGGTCATGGATAATCCACTGATAAGAGAATAGCATGACGCGCGTATCGATTATTCTAGCCACATTACACAGTCATTTAAATGCTGACAATGATGTATCAGATAAGTAACTTTCTAGTGGTCAAACTGTGATGTTCATCGTCCAATCGGTTACGCGAATGCTTATGAGGGCAGTGTTAACTATCGACCATTATTTTTTATTGACGTCGGGCACGAAGTAAGAGTTTATCGCAGCTTGATAAGCAAGAAGTTGTACCATTTACATAATATAAAACCGGTAACTGTACGGTACAGTACATTAAAGACCGTTTCGGGCATCATCTTCACACCATTTTACTGTAAACAAGTGCTACCTATGACTCATAATTAATACGAGAAATTAATTGCAAGTGGTAAACAATTAATTACTAATAGCGAGTAAGTTGTGCAAATAACTCCTGGTTACAATTATGCGATAACAATTTAATTCCAGTACATGTATATTTCACCAATTATAGAACTGATTCACCTCGTTTTTCTGACATTTATTCGAAACATAATAACAAAAACGCGCTTTAAAAAATTTTCGCTGAATTAATTACGCGCACTTGTAAATGTTTCGTCCAATAATCGATGCTTAGAAGACTGAATATGGCAACCGGCCGTAATCCTCGTGGACAACGTGAATTCCATGCATAATTCCGCCAAAACATTTATTCGACTCGTTAAGTGTTTTACACAAATTGTGGTTGAATTCATAACGCAATTACCTGTTAATATATGTTGAAATCTCAAATGGGAATAATTTAATTTGTAATCCGAAACCCATTCCTGTAAGTCGATGTTAACGTGTTATAAATCCGAAACACACTTCCAAATGTAAATGTTACCGCAAGGTTAAAATATTCTTGCTTCAAATTAGCAGTGCAAATTTAGTTTGTGTGGAATCTTTGCGTGAAAATTATGCAGCATGTACAACGTCGCGTCATTTGCATAGAAAGCGTGCATGTATTGAGCGCTTTAACAAGCACACAACACGTCAGGGGATTGACGCATGTTCGGAGGCAATATTTCATCAAATCTATTAATAGTCACTTAAAATTTGTTTGATACTATAGAAAAATGGAATGGTTTGTGTTCAAGACATAATTGAGAGCTTTTATGGTAAATATTTACCAGAAAGTGATTTATAAAAACGATATTATCGGGTAATAAATAGAAACTTGAAAAGTAGTAAGTATACAGTAATAGAGTCGGGTTGAAACGGATGTATTGGAGAATCGTTCGAGTCGGGATTTTACTCTGTGTAGGAAAGTTTTAAAACAATTAAACAATTATATATATTTTTAATTGACTGGGGGATTTTCTTGAAGAGTCACCAAATGACGTCTTTTGACGTTGTTTTTCTTTGAGTTATAACGCACTACAGAACGTGAATTGACACGTTAAATTAAAAAAAATCAACGTCGCGACACCCCTCCTGAACCACCCCTATCAGCCCCGGGGCGCCTGACAAAAATCCTGTGAAAAGCACCGATGGTGAATAGAGCATACAAAAGAATAACAAAGTAGATAAAAAAGCAATTATTTCTTGCTTTAATGGTCCCATTTGTATGAATTTGTGGTTAAGACAGGTAAACGTTGATAAGTTGATAAGTTTTTGCAGCATCAGTGTTCCTTAGTCCCTGCAGTGGTGATAATTAATAATAATATTTTGCACCTCGGGACAATAGACGGCGAATTGCTTTCTCCACAACCCTTTTGGCTTATAAAGCTTAGAGTTGAATTATTGCAACAATCGCCCGGAGTCCCATCGGTACTTTAATCCGTAATATTATCAGCATAAACTATTTTCTTGCATAAATAAACACAATCACATCATATATACACATGTATATATATATATATATATATATATCAATAACGCACAAATTAAAACAACTTACATGATGTGGTGTGCTAGCATAAGAATAATATAAATCCGAAGTTTCAAACATGTCAACGTTTCATGAAAATGTGTAAGTTTATAATGGAAAGGCCGAGTATTCCGAATTTAAAAATAGTCATCTATTGTCTCAGTAATCAAGAGGATAGATCTGATGTCTTATCAACCAATAGTAATACACCAACTTTCTTTGAAACCTCCGTAAGATGGATCAAATCGTCAATTCAAAACTTCGGCTTTTTTTGTTTGAACTTTAAGTTTTGAGAATTTATCCACAAATAGCACACAATTTGATATCAATGGTAACAGGTATAAAACCGCATTGTGTTTGTTAAGCGGTTCTAGGTTGATTGAATTCGCTTTTATAGACAAACTTGAGACTTCTTAATTTGGTCTTATCAGGAAGAAGCATTCAATAAGAACTTGAAACACCTCTTTGTATGCCCCCAAAGGAGGGCATATAGTGATTGAACTGTCCGTCCGTCTGTCCGTCACACTTTGCGTTTAGGTTTCGAAAAATGCTCATAACTTCTATGTCGCTTCAGATAGCAATTTTATATTTGGCATGCATGTGTATATGGACAAGGCCTTTCCATACGCACACAAATTTTGACCCCTGTGACCTTGAACTTAGGGTCCGCGTTAAGGTTTCGAAATCTGCGTTTAGGTTTCGAAAAATGCTCATAACTTCTATCAAGCGTTTATAGGGGGCATAAGTCATCCTATGGTGACAGCTCTTGTTTTAAAAAACAAATTCATAAACTTGTTTCAATTGTGAAATTGAGTTCTTGTATCAATAAGAGTTTAAGTCATGTTTTAGCACTTACATCATAAAATACCTTTACTGAATGATATGCCTTGATTTTGTTGAGTCGTGGGTTTAAAGATTATCAGAGATCACTTGGTTCAATATTCGAACACAATGCAGTATGTTCTGGTAAAAAGTATTTAAAAAATCATCGTTTTGATCATTAAAAAAGGGGAAAAAAAACAGTTAAATATTATAATTTTGTTTTGCAACACACAATTGTTTATTGAGGAGTATTTGCATGCAACTGCATCTGTTAACATTTTTTAACAAGAAAGTTGAAATACATGTAATACAGCCAATCAGAACCCATGATTCAAGAAGGACCTTACTTTTAAGATGGCGGTTTGACACTATCAACACAATAAATTATTTGGATGTTAACAGATGGTAAACATTTGAAAAAAAAGCAACAAATATGAAAAACAAAGTAAAAAAAATAGGTTAATAATGATTCATGGTCAAACAAATGGAGTTCCAATTGTTGTTAAACATTAGTGGAAAAATGTAATTGTTGACATAATATTTATGCCCCCCTTCGAAGAAGAGGGGGTATATTGCTTTGCTCATGTCGGTCTGTCGGTCGGTCAGTCCGTCCACCAGGTGGTTGTCAGACGATTACTCAAGAACGCTTGGGCCTAGGATCATGAAACTTCATAGGTACATTGATCATGACTCGCAGATAACCCCTATGGATTTTGAGGTCACTAGGTCAAAGGTCAAGGTCACGGTGACCCGAAATAGTAAAATGGTTTTTGAATGATAACTCAAGAACGCATACGCCTAGGATCATGAAACTTCATGGGTAGATTGATCATGACTCGCAGATGACCCCTATTGATTTTGAGGTCACTAGGTCAAAGGTCAAGGTCACGGTGACCAAATAGTAAAATGGTTTCCGGATGATAACTCAAGAATGCATACGCCTAGGATCATGAAACTTCATGGGTAGATTGATCATGACTCGCAGATGACTCCTATTGATTTTGAGGTCACTAGGTCAAAGGTCAAGGTCACGGTGACCCGAAATAGTAAAATGGTTTTCGGATGATAACTCAAGAACGCATATGCCTATGATCATGAAACTTCACAGGTAGATTGATCATGACTCGCAGATGACCCCTATGAATTTTGAGGTCACTAGGTCAAAGGTCAAGGTCACGGTGACCCGAAATAGTAAAATGGTTTCCGGATGATAACTCAAGAATGCATACGCCTAGGATCATGAAACTTCATGGGTAGATTGATCATGAGTCACAGATGACCCCTATTGATTTTAAGGTCACTAGGTCAAAGGTCAAGGTCACGGTGACCCGAAATAGTAAAATGGTTTTCGGATGATAACTCAAGAACGCATATGCCTAGGATCATGAAACTTCACAGGTAGATTGATCATGACTCGCAGATGACCCCTATTGATTTTGAGGTCACAAGGTCAAAGGTCAAGGTCACGGTGACCCGAAATAGTAAAATGATTTTCGGATGATAACTCAAAAACGCTTTTGCCTAGGATCATGACACTTCATAGGTATATTGATCGTGACTCGCAGATGACCCCTATTGATTTTCAGGTCATTAGGTCAAAGGTCAAGGTCACAGTGACAAAAAACGTATTTACACAATGGCTGCCACTACAACGGACAGCCCATATGGGGGGCATGCATGTTTTACAAACAGCCCTTGTTATATTTTGTTGTTGAACATCCAAAAAGGACAGAAGGGGGAACCAAAAAGGGTGGGGATTGCAGCTTTATCCTCTTACAGTCTTGATGATGATCGCTCCCTAACAACTTTTGTTTTCACCTCAATTCATGACAATTCACATTGGAGCTTATTTTCCTTTATTTCCTGGCTTGGTACCTTCATAATATTTTAAGGGCAAACCATTCCACATTTTCCAACAATGAACATTAGAGATTAAAACAATATAAAATGATACAAATTCAAAAACGACAGAAACTGGTATAACCATGATTCGGTTACTGTATTGTCTTCAAATGGAGGCATCTTGCGAAAACTTGTGAACAAAAAAGAAAATCCTCATATACGATTGGTGAAAAAAGAATTAAATTTAATTGCAATTATCTAGTTCTAAACTTAAACAGTCCATTCAATACTGGTTTACTTATATCCATTCAAAGAGTATCAGAAAAATCTCTTGGTTCAGCTGAGCTTGGATGATTTGTGGATTATTAGTATTATAATAATTGTTTTATTATATCAACGTTCCACATGATTTATTGTATTTTAAGGTGATCCAAACTGATCTTTTATTTAAATACTTAATAGGGTTATTCACATTTGTATCCTCCCAAAACGGGTTCGCGGACTGATTTTTTTGCGAACTCTGACATAAAGAACATTTCTGACATTGGTGTATTTTGTAAACTGACATTGGTGTATTTTGTAAAAACTATTAGGGTGTGTATACACAAATTTATATTTCAATATAAAATAAAAATTGTATGTCGCACTGTTGTCAAATAATGTATTCCATAGTGTCTTTTTCAGGATGTGTTTTTAATGATTCGGCGCAAGAAAGTCACCATATTTACAGATGCAAAAGAGTCCACCACAGTGTTAGAAGTAAAGAAAATTGTAGAAGGTATTGTCAAACAGAAACCTGAAGACCAGCGTCTGTATAAAGATGATCAGGTTTGTTGGAATAAGGAAATAACACTTGCTAAATCCACTAGTTTTTTTTTTTATCTCACCTGATTGCTCAGTTGAGCTTTTGTGACCGGTCTTTGTCCGTCTCCTGTCCGTCCGTTAACATTTGTTCGTAAACACTATAGAGGCCACATTTCTTGTCCGATCTTCATGAAACTTGGTCAGAAGCTTTGTCCCAATGAAATCTCGGTCGAGTTCGAAACTGGGTCGTGTCGGGTCAAAATCTAGGTCACTTGGTCAAAAAAATGAAAAAACCTTGACTTGTTAACACTGTAGAAGTCACATTTCATGCCCAATCTTCATGTAACTTCGTCAAACTGTTTGCCTTAATGATATGTTGGTTGAGTTCAAAAGTGGTTTGGGTCTGTTGAAAAACATGGCCGCCAGTGGGCGGGGCAGATTTCCCTATTTGGCTATAGAGCAGGGCCCTTGCTACATGTACACTTTGGGGGATTGGGGCCGGGGCCCATAGAGGGGGGAATTTCACATCGTTTTTGGCATAAAGGGGAATATTACAAGATCTTTTCACCAACCATTCAACACTTAATATTGCTCTATTTTAATGTAATTTACATAAATATACATTTTATCAAAGGTTTATAGCAAGATACCAGCTGGCAACATACGTATAAAAGTAAAAAAGAAAAAAAAATTGGAGTAGGGAATTTTTGAAATAGGGGAAAAAAGTATACTATTTTAAGGGGGGAAAGGGGCCGAATTTCGGCCCCAAAAATGGCCAAACGAGGGCCCTGTAGAGAAACTTTGTAAACACTCTAGAAGTCACAATTTTTGCCCTATCATCATGAAAGTTGGTCAAAACAATAGTTTTATTATCTCGGACGAGTTCGAAAATGGTCCAGATCGGTGAAAAACATGGCCGCCAGTGGGCGGGGCATTTTCTCTATATGTATATAGTTGCAGTTTTCCCTTTTTGGCTATAGAGAAACCTGGTCAAAATGTTTGCCTTAATGATATGTTGGTTGCGTTCAAAAGTGGTTCCTGTCCATTGATAAACATGGCGGCCAGTGGGCGGGGCAGTTTTCCCTATTTGGCTATAGAGAAACCTTGTAAACACTCTAGAAGTCACAATTTTTGCCCAATCATGAAAGTTGGTCAAAACATTGCTTTTATTGATATCTCGGATGAGTTCGAAAATGGTCGAGATCGGTTTAAAAACATTGCCGCCAGTGGGCAGGGCATTTTTCTCAATTGTATGTATATAGTGAAAACATGTGAACACTCTAGAAGTCACATTTTTGGCCCAATTTTCATGAAATTTGGTCAGAACATTTGTTTCCTTGAAATGAGAATTGAGTTCAAAAATAGTTCCGGTCAATTGAATAACATGGCTGCCGGGGGGGGGGGGGGGGCGTTTTCTTATATTTATATAGTAAAAAAGCTTATGAACACTCTAGAAGTCACATTATTTGCCCAATCATCATGAAACCTGGTGAAAAGATTGGTTTTATATATATCTTAGATGAGTTTGCAAATGGTCCCGATCTGTAAAAAAACATGGCCGCAAGGGGGTGGGGCAGTTTTCCTTATGTTACTAGAGAGAAACCTTGTGATCGAACACTAAAGAAGTCACATTTTTTGCCTAATCATCGTGAAACTTAGTCAAAACATTGGTTTTATTGATTTCTCTGACAAGTTGGAAAATTGCTCAGATCGGTGAAACACACTTTTTAGCTCACCTGATTGCTCAGATGAGGTTTTAGGATTGGTCTTTGTTCGCCGTCCGTCCAAATTTGGTTTGTAAACACTTTAGCATTCACATTTCTTAAGCATTTTTTATCAAAGTTGCTGAAAGATCTTGGTCAAGTTTGATAATGAGCAAAATCACATAATTAATGCCATAATTATTGCCCTTAGATTGTCCAAATTTTCATTATATTATACAAAATCCTTGTAAACACTCTAGAGATCACAATTTTGTTTCAGATTTTATGAATCTTGGTCATAATGATTATTTTTGTAAGCAATCAAGTTTGATGTCAACTCAAACTAGAAATGGCGCAGCAGAGGCCGACGCGTATCCCCACGCCGAATGTTTGACCTAGGTGTGCCCCAGGGTTGGTAATGGGGCCATGCATAGCTGAGATTGACCGTATTGTCATAAGAGAAGTTCATCATCAATAAGAAGTGAATTGGTGTAGAAATGAAGAAGTTATAGTAAAAGGCAATTTTGGGTGGGTGTGACATATGTGGGCAGGGCGCCCCAGGGTTGGTAATTGTGCCATGCATAGTTGAGATTGACCGTATTGTCATAAGAGAAGTTCAGTATCAATTTGAAGTGAATCGGTGTAGAAATGAAGAAATTATAGTAAAAGGCAATTTTGGGCGGGTGTGGTCTATGTGGGCGGGGCCCCAGGGTTGGTAATGGGGCCATGCATAGTTGAGATTGACCGTATTGTCATAAGAGAGGTTCAGTATCAATTTGAAGTGAATCGGTGTAGAAATGAAGAAATTATAGTAAAAGGCAATTTTGGGTGGGTGTGGTCTATGTGGGCGGGGCGCCCCAGGGTTGGTAATGGGGCCATGCATAGTTGAGATTGACTGTATTGTCATAAGAGAAGTTCAATATCAATTTGAAGTGAATCGGTGTAGAAATGAAGAAATTATAGTAAAGGCAATTTTGGGTGGGTGTGGTCTATGTGGGCGGGGCCCCAGGGTTGGTTATGGGGCCATGCATAGTTGAGATTGACCCTAATGTCATAAGAGAAGTTCAGTATCAATTTGAAGTGAATCCGTGTAGAAATGAAAAAATTATAGTAAATGGAATTTTTTGGTGGGTGTGGCCTATGTGGGCGGGCGCCCCAGGGTTGGGATTGGGGCCATGCATAGTTGAGATTGACCCTAATGTCATAACAAAAGTTCAGTATCAATTTGAAGTGAATCCGTGTAGAAATGAAAAAATTATAGTAAATGGAAATTTTTGGTGGGTGTGGCCTATGTGGGCGGGGCGCCCCAGGGTTGGGAATGGGGCCATGCATGGTTGAGATTGACCGTATTGTCATAAGAGAGGTCCAGTATCAATTTGAAGTGAATCGGTGTAGAAATAAAGAAGTAAATGTAAAATAACCTAAAAAAATGAGTGATAATTTCTGACGCGGCCCCACCCCAACCGCTATAACTTTTGACCCAGGGGTCAGATCAAAATTCCAAATAGTGCAGGGTCGCACATATGCTCATAGCTACCATGTGTGTAAGTTTCAAGGTTCTAGTGCTTTTAGTGTAGGAGGAGATAGTGGCCAGGACGGACGGACAGACAGACGGACGGACGGCGGAGATAACCACAATATCCCCACCTTTTTTTCAAAAAGCGTGGGGATAAATATAGGTAACCAGGTCAAATCTTACAAAAACAATAACACTCCATACGCCAGAGTTTTGGTACAATGATGATGAAACTTGGCCAGGATGTTTGTCTGGACAATATCTAGTTCAAGTTTGACATTTGGTAAAGATTGAATGAACTGACTCCTCTCAGGAGAGCAAACTAGGGCCATCTTGGCCCTCTTGTTATTAAAAATGTGAAAGTGTTATATGAGCTTTTGGTTCCCTTCTTGGTTTGGTGCCACTATGTTATGAAATCAATTGATGAAAACAGCATTGTACTCACGGTGCCTATACCACGTGACTTTTTAAGATCTGTGTTTAGAGTTAACATTTTTAAAGATGTCTTTTTTAAATATAACACCATTTTTAATGAGATAAAGTGGAGAGCCCGCTCATTTGTGAGAGTTTTCTATAGGTATAATGATCTTTTTAAACAAAAAAGTATTTTTTCAGTAAAGTGCAACCAAGCGTTTGTAATATGAAGTCCGTACACTGATCTGATATTTTTCTAACCTTCATAACAGTCGTTTCATTAGGTTACTTACAAATGTAAACACAAAAAGTGAGATTTTTTGCCCAAAATTACAGCAACTTACTCGCTTTTTCCCAATTGTAAAAAGTAAAGAAAGGCTGTTTCCTAATGGCAAAAAGTAACATTTTTTCCCAAAAATTTGACCAAAATATAAAAAAAAAAAATCTGCCAAACTTTTCAAATAAACTCAACAATTGGTTTATTACATTATCATACAGCAATTTTATTCCCTAGCACATTATAGTATAAAGTTAAGAATTAATATAAACATGCACTTATAAACAATTGGTTTACTGTTATTTATAATCACATTAATAATATCAATTTCTAAATACTTCTCTTAGATATTGTCATCTCCTACGCTTTTCACATGTAATCTAAACACTTAACAGTTCGACTTCTGACCACAATGATTACAGTCGCAACTCCACACAAACAGAGAGGAATTAATATAAGTGTCACATCGACCTTGTTTTCCAATCCAAAGCACATTTAATTTTGGTATCTGTTTATTTTGAATAATGTTTACATGTGTACGTGTTTACATGCACTATTTGCTTGAAATAAAGTTTAAAGTTGAAACTTATATCAATTTTGTCCCCAATGTCATGGTCTATCGCGTTTTTTTCGCAATCAAAAAGGCAAAGGCTGTGAAACATAAAGCGAATTTTTATGCCCCTGGATCAAAAGATCGGGGGTATATTGTTTTTGGCCTGTCTGTCTGTCAGTCAGTCAGTCATTGTATGTGTGTGTCCCAAAACTTTAACCTTGGTTAAAGTTTTGAGATAACTTTTAGAATATTAAAGATAGCAACTTGATATTTGGCATGCATGTGTATCACATAAAGCTGCACATTTTGAGTGGTGAAAAGTCAAGGTCATCCTTCAAGGTCAAAGGTCAAATTTATGGCTTCAAAGCGGTGCAATAAGGGGAATTGTGTTTCTCACAAACACATCTCTTGTTTTTACTGAAAAGTGACAGTGGAACCCAGATGCATTGCAGGAAAGAAAATCTGGTCATTAATAATAATATGTCATGAGGTCCTTTATATATTGCTTACATAATTCTCAATTTCATGTCAAATATTCATTAATTTCAGCCTCACCAGAATAAAAAGTACCTCTTAACAAAGCACGCACCAGAAAACAGCCAGGTTTTCTACACAGATAATTAATTCTTGTTAAGGGAAAGAACTCAGCTTGTCAGATTAAATTTTTGGTCCATTCAGTAAACTCCCTTGGAACTTTGGTACTTGAATGTTCTATTTGTTTGTTAACAAGAATGGTATTGAGCAAAGTACATGTATTTTTATTTGTAATTTACAAAAGAGGCATTGTCCACATAGTAAAATGTTGTCTTCCAGCCATTAGATGACAACAAAACCCTTGGAGACTGCGGCTTCACGAGTCTGACTGCCAGAGCACAGGCCCCCGCCACTATAGGCTTGTCCTTCAGAATGGAAGGTGGGTAAACAGGGTTTGGAACCATCGGAAACATAATCTGATAACCCTTTCCCACTCAGAAGCAAAATGAAAATGACTTTGTGCAAACAGCATAAAACCAGAACAGCCTGCGAGTAACTCACAGTCTCTTAAGGACTATACATGGGTGAAAATACATTTCTAAGTGGTAAAAGGTTAATTGAGCACTGGTAACATGTTGCTTGGTCAGGAATGTGGAGCTGGACTCTTGCTCAGCACTTTCTGGAACTCAATTGCATCTGTATAATTGATATGCTTGGCAAGTTAAGTAAAACAGTGTTTTCCCATCTTCACAAATGTGTTGCATCAAACGGAAGTGCACCCAAATATTGTACATGTTAGTGTATATAAACCATCATCAAATTATCATGTGCCTGGGGCCAGTGACCTATCTATCACATAAAACTGTTGTCTTGGAATACAGGTTGTAACGTAACAGCATATGCATATTGTTTATTCTTATAACATAAATATTATGTAATACAATATAACAATATGATAGAAATTTAATTACAGATAAATATCAATAATATGATAGGAATTTATAGGTAAATTTAATTATCATAACTGTATGTCAGAAATTATCAAGAGATGTTTTAATAATATGACAAAATCATGTATACATGTCAGAAATTAAATAGATATTTGAAAATGGTAGAAAATGTTAAAAGTTTATTTACATCAATATTTATAAATTAAATAACTGTTGTAATTAATGATACATCTTATATCATAATAATAAGGGTTCTATAAAGAAAATATTTGAATGTTAGAAACAATAATAACATAAATGAAGTTTGGAAATTTAATAATAGATCTTTGTAATATACATAAAACAGAACTTGAATTAAGATCTCTTGCAAGTAAAAACCTGCCATACCCTTAGATCATTGTTAAAGTAGACTAGATCAACAATTTGAAAGGTCAAAGATAAGATACTCTAGACATCTGCTACAGCGACGTATATTTAACAGGGTTTCATGATAAAAATAGTCAAAGGTACTGCTGGGAGAATTCTAATTCGATTAAATTATTTCTTACATCCATTGAACTATGCGACTTATTACAATATACTGCAGCGCGAATCTTAATCTTAGTGAATTATCTCTTACATCCATTGGTAAGAGGATTGCAACGATGTATTACTATCACCTGAACCGATAAGTGGGTAAACACGTGCGCCATTCACGGGGCTTGTCATTTTGGAATAGTACTTTAAAGGTCAGCCAATCAAAAATAACAAACAATAAGGGAATTCTTTGATCAAGTTAATTAGAAATCAACGAGTAGTCTGTAGAACGCTTTAACCAATCAAATATGTTGTCAGGAATAATATTATTTGATGTTGATGTGTATTTCAATATAAAACGAGATGTTGCATGTAGTAAGGGTATCCTGCGGTTAGATTTGAAAGGAACTTAGAAACTTATAATTTTGGTGATTTCTTGATAGAATTATAAAAGAAATAGTTTGAATCATTCAGAGACAAATCTGTGTTGTTAGTTGATAAACTCATATTTGTTTCTTGTACGAAGGCAGATTATGTTCGGTAGCTGGGGTATTTCGATACTTTAACTCTTGTAAAAATCAGCACTGAACGTTCGGTCAGATCGAAGCCGACCTAGCATTTCTACGAGTTCGAGAAGTTTTTCTTGTAGTTTATGTTGGCAAGTAGCCGTTTGTGGTCATTTTTCGTCACGAGGCATCCTTTCCCAACAAAATTGTACATAGTTAATGAAAATCGACCGCCATTTAGGCACTTAATGGCTTTAAATGTTGATGTAGGTGATTTTCCTGTGTCAAGAGATACCTACCTTGTTCATATTTATTATAGCAGATTTTTTTTTTTTTTGTAATGAAAAAAAGTTGTTTTATGACATATTGATAGTTTTAAAGTGACTTGGCCACGCGCCCAATACCTGTGATTATGTCACTTTCTATTACATTTTTATGTCTCCATTACCATTGGTAATGGGGGCTTCATAGGAGTCACTTTGTGGGTCTGTTGGTAGGTCTGTCCCAAAAATTCATCCGATCTTCACCAAACTTGGTCAGAAGTTGTATCTAGATGATGTTTAGGTCAAGTTTGAATATGGGTCATTCCGGGTCAAAAACTAGGTCTCAGGGTCACTTAGTGCATTTCAAGTATGAAGCATGGTGTCTCCTCTGTAATTGAATTTTTTTATCTGATCTTCACCAAACTTGGTAAAAAGTTGTATCTAGACAATATCTAGGTCAAGTTCGAATATGGGTCATGCCCGGTCAAAAACTAGGTCACATGGTCACTTAGTGCATGTCAAGATTTAAGCATGGTGTCCGCTCTTTAATTAAACCCCCACAAACGAAGTTTAGGGGGGTATATAGGAGTGAGCTTGTCTGGCGGTCGTTCTGTCGGTCCGTATTAAGTGTCCGCTCTCTAATTCAAGTTGTTTTCATCCGATTTTCACCAAACTTGGTCAGATGTTGTATCAAGATGATGTCTAGGTTAAGTTAGAATATGGGTCATGTTGGGTCAAAAACTAGGTCACGGGGTCACTTAGTGCGTTTCAAACATTGAGCATGGTATCCACTCTCCAATTATACCCCCATTGCCATTGGTAATGGGGGCTATATAGGAGTCACTTTGTCGGTCGATCTGTCTGTCTCGAAAGCTTGTCCGGGCTATAACTATGTTGTTCGTTGTGAGATTTTAAAATCATTTGGCATATTTGTTCACCATCATTGGACGGTGTGTCGCGCGAAAGAATTACGTTGATATCTACAAGGTCAAGGTTGCACTTTGAGTTAAAAGGTCAAAAATGGCCTTTAATGAGCCTGTCCGGGACATAACTTTGTCATTTATTGTGAGATTTTAAAATCATTTGGCACATTTGTTCCCCATAATTGGACCGTATGTCCCGCGAAAGAATTAGGTCAAATCTCCAAGGTCAAGGTCACACTTTGAGCTCAAAGGTCAAAAATGGCCATAAATGAGCTTGTCTGGGCCATAACTATGTCGTTCATTGTGAGATTTTAAAATCATTTGGCACATTTGTTCACCATCATTGAACGGTGTGTCGCACGAAAGAGTTACGTTGACATCTACAAGGTCAAGGTAACACTTTGAGTTCAAAGGTAAAAAAGGCCATAAATGAGCTTGTCTGGGCCATTACTATGTCGTTCATTGTGAGATTTTAATATCATTTGGCACATTTGTTCACCATAATTGGACAGTGTGTCGCCCGTAAGAATTAAGTCGATATCTCTAAGGTCAAGGTCACACTTTGAGTTCAAAGGTAAAAAATGGCCATAAATGATAATGGCATAATAATTATTAAAAATCGCCATTAATTAGATTCTCTTGTTTTGTGAAGACAGCATGCAAAATAGTCTGTGACAATGCGGAATGTGGGGGTATACGTCACATCTGTGACAAAGCTCTAGTTCAAGTAGTTTTCATCCGAGCTTCACCAAACCTGGTCAGAAGTTGTATCTAGATTTTTTGTGAAGACAACATGCAAAATATTCTGTGTCAATGCGGCATGTGGGGGTATTCGTCATGTCTGTGACAAAGCTCTAGTTGAAGTAGTTTTCACGCCATCTTCACCAAACTTGGTCAGAAGTTGTATCTAGACAATATCTAGGTCAAGTTCAAATATGGTTATACCGGGTCAAAAACTAGGTAACGGAGTCACTTAGTGTATTTCAAGGATTTAGCATTGTGTCCGCTCTCTAATTGAAGTAGTTTTTATCAGATCTTCACCTAATTTGGTCAGAAGATATATCTAAATGATAACTAGGTCAAGTTCAAATATGGGTCATGCCGGGTCAGCAACAAGGTCAAGAGGTCACTAAGTGCATTTCAAGCATTTAGCATGGTGTCCGCTCTCTTATTGAAGTAGCTTTCATCCGATTTTCACCAAATTCGGTCAGAAGTTGTGTCTAGATGATATGTAGGTCAAGTTCAAATATGGGTCATGGTTAAGTTATCAAGTTGTCCAAAACCTTCAAATGGGCGTATCTTGTGACAGTTTGGCACTCTTGTTGAATTAAAGTAAGTTTTAACAGGTAAGTTTCAACAAATACAAGTGAGTTTTGATCATTTTTTAGCTCATCTATTTTTTGAAAAAAAAGTATGAGCTATTGTCATCACCTTGGCGTCGGCGTTGGCGTCGGCGTCCGGTTAAGTTTTGCGTTTAGGTCCACTTTTCTCAGAAAGTATCAATGCTATTGCATTCAAACTTGGTATACTTACTAACTATCATGAGGGGACTGGGCAGGCAAAGTTAGATAACTCTGGCGTGCAATTTGACAGAATTATGTGCCCTTTTTATACTTAGAAAATTGAAAATTTTGGTTAAGTTTTGTGTTTAGGTCCACTTTCTCAGAAAGTATCAATGCTATTGCATTCAAACTTGGTACACTTACTTACTTTCATGAGGGGACTGGGCAGGCAAAGTTAGATAACTCTGGCGTGCATTTAGACAGAATTATGTGCCCTTTTTATACTTAGAAAATTGAAAATTTAGGTTAAGTTTTGTGTTTAGGTCCATTTTATTCCTTAAGTATCAAAGCTATTGCTTTTATACTTGCAACACTTACTAACTATCATAAGGGGACTGTGCAGGCAAAGTAATGTAATTCTGACTGGCATTTTGACAGAATTATGTGCCCTCTTTATACTTAGAAAATTGAAAATTTGGTTAAGTTTTGTGTTTAGGTCCACTTTATTCCTACAGTATCAAAGCTATTGCTTTCATACTTGCAACACTTATTAACTATCATAAGGGGACCGTGCAGGCAAAGTTATGTAACTCTGACTGGCATTTGGACGGAATTATGGGCCCTTTATACTTAGAAAATTGAAAAATTTGTTAAGTTTTGTGTTTTGGTCCACTTTACCCCTAAAGTATCATATATATTGCTTTCATACTTGGAACACTCGCAAACTATCATACATTTGTAAGGGTACAGTAAAAGGACAAGTTGCATAACTCTGGTTGTCATTTTTACGGAATTATGGCCCTTTTTTGACTTAGTAACTTTGAATATATGGTTAAATTTTGTGTTTCGATTCACTTTACTTCTTAAGTATCAAGGCTATTGCTTTCAAACTTCAAATACTTTGATGCTATCATGAGGTTACTGTACCTGGCAATTTGAATTTTACCTTGACCTTTGAATGACCTTGACTCTCAAGGTAAAATTATTAAATTTTGCTAAAATTGCCATAACTTCTTTATTTATGATTAGATTTGATTGATACTTTGACAAAACTACTCTTACCTGACATGCCACAATAGACTCCACCCAAACCATCCCCCGTGCCCTCCCCCCTCCCCCCTCCCCCCCCCCCCCCCGCCCCTATTTTTTTTTTTTTTTTTTAAGATCATCTCACAAATGACCACCACACCCTCACACTATACCCTCCCCCCCACCCCCCAACCCTCCAATTTTTTTTTTTGAAACGGTTCAAAAAACACAAATATTTATGTTTGAAATCCCGTCCAACCATCGCACCCAAGAATCCCCCCCCCCACCCCCCCCTCCCCCCACACGAATCCCCTCCCCCTAATTTTTTTATTTTTTTTAAGATCATCTCACAAATTACCACCCCACCCTCACACTATACCATACCCCCCCCAATTTTTTTTTTTTTAAACGGTTTAAAAACACAAATATTTATTTTTATTATTTTATGTCTGAAATACTGTCCAACCATTGCACCGAAGAATCCCCCCCCCCCCCCCCCCCCACCCCCAACCCCCTCCCCCCAATTTTTTTTTTTTTTTGCGTTTTGTTTTCGCATTTTTGGAAGATAATGTAATAAATGTCCACACACCCACACTATACACCCCTCTTCACTCCACCCCTCCCTCCTTTGTGATTGAAAATGAGAGTCCCTTCACCTTTAAAAAGAAAATAGATGAGCGGTCTGCACCTGCAAGGCGGTGCTCTTGTTTAAGTCATATAATAAACCACTTATTTACACATTTTTGCCTTCAAGGCAATATGACTTTGTTTGTACAGTTGATATCATTTCATATTCAATGGTCCTCTTGTCAATTACTGAATAACATTCAAAGGACCTTAGGTGCGTTATTCATTGTAAAAAAAAACAACGTACACTTAAAATGTTATGCTGTATAAACATCATCCTTGTGTTTTCTGCAGATGGCGAATATGAGCCGTTGGAGGTGACGGCCCTGTCCAGTCCACCTGAGCTGCCCGATGTGATGAAGCCCCAGGACTCGCCCTCCACACACGCCCAGGAGCAGACCGCCTCATAGGGGGTGTGGCCTGCAGAAGACACGCCCCCTCGCGACAACACTGGCCCACCAACTATCAGTGTGCAGTGGTTGACAAACCCCTTATATTTCATTCAGAGCTGAATTTTGAATAGGCTATTGCTTTATTTGCTGGTAGTTAAATTGTTAAATTATTTTTGATATGGGGAATTTTTATGCATATTTGCTATTTGTATAATGATTGTACCTGTAGGAAGTTTTATCACTGGTTAGCTTAATTCATTTTAGAAATGTGCAGTTTAAAATGCAAATTTAAAGTTCAGTCAGAATGTAGTTATTTAATGACCAATCCACTCACCTCTACCATTTTGTTGCTAAAGTAAACAGGTTAAAATTCCAGTATTAAACCTTCTTACCTTGAGCAGAAGCTATCTGCTTAAAATCAGATACATAAGCTCGACCAGACAATATTATTTCCTGAATTTCTGCTTTCCCAAATTATAAGCTGGACCAGACAATATTATTTCCTGAATTTCTGCTTGCCCAAATTACAATTCAATGGGGCTTAGTGGAAGTGGTTAGAGTGAAGTCTTTAAAGTTCAGATTCTTAACTGTGCATATGAAGATGTGAAGATTAATATTATAAGAAATATCATGGACAATGTTCATGAGATTATTAACAAAGCTGTGTTTCTCTGGCCTGACTCTGAGTTTGTATGGCATTAACTTATTCATCATTCAGTATTTTATTACCAATTAGTTTTGTTAATTAACAATTTTCCATATCATTAAACAAATATTCAATTTATTTTAACATGAAACATGGAGGGTATTTTAATGATTATCTATTGTATGGTAACAACAAGTTAGATATGCATTTTTTCAATTCTCCCTAAATCAAATAATTCACTTTCTTGTTTCAATCATTTGTATGTGCATTTTTAATATATAATCATATTTGAACCATCGTCTTTAAATCAAGATTGTCATGTGTATGCAATACCATTAAATGAGCAAATAAGAATAAGTCTGTGCAGGTTTAGCAATCTACAGGAATATTAATGCTGTACTGCCATTGAACAGATTGAAACAATAATGTGATCACTAACAAGGTTTTTTAATATCTTACAAATCTTTCTTTTGCCATATATAAGTCTTACCTTTTTGTAAAGATTATGCCTAATGCATAAGGAATCTCAATGAACACGATAGCTGTGCATTAAATAAATGGTTTATGTTATAAAGTACCACATATATGGTTTTGTTTCAACTTAGTTATTGACTGAGTTTGTTGTTAAATAATTTTATATAGATTTGCTCAAGGAAAATTTAGAAACACTATACATAAACATTGGTAAACAAAACAGATGACTGTGCTTACTTTAAACTACCAAGTATAATTTTATTTCCTGGATTGATTCACATTCGTCCATGATACTCAAATGTTTATACTTACAAAATGTTAATATAGAAAGCATTTGTTAACTTGACCTATAATTAGTACATGTAATTCAAGTTGATTTGTCATTGGCAATGTTTTTGTTTTTCATTCCACAATACTATATGATAAAGTTCAAATACTAATACATTTAGTTTATTATTACTATGTGTTACGTTCACGTTTTCACGCCATTATTAATAAGTGTATGTGTAAAGTCTATCGATTTTCATGACTTATTGATGTTCACATGTTTACTTGTTGAACAAATTTATTATTTATTTGCACTTGAAAAACGTGCTTGCAAAAACGGATGCAAATCCATTTACAAAGAAAAAGCTCTTTGATATATTTAAGGTGTTTTTTAACTTAATTTGAAAATGCAGTTTGTTGTTTTGTACTTTATTAAATTGGTAAATACACTAACAACATCAGTGTGAAACACAATTGTTTGTCATTATTTTAACATTGGATTCCGAGACCTATATAGGTCAGATCAACGTCAGCATTCAGATATGTATTAGATTACTTGATTTTGACATTTGCAGAGAGGTTTCTTAATGACATGATGCAAAAATCGAATCCATGCATGCATGAGGGTAAACATATATTTACCACAACACTACGATGGTATAATAACACTGACTATTCGCGCACAAATGGTGGGGCTCCCCAAATGGATATAAAGAGCTCTGCAGATACAATAGGGATTTCGATGTAACCTATGATTTTTTAAGAGTTTAATTTATTCAAGACCAATATCCTAAAAAGAAATCACATATTGTAACATATATAGTTTCCAAAATACTAGCATATTGTGTTTAATCAATGTAAATTTGAAATACATCTTGTTTTCGTTTATGCAGAGACGTTATCTGCATCTCTGGTTTATGTTAGGAATGTATTTGGTATTTCCATAAAAAAAGATCAGCAATCGAACAAATTGCCTTTCGGGCCTTGTGACTGTTTTCAGTTTGCACTAACATGTTAAGGTGGTTTTGTCGAGAAAAAAACAAAAGTAAGGTTTCAACTGAAGACTTTGAATTTACATGTAGTTAAATATTTATTAAACAATATTTGCTTATGTTTCTTCAATACATTTTCTTTAATTAGATATTTGCATGATCACACAGTTTAAGTCGGTATCTTCATTTGCAATAAGTAATTTTCCTTTGTATCAGTCTGCAAATTACTTTCGTATCAACTCCGAATTGCGCGCGTGTGTATTTTGAAGTGCATGTTTGGTGATAAATATTTATGTTCAGTGCAAAGAAAGAGAGTGAAGATTTGCGATCGACTTACGTAACCCGCTTTTTCGCGTAAAGTAGAATTTTTTTTAAACATTACATTTTTACATTTACATTATGTCTTCACCGGACGATTTAGTGACCGAGAACTTACCGGAAAATTCCGCGAGATGGATTTTAACGCGTAATTGTAACTGGGTCAAAATGTGTATCTATGTGAAGTATGAATATACAAGCATGTAGTCTGAAATTCCTAATGCTTAAGGTAGCGCACCCCTAATGGGCACATATCCAAATATATTTTAATTAATTATTTTCCTAATCAGCATCATTTCACTGAACTACATGCAAATTTGTAGGTAGGCTTTCCATGCTTTAAAAAAAAAATATACCGATTTTTTCAAAACCACCCTCACGCTCGGCTTTTGTCCAGTTTATTTTCACCCCTGGGGTATATAAAAGTTCCATAATTCATTCAGATTTCCAAATATGGGCATGCAGTTGGTGTGTACAAATGCAGTAAAGGTGTTTAAAGTTTAAACAAGATGAAATAAGTATTCTTTTACAGACATTTATTTTTTACAATTTTTTTATCTATGGAATAGCGCCATAAATGTAAGTGATTTCAGCCAAGTAAAAATTGAGTCGGTTAAAAATAAAGCGTCATAAAATTCAAAATAGTATCATTTAAGTTATATTTTAAACTTATTTTTTATAAAAACACTATATACAGCAAAAAAACCAAGAAATAGACAGATTTACCGTTTACTTTTTGAAATAAAAATAAAAATGCAACATGCATCATTCGTATTTTTAGCAGTAATTTACCCAATTTAGCCATAACGTTTTAATTTTAAAAATTGAAGGATGGTCTTACAATTTTCAACATATTTAACAATAAACATAGCTTATATGCTATATTAAATTAAATGAGGTTAGAAAAGAAATAAAAAGCGTCGCAAAAAGTATGCGATGTCGGCAGGATTTAAACCTGCGCTGGAAGATCCCAAAAGATTTCTTGTCCAGCGCCTTAACCACTCGGCCGCGACAACATCACATCAGTGCAATCTTAAATTAGATATGCATAAGTAAACAGGTAAAAAGGCTCATCGAGCTTTGAAGAAATCGCGAAATCGTATTTTCAGATGATAATTGGATCAAAGTCAATATTTATAGTGAAAATAATGTATTCTAAATGAATTAGGTAAACACATATCAAATTTCGAAGTTTAAAAAAAATAAAGTGCATCCCTCGGAAATAACCGATCATTTAAGATCGGTAATGATCGTAAAATAAATCGCGGGAAATCATTAGAGGTGCGCTACCTTAATAATGTTAAATCCCTTACGCTGTCCACCGACGCAGTGAAGTGGCCAAAGATCTGTGGGATTTTTCTCCAATCAGCTAATACCACAGGTGGTTAGCGTGTGGCTATCATATTAATTAGTGAAATCATCATTTTGAATGATAAACGGGCGTATCTTGTGACAGTTTGGCACTCTTGTTGAATAAAAGTAAGTTTTAACAGGTAAGTTTCAACAAATACAACTTAGTGTTGAGCATTTTTTTAAGTCATATAATAAACCACTTATTTACACATTTTTGCCTTCAAGGCAATATGACTTTGTTTGTACAGTTGATATCATTTCATATCCAATGGTCCTCTTGTCAATTACTGAATAACATTCAAAGAACCTTAGGTGCGTTATTCATTGTAAAAAAAAAACGTACACTTAAAATGTTATTGCTGTATAAACATCATCCTTGTGTTTTCTGCAGATGGCGAATATGAGCCGTTGGAGGTGACGGCCCTGTCCAGTCCACCTGAGCTGCCCGATGTGATGAAGCCCCAGGACTCGCCCTCCACACACGCCCAGGAGCAAACAAGACAAATGTTTTCACTTGTTAGTCGCACAATAACCGCATAAAATGTGCGTTATTTAGAGTACGTATATTCAAATTTATGGTATGTTAAAATTTTATTAAGGCACAGTTTTTTTTCGAAATACAAATGTCACACTTTCAGAACCGCGCCGTGTGAAAATAGTTCTTATGGCATTTCGGCTAGCGTAGCTCAAGCACAGTCTTGCCAAGAGCTGCGCTGTCCGAAATAAAATCACTCCAGGTTTCGTGGTCTCATTATGTATCTCCTGACCAGACTGCAAGATGTGCTGGTCGCATATGGCAAAAGACCATCGCATGACGCGTTTACGGCATACATTTGTGGTTAGAGAATTAAACGATTACCGTCCGATCATGCCACTACTTTTTCGGATTTCTCATCTTGAAAGCAATACTGTGCTATCAACGTTTATCGAGTGTTTATTATGTCTTCACCGGACGATTTAGTGACCGAGAACTAACCGGAAAATTCCGCGAGATGGATTTTAACGCGTAATTGTAACTGGGTCAAAATGTGTATCTATGTGAAGTATGAATATACAGCATGTAGTCTGAAATTCCTAATGCTTAAGGTAGCGCACCCCTAATGGGCACATATCCAAATATATTTTAATTAATTATTTTCCTAATCAGCATCATTTCACTGAACTACATGCAAATTTGTAGGTAGGCTTTCCATGCTTTAAAAAAAAATATACCGATTTTTGCAAAACCACCCTCACGCTCGGCTTTTGTCCAGTTTATTTTCACCCCTGGGGTATATAAAAGTTCCATAATTCATTCAGATTTCCAAATATGGGCATGCAGTTGGTGTGTACAGATGCAGTAAAGGTGTTTAAAGTTTAAACAAGATGAAATAAGTATTCTTTTACAGACATTTATTTTTTACAATTTTTTTATCTATGGAATAGCGCCATAAATGTAAGTGATTTCAGCCAAGTAAAAATTGGGTCGGTTAAAAATAAAGCGTCATAAAATTCAAAATAGTATCATTTAAGTTATATTTTAAACTTATTTTTTATAAAAACACTATATACAGCAAAAATACCAAGAAATAGACAGATTTACCGTTTACTTTTTGAAATAAAAATAAAAATGCAACATGCATCATTCGTATTTTTAGCAGTAATTTACCCAATTTAGCCATAACGTTGTTTTAATTTTAAAAATTGAAGGATGTTCTTACAATTTTCAACATATTTAACAATAAACATAGCTTATATGCTATATTAAATTAAATTAGGTTAGAAAAGAAATAAAAAGCGTCGCAAAAAGTATGCGATGTCGGCAGGATTTAAACCTGCGCTGGAAGATCCCAAAAGATTTCTTGTCCAGCGCCTTAACCACTCGGCCGCGACAACATCACATCAGTGCAATCTTAAATTAGATATGCATAAGTAAACAGGTAAAAAGGCTCATCGAGCTTTGAAGAAATCGCGAAATCGTATTTTCAGATGATAATTGGATCAAAGTCAATATTTATAGTGAAAATAATGTATTCTAAATGAATTAGGTAAACACATATCAAATTTCGAAGTTTAAAAAAAATAAAGTGCATCCCTCGGAAATAACCGATCATCTAAGATCGGTAATGATCGTAAAATAAATCGCGGGAAATCATTAGAGGTGCGCTACCTTAATAATGTTAAATCCCTTACGCTGTCCACCGACGCAGTGAAGTGGCCAAAGATCTGTGGGATTTTTCTCCAATCAGCTAATACCACAGGTGGTTAGCGTGTGGCTATCATATTAATTAGTGAAATCATCATTTTGAATGATAAACGGGCGTATCTTGTGACAGTTTGGCACTCTTGTTGAATAAAAGTAAGTTTTAACAGGTAAATTTCAACAAATACAATAGTGTTGAGCATTTTTTTAAGTCATATAATAAACCACTTATTTACACATTTTTGCCTTCAAGGCAATATGACTTTGTTTGTACAGTTGATATCATTTCATATCCAATGGTCCTCTTGTCAATTACTGAATAACATTCAAAGAACCTTAGGTGCGTTATTCATTGTAAAAAAAAAACGTACACTTAAAATGTTATTGCTGTATAAACATCATCCTTGTGTTTGCTGCAGATGGCGAATATGAGCCGTTGGAGGTGACGGCCCTGTCCAGTCCACCTGAGCTGCCCGATGTGATGAAGCCCCAGGACTCGCCCTCCACACACGCCCGGGAGCAAACCGCCTCATAGGGGGTGTGGCCTGCAGAAGACACGCCCCCTTGCGACAACACTGGCCCACCAACTATCAGTGTGCAGTGGTTGACAAACCCCTTATATATCATTCAGAGCTGAATTTTGAATAGGCTATTGCTATATTTGCTCTATCTCTTGTGGGTAAACTTGCATTTCTGGCAGTTCAATTGTTAAATTATTTTTGGTATGAGGAATGTTTATGCATATTTGCTATTTGTATAATGATTGTACCTGTAGGAAGTTTTATTACTTGTTAGCTTATTTCATTTTAGAAATGTGCAGTTTAAAATGCAAGTTTAAAGTTCAGCCAGAATGTAGATATTTAATTAACCAATCCACTCACCTCTACCATTTTGTTGCTATAGTAAACATGTTAATATTCCAGTATTAAACCTTCTTACCTTGAGCAGAAGCTGCTAAAAATCAGATACATAAGCTCGACCAGACAATATTATTTCCTGAATTTCTGCTTGCCCAAATTATAAGCTCGACCAGACAATATCATTTCCTGAATTTCTGCTTGCCCAAATTATAAGCTCGACCAGACAATATTATTTCCTGAATTTCTGCTTGCCCAAATTATAAGCTCGACTTGACAATATTATTTCCTGAATTTCTGCTTGCCCAAATTATAAGCTCGACCAGACAATATTATTTCCTGAATTTCTGCTTGCCCAAATTATAAGCTCGACCAGACAATATTATTTCCTGAATTTCTGCTTGCCCAAATTATAAGCTCGACCAGACAATATTATTTCCTAATTTTCTGCTTGCCAAAATTACATTTCAATAGGGCGTAGTGGAAGTGGTTAGAGTGAAGACTTTAAAGTTAAGATTCTTAACTGTGCACATGAAGATGTGAATATTAATATTATAAGAAATATCATGGACAATATTCATGAGATTATTCACAAAGCTGTGTTTCTCTGGCCTGACTCTGAGTTTGTATGGCATTAACTTATTCATCATTCAGTATTTTATTACCAATTAGTTTTGTTAATTAACAATTTTCCATATCATTAAACAAATATTCAATTTATGATAACATGAAACATGGAGGGTATTTTAATGATTATCTATTGTATGGTAACAACAAGTTAGATATGCATTTTTTCAATTCTCCCTAAATCAAATACAACACTTTCTTGTTTCAATCATTTGTATGTGCATTTTTAATATATAATCATATTTGAACCATCGTCTTTAAATCAAGATTGTCATGTGTATGCAATACCATTAAATGAGCAAAAAAGAATAAGTCTGTGCAGGTTTAGCAATCTACAGGAATATTAATGCTGTACTGCCATTGAACAGATTGAAACAATAATGTGATCACTAACAAGGTTTTTTAATATCTTACAAATCTTTCTTTTGCCATATATTAGTCTTACCTTTTTGTAAAGATTATGCCTAATGCATAAGGAATCTCAATGAACACGATAGCTGTGCATTAAACAAATGGTTTATGTTATAAAGTACCACATATATGGTTTTGTTTCAACTAAGTTATTGACTTAGTTTGTTGTTAAATAATTTTATATAGATTTGCTCAAGGAAAATTTAGAAACACTATACATAAACATTGGTAAACAAAACAGATGACTGTGCTTACTTTAAACTACCAAGTATAATTTTATTTCCTGGATTGATTCACATTCGTCCATGATACTCAAATGTTTATACTTACAAAATGTTAATATAGAAAGCATTTGTTAACTTGACCTATGCTTTGTAATTCAAGTTTATTTTTCATTAGCAATGTTTTTGTTTTTCATTCCACAATACTTCAATAAGTTCAAATAATAATACATTTAGTTTATTATTACTATGCGTTACGTTCACGTTTTCACGCCATTATTAATAAGTGTATGTGTAAAGTCTATCGATTTTCATGACTTATTGATGTTCACATGTTTACTTGTTGAACAAATGTATTATTTATTTGCGCTTGAAAAACGTGCTTGCAAAAACGGATGCAAATCCATTTACAAAGAAAAAGCTCTTTGATATATTTAAGGTGTTTTTTAACTTAATTTGAAAATGCAGTTTGTTGTTTTGTACTTTATTAAATTGGTAAATACACTAACAACATCAGTGTGAAACACAATTGTTTGTCATTATTTTAACATTGGATTCCGAGATCAACCAGATCAACGTCAGCATTCAGATATGTATTAGATTACTTGATTTTGACATTTGCAGAGAGCTTTCTTAATGATATGATGCAAAAATCAAATCCATGCATGCATGAGGGTAAACAACACCACGATGGTATAATAACACTGACTATTCGCGCACAAATGGTGGGGCTCCCCAAATGGATATAAAGAGCTCTGCAGATACAATAGGGATTTCGATGTAACCTATGCTTTTTTAAGAGTTTAATTTATTCAAGACCAATATCCTAAAAAGAAATCTCATATTGTAACATATTTAGTTTCCAAAATACTAGCATATTGTGTTTAATCAATGTAAATTTGAAATACATCTTGTTTTCGTTTATGCAGAGACGTGATCAGCAATCGAACTAATTGCCTTTCGGGCCTTGTGACTGTTTTCAGTTTGCACTAACATGTTTAGGTGGTTATGTCGAGAAAAAACAAAAGTAAGGTTTCAACTGAAGTCTTTGAATTTACATGTAGTTAAATATTTATTAAACAATATTTGCTTATGTTTCTTCAATACATTTTCTTTAATTAGATATTTGCATGATCACACAGTTTTAGTCGGTATCTCCATTTGCAATAAGTAATTTTCCTTTGTATCAGTCTGCAAATTACTTTCGTATCAACTCCGAATTGCGCGCGTGTGTATTTTGAAGTGCATGTTTGGTGATAAATATTTATGTTCGGTGCAAAGAAAGAGAGTGAAGATTTGCAATCGACTTGCGTAACCCGCTTTTTCGCGTAAAGTAGAATTTTTTTAAACATTACATTTTTACATTTGACGTAGAAATTATTTTCATTTAGCGATACAAAAATCAAATAATTGTACTTTTCATTGATTTGAGATATGGTATTAGAGAATAAATTCGGCTCAAGTGGTAGTCAGAACTAAAAAGCAAACAAGACAAATGTTTTCACTTGTTAGTCGCACAATAACCGCATAAAATGTGCGTTATTAAGAGTGCGTATATTCAAATTTATGGTATGTTAATATTTTATGAAGGCACAGTTTTCTTTCGAAATACAAAAAGTCACACTTTCAGAACCAGCGCCGTGTGAAAATAGTTCGTATGGCATTTCGGCTAGCGTAGCTCAAGCAGTCTTGCCAGGAGCTGCGCTGTCCGAAATAAAATCACTCCAGGTATCGTGGTCTCATTATGTATCTCCTGACCAGACTGCAAGATGTGCTGGTCGCATTTGGCAAAAGACCATCGCATGACGCGTTTACGGCATACATTTGTGGTTAGAGAATTAAACGATTACTGTCCGATCATGCCACTACTATTTCGGATTTCTCATCTTGAAAGCAATACTGTGCTATCAACGTTAATCGAGTGTCCATTATGTCTTCACCGGACGATTTAGTGACCGAATAGTTACCAGAAAATTCCGCGAGATGGATTTTAACGCGTAATTGTAACTGGGTCAAAATGTGTATCTATGTGAAGTATGAATATACAGCATGTAGTCTGAAATTCCTAATGCTTAATAATGTTAAATTCCTTACGATGTCCACCGACGCAGTGAAGTGGCCAAAGTTCTGTGGGATTTTTCTCCAATCAGCTAATACCACAGGTGGTTAGCGTGTGGCTATGATATTAATTAGTGAAAACATCATTTTGAATGATAAATAATCATATTATAACGAAAAATAAACTTCTCTGGAAAAGAAATTTCACTATCACAACTATTTGATAGTGATTTTTTTCCAGAAAAGTTGATTTTTCGTTATAATTTATAATTTATCATTCAAAATGATGTTTTCACTAATTAATATCATAGCCACACGCTAACCACCTGTGGGTTTAACAACTAAGCCAAAAAAACAACAAGTCACAAACAGAAAAAAACATATTCCTCTTTTAAGTCGTAATAAAGCAAGACGAATTAAGAATTACATAATCAAGGACGAACTAATGATCATTGTTTAGTGGTAGCGTCCCTTTCATTCAGGCTTCTTACAACTTCTTTGCAGATTTAACTCCCGTTCCGCACTGAGTCATATTCGATATACCGGTACTTCTGTATTCTACAGATGTAAATAGCTGGTGTAACTATTGCATCATACTTAAACTTTTAAAGCGACCGTCTCAACTCAGACGTAAGATATTTCAATACTCATATCTGATCATCACACATATTGGTTATGGGTTAAATTGTTCTTCAACGTCTTTTGAAAGAAATGAACTATATGAAGCCGAATAATCCAATATTATATTGGTGTGGCTTTGAATAAGAATTCGCCCGCTTCTTATATTCGCGAGTCAATAACTACCGTTCTCAATACAACATCAGGTTCTTAAGTCGGTTGTTGTATTGTTATCAACTAACTCGTTGCACAAATCATCGTCATTATCACAGGCCCACTGTAATCCACTCGAGGGAGTTAATCACTTTCTAGATCCATAATTAAATTAAATAAAATGTCTCTTCTTTATAATGTTTACTCACACGAACTAATTTCATTCAGGTTATTTCAAATTTAATACGGCACTTCGTTGAAATAGTTAAGCTCTATTAATCGCGTTTATTTATAATGTTATTTCAGAAATATTGTTCGATGTAGATATTATTATTGGCTTACAAACAACTTAATGCAGTTATGACACATATGAATAAACCACGAGGGGTCTTAGGTACACGTGGTTTAATACCGCATCACCGTCACAAATCGCTGTTTTAACGTCGAAAAACAACGCTAACGCGCACATTTTTTCGTTTTAAGCATGCGTCGACAAAATGTTCTGGAATTACAATGCGACCATTATTATTAAAATTAGTAAATTGAAGATTTACGCTTTTGCCATTTTGAAACTGCGAGATTAATGTTAGAATGTATACCCAACTCATTGCAAAGTACCCATGAGTGATACATTTCTCAAATAATCACGAAATATAATGCCCTGCACAAGTAAAACTCTAAACAGCATTGCTACGCGCACGTACTGCGGTATAGTAGTTTATAATAGTATTTAAGCAGAACGACGGCGTATTTATTGCATTCGTACAATTATACGAGAGAACGGAGTGGCTGTCAATGGGAAATGGGTCTAACCCAAGTGTTAAGAAGGGTTGGACAATGGAAGAACCTGTTAATCATAATTCTGCTTCCTATAGTGCTGTTACCAATACCCGTGCTCGGAAAATCATCGGTAAGAGTATTTTAGAATTTCTCTCTTAAACTTGAAATCCATTGTTACATCACTGAACGAGTTATTGTGTTTCAAAGATTTTCCCACGTGGCTATATCAGGTTTGGCTTAATTTTACTTCTGAAATAGCCAAAACGCGATTCTGTACATACACTTAAGAGATCGCTTTTGTTCAGTTTCAAAATGCACCTGGATTGTGTATAATACTATAGTATAGCGGTAGCCATGTTTGTTTTGGTTTGTGATCAATGAAACGTTGTACAGAATAAGCGCGAGTGAGTGAATGAATACCACGCGTGCGCGCGCGATATCAATTATCGGACTATTAAGAAGATTGTGTTTGGGGCGCCAATGTGAATCACGAAAATATATTAAAATTTCCACGTACCACTTTTTGAGACGTTTGCCAATATTTAATGCTATCGGTAGAACTATTTACAATAATTAACAAATATCTTGTTTCTGAAAACTAGCAAGTTGAACTTAAAATTGAATTCATTTAAATCCGATGTATCATTCACTTTTAAATATATATGTTGGTTATAACAGTTACATGTTTGTTTAAAAGGCACGTTTTGGTTCAGTGGATATACATGTACTAAACTTAAACATATATAGTTACGTTATTAACGGGATATTTACGTATTGATATCGGTAACATTTGTAAAAATAACTACGCCCACTTACAATAAAACAAACAAGATAATTTTGTGTACAACTATAAATTCAGCTGAGATATATATAGCCATGTTTACGCTAAATTTGCCACCTTACACTTTAACGCTTAAACTTACTTAAGACTTAAAAATACAAAATGTAGAATATAATTAAAATGGCGTTCTGTTCTGAGACAACTGTAAATTGAAATCTTTAATAAGAAGGCGCTTTAACTGACGTCCTTGAACGTACCTGCATAGTACCATTGTACCTTGTAGCTGCGATCCCATTTATAACGTTTTTTTTAAATATATTTTTAGCTCACCTGAGCACAACGTTCTCATGTTGAGCTTTCGTGATCGCCTTTTGTCCGTCGTGCGTTGTGCGTCGTGCGGCGTCAACATTTGACTTTTTAACTCTCTAGAGGCCACATTTATTGTCCAATCTTCATGAAATTCGGTCAGAAGATTGGTTTGAATGATATCTTGGATGAGTTAGAAAATGGTTACGTTTGCTTGAAAAACATGGCTGCCAAGGGGCGGGGCATTTTTCCTTATATGGCTATGTATGGCTATAGTAAAATCTTGTCAACACTCTAGAGGCCACAGTTATTGTCTGATCTTCATAAAACTTGGTCAGAAGATTCATCCCAATAATATCTTGAACGTGTTCGAAAATGATGCCAGTTGGATGAAAAACATGGCCGCCAGGGGGCGGGGCATTTTTCCTTCTATGGCTATAGTAAAACCCTGTTAACACTCAAGAGGCCACATTTATTTTCCGATCTTCATGAAACTTTCTCAGAAGATTTGTCACACTGATATCTTGGATGAGTTCAAAACTGGTAACCTTTGCTTGAAAAACATGGCTGCCAAGGGGCGGGGCCTTTTTCCTTATATGGCTATTTATGGCTATAGTAAAATCTTGTTAACACTCAAGAGGCCACATTTATTGTCCAATCTTCATGAAACTTGGTCAGAAGATTCATCCCAAGAATATCTTGGACGAGTTTGAAAATGATGCCGGTTGGTCGAAAAACATGGCCGCCAGGGGGCGGGGCATTTTTCCTTATATGGCTATAGTAAACTTGTTAACACTCTAGAGGCCACATTTATTGTCCAATCTTGATTAAATATGGTCAGAAGATTTGTCTTAATGATATCTTGGATGAGTTAGAAAATGGTTACGTTTGCTTGAAAAACATGGCCTCCAAGGGGCGGGGCATTTTTCCTTATATGGCTATATAAGGCTATAGTAAAATCTTGTTAACACTCTAGAGGCCACATTTATAATCCGATCTTCATGAAACTCGGTCAGACGATTCATCCCAATAATATCTTGGACGAGCTCAAAAATGATGCCGGTTGGTTGAAAAACATGGCCACCACGGGGGCGGGGCTATTTTCTTGATATGGCTATAGTAAAACCTTGTTAACACTCTAGAGGTCACATTTATTTTCCGATCATCATGAAACTTGGTCAGAAGATTTGTCCCAATGATATCTTGGATGAGTTCGAAAAAGGTTTTGGTTGCTTTAAAAACATGACCACCAGGGGCGGGGCATTTTTTCTTATATGGCTATATATGGCTATAGTAAAACCTTGTTAACACTCTAGAGGCCACATTTATTGTCCAATCTTCATGAAATTTGCTCAGAAGATTGGTCTCAATGATATCTTGGATTAATTCGAAAATAGTTATGTTTGCTTTAAAAAAAGTGGCTTCCAAGGGGAAGGGCATTTTTCCTTATATGGCTATAGTAAAATCTTGTTAACACTCTAGAGGCCACATTTACTGTCCGATCTTCATGAAACTTGGTCAGAAGATTCATCCCGATAATATCTTGGAAGAGTTCAAAAATGATGCCGGTTGGTTGAAAAACATGGCTGCCAGAGGGCGGGGCATTTTTCCTTATATGGCTATAGTAAAACCTTGTTAACACTCTTAGAGGCCACATTTATTTTCCGATCTTCGTGAAACTTGGTCAGAAGATTTGTCCCAATAATGTCTTGTTATCTCAGGTGAGCGACTTTGGGCCTTTCAGGCCCTCTTGTTTTATTTAGAGAATCGAATTGCACCTTGACATATTGTCCAAAGGTTGTATGTAAGAAGTCAAACATGTAAAGATCTCGAAACATGTTACACATACCTGATCTCGATTTTGCATTTAAGAAACAAAAGCGCTTTTTATTAGAGCGAATTCGAATATGAACAATTTAGCAATCTAACCTTTGACCTCGCTGTGCAATAAGTAACTTGGGATCAAAAATACAGAACACGCTGAACTTTTTTTTTTCGAAAAACGAAAATAACAATGACATCGTAGCCGCATTTGGTTATGTGCTAGTTTTGAATATATGGTACAAAATAGAGATTCATTTTTTTTAATGTTTGCAATTAAGGAGTTAGAAAAAGTATAAATACAATAAGCCCTCCGTGTTTATCAAACAGTGACTGTCTTACTAAAGGCTTTTGTCACATTGCCATATTGTAGGTGAGCATTTTTAACATACTGAAATCTGGTGTTATAACATTTTAATTTCACATTCTGCAAATGATGAATAATAAAATACCACTCTGGCCTTCAATAACAAATCAATGGTAAATACATGCGTTGTATTCGATGATTTAATGTTACACTTGACCTTTTGTTCGCACAACGAGGCCAAAACTATTCAAATGTGTTTTTCCCCACAAATTTACAAACGATAAAACATTTTTGAAAGTAATAAACCAGATTTGACGTATTTTAACACTTTCCTTACGTAATACCTATGAGTCATGCTCTCTGAAAATGGGGTTTAATGCATGGGCGTAAAGTGTCGTCCCAGATTAGCCTGTGTGGGAAGAAACTTGCCGCTTGTATGGTATTTTACGTGTAAATGAAGACTGTTTTTGACGAAAATTAAATTTAGGCGGAAAATGTCGTCCCTAGCTTGTGTGGACTGCACAGGCTAACCTGGGACGAAATTTTACGCACATGTATTAAACCCCCTTTTCGCAAAGCGCGTCCCTTATGTTTTTTATGTAGCATTTTGACAAGAACTGGGTGCACAGCTATTACAGAAATAGAATGCATACACGTGTTGATGATATATTATTTTACTTCATTATGATTACGCAAACAAGTCTTTGCGTTATTATTTTCATGCAACTATCGGCAATAAATTTACGGCGTACACTTGTTTAGTACATGTAATGAAACTGCTAAAGTTGTATGAAATTTAACGGAAGGCATACCCGTTATTTGTTTTACCTTATCAAGGAACATTTCTTTAGGGTACGTAAAGTAAGGTTAAAATTGTAAACGATTGATAAGATCATCGAAGGAAAAAAACTTAAAGTAACTTTAAAAGTAAGTTTTACATTATAAAGAAAAAAAAGACATTTTTAAAGGTTAAAAACCATAACCTCCATAACTTATGGGACAGACCAAACACTGACTTTGATAAATCAGCTTACCTTTCCATTCGCAAACTCCTCAGTGGAAAATTAGTTGTCCCTGTCCATTTTACAATTAACCTCAATAAAGAATTGCAATTTATATCAGGATATTCTATATTAAATACCAGAAATCATTATCATCATCGTCGTCATCATCATCATCGTCGTCATCATCATCATAATCATCGTCATCATCATCATCATCAGCAGCAGCAGCATCACCATCATGATCATCATCATCATTGTCATCGTCATCATCATTGTCATCGTCGACGTCGTCATCATCATCAGCAGCAGCATCATCATCATCATAATTATCATTCATCGCAATTTTTATCATTGTAAACATTAGGATTGACAGCAGCAGCATGGACATCATTATATACTGGTGTAGTTTAGACTAGAATTATCCACATTGATGCAAAATTAGCGACTGGGCGTTAAGTTATGCATATAAGATGTCAATGTGTTTCGGAGATTAATGCCTGCTTTCAGGCTGATGTTCGCTTGTCAACTGTACCTGTCACCTTTGCATGATTCATTGTATTTTTACTTAAAGTAATTTATATCTTTTTTATCAAATCACTACGCTCTAATTAACATCTAAACAACAGCCCGATTTAACGTCTAAATGTTTGTTTACTTCAATATTGCATGGGAACAAAGCCATAAGCTTTACGACAATTATTATAATATAACTCAGTCAAGCTTAAAGTTAGATGTACCTAAACAGCTGTCTGAAAAGTGGTTCACAGTTGTCTCGTCATCAAATATTGATCAGAACAATGTTGTTATCTTGATTCGAAGCGAGAACATTGTTACTACGCCCCCATGATAAGACAACGGTGAACTTATGTTTGTGAAATATGCTTTTTTCAGTTGTCACGAACCCCACGTTGACAAACATACTCATAATAGTATAAAGATGTTTTTGTCTTATTAGACCACTGACAGAAATTGACTAAGATAATACCACCAGACATGTGTTCTAAGTTCGCAAGCAATATCCGATTTTCGTTTACGGAAACGTCATTCGTGAAATACATGCCTTTGGTCAGTTTTTCGCTTATCCAGACGTGCTGGAATATTTTATAGTCAGTACTCTTTGTTTTACATTTTGATTCCTATGCTAGTGCAGAACAAGATTTATGAACTTTTAACCTTTAAATATAAAACGTTCGCGTATTGCCGTCTTTCAAATATTCTGGTATGATTAAATTTACAAGGATTGTACTTTCGCAACTTTCGTTAAAACATAATAAATCTATTAAAAGGTGGTTGGGAATTTACTTCCACTATACAAACAAATAGTAAAATCCAAAAATCAATATTATCTTTTTAATGATTTGTTGATATCATCGAAGTGCGTCCAAGCCATATTTCACATATTGCGATCAAATCACCGTATGCTATTGAATTCTGAAACCATAATTTATAATTTAACCATTAAATTCAATGACAATGCATTTTAATTTTCAAAATAAAGTGGATATCAATGTACATTTAGTAGATCAGTTTCAAACGCATCTATTTTACACCGGCTATTATTTTTGTAAAGATTTAAACTGTACACGAATAAGGGGTTTTCAGTGTAAGAGCCCATACACGCATTCTATCTTATATATGCGGGCTAAATGCATGTGCGTAAAGTATCTTAAAGATAAACGTATGCAGTCCGAACAGGGACGACACTTTCCGCCTAGACTGATTTTGGTATAATATAGATTTTTTTTTAACGAAAATTCCAAAAAGCGGGAAATGTTGTCCTTGATTTGCAGGAGAAACGCAGCCAGCTTATGGAATTTGGTTATATTATTTTAGCTCACGTTAGCTCAACTTGCTCATGCTGAGCTTTTGTGATCACTTTTTGTCCGTCGTACGTCGTCCGTCGTGCGCCGTGCGTCATGAACATTTACCTCGTTAACACTCTATAGGCCACATGTATTGTCCTATCTTGCTAAATCTTGGTCAGAACACGTGTCTCAATGTTATCTTGGACGTGTTCGAGAATGGTTGGTTGAATACATAGCCGCCAGGGGGCCTGGGGCAGTTTTCCTTATATGGCTTTAGTGATACATTGTTAACACTCTAGAATGTATTGTCCAATCTTTATGAAGCTAAGTCAGAACATGAGTTCAATTGATATATTGACTGAGTTCGAAAATGGTTCCGGTCTGATAAAAAACATGGCCGCAAGGTGGCGGGGCATTTGTCCATATATGGCTATTGTAAAACCTTGTTAACACTCTAGAAGTCACATATTTAGCCCAATATTTATGAAACTTATGTCTTGAACGAGTTTGAACATGATTTTTGTTGGTTGAAAAACATGGCCGCCAGGGGGCGGGGTAGTTTTCTAATATTGCTAAAGTAAAACATTGTTAACACTCTAAAAGTCACAATTATTTGCCAATCTTCATGAAACTTAGTCAGAACCTTTGTTGTCACGATATGTTGGATGAGTTTTTAAAATGGCTTCGGTCTGTTTTAAAACCTTGTATTGCTTAAGTAAAACCATGGAACACTTTAGAAGTAACATTTTTAGTCCAAGCTTCATGAAATTTTTGTTCTAATGACATCTGGACTAAGTTCGAAAATGGTTTCGGTCCGTTCAAGCATGGTCGCCTAGGGTGAAGCATTGTATCCTTATATTGCTATAGTAAACCCTTGTTAACACTCTAGAAGTCACATTAAGTGTCCAATGTTCATGAAATTTGGTCATAACATTTGTTCTAACGATTTTTTGGATGAGTACGACAATCGTTCCGATCTTTTGAAAAACATGGCCGTCCATATGCAAGGTATTTTTTCCTAATATGACTATGGTAATCCCTTATTATCTCTATATAAGTCACATGTATTGTACAATCGTTCCGGACCTCTTTTCGTTATATGAATATAGTGAAACCTTGTTAACACTCAAGAAGTCACATGTGTGTGCAATCTTCATGAAACTTGGTTAGAACATTTGTCCTACTGAAATCTCAGCTGTGATTGAACCTGGGTCATGTGAGCACACAAACTAGGTCACCAGGTCAAATAAAAAAAACAAGCGAATACCCTAGAAGTCACTTTTTTGATCCAATCGTCATGAATCAGCTCGCACATTTTCAAAATAGCATAGTTTTAGGAAATGTACAAAGTCCGATTTACCTTCTCAAAAAAAGTCATAATTTGGTATGCTTACACCTCAATTATTAGAAAATATATTTTTCCGTTCATAAATCAACAACAAATGGTACACTTAAACAAACTTTTGATGTTCACAATAAGGGTTTTTACAACCCTTACTTTTTATTTATGCTTCTCAGGTGAGCGACCATGGTCACCACGGCTCTCTTGTTTATGTTTTCCTTCCTTTATTCTGTTTTTGTTATGTTTTCACTTTGTAAGTGAAACGTGTTACCAAACATAAATTTGTAATTACCGTAGTCTCGCAGTAGTAGAAATTAGCATTAAATACTCCTACATTGACAGATATAGACACTCGTCTTTATATATTAATGTAGTGTTCTTTCTAAAAGTGATCAGTGCATTGTTGTGTATAGTTGTTTATAGTTCTAAAGTGTTCTATCTTAAAGTGGCACGTGCATAGTTTTGATATAGTTCTTTCTTTCAGTGATACCTGATTAGTTTTTAGCTGTAAAACAATTAATATATTGAACTGAAACTAGTGTTCAACACATTTCAGCTCTTAGTTCAACTTTTCGATTGTTAAATGTAAGTTAGACTTATATGTCTCCTCCAAGACACCAATTGCTTCTTTGTAATCATATCACACGTAACGTGTTCACAAAACGACATCACAGTCATTAAAATAATGACACATGTATTGGCAAATTGAACACAATACCTTCCTAACAGTTTATATTTAATCTTCGAATATCTGTTTTAAAATTAAATAAATAGACAAGAATTATTTTACATCCTGTTTAACTGCACCCGATTCCTTGATAATCAGCTTGACATTCTTGACAAAATAAGAAAACTTTGCTGAGAATATACATGCCACCCTATTCAATTCTAAATGTTTTGTCTAAATATTATTTGCAGGTAGTATATAACAAAGAAGTACTACTATATTGACACCGCTTACATTCCCCAATGATTTCTTACAGCAAGAGTTTCATTGCGAGTTTTCCTAGGGATACATATTTGCAAGAGCTTGCCAGGAAATAATTGCATACCACGCTGGATCCGTATTTTGAATACAGACTGGATATGCAGCGTCAGAGTGGTTATCGAGTGTGCGCATTCTGAGTGAAACATTTATCTCCACATTATCACTTAGTTTTATGTTCGTTAAGCGTCATCGTCATTTTCACATCCTCCTCATTACAACGATCATCATGATGATCATTATCATGTTCTTGATAATCACACCACCACAACCACCGCCGCCACCGCCACAACCACCACCACCATCACCACCATCACCAACACCACCACCACCCACCACCACCACCACCACCACAACCGCCGCCGCCACCGCCACAACCACCACCACCATCACCACCATCACCACCACCACCACCACCACCAACAACTACCACAACAACCACCACCACCACCACCACCACCACCACCACCACCACCACCACCACCACCACCACCACCACCACCACCACCCACCACCACCACAACCACCACCACCATAACCGCCGCCGCCACCGCCACAACCACCTCCACCATCACCACTATCACCACCACCACCACCACCACCCACCACCACCACCACCACCACCACCACCACCATCATCACCACCACCACCAGTCAAGTTATTACGTAATTGCAGGCGAAGATCATAAACATAATTTCATGGGTTTTTACTTATTTTACTTCGCATATTAACTTATTGAATGAAGGTTGACATTGACATCGTATACTCTTGCTTTTTTATTGTCCACAATTGTAGTAAGGTCTGCATAAATGTAAATCATATTAATATTTGATACAGCTTTCAGGCACCTTTTGTTGGCACACAACCTCGGTCTGTCAAATAGTATATCCACCTTAAACTCTTTACTTGATTTTGTTTTTAACTGAGCCGTGCTCTTTGAAAAAAAGGGTTTACTGCATGTGCGTAAGGTGTCGTCTCAGAGTAGCTTGTGCAGTCCGCACAGGCTAATCAGGGACGGCACTTTTCGCTTTATTGATATGTTCTGTTTAAAGAAAGTATCTTCTTAGCAAAAATCTAGTTTAGGCGGAAAGTTTCGTCTCTGATTAACATGTGCGGACTGCACAGGCTATTTTCGGACGACACTTGACTAACATGCAGTAAACCCCCTGCAAACATCTGTGAAAAGGCCTCTTTAAGAAATAGCTTTAGACCATATGACTTAATTATTGTTGTATACATTCAGTTGTAGTAAACACACAATCATTATGAACGAACCGGAAACAATGTTCAGCTTTCGTTGCGTACCGTTTACTGAGGATTTAAGGTAATCTACTTGTTCAATTTGGGGTTGTAACCAAGAATTAAAAAAAAACAGTTGCAGAGTCAGTTTTTCGAAACGATCGCATATCTAGATTATATATCGGTGTCATAAATAAACAAAGAGGCCATTCATATATATGGAAAACATTAATTAAAATCAAATATGATTCATTACAAAGCTTCGAAGACCAACTAAAATATAAGCAATACGGTGACAATAAGGTTTGATATTTACCATAACTAATTATCTGATCTCAGAAAGAGTACCTGTATTTGATTACTGTGGCAAAAATATAATTCAAAATGTATTATTTTTTCGAAAAATACATTCGAATCGTTTAGGTATTATCACGGGGTGAATTTGTGTGGTTTGAATGGTCATTCGGATTTAACCGAGTCAGAAGTTATTCTCTAAAAACACATTGGGCACGTGTACATGTAATCACTTTAAAAAGTAACATATGAGTTGAACTGATTGTATTAATAAGCGTTAAACGGTTTGTTAATTAAGTGTCCATATTTAAGATGGATGCATATATAGTGTTCGCTACATTTAGTAACCCGTTACATTTTTGATTATGCGAGAAACGAAATAAATTGACCTACTTGGCTATTCTAAAGTCTTAAATAACTTTGTGCGTACGTTAATATAACATGTCGTGATACATTCTACCCTTTTAAGTCATAACCATCCGTAGTTATTTCCTTTATTATCAATGCTAATGTGCGGAAGATTTAATCTTATTACTGCTTATACAAACTGTAGGAAACACAATGAATTCTTGATATAAGAAACGTTTGTTACAATTGATATTAGCCTAGGTATGACCCTTTGCGCAATCTTGAATCAGCCAATCGACTCTGGCACGGCTGTATGTAGATATTTATCGGAAGCGCATTAGTGTAGGGCACGATTAATGTCATCTCCAAATCTTGTACTTTTATATTGTCCGGAAGACAAGTAACAGTCACTTTGTAAGTGCATGCCGCCTATACAATATTCCACTATGACCTACATTACATTACATGCGCCTAAGTAATGCTCGTCTTGACACACTTTATTTTACTAATTAACATTAAAGATATTGAAGGAACAAAAGAAAAGCAAAACAAAAGAGCGACCAATACAACAATTTTCGTCATTAACACATCAAGAGAGACGTCTTTTGTGACTTATATTTCAATATTAAGTCGTGTTATACTCTACTTGCTATAATCGATCAAAACAAGCTTATTCGTTTAGTTTATCACAACTAGAATTTGTAAACGAAAGGTAATATTCAATAACAACAGCATCAGAGAGGTCCGTTTTGCCTAGTTCCATTTGTTGATGGCGCTTCCAATATAATTATGTTGTTCATTGATGACTTCGATAACTAGTATATCCTTAATCATATGTCGAAATTGTTTCCTTAAAATAAAACTTTTAGATTGTATCAGTTACCTTATAGTTCTTTCTTAAGCCATTCAAGAAAGCTAAACGTTATATTGTACCCATGTAACTGTCAACATAGCTGAGCAAGTACAAAATATTAATCTGAGACAAGCTGACAGAATGACACATGTAATAAATGGAGTTTAGGTAAAAGTGACTGACTGATGGATCTACTGTTTACGGTAAATGATGAAGTCGAATGAAAGAATCATAACTGCATATATACGGATATACAGCACTAGTTGATGTTTTTGTTGGTATGGGTATGTTTTTAACGTCAATCAGTAAATACTGCAGTTATCTTAAGAGGTTGGGGACATCAAAACTTAGTCACGTAGATTCACCACTGTGGATTATGAATAATTGATTCGTGTTATGAGAAAACTGGGCATAATGCATGTGCGTAAAGTGTCGTTCCAAATTAGCCTGTGCAGTCCGCACAGGCTAATCAGGGACGACACTTTCCGCCTTAATTGGATTAAGAAGAGACTTCATTTAAACGAAAAATGTCAAAAAAGCGGAAAGTGTCGTCCCTGATTAGCCTGTGCGGACTGCACAGGCTTATCTGGGACGACACTTTACGCACATGCATTATGCCCATTTTTCTCAGAACACGACTCAATGTATAAACCAAGAATAATTGTGTGTATTTCGAAATGTATGAGGTCCTTCCCGAACCAGAGGCTACACTATGTGAGGACAGGAGTGTGCCCCATGCACTCCTACCTACCTAACTATATTAGACTCACAAACATTGGGACGATGATGAATGAATTGTAGCTGCAATTTCCGCGATTTCGTTTCGACTGAGAAACTTACCTCTTTTGTTGTTGCTTTGTGTTGCTGAGGGGCGGGGGGGGGGGGGGGGAAGCCGAAGTACCCAGAGGAAACCCCACCTGTTCGGTATGGTGACCACCAGCCAAACTCATATGCTGCCGGGAATAGACTAATCATAAAAATAACGAAAAATCATGTACTTCGAATTTAAGATTTTATCCGTATACCGATATTAGTTTGTTGATCCTTATTCAAAACGAGAACAAAAACGCAAACGAAAACGTTTATGCGCTGCAAGGTTTACGCGTTTGATAATGAATGTTAAAGAGGTCTTTTCACGCTTTGGTAAATTGACAAAATAGATAATTTTCAGATTCGCGAATTTTTATTGTAGTTATGACATTTGTGAGAAAACAGTAATACTGGACATTTGCCATGCTCTAAAATATCAATGATCTCATATTTTGATGATTTAAAAACCTGTAAATTATAAAGCGTTGCAATGCGAAACGATTGAATACTTTGGAGTGTTCTATTGTCATTGTTACATTTTGTGACGCTACGAGGATTGCTTATATAAAGTATGAAATGCGTCAATTCATTGTATGAGCATGGATGGGCGAGTGGTCTTTTCGGTAGACTTTTACTCCAGGGGTCAGTGGTTCGGGCCCAGTTGATGGTTACTTTTTATGCCCCCCCTTCGAAGAAGAGGGGGTATATTGCTTTGCTCATGTCGGTCTGTCGGTCTGTCGGTCGGTCTGTCGGTCTGTCCGTCCACCAGGTGGTTGTCAGACGATAACTCAAGAACGCTTGTGCCTAGGATCATGAAACTTCATAGGTACATTGATCATGACTAGCAGATGACCCCTATTGATTTTGAGGTCACTAGGTCAAAGGTCAAGGTCACGGTGACTCGAAATAGTAAAATGTTTTTTGAATGATACTTTTAGAATGCATACGCGGCCAACAGGGCACACTCTGAACAAGATTACTGAAGCAACTGGTCTGTAATCCTAAATCTATAATTATAAGTCCATAAACATCATCCTTTTAGTAAAATACAGTGGATCAGTAAAAATATTATCAGAATATGAGAAATTTTTGTATATTTTGTATATTAAATATTGTGTTAATGTTTAATTTTGTTGATTAATATAAATATAAGCAGGACAGGGGAGGTAATACACTACAGGGGAAACAAATGCAATAAGTTTAAATTTATTGTTACAGATTTGCCTCCCTTGTAATATATTTAAATTTTACCAAATGTAAGGCTAACTGCATTTTTGTAATGCATACTACTACTACTACTACTACTACTACTACTACTACTACTACTACTACTACTACTACTACTACTGCTACTACTGCTGCTGCTGCTGCTGCTACTACAACTACTACTTCTACTACTACTACTACTACTACTACTACTACTACTTCTACTACTACTACTACTACTACTACTACTACTACTACTACTACTACTACTACTACTACTACTTCTACTGCTACTACTACTACTACTACTCTACTACTACTACTACTACTACTACTACTACTACTACTACTATTACTACTACTACTACTACTACTACTACTACTACTACTACTACTTCTACTACTACTACTACTACTACTACTACTACTACTACTACTACTTCTACTACTGCTCTACTACTACTACTACTACTACTACTATTACTACTACTACTACTACTACTACTACTACTACTACTACTACTACTACTACTACTTCTACTACTACTACTACTACTACTACTACTACTCTACTACTACTACTATTTCTTTTGCTACCACCACCACCACATACTTCTACTACTACTCTATTACTACTACTACTACTACTACTACTACTACTACTACTACTACTACTACTACTACTTCTACTACTGCTCTACTACTACTACTACTACTACTACTACTACTACTACTACTACTACTACTACTACTACTACTACTACTACTACTACTCTACTACTACTACTACTACTATTTCTTTTGCTACCACCACCACCACCTACTACTACTACTACTCTATTACTACTACTACTACTACTACTACTACTACTACTACTACTACTACTACTACTACTACTACTACTACTACTACTACTTCTACTACTACTACTACTACTTCTACTACTACTACAACTACTACTACTTCTACTACTACTCTACTACTACTACTTGTACTACTACTACTTGTACTACTACTACTACTACTACTTCTACTACTACTTCTTCCACCACCACCACCACCACCACCATCACCACCACCACCACCACCACCACCACCACCACCACCACCACCACCACCACCACCACCACCACCACCACCACCACCACCACCACCACCACCATTCACAGTGACAAAAAACGTATTCAGTGACAAAAAACGTATTCACACAATGGCTGCTACAAAAACTTATAGCCCATATAGGGGGGCATGCATGTTTTACAAACAGCCCTTGTTTTTTTTCTTTAATTTTATTCTTGTTTGTTTACTGGAGCTTTTTAGATCCTATGTCTACATTATCAATATAAGCATTCAATGCCAAACTTCAATACATGCGTACATCTATGAAAATGTCCCTTTTAAGCCGTTTGTGGTGCATCGCGATAATTTCGAACCACATTTGTACTTCAAGCGGTTCACTGTTCACAAGGATTGGCGTTAAAAGAAGGTGTGTCGAACACGGATGTGTGTTGCATGTTTACAGTGTGATTTATTTCTGTACGTAAAATCGCTAACACGGAATTAATTGTCTTGCATGTTTTTACAATATATATATATATATATAGAGAGAGAGAGAGAGAGAGAGAGAGAGAGAGAGAGAGAGAGAAGAGAGAAGAGAGAAGAGAGAGAGAGAGAGAGAGAGAGAGAGATCAACCAAAGCATTGATTAAGTAATTGAAAATATGTATATCACCGATGCAGTTAGTGATGTCATCTTTCGCAGCAATCTCCACACTCTCACAACTAATCTCAACCATCACAAGAAAATCCTACCATATTTGGAATGATTTGATATTTTTTGTTCAAGAATTACACTAATATGATAATAGATGCTACCTAATTTACGGGCAAAAAAAAAAGCTTGAATATTTGATTACCATGTATTGTCATACATACATGGAAATTATTGTGTACAAAACATTACAAGACTTTCAATAAAAAAGTATTCATCCGAAAAATTAGATTACATTTTTTGCTTGATGATAAAAGTGTTTTATATCAGCCAAGTTTTAAGATCTTATATCTTATAATTGCGTGCTTTTTTATTCTCTGTTATTCAAAGCTGGTTCAGTGCATTTTTGCGTATTGGATATGGTGTCCGCGTAGCGACTGTGGGGTATTGGCATTGATCCCTTAAGTGGGAGTGTTCTTTAGATGACCCTTAAGACCCAAAGTACTGGTCTTACCCAGGAAACAGGTTGTTTCATAAAATGTCTCAATTCAATTAAATCTTGCTGAATTCGTTGATTCTAGCATAAACTGATTAAACATAAAATAATGCGATTTGTAGATTCCATTTTGATTATCAATGTATAATTAAAGGACAGCGTACTAGTTTTACAATTGAAGTATGTCATAAATATAGGCATCTGAAAGAATTTTACTTTCCAATGGCAAAGTAGTGTCCCTTAGTTGAAATTAGGTTACCAATAAAAAACAAGCCATTGTGTAGCAATTCATTAATAACAGTCTACACTGCATACCATTAGTTTGTAAACAAACAAACAAATTGTTATATCATCCATATTTTTATGCTTCCGGTAGGGTGTCATATAGCAGTTGAACTGTCAGTCCGTTTGTCTATCTGTCTGTGCGTCCGTCCGAAAACTTTAACATTGGCCATAACTTTTGCAATATTGAAGATAGCAACTTCATATTTGGCATGCATGTGTATCACATGGAGCTGCACATTTTGAGTGGTGAAAGGTCATGTTCATCCTTCAAGGTCAAAGGTCAAAAACCAAAATCCGTGGGAAGTAACAAGCTTTAAAGGGAGATAATTTCTATTTTATATCATTTGGCAGGTACAGATCATTTTCAAAAGGGAAGTAAATGTTTTAAAGGGATATATATTTTTTTAATCCAAAGCGGTGCAGTAGGGGGCATTGTATTTCTGACAAACACATCTCTTGTTTATTTATACAATTAAGTAACACATACAACACACATAGATGTATCGGTAATCATATGAGCTTATTTAATTGTCAATGATTGTCTTTCTATGTTAAGCTGCTAGCAGAAGCATGTCAAAGATGTTAATATGTTTAGTACATACATATACAAGTTATATGGTAATGTTTGAAGATAAAAAAACACACTTTAATCACTTATTTGCAAGTATAAGAATAGTAACAAAATAAATCAATACTAAAACACTGGCATTAACTTACAAAAATATTTATGTACATGTACTCACAAAGTGATGTTATCTTTTGAAAAACTGTGAAATCAATGGCTGATGTATCATAAACAATTTAATACATGCACGAAAAATAAGTATAATACAGCACAGTATTCAGTTTGTTTAAAACAATATCTTAAAAAATTGTATTACCTTTTTAAAAATACAAACTGCTGGTTTTGAACAAGCGTTTACAAATTTATCATGGAACAACAAGTACCAGCCAATTGATTAATTACACAATAAACAGGAAATCATCTTGATGCATTACATATACAAGCTTGATGCTACTGTTTAGAATAACACTGTCTTACTTAAAAATGATCACAACACAGTGTTTTACATACTTAGTTTTTTTATTACTAGTTTAAAATTGATTTCCATGCACTCGTCGACATTGCCTTCTTATTGTAAATTTTACAACACTCTGACTATTTTTGAAAATCTGATCTTCATAACAACGTATCTGATTTTTGTATACAGACAGACATATATAGAATCTTCACAGTTATGTAAAAGTTCACGTATGTTCCATCCAAGAAAATCAATGCACAATGTGTTGTATCTTTCTTCCTTGGAAACTTTGATAGTGAAGGAATCACTCCTTTGTTGATTTCTGAAATCTGTCAGATTTGCTCTTGAAAAAAGAATGGCTTGTGTGATGACAAGCTCTTGGCAGAACAGCTTCTAAAAACGGAAAACCAACAAAAAAATTAATCTTAACAATTGATAAATGATGCAGACAATTTGTAAATGTCCTGTTTTTTTGTTTGTGCTGATGTCGAACAATCCGGAAGATTTGTTGCAAAAGATTTTGGTACAAAAATCCAACGGTATTAGATTTTTTTGGTTTTAGGCCTAAACTTTATATAGTGATATGTAACCTTTTGGGATATCGGCAAAGTGCGAGCAGACGAGGTGTAAATAATTTTACAATAAGCATAAATACTAAAAAGTTTAATCGGAATATCGTTAAATTTTGTGAATAAACGTGTTTCTGATGGAAAACAACAACAACTTACCAGAATATTGCTCATGATTACACGTAAAACTGCTTTTTGAGAGCAAATGGAAAATGCGTCACGAATTCAGTCAAGTAAACAGTAGGGTTGCGTTATTGAAATACCGCGAGAATACGGAGAGAATACAGATGCCGATAATGTTTTTATTTTTTTTTTATTTTTAATCAAGCGTTAGTGATTTGTCAGGATAATAACAACAATAAGATATCGAAAAGATCAAAGCAAATAAATTCGAAAGAAATCGGGATTCAGGCAATACATTTTAGACGGGTTATGTTTACTGAAATTGTGTGTGGAAAAGACTGTCACTATATGTAGTGAACCAGTCTATGGCTTATACCCACTGAATGCCGGGAAAAAGGAAACAGGAAGTGTAAACAAACGGAGGCGGAACATGTATATGTAGCGGAGAAAAACATATAATGCGAGAATATTTAGCGCGATTCGCAACACAATAATTATGGCATTTGTAAACTTTTTCCTGAGGTATGCATTTACATGTGATTTAGCATGTGTCAAAGTGTTTTTTTTTTTTTTTCAAGGACATAAAAAGCATCGCGAAAATATATGACGCGCAACGAAAATTTTTGAGATGCATCCCTTGTCTATTTTTATGTCTAAATTTCCATATGTATGAAGCGGTCGACGCCCGCCGCTTCGCCGCGGGCTTTTGCCCGTATGAATATTTGTATCATTGTCTTTCGTATTTTGAAAATATTGAATAAGTTAAGGTTCATCATAATAATTTGTTTTAACCTACATTAAAAAAGTAAAAATAACAACGGGAAATGTATTGTACCACGTTGCTCGGCTATAATAGTTGGCTAAGAAGGCAAATGTATTTGATCCAGCCATGCTGGTTCTAGTCAAAGCCTTGCGCGAATATTGCTCAGTGTATGTATTTAAAGCAACATTAATTGGACTAAAACGGCCATCAAATATAACCGCTATATCGTTATCAGTGGCTAAAGTTAATCTCGCCCAGAATAGGTCTGAACAAAATCTGTCAAATAAAAAAACAACGTTAAAAGACTCTTGGGTGGAAATTTATATTGAGTATATTTATCAGATGAGAACTCATATTTCACAAGAAAAACGCCGCAACAACACAAAAACTATTCTGATTGATCCCATGAATCAGGTCAAATAATGATTTCGTTGTATAGAATTGTATGTGATTGCTAATTACTTTTGTCTGTGTTGTAGGTGTCAAAATGTGCTTACGCCGTCATCATCATTGGGGTTTACTGGGTGCTGGAGGTGATGCCAATTGCTGTGACTTCATTGATTCCCGTGTTCCTGTTTCCACTGCTGGGCATAATGCCATCAGCTGACGTCTGCAAAAATTACGCGAACGTAAGACAAAAAACATGAAATAAGAAATGAAGTAACACGTTTAAATTTCATTTACATTTTGGTATCGACATTTGAATACTGTGATACTGATTCCGTCAGTAATCAAAGCGCCGAAGGCTTGGAGTTGTTTGCTTTTGTGTTATCAGAGGGCACATTTTTAAAAGGGCACACAATAACAGTTTTGAGACTTGAAATATAAATTACACAAATGCGTATAAATAAAAAGGCATCAATAAATAAGCGAGGTAATTATACGAGTATGTACAATTTTATCAGGGCCGTACGCAGGAATTTTTGACTGGGGGGCCCAACCGCGGAGGGTGCGGGAAGGGTCTCCCCGCCATATTATTTTTTTATTTGGCACTATTCATGGTGAATTTTAATGCTTAACAACTTATTTTGTAATATAAATTTATGGAATATTACAGGTAAATCAGCACCTTTCTGAAGTCCAAAGCTTTAAACATTGGTGTGAAATTCACACCAATATTTAAAGCATTGAATTTCAGTAATGTGTGATGTTTGATGATGAAAGAAAGCAAACTTTGAAAATCTAAAACCTTTCTTAAGAAATGTATCATAAAATATGACTGACATATAACCATTTTCTCTTTGAATGCAAACCTCGTCTAAAGTTTCAAAGCAAATTCCTCATAAAATGTTTATAATCTATGACACAGTTTTACTTTCCCCATCATCAACACAGATAAACCATCAAAATCGTCTACAACTGCGACATAAGATTGGACCTTGACATTTTTCTATAATAACCGTTTTTCCGTAAGATTTTGACGGAACTATATAAGATATTAAGCTGATTTTTTGATATGTGACTCTACCTTCATGACTATCAGATAAAGTGTGAAATTCATTCCAAACCATTGATATTTGGCGAAGTAATGGGCCTTGAACATTAATTTTCATCTATAAAAAACGTTTTCATGACGTTTTGTTTCGAACTCTTTCTGAAATTGAGCTGATTATTATGCCTCCGGTAGGGACGCATATCGCACCGTCCGTCCGGTCGGCATTTCATTTTCCGAGCTTTTTTTCGAAACGCTTTAAGATATTGACCATATATTTGGTGTGTGAGTCTACCTACATGATTTACAGATGAAGTATGAGTTTCGTTCCGGTCCATTGATTTTTGGCGAAACTATTGGCCTTTGACTTAGACAAAGAAACTTTCCAGTTCCTATTAATGCCAATTAACCATATCACCTCTTAAATTGCTTCCAACATTACTTGTTTTTCACAAATTATTAACGTCAGCAATTTTCAGACCTTTGACCTCCTGTATCATTTGCTTCCATTCGCTGCTTGTCTTTCCTTTGCCAATTAAAAGACGTGTTGCATTAACCATCGATAGATGAAGCATTAAGGGTCACAGGGGGCAATTGACTGATCAGGGATGTGAATACAAGGCGACACGAAAACATTGCCTATGGGCTTATCTCCAATGGCGAGTAAACTACCCCTAATCCCATTGTTTATCAGGACAATAAAACACATCTCCCCCTTTGTATTGAGTGAAAATGTACTGTGGGTCCTTTTTCATGAGAGATAAATTGCAGTAGGCCCATTATTAAAACAAATTCTAACTTGACAGCCAGCTGGGGGGGGGGGGGCGGGCGCCAGGGCCCCTGGCCTGCGTACGGGCCTGTTTATTGCACCATCGTCAATTCGAAAACACGGAAAAGACCTTAAGGACAAAATGTTTTACCGTGGATATAATTCTAAACATAAATTATTTTTAATATGTCCCATGTCATTTAATTTTATGCGTATTATAAAGGGACTTTTCCAATTGAACCAACATCCGGGTTTATTGTAGCATGTGCATGTTCATTTATTATCAGGTTTATGTAAACTTGTCCTTGTGATACGATGTCATCAAGTGCTCGTGAGCTGTGAGAAGTCATGTGGGATGTTCTTTATGAAGATAAATCATCATTACCAATATAAACTGGTTCAACAACATATGAGCATTAAGTAAACATGTTGTTTGCTTTTCTATTTTTTACGGTTGGTTCGCATTAAAGACAATTAATTAAACATTACGACTTTACGTTCTTGATATGAATCTTGTTTTAGGAAAACCGGCTTTAATGCATGTGCGGAGGGTGTCGTCTCAGATAAGCCTGTGCAGTCCATACCGGTTGTTTAGGGATGACACTTTCCGCCAAACATGGATTTCCATGTATAAGATACTTCATTTCAATAAAAAATTACATACCCGCTTACTGAACCTGCTTATCTGGTACTCATCCTTTCTAACGTTATGCATGAGAATATTAAGAAAAAAACATAAAATTTTACAAAATACTTATTTGAAAGAATGGCAATTGATTTTTATGCTGTAAAAAATAATATTGATGGTGATTAATCCGTAACAGAAAACGGATGATCTCACGAATACCATGTGGATTATTTTGATATTTCTAATAATAAGAAATAGCACACATGTATTGATATATTAAATATGGCAACACATTAAACAAGCAGACATGATTGTTTCACATCTGCATACTGATACACACACATGTTTATATTTTTAGTTGTTTGAAACAGATAAGGTAAATGGATATTTTTAAGTACTATATGACTATGTTAATAAAAATCAGTAGCTTTTTTGTATATTTAATGTTAAAACAATGAGTTAATTGTATTTCAAATCTGTGTAATTGCAGGTACTGGTACAATTAATTTAAGCAGAAACTAATATCATTATGTACAGTTTTAAATTTCATATGAGCCCAAGCTCATAGCACGCTCTAAGGTTATGAGGATTATATACATACACATATACAAACACTCAAATAAACAAACACACCCAGAGAAAAAACAAATTAAGCTAGTCCAACTCGTGAACTGAACAATATTTATGGACTGCCTGATTAAAAGAGATTTTTTATTCAAAAAGACTAAGAACTTAATAAGTTCTTCTTTAGTTCATATTCTCATACGGCCTAGGCATTAATATACTGGTGTATTTTTTTAGACGTCGTCATTACAATTTCAAATTAAAACTAATTGAGCTATCAATTATTCATGAATTACAGGATATATTCATTACTTGCCAATTAGTTGACAACTCAATGATCTGTTGCAATGTATGTGATTATATTCTCCGAATATTAACATAATTGTGCGCATAGTATTTGTGCAAATCTTCCAATCTAATTGGGACTGATATTGGACTCCCATCGTAAGCATCTAGTTTGTCACATGACCTTTCATTTATGAGTCGTCATTAGCTTATACGAAAACTTATAGAGAATACTATGTAAGTGTGATTGTGTACTAAAATTTATCCCACGAGTGAAAAAAGGTTTACATTGCGAGGCTTGCCGAGCCTTGTAAGCCTTTCTGACACGAGTTGGATAAATTTAAGTACACAATCACACTAACACAGTATTCTATTTATCCTACAATATTGTTTTATTTAATTTATTCCTAAAATAACAGCAAAAACACATGAAATTAACTGAATCTTACATTGCGTAGTAATATTTATTGTGATCTTTCCTGTTTACGGAAATCGAAATAGTCCTTAAGAATTCCACGCAAAAGAAAAGTAACGGGACAAAATATCGCTATACGCCTCGATTCAATTTAATCAGCGTTCCAAATGTAACACACTTAAGTAGAACACAGACGGTTGTGTTCAAACTACAATTCTTGTTTCACCACTGTAAAAAAAACAAAAACAAACATGGCTCCCGCCAGTTTGAAATTTACAAAATGTGTAGACACATACCGTGGCTACGTGAAGCATGATTCAGCATTTATTCCCGCCGATATTGTTAATTTAAGTTTTTAAACAACTCTTCTTTTTACACACTTTATACTTACTTACAGAAAATTATTGTTCTACTCACCGAAGTTGTATAATAACCACGTCCATGTTTATTTTCGTAATTTTTAATATGCTTCCATGACGAGTTAAAATTCTAGACACATTTCTTCATCGCCATCCATCTTTTCTATTTTAAAGCACTGGATGTAAGCAGGCAATTCTTTGTGGATAGACATTCTTTGATCGACTGACAAAGGAACGACTAAACCATCAAAGAAATAACCATTTTAATTCCACATCGATTTCCTTCGAAAAGTTAAAGAACAATTCACTGACACTTTTCTTAAATTTAATCCATCAATTGTTCAACAAAACATCGCGTTATTCGAGTACATTCGCTTTTTAACTAAATCGGAAATGCAGTCTCACCAGTTTCATTCCAGTTTTATATCCAAACACTGTTTTTCACTTTCATAATATTATAGTAATCCATCGTAAACACACACACACACTCGTAAACTCGTTAAACGACTGCGTACCCAATGACCTAAATGACGCAATCAGGGGTGAAAGGCCAAAAAAAAAACTAGTCCCTACGTAATGTTCTTAAAATAAGTGTGGATGAAACCTGATATAAAACAAACTGTGGAGAAAACCTTATCTTTTCTTTATGAGTCGTATTTCTCTAAAATCATTTAGCTGTATGATAAACCTTTTTATCTCATTTATGACGTTACATAAGTTATGCTACATTCACTTTTAAATAAACATGTAAGAATTCGACTTCCTTGATCCAATCTATTAAATAGTATATACATAATAATTGGTGAGTATTAAGTAAAGATGAATGTTCTCATGTGTGCCATAGAAACACACACGTACGGGGCTTTCCCTCCAACATAACACAGGTTTAACAATTCAGCATTTGGGTTTTTGTTTACTACGCTTTATTTTTTTAAACATGAAAATCAAATATCTAGCATTCAAAAAGTACTGATCAAATAAATGCGTGTACAAATATAGACTGTTTGAAGATTTAATGTTTGCGTTTAATTATTATCCAATCGATTTGGCGGAAGTAAATGGATTAAAACCGAGATTGCCCCTGGTACACACTGTATATATCCTTAAATGATCAGTTATAGCATAGCCTTTTAACGAACGCACTGATAGCCCACGTTTGGCACTAATGGTTAGGTCTTTAGCGATAACGTGCTTTCTCATTTATTTACAAGAACGTCAATCGTAATCTACAGACTCGATACTTGTAAGTCAGATATATATATCTATCGATTCATGGCCTGTATTCCATCAGTTTCCTCGTTAAAGCTCTTTGTGACGTCAATGGTGCTATAAATCCGCCATGTCATATGTCGATAGTTGACATCCAATGACATCACTACAGTCGCTTTAGTTCGTTAGGGAAAAGCTGTTGTTTATATCTCAAGTAGTTCATTATAGTACCTTGCGCAAACATTATTTTTTAATTCACCAGATTTATGTATGAGATGTTTATGTCCGAGAACTATATATTTCTATAGTATTTGTGTATTAACATACATCTGCATATGGCTTACATTTTCAAACAAACTTATTCTTAATTAGTATTCCCAGTATTGGTTTAATATATAAACTTTAATACATTGAAGTAATAATCGATCATAAATGCATGAACAAAACATATTATTCCCCTTATTTATTGAATTGGTTTAAATAGGATGCAGTATATGCACATGCATGCCAATATTTTATATTTTTAAACTTTATCTTGTGTTAAAGTGGAAATAAGATTCATAATACATGTGAATCCTTTGATCAGTATAAAACGGCCAACTTTAAAAAAACGAATTACGGAACACTCATATAGCTTTTTCATTTTCCCGAAATACAGTTGTGCTGGATTCGCCTCCCTTAATGAAACGCATTGACAACGAAATATGACATTATGAAAGCAGAGAATGCACATAGAGACATAATGATGTTCACAGATAAATCGTCATGTTTATGTGTACCATATATTTTTTGAGTTTAATTTAAACGACATAAGGGTACACGAGTTTTTATGCTTTTAACAGATTCATAACGTTCCTACAGCACTTCTGTTTTCATTAAACAAGGACAAAAAACTATAATTTACGAAGGAATTCGATATACCCGGTTACCAGAACTTATCGAGTCCATTAATATCCCAATATCACAAGCGTGTTTGTTTTTATTGCATTACACATTGCACAGCACTGAAACAAATAGATATATCTATACTATGCGGAAATGTTGCAATTAGTATAAGATACTGCGCATTTAACATTAATAACAATACACGTATTTAAATAGATTTCTAAAATAGTTAGAAACAGGTAAGTGGATAAGGTCTTTAAGATCTTGTTCATTACGCAATAAAGTATCATTTTGCAATCCATATCAGCAGACCATGTCAGTACACTACTCATTTTAATATTGAATCTACATACGGGGAACACGTTTTATACACCGGTTTAAACGAGAGATGTATAGAGGGAACCGTCAGCGGTCGGACAGGACAGCCTCCAGGAAAATACATGCACTTTAAATATTTAAGAAAGTTCTCATTCAATTGTTTCGCGTTTCAACGCTTTATAATTTTCAGGGGTTTAAATCGCCAAAAGATGCATGAAATGGATACTTCAGAGAATGGTAAATGTTCAGCATTACTCTTTCCTCACAAATATCATAACTACCACGAACATTTGCGAATCTTTAACAATTTTTTTCTAATTATGTCAATTTACCAAAACGTGAAAAGTTCCCTTTTAATAGCTTGGTTGGTGGTATTGCAGTCACAGGTCGTTTGCAGGTATCTTAGCATGGAACTGTATGTGCGGGCGGTCGGGTCGATGTCGAGGTTACTAAAATATAAAACGGCTTTACATTCATCGTGGAAATCTTGTGTGTAGGAACCGAGGTGGAATTGCATAAGGGCCAGTCTCATAAGGTCAAAGTCACTGTTACCAAAAATAAAAAAAGTTTCTGCCGAATAACGAGCTTTTGGATTGAGTTGCTTTAAGTGCATTTGCAGTTAAGATACGTGCATGGTATTGGCATGTTTTGTGGTGTCTTAATTATTTTTCTGTGCTATTATTTCTTCAAAGAATAAAACACCGTTAACACATCAATAGTATGCATACATCAACAGGCATTTTTATGACAAGTAGTTACTGTTGTTCCACTTTTTAAAGAATGCACATTGATCGTAGCTCCGTCCTTTTTTATTTTGGATCGACTTACGTCACAATGAAATCTTTTTTTTTCATTTATTTAAATAGGATATTTGTTATTTCATCGAATAATTCTTTTGAACCCAGTAATATCAGTTATTTTTGCAGGCATTTCTATAATATAAATAAAGTGTTTGTTTTAGTTGGATATTTTTTAATTAGATGTGTTCTGCAAACAGAATAACGTGTCTTTAAAAGCAAACAATAATTGTATTCTTTGGATATTTACCTCTAGATACATGTACACATATATTGTGCAACTGCAACATGTAAGTAATTAGTATATGCTGATTTATTACCAGGTGTCTGATCGAGAATCAAAACAATATAGCTCTGAGTCATTATAAGCGATATCTGCGCATATGGCATTTATTTATAAATTCCCCCAAAACCACTTAATAAAAACGCGATAAACTAACTTTGCAGAGATGCAATACTGTGAGAGACTTTCATTGTATTTCATAACATTGATATTGTGACATTCTTTTCGAATTATATGTTAAGGTCAACAGATGTTCTTGTTTGCGTTTAAGAACATTTATTTTGATGCAGGATGTGTGCAATTGTGTGTATTGAAGCACTATAGAAAATACATATGTATCCAAACATTTAACCAACGGCGGTCATATTTAAATCTAAACAACGCGGATGGTACATCAAGTTTAAAATAGCACGTTTATTTGATCGCATCTAATGACACTGTTTTTATCCATATTTGGCTAGAGACGCATCGATGATCGCATTGAACATTAAAAAACACCAATTTTTGTGCAGGCTATTTATATTCGGATGTCACATATTTGCAAACACATATTTTATATGTTATTTTTTCATCACCTTTTAATATTTTTCAAGGGAAAACATCTTTTTACAAGACATAGTTTTTCTCTATCAATATTTTACATGTGGTCACCATTTGATATGATTTGCATGGCAAACGGCAAAGTTCACTTATGTTTTGCATAAGAAATTACAGAGCTAACTTATTCCTTTCATGGTGAATGACAACACTACTTAGTTTGTGAATGATTTTTCGAATTACATTAGTTCATTTATATTTTTCAGACCACATGTCAGAGCTCACCTTTGTTTTGCAGGACACGCTTATGTTGTTCTTTGGAAGCCTGGTTGTGGCAGCCGCAGTTGAGAAGTGGGACCTTCATAAACGTATTGCTCTAAGGGCCCTCACATTGGTCGGACCAGAACCGCGATGGTAGGTCAAACTGAAAAATGGACGTGTTAAATGGAAAACATTAAAAATATACTCATATTTACACTTCGTTATTTTACATTCCCAGAGCATACACATTTTACTTTTTTAAGTGTATTATTATGTATGTATATATATATATCTGGAGGTCTATATTCCCAATGATTCCGTAAAGGGAACAATTTTGTAATATTTCTCTAGGATCGGATTGTAAGGTGTTTGCACACGAACATTACTATTTTAATAAATAACGAGATTAACACGAAGAAGCTAGATACTGGGAAAATATATGAGTTAAAGGGAATTCCTTACCTTCTCCCTAGAGCGCTTCAGTTTAAACCTATTTATTTAAGCTCGAGTGCATAGAAAGCCTAAAGCTCATTTGAAACGCTCTTCAGTCCGTTTCCTGGGACTAGAACCACTACGTGCTGTCTATGTGGGAGATCAGTGGGCATCGAACCAGTGATCTCCCGATCGCTAGGCGGACACCATCCCCACTGCGGCACGGCGCCTTCAGGAGCTTTGTGAACACGGGTCTAGGGTTAAACAAATATTTATACTGCAGGCTGTTGCTCGGTATTATGTTGCCCACGTGGTTCCTGTCCATGTGGATGTCCAACACCGCAACGACGGCTATGATGATTCCTATCCTTAATGCCATCCTTATCCAAATGAAAGAGGTCAAGAATAAAGGTAAGAAATCAAGAATAAAGGTAAGAGGTCATTAATAAAGGTAATTATCCGCATTCATGTTTCCTTTAATTAAAATAAAAGCAATCGAACAAACATGGGTAAGCACGTCCAACTTAAGAGAGTCACAGTATTAGTAGGTATTTTTAGTTTGTTTTTTTGCATAACAAACATGGAGACCAAAAAACATATATGTAGATATGGGTACACAATTATAAAACAACTCGTAGACCATCATAAACGTTTAGAATATATCACAAGTATGGAAAATGCAAATAAGGCGAATTACACAATAATAATAATCAAATTCTTGGAATAGAACAACAGTAAAGATATATTCTTTTTTGAATTAACGGCGCAGTGTACATTTTGTGGTACGAGTAATTGTGTGGGCAGTTTTTCTTGTATTAACACGTTGTTAGTTTAAACCTATTTATTATGCCTACCTTCGAAGAAGGGGGGGTATATTGCTTTGCACATGTCGGTCGGTCTGTCGGTCCGTCCACCAGGTGGTTTCCGGATGATAACTCAAGAACACTTGGGCCTAGGATCATGAAACTTCATAGGTACATTAGTCATGACTCGCAGATGATCCCTATTGATTTTGAGATCACTAGGTCAAAGGTCAAGGTCACGGTGACCCGAAATAGTAAAATGGTTTCCGGATGATAACTCAAGAACGCCTATGCCTAGGATCACGAAACTTGATAGGTAGATTGACCATGACTGGCTGATGGCCCCTATTGAGTTTTCATGACACTAGGTCAAAGGTCAAGGTCACGGGGACCAGAAATAGTAAAATGATTTCGGGATGATAACTCAAGAACGCTTATGCTTAGGATCATGAAACTTGATTGGTACATTGACCATAACTCGCAGATGAACCCTATTGATTTTCAGGTCACTAGGTCAGAGGTCAAGGTCACGGTGACCCGAAATAGTAAAATGGTTTCCGGATGATAACTCAAGAACGCTTATGCCTAGGATCATGAAACTAGATAGATAGATTGATCATGACTGGCAGATGACCCCTATAGAATTTGAGGTCACTAGGTCAAAGGTCAAGGTCACGGTGACCCGAAATAATAAAATGATTTACGGATGATAACTCAAGAACGCTTATGCCTAGAATCATGAAACTTCATAGGTATATTAATCATGACTCGCAGATGATCCATATTGATTTTCTGGTCACTAGGTCAAAGGTCAAGGTCACGGTGACCGGAAATAGTAAAATGGTTTTCGGATGATAACTCAAGAACGCTTATGCCTAGGATCATGAAACTTCATAGGTACATTGAACATGACTGGCCGATGACCCCTATTGATTTTCAGGTCACTAGGTCAAAGGTCAAGGTCATGGTGACCGAAATTAGTAAAATGGTTTCCGGATGATATCTCAAGAACGCTTATGCCTAGGATCATGAAACTTCATAGGTACATTGATCATTGCTGGCAGATGACCCCTATTGATTTTCAGGTCACTAGGTCAAAGGTCAAGGTCACGGTGATCCGAAATAGTAAAATGGTTTCTGGATAACTCAAGAATGCTTATTCCTAGGATCCTAAAACTTGATAGGTAGATTGATCGTGACTCGCAGATGACCCCTTTTGATTTTGAGGTCACTATGTCAAAGGTCAAGGTCACGGTGACCCGAAATAGTAAAATGGTTTCCGGATGATAACTCAAGAACGCTTATGCCTAGGATCATGAAACTTGATAGGTACATTGATCATGACTAGCAGATGACCCCTATTGATTTTCAGGTCACCAGGTCAAAGGTCAAGGTCACGGTGACCCGAAATAGTAAAATGGTTTCTGGATGATAACTCAAGAAATCTTATTCCTAGGATCCTAAAACTTGATAGGTAGATTGATCGTGACTCGCAGATGATCCCTTTTGATTTTGAGGTCACTATGTCAAAGGTCAAGGTCACGGTGACTCGAAATAGTAAAATGGTTTCCGGATGATTACTCAAGAACGCTTATGCCTAGGATCATGAAACTTGATAGGTACATTGATCATGACTGGCAGATGATCCCTATTGATTTATAGATCACTAGGTCAAAGGTCAAGGTCACAGTGACCCGAAATAGTAAAATGGTTTCCCGATGATAACTCAATAAAACTTATGGCTAGGATCATTAAACTTCATAGGTACATTGATCATGACTCGCAGATGACCCCTATCGATTTTCAGGTCACTAGGTCAAAGGTCAAGGTAACAGTGAAAAAAAAACACATTCACACAATGGCTGTCACTACAACTGAGAGCCCATATGGGGGGCATGCATGTTTTACAAACAGCCCTTGTTTTAGATCGATTGCCTACAAAGCCTAATGCTTATTTGAAACGCTCTTTAGTCCGTTTCCTAGAACTAGAACCAGTACTTGGTGTCAATGGAGGAAATCTAACGAATGCTCCCACAGTGGGTATCGAACCCATGACACTCGATCGTAAGGCGGACACCACGTTGTTAATGCCCCATTGGTCACATGTATTGTACTATGGTCATGAAACTTAGTGACATTATTAGTCCTTATAAAATCTCAAAACTGGGTCACCTTAGGCAAAAAAATAGGTCACTTGGTCAAATTAAAAAAAGCCTGCTTACACTCTAGACGTTGCACAGTTTTTTTCTTTCATATCTTCATGAAACTTGGTCAAAACTGTTGGAATATATGATAGCATTGTGCCAAGGAATGAAAAATTCATGTTTCATCGATTGCTTTTATTATTTCTCACTCAACCTTCCCAAAATAATTTAACTCCATTAAGTATCATGCGGGCGCTCTATGGCCCATCCTCCTCCTGTTTTTAAACTGTTAGTTAATATGTTTAAAAAGAGAAGTCACGTCAGCTTGCTTTCCGGGCAATGTCCATAAAATTGACAGGATGACCGTTATAAAATCCATTACACACGACATCCCGTTAATTCTGCGAAACTATTCTTGTCAACCAGCTAATCTTCACACTGGGCAATTACCATTTTTGCAATTTAAATATCTTTTGCTGACACGTTTGTCTCGCTAAATAATGTTTTTGTTTGGTGTTTAGTATATAAAGGTTGAAACGACGACGAAACTGTATACTTGTTAATATTAAATGCTGAGCATGCCATCTTCCATCATTCACGTCTTCGTTGTTGATACAAACAGGTCCGTGTCTTGCTTTATAACAGAATATAATTCATGCTTAAAGTTTATGACAGGAAATAATATATGCATACTAAATCATTAGCATATTATTCACAATTCAAAACATGACATGAACTATTCATACACGGTGTAGAAACGGTACGCTCTTTTGTATTACTTTCCTTTACGAAGGACGACATTTAATGTTCAAGAAAATAAAATACGAAGAAAATATAGTATGAGGTCTATTCTGAAAACCTTCATTAATCACAATATTTAAAAGTACATCTACTAGTAAATACTTATAAGCGTTTGTCGAACAATTTAACAGATACGCTGTTCATACTTTCAAAGCGTTTTCCTACTAGCTTTCTTATCGTCTTAAACGTCTTTAATAAGATGTTTTGAAATATAGTATACGTAGTGCAAACAATGTCGTTAGCTTGAGTTAATAAAATAAAGAAAACACAATGATTGATTGAATGCTCTAAACATGGCTAGTTTTCTTAACACCTATTTGTTAGGGCTATTTAGTAGTTCGATTAACATGAACATATGTATTAATGGATCAAAACGATCAGCATATAATAGGGGCATTTCAGAACAAAGTGATACTTATCCTCGATATGATTTATATTGCAAAACACATTTGCGTTTATTTCTGACAAAATGTTGGTGTGTACCTATTTCTATAGATATATTGTGATACGACAAACGTAATTGAGCTATCATGTTTTTCTGCGTTTTATTATGAACAATATGAAGCTACAATTATCTGTTAAAGGGACTGTCAACCACGAATGGCGAAAAAAGAAAAGTTCTAAAATACCGTATTTTTTTTAACAATAATTAGTTTATATTGATTAAAATATCACGACTGGTATCTTACATTACGGTATTTTACAACTTTTCTTTTCTTCGTCGTCGTGGTTGACAGTCCCTTTAAATACTGGTTTTAGTTGGTTATATAATCATTGAGACAATGACATTCCAATAAGTGATTCATTAGTATCATAAGTAATGGGATACATTGATCAGTGCTGGCAGAGTCAGGGGAAAAAGATGAATTGATGAAACCGATATAGAATGTCCTTAATTTCCGATGACCAATTGTTTTCATTATTTTGTCTGGTTTCTGTATAGTGTTAAGGAACTAAATAAACATACTCTGAAAGGTTATATGGGTCGTATTACACCGTTTAAGATATTTATATATAACGTTGCGAACAATAAGTGTCACATTTATAATATATCGATATTTGGAGATTTAAGAAATACATAAACTGGACGTAATTATTTTGTATTTGATTCATTGATTATTTTATTTAGCTTTTCAATAGAACATTGTATATACACATGTGTAAATTTTAGTGTTTAGTGATTATGTGTTTTCTTTTAATAAACTCTGTCAGCCGAACTTGTCCACTCTGGCCGCTTCAAGCTAAACTATTATTTGAAATAAACCATTTAAATTCAAGTAAAAGGCTATTGTTTCATTATCTTTTTTACGCATTTAAGTTCGAGAGAGCGATAATGGGGTAACGATGCGTTTAAAAAGCATCGACTCAAATGACGAAGCAGAAAAACCTGTTTCAAAAAATGGGGCCAAGGTCACGGTGGAAATGGATGACATCCTAGAACCAGGCCATCCAGTACAGTAAGTGTGTAGTAAATACCCGTGGTAAAATTCTGGCGAAGATTTGTCTTTAGAACCGTTGATTGTGAATTGTCGATTTCATTGCCCATTCTAAACAAGCTAAATTAATTGACTTGCATATGTTAAGAAATTATCGTTTGTAGATATTTACGATTACAGGAAATTTTAATTATGTCCCGACATTTAAAAACTATGACTTATTTATATTATTATATTAATTATTCTCTTGACTAATCTAATCGAATTAAGCATTCTTGATCGATGCAGGTCTGATTCGATATAAGTTTCAGATAAATACAGAAAAAGTTATAACATTAGATTGTTATTATTATAATACCATATTTATTGAAAAATCTAACTGTATATAATTAATTCACATTGAATGTATTATGTGCTTATACATGAACGTGCATTGAATGAAATATGCTTAATGATTAACTTCCAAAGTTAAAAATTCCAAAGATAAAACTATAAAATCCACATGTAACATACTATTAAGACAAATAAATAATATTATAAGAAATGTTACATGGTAGGTAAAGAAGGTAGACTTGATACTTTTACACATAAATGTGTCATTGCTTCTCTTTACAGATATTCAATTGAAGTTCATCGCAAAGAAACGTACGTGTTAAAATCCTCATGTTGCTAGATATATATATTTTGGTTCGCTTATCAAATCACCACTGGGTTTTTGTCACCGCAAATGTTTTTCACACATGTTCAACATGTGTAAAAAGCGTCATATATTTTAATAAAAACTATACCAATGTATGTATGTTGTCTATCACGAGTTTGTTGTCTTATTATGAATATAATAGTAATGGGCAAGTAGACGGCTACTAATTACACAATTACATCCCTAACAAGAACATAACTAGCTTGACTTCAGCATTGCAATAACGTCAACCATTCATCCTGGTCTTATTCGTTTAATAGAAGTAAAAGCTGATTTCCAGTGCCTGCAATTCAATTTTTATTTCATGTTTTTTTTATCTCCGTACACAAAGGATTATTCAATAAGTTATTAACTGAATTGCAAAAAGGTTTGTGTATATATGTATATCAACGTTTAAAACATAACTAACAACATAATTGTGTCGTGGACATTTACAAAATATATAATTCATCTTGAATGGTTATGACATATTTAGCGTTCTTTGTTCAGTACGCACTTATTGAAAATCTAAATGCAAGCATTTTCTCGATAATGTAAACAAACATTTAAGGTAAAATGACGTTTGATTGTTGACACCCGGTCATCATGTCTTTAAATATCATTAAATGCTCATGTCCAAGAAATTGCACAGACATATGCTGCGGGTAGAGAGTTCATCTGGCATAGATCCGCAGGATTTCACCTCCACGACTCTGCTCACCTACCCTGTACCCGGCCAAAGGTGACTTCTTCTCTTCTGTTCTGGCAGGCATGCTTTGCTTTCTCTGTGTACTGTTCGTATTGGTCTTATGAAAATCGCTATTATTTTATTTGGCATTATATATACATACACATATATTGAAATTACACGTACAACAGGTGTAGACAAAGACTAGTCAATGTAAAACCATACCTTCTTACAAATCTCTTAAACAAGTATTTAAATGCTGGGCACGTATTTTAGAAGCCATACGAGTATGTTGTGCCGTATCCTTTCCCCAGTACATGCTATAGTTAGTATATTTATATGCAATACTTTATCGCAACTTCATTTATAAGATATGTCATTTTACTCTGTTGTATATATACGTGTATAAGTATCATATAGCAACGTTTTTGTCCTTTGTTTTGCTTGAATCGATTTGTAGGATTTGTGCGATGTAATCTTAAGCCATGAATTGTGAAGTAATATTTTTATTGTTCAGTAAGAGGGAGAAATATGCAATAAGCAAGATGTGTTTTTGATCAACGATTAAAATCATGTGTCAGATATGGCAATTATCGCGGATCACTTTGACTTTTGACTGTCGAAAAACATATTTAATTATGTACTTATACAATGTGCTTTTTCTTATTGCTTACTACTTACAGCTCGTTATTTCAACCTTGAAATCTTGAAATTAATTGTCTTCGCATTTAAATTGTTTTTCTGCGTTTACAATAAGTTTATGTATTTCTGGATTGATTGTTTATGTGCAGTTTTGAATATTGATTGGTGTTCGGAATGTTTTGGTATGTTGTTATTGTATTTTAATATTTTATAGCTTATACCAACCGGTATGCTTTCGATTGTCGACATACTATACTAGAAGTTCGAAACGGTGTTTTATTCCTTCTATAGCCCTACCCTAATACCATACAACTAATATTTGCGTGTTAACATAACACTGCATTAACATATATATATTATCTATACTTGTTTATTTAAGGACGGTTTTCATTTGCAAATTTAATTTTAAATTAAATTTATTAAAATATGTTACTTAATTTTTAATTCTTTTGTTTGTTTTCAATGAAAATTGTATGTTACACATTTCTAAAATCAACACATTTACTATTATACTAAGCGATTTGTAGAAATGAAAAGACACAATTTTTCCCCAAATCATTCAAATGACATGCGTATAGTATTCTTTTTTACACGTTTTAGGATGTGATATCAATTAAACCATCTTCATTAATAGTAAGTGAACTAAAATTACTAACTGTAACTTCTTCAACATCTGTTGAAATTTCAAGTTCAGTTGAAAATTGAAAAAACAAATGATTTTGTCCGTATTAAGGAATAAATCATTATTATATATATATTTTTTAAGTTTGTGCAACACTATGAACGTTTTGTTTTAACCGTAGACCTTAACTATTAAATACGTTTGATGGAACACGAATTTCAAAAGCCATTCCTTTGTTTGTGAATGGTGCAAGATCAATGCCATATATTTAGTATGTATTAGTGTATCCTTTGTTTAAAGCGAGATTATACTATTTTGAATACGTGTTAAATTGTAACATAGTGATAAAATATGTTACAATAACACAAAATAGGCAAGAAAAATTATACATTGAAGACGAATTTCATAAAATGCAGCAAAGACGAATTAGCGCCCTAGGCCGATTGTGACGAAGATATTTCGTACATATTTCCCTACAATAACCGAATCATTCGTCTTTTTAGTTAGTGTTCGTGTGTCGTATGAATAGATATCGTTGCAGGAATTTAGATTCACATCGTACATGCATTATTTACATGCTGGCGAATTTGACTGTACAGACGTTTTCGATTTCAGAATTGCATATGGGTTTATTTCGCATTTTTCGACACATATTCTTCTTAACTTTTATTTGAATTTAAAGTGAAATATATGTTTAATAAGTTTTTTTACATATTTTATATAAATTAATAAATATTTGACAAAATCGTATAATCTCGCTTTAAGGGCGAAACGCCAGGCCACAAGATTGCTCTATGATCGGCGAAGATATCGTTTCATATTTCCTATAAATCTTGAAAACGACCAAAAACAGCACATATGATATGAGAGGAATATAGTTTAACTTCAAAATATGCAAATTATGTTGATACCACATGTTTGCAGACTTGATTTTCATTTGTGCACGCTGCTCCTAGAGATATTCTTTGATTTGTACTAATATACAGCGGAAGTCAGTTCAACATGCTTATCTGTATGGAAATCATGAAACGCATAAACATGTTTAGGATCGCCAAAGAGAATCGTGCCGACGACGTCAATGACGACCCGGATCAGGAGTTTGCCCAAATGGCGAAGACGTTCGCTCTGTGCGTAGCGTTCGCAGCGAACTGCGGTGGTATAGCCACGTTGACGGGAACACCGCCAAACATCATACTCAAGGGACAAGCCGACATGTAAGTAGGTGAACAAAGTTATCGGGTAAACGTGGAATGTAGGGGCTAAAACAAAACAATAACACATTTTGTTGATGAATAAATCAAAACGACACATGTTTGAATAAACTTAAAAATTGTATGAATGTAAGATTTACATCCGAAAAATATATAAAAAAAGTCATTGATTTTTGTTTCTTGTAAACCATTCACATTCGCACGACGGTATCATCGACAGGTCTTTACCGTGGTTCCAGATTAAGCAAACATGTTCCCTCGATGTCTTTGCATGCATTTCATAAGCAAAAGTATTCCACCGAAATGATTGTCTTTAGTGTGGCAGTTAAATCGTTCCAGGTTTATGGAAATAATTTGCTAATTTATAAAAAAAAATACAATTATCACATTTCCATTCACCAGACTATACCAAAAGCATGGTCTGAACTCGGCTGTAACGTTTGCCAACTGGATGGCTATTGGCGTCCCTATGTCTGTGACGGTGTTTTTGGCAACGTGGCTTTGGCTGCAGATATTTGCCCTCGGGAAAAAGTATGTCAACCCTATAGTGGTTTTTATAACCGAATGTCACGAAATATTATTGAAACGCATTTACATTTGAATTATAAAACATAAACCTTTTAGTAGGAATGATTTAAATAGAGTTTATATTCGATAAAATTTGAAACGAAGATATTTATCTTCTAATTGTAAGTGCCGGCGTTTACAAGTCACCTACCCGTCATTATTTCAATAAGTATTCCAGCTTTGAAAAAGTAGGGGTATATTTCATGCACTTGTCCTTCGGGATTCGGTCGGCCTTTCAGTAGACTATTTGCTACGTCAAGCGAACGCTTGTAACTATCAGAATGATGGAAACCTAAAAAAGAAACGGACGCTATCGATTTTTATGCAATATGTCAAAGTAAAACGTCACAATAAAATGCGTTAAGGTTTGTAGTGGAAATGGCCTTGTGCTATTTTTTATTGCAGATGTCTTTGCTGTATCAAAACTGATGATGACTACAGTGCTGTCAGAGTTCATTTGCAGCACGAATACAAAAAACTAGGGAAATGGAGGTTTGTCCGCATTTCACTGTGAGCGTAAATACGTTTATGTACGTTTCACATATGCATCCTTGTATGTGTGTTACATTAAAAAGTTATTTTATATAAATAATTAACGCCATTTATGTTGTCAATTTAAGCGCAACTCAATACGCCATGCTTTAAAAACTTGTCGTAGATGATTTATATTTCATTGCAATATGCTAACCGAAATAAACACCGAGAAGCTTTGAAAGGTCTTGCAGTGTCTCGAAAATAATAAATAGTTTGTAGTTGACGTCTTTTTTTATATTTTCAGTTTCGCAGAGGTTCTAGTCATGGCAGACTTTGTTATATTAGCGTTCCTCTGGATTTCACGGAACCCGGTTGTTGTACCCGGCTGGGGAACACTATTTAAAACTAAGTAAGAACCACACTATAAACAAAAACATGTTTTAATGTCTTACATACATTATTACAAATTGTAAAGGTGGTTTAAATGTTAACAAAACAAACAAAACAAAGATGCAAACAAAAAACGATTGTATTTTTTAGTATAAAAGCAGCGAACATGACATGCATGGTATGCATTGAAGTTTGTTTAGTTTTGTAACTGTATACTTTGACTGCATAATTTGATCGTTACTCACATTGTTTTGTTGTATAGTGTAGTTTGATTTTCATCAGTTTCTTATGTATATATGTCCTTAAAATGTAAGAGATAATCACTTTCACTGTGCTGGATATGTTCAATAGTTTACACATTTTTATTTTTTGAATTGTGCATTACGATGTATTACAACACACATGCAAAGAACGCGGCTGATCTTGATCATGTTCCGGATTTAGGAAATATAGGATTTGTGCATTTAAATAGTCGTTACGTGATATATGCAACTGTCTCATGGCATTTGTATGTGTTCGCTAGTATACACCATTCGGGAAAAGGAATCGGAATTGTGTTAGGTGCATAATGTGATTATAAGGTTAAATAAGCACATTAAATGCGTTCATGTGAGTTTAACAACAGGGGCATACGGATAAAGACAAGGGGCTGTATTTAAAGCGTCTTTGGAACAAAGGCTGAAAGAGTTGTTTCCATTTTATTATTATTTTTGTTAGTTTTTAGCTCATAAAACTCGCTGTAAATATGCTATTTAATCGTGATTTACCTAGTGAGCCTTATATTTGTTTACATATTCTGAAACAAATAACCATACATGACATAGAAGTATGATGTGAATATCTATTCGTGATCACATACATAGCAGCCTAAATGTATACGCTTAACGAGTGATACGATGTGGGGTATTGAAATTTGATATGATTAACATTGAATTATGTCAACTTTAACAATACGTAACGCCCTATATTAATACGGGAAGTTCGTTTGGAACAACGATTGTTGAAACGTATTCTTGTTTTAATATTAAATAGTTTTTTAATTAAATTAAAGTTTCGAATTAAATTATTAAATTGTATCGACAGCAAACACCTGTGAACCATTGCATAGATATTACACATGTATTCTTATTTTTCAGGTATGTAGAAGATTCAACAGCAGCTATTTTTATGTCTGTTATCTTGTTTGTCTTGCCAAGTAAACTTCCTAAATTCGGGAAAAACGATGATGGTAAATACTGGATTCAGTTGTAAATTAAATATAAACTTCCACTATACAAACTGTCCGATAATCTTACAATTGTATTAGAGTTATGTGTACTTATTAATATTTGCTTCGCTCAATTGCGATTTGTTGCTCTGTTAAAGGCACACAAACATAATTTGTATGTTCAATTTTTCTTAAGCGACTTTGTTAAAATAGATGTTCTGCAAACGAATAAAAACATATTTAATGTTCTTGTTTTGATGTTCAGGGCATAAGGAGGACGAGTTGACGGCAGCCACTGAGTACGTTCCACTTTTGACTTGGAAGTACGTCAATGACAAGATGGCATGGGGTATCCTCCTACTTATGGGTGGGGGGTTCGCATTAGCGGATGGTTGTGCTGTAAGTAAAAGTGGTTTAGTAACATCATACAAAACTATAAAACAAAAAACAAAAAAACAACACTTGCTTTGTTATTCAATATTATTGTATGAAAGGCTTCAAGGGAAAAACTTGATATTTCCATGATCAAGGCATCATAAGGTTGTGTGAACATGGGTGATATGATCTTCATTTTTTCTTCTAGAGCATCAACCAAATTGTGTTAGTTGGCATTTGTGTTTGTGCCTATTTTCAATTACAGTTCTTATAAGCTACCAAAGTACATGTAATCTTTGTTGGTGGTCGCATGTATGTTCCGGATTGTTTATGAAGCTCATTTTGCCTCTCAAAAGTATGTTGTTAAACAAAAACATTTCCATAAAAGTAACACACTTTTGGCATTTTAATATAATTTTCGCATCGACAATTCTTCCGTATATGCAATCAACTCAATTTGTTACCGTTACACGGTTCTATAGACCATATATTATTTATCACGTAATCATACCCCTTCCTTCGATCATTGGGTTTTGCCTCTTTTGTTTACACTCGCTTTAGTAGGCAGTGACGGTCAATTTCCCTCATAGGTTTAGGTATTATTGGGACGAGAGAACCAAGCATTGCATCAAGTGCTCATAAAATATTGCATGTTAAGATAGGAATTTGATTTAAAGACATTCAACTTTATGTGGCAAATACATACCGTTAGATCACTGTTCCCACATAAAACATCCTAATAGTTTTCTCTTATGCGCTGCAAATATCTTTTCTCTATTAAAGACGTCAGGTTTGTCAGAATGGATCAGCGAGAAACTGACGGTGTTTGAGAACTTACCGACTTGGATAACATCAGCGCTGCTCACTTTCATAACAGCAGCTATAACCAACGTGACGAGTAATGCTGCCACAGCGACACTGTTCCTTCCAATAGTCGGGGGATTGGTGTGTATACTTTAAAAAAAACGCTAGTCCTGGAATTTAACTATGCCGACTGCGTACCTTTTTGACAACGCACATATCAAAATAATAACACGTATTTTACTGAATACACAATATCAGTTTGTGTATGTCTTTTTGAATAATTTTGTTGTTTGACAAATGGTTATGTGCCTTCAATATAGTTAACCCTGTAGTGATAATACTAGTTATGTTATTTTGAAAGTAATTCCACTTTGTGCACGATCTGCATGTGTGTTTTGTATATTTTGATATCGCAAATAACTTTCAAAGAAGATAACACTGTCACTACATGAACATGTTTTGTTATGCAGGCCATAAAGCTATCAGTGCATCCGCTGTATTTCATGATACCTTGTGCGGTGGCGGCCTCGTTTGCCTTTATGCTTCCAGTCGGTACCCCGCCAAACGCCATTGTATTCTCAACTGGGTACCTCAAGATCATCGATATGGTAAGGACATTATCTTTTGTTTTTACCAGTTCACCTGAGCTTAACCTGCTCATGGTATAATGTTGTGATTGACTTTTTTCCGTCGTTCGTCTTGTTTGTCCTAAACATTTAAGTTAAGTTTACTCTCTGAAGGACACACTCGTTGTCCAATCTTCAAAAAACATTGAAAACAACATTTGTCTCAATTATATCTTTGCCGAGTTTGAAAGTGTGCATGTTGAGGGCAATCATTAGGTCATTCGGTCAACTAAGTCATTTGCCTTTCAGTTACGTATTTTGACCTGTTTGTAGACCTTGCATAACCCCAAAAAAAGAAATGGCTGTTTTTAATAGATTCAAGTATTACAGATTTCATTTTTAACCTTATGATACTGATGCGTAGCAAACAACATCAAGCTTCAACAGCATGCGAGTTTGTCGCAAGCTGTTCTGCTTTTATGGTGGTTTCATATAGCCTCATTTGCTTCTGAGTGGGAAAAGGTTAAACACAAAACTTTTCAACACTTTAGACATCGAATTTATTGTCAAATCTTTATGAAACTCTTTCAGAACATTTGTTGTAATTATACATCAGCTGAGATCGTACAAGAATCGGTCTTGTTAATAAACATGTACGCCAGGGGCGGGGGCAGTTTATCTTATATGGCTATAGTAAAACCTTATTTACAATCTAGAAATGATATTTATAGTACCATCTTCATGAAACTTGGTTGCAGGTTTTCTTATAATATCTCGGATGTGTTCGAATATAATTTTGATTCGATGAAAAACATGACAGATAGGGAACGAGGCAATTCTTCTTACATCTTCAATGTAAAACAAAATGTTTATACCCAAGACGTCACATGTTTATTCCAATGGTTGAAAAACTTGGTCAGAACATTAAATGTAATCATTTTTGCTGAGTTTAAAAATGGTTGTGGTGTAACAAAAAAACGACACCGTCAGGAAGCGGGTCAGTTTGCCTCATATGTTTGTAGTAAAACATTGTTAACACTATTAAAGTCACATTGAAAGTGCACTCTTTCTTAAACGAGGTCGGAAATAATGTTTCAATGACGTCTCTGTCGATTCTTAAATAAGTAAAGTTCCGCTGAAAAGCATAAACGCCAGCAGACGGGGTTATTTTCCTGTTAGGACTATCATTTAAAAATTTTAATGTTCAATTGGTCACATTTTTTGGCAAATCTTTATGAAATTTGATCATGGCAATTGTCCCATAAAATCGCGGTTGAACTTGAAACCGTGTTTTTAAGCTCAAATATAAGATTACTAGTTCGACTTAAATAAAAGAATGTTAACACGATAGAAGAGGCATTCATTTCTCACCTTGTTTAATGTCGGAAAGCCGATGCGTTAAAACACAAATGTACATAAAAAAATAAAAATATCATTATTTTGAACATAGCTGGCATAGTTGTTAAATTCCTTTGGGTTTCAAGTGAGCGCTTTAGAGCCGTCGCCTTTTTTTTCAAGACCCCTTTATCATTTAATTATATTCCAACGGGTTTAAGATGCAACTGTGTATTTTAAGTTCTTTGCTGTTGTATGAAGTTTCGTTTACTATGATCTTATTCCAGAGAACCCATTCTAATAAAGCTCATTTGAGATTTTCTAGATGGTGTCATGTTCTCATATGGATTGATAGTGTCCCGGAAGATTTAAAGCTCATCTTATTAACGAAAAAGTTTCGAATTGTTCTAGTAATCTGTCATTTATATTTGTAATAAATTTTCTATTTTGGATGGCAAAGTTTCATAATTAATCGTATAACCCCGACACGGAGCAAAAGCGTTATCACTTACAATGTTGGTGTTGATGTTATATTGCGGTTACCAAGTATTTTTAGATATCGTAATGGTTTTCTCTATTATTTTAGATAAAAGCCGGTGGTGTTATCAACGTGATCGCAGTGTTGATCGTGTGTATTTGTATGAACACATTTGTGATGCCGATATTTAACCTATACACAATCCCCGCAGCGTTCCTGACAAATCATACCTCCGGTGAACTAGTAGTGCAAGGACTTGATAACAGTACGGTTGGGACAACTTTGTATAATATAACTGGATGATAAAAGTGTATATTGTGACTCTGTTTGAAATTATCAAAAGGTATAATATCGATTGAAAAACGCGTACTTCAAGTTCATGTGAATCTTTGGGAAAGGCAATCGTACCAGTTTAAACAGAGTACATTGGCAAATAAGCACTGACTGATGTGCTATAATTGAGTATGGTATAATATTGTGTTTGTAATTAATTTATTGCTCGGGTAGAGAAGTTGCCATTGTGCCATGTTGTGAAATATTTAATGCATTTAAATGCTTGTTGGTGCTTCTCAATACCTCGGAAAACTATATGCACATATTATATAGAAATTTCTCTGGATGATTAGCTTTTCAAAGACAAATTAACCCCTTTTGACATTGGGTGTTTGAAGTTTTTCTTCAGAGACAAAATTACGCTTATGCTTTCCTTTTATGATTTTATATGCATTCCATTATCCCTTTTGAATAATTTTATTTGTCTAACACTGTTTTATTGTCAAACATACCAACACCAAAACTGTTTCAATATAAAACCATTCAGAGTCATAAACATGTGTGTGCTGATATAGACAATTACTGTATATGTACTTGTGTGTGTATTTTAGCTAGTCATTGACAAGATCATATCATGTAAAGGCTTTAAATACAATCCTACTGAATGCTTATTGAATTATATAAAGTATTATAAAAACAAGTATTGTATAAACGTTTGATGTATTTGTTTCCTGTTCTCAGACGAAAATATGCAGTAACTGTTGAAGAAGAAAAAAATTCACGCTAAAGCATTTTAAGTCATACTATTATATTTGTATAATTGTTAATTCCCTGTAGCGCACTGTACACACCATTAAAATACAAATAATTTTCTTAATAATATTTTCGGAGGAGTATATGTTCGTCCGAAATTAAACAAATGTATTAATCATCTTAACCTTGAATAATAAGAATATTATAAGAATGCATACTTAACCTCCTTTGACACAATTCGACGTTTCTGGTTTCTATGAAATCCTAAAAGTGATAAAGACTTAGAGTTCTCACGATCCATAAAGGATACATAAGTGGCAATATATAAATATTGTAAACATACTTAAATTTTGTTTTGTTGGGACGAGTGTAAATGCATTTAAAAGTAAATGAGTATAAATCCGGATTACTATTGTTAAAGTGATATATTTTTTTCTTCGTTATTTTGATTTTCTCTTATTATGCAGAGTGTTTATTTGATCATAACAGTCCGAAAGACAAAACGATGTTTCAAAATCAACAGAAGGCTGTATAACACTTTAACTATTTAGCTGTTTGGCCATTCCATATTATTAGTTATCCTTACTTTGTATGTTTATTTATATTTTTATTATCACTTTTTGGTAATTGGATATTTTTGCAAGGTTATCAGCTATTTCACTTCCTTTTGTGACACTAGGGCTTAGAAACCAACAAAGGCTGACTGTTTGTTTTTGAATAATATCTCGCAATTTTAAAGTTAGCTGTTCCATTATGCAAAGAATGATTTTTATGGGCTACAGTAGAGGTCGAACAGGGCGAATACGACGAACTTTCCACTAGTTTGTTTGGAAAAAGAAATCAAAGCGCTGAAGGCACTGAAGTTGTTCGCTGTTGTCGTCCTTGATTAGCTTGTGCGCATTGCAAAGGCTAATCAGTGTGCACAGGCTAATCTTATTTGACATGCATTAAGCTCCATTTTCCCTGAAAGTAGCCTATACGTACAGATGTCAATGATAAACACTAGACTGGCCAATGTCGACTTACAAGCTGGTAAATACACCCACTGCAGTAGTATAGCAGACGCTTCTAATCATTCGTTGTCTGCAGTGCAGACAGGCAGCGGTAATCGTTCCTAGCATAGTGAGTTACAGTCCTTAGCGTAGCTAAGATAGCTAAGCATATACTGATTTGCAAAACATGCTCTGTAAATTTAGTCGGCCGCTAACGCGACCAACTAAAAATAGCAAAGAATGTGTTTATTGCTTCAGATGAACATATTAACGCTTTGTCTGTGTAGGAAGCCTTATTGTAGCTGATATATCATTTGAAATAAGGGCATTAACAACAAGATAGTCGTATATCAATAAACAACAAGATATTCGTCTATAAATCCATTTCATATTAATACATGTATTATTTAGTTTTTTATCGACACACTCAGATTTAAACATTTCAGGACTATTAACTGTTTTTTAACAAACGAATATAAAGTTTTAGTTGCATTTTTTCTCAATGATTGTTCTTAATTTCCAGCATGCTTGGGTTTGAAAATAAAGTCAAGAGAACCATTTGTATAAGGCGCAAAGTGTAGTGTGTTTGTATTCCATCATGCATCATTTAATATCATGTATACTAATAACTTGTGTTATATGACCATGTTTGATTGCTCAACTTGTGTTTTATATGTTTAAGAAAAATAAACGAAATAAAGCATACGCAACAATAAAACTTTCGTTTAGAGTTCGCATTTCAAGAAGAAATACAGTGCATAGTGCGGATCATTCTAGAAAAAAAAACTTAGATAATAAAATTGTAATTACATACATAATTTTAACGGCACATTACCCACCTATAAAAAAGGTAATATTTAACAAGAGCAAAAGTCTTTGTTGGAACAAGATCCATGAGATTTTACTATTCAATATTTTTAGACAAAACGCAATATCTTATGGTGCATAAACGCATGTCTATCTCATAGGGTTTACGGTTTTATAAATCGATTGAAGAGAACGAATGAGGATGATTGATACTATCCACACAATAAGTGTTCTCATTTTACCAGTGATTGCGAATAAACACAAGTAAGGGTGAAACATTAAATACACAGCGCCCACGACACTCGAACAAAATCGTCTTGATAATTTCCATTGCATTGATTGAATCCATTTCCTAGTATTGTTTACATGCTTATGTTTTATGACATTTGCCACTCCAATTACTTCCAATAACATAACATGCTTTTATATAATATCTATATTTATCACATGCCTGTTTTCAATGTAACACAACCATTACATTTTTATTTATTACACATGTGTAATACAACATTTTTAAGCGTTTTCATTGGCTAAGTTTTCGTTTATTGACCAATCGCATTTTGTTAAATTTCTTTGTAAAAGCCGAGACATTCCATATGACGCCAGGAAATTTAAACAATATGCAAGATTTATCATTATGTTTGCGTAAATATTTATTTAATTTGCTCATTTAAAAGCATGTGATAAAAAGATCTGACATTCGTTGTCATATCATACCATATTTTATTAAACTCGTCCAGGCAATTCGTTAGTAAGCTCGCCAAAGGCTCGCTTACTAACATAATTCCTTAACTCGTTTAATAAAATATGGTATGATATGACAACTCGTTCCAGATCCTATATATATATATATATATATATATATATATATATATACTTTGTTATTTTATGTTATAATTGATATCTGATAACCGGATTATAATCAGGGATATATACTTACATATAGTTATTAATACAGTACTTTGCGAAATATTTAGATTCTATTTGTAGTATTTGCTTATAATCGCTATATCTTGCACACATCATAAATTTGTTCAAGTTGTGTTTTCATTGGTTGTACATTGATAATAGACCTGGTACTTGTGCATTATAATGATTAATTTAACGCATGAATTGTTGCCAATATTTGTATTCGGTAGTGTGCGTGCTCTTTTACGAGATCAATCATACCACACCATAACTTATTGTGAATTACTCTTAAATCGGACGCTCGCAGTAAAAAAACTAATTCTTCGTAACGGTAGTTTTCATCGACTGATCCTTTAAACTATATCAGAACATTACATAATTCTGTTGTCAAGATATCCGAGCTGAGTTTGAAAATAAACGTTGTTTCCTTTAAAAAAATCGATGACTTGTGGATACAGTTTATTGTTTGACTCACTGATGAAATCTTGCAGCCAATACCTTCTCACAACAGTTAAGTCTCTTTAAAATCGTGCAGAAATGCTTGGATAGTATGCATATCGTTATGGATAAGACTATTGGGAAAAGTTGACAATGGCATTATCAATTCATGCATTTAAAAATAAGAGAAACTCCTATTGCATTCTTAATTTACCAGGTTAATGTGCAAAAGTATAACAACTACAGACTTTGCTATCTATCAATCCATAAATATGGCTGCTCTGAATAATTGATCGACTTACCGAGAAAATCGTTGAAGGTCTATTGAATTAATCGATGCCCAAATGATCATGTCCTATTACATGTAACCTTATATTCATAAAGCCAATCAGCACTTATTCGCTATGATGGTGCTTGAATAAACAGCAAATAAACTATATCAGATCCGATCGTTCCGTACCTAATGAGGTTTCGTTGAATTATTGAAGTCTCCCAGACACTTCACTTAACAAAAGTGACAAATTGATTTGTTTGTGCGTGATCAAGATTGTATAAGCTGCTTTCGAAATGTTTACAAAAGGTAAACGTTGGCAGACCAATTATTGCTGATTAAATCTGGTGACGCTTGATATATTTACTATTGGAACTGAAGCAAGTATATTACAGAACAGAGGGATACGTGTTTATGGCATAATTATAAACCAAACACTATGTTTGAATAATATTGAATATGTAAGAGTGTCGGACAGCATCTATATTTTTAAAAATAATTCTACACTTGCATTAAACATTCTTGTAATGCAAGTTTGAATTCACGTTAAAAACCTTAGTTTTTTTCGCAAAAATATACTATTGTTGGGATGCAATCGTATGTTTTACAACAAAAATAACCGTCTCCACTAGGCAATCAATTAAGGATATTTTTATGAATTGCGGACATGTTTTCTTCTTTAAAAGCACATACACTAGTTTGGTTTGCAATTACTACATCTCTTAACGCATATTTGTTTTACATATCATTAGCTTTAAACCTTTCCAAAATGTTTTTATTCGCTTTTGCCTGTAGTATGTCTTCTGATAGGACACACGGCCATTGACATTTAGCCTCACACACCGCATTTCTTGCACTTTTATAACAAAACAATACATCGAATAAGTGTGTGTTGTTATTTTTGTGCTGCATGTGCTAGACGTTGTGATTATTTGGCGAATAATATTTTGCATATCCACCCAAGCTATTTTGTTTGTTATGTAACAAATTGCATAACTACGTCTTGGAGATGCATGTCAATTGTATGAACTTTAAATTCTGATGCTTTGATTGATTAGAAATCATTCTGATATTAAATGGCACTGAGATAAACATTTATTTTATGCTTTATGCTTATTGAAAAAGCAGCATTGACTTAAGATATGGGTATACCCATTTCTTTGATCAACATAAAGAGGCCAATTTAATCGGTTAATAGTGCATTTAAACGCTTCCTAATGCGTTAAAACATATAAGGAAACTTTATTTACTTAAATAATTGAGCATAATAAAATTGCAAGTATAAAGACTGTTTAAAGTTGAGCTAACTATTAGTTAGTTTTATTAGTGTATACCTATCAAGCAATTTACTGTTCAATATAATCAATGCATTACAATATCGTAACATGTTAAGTACAAATACCAATACTACGATATAGCTAACATTGTAACTTCAAGTGTAAATGGTGCCTATTATCACAGATCTAACTTATATAACGACATGATGTATACACAGTATAACCCGTAAAGCCTAGACATGTAAACATAGATAAGCCTATTCCCAACGGGGTCCCTGGAATTTGTTAAACAGGTCTTATAAGTGACTATAAATATAGTTTGTTTCAGTTCTTAAGATAAAAACGACATGATCTTTAAATCATTTCTTTTACAAATTAAAAAAGTGAGACTTTCAAACGTTGACATGATAATACACAGACTCATACAAATTAGCATAAACATAAGCTATTTCATAAAATAAAACAAATATAAAAGTAAATATACATGGAATTCTCGTCTTCCTTCATTTCATTTAATAGATCTTTCTTAACAAGTTTCTTAAAAGTAAAATTCGATTTGATGGACGTTATATTATCAGGTAATGAATTCCAATCCTTAATACCATTGTAGTAAAATGAAGAACTAGTAAAGTCATCAACTTGAGGTACATAAAAATTTAATCTTGATCTATTCCCATATTGATGGACATCTGTACATTTGACAAGATTATCTTTCATATAGCTCGGGCATTTTATTGTAGAAAATCTTATGGATATGGTTAAGTCGAAGTTGCTTTTATCTTTGCTCAATGTTCAATAAACCAAGATCTTCAAAATTCGATAAACCAAGTGATGTTCTACTATGAGAATTGTTAATAAAACGAACCATTTTTTGGGACTATTTGTAGCTTGTGCTTGAGCTGTTTCGTGAGCCCACAATACCACGAAGAGGGTGCATAATCTAAATGGCATTGTATTTAAGAATTACATAAACTTATTCTAAGACTTTTATTTCAGAACTGGTTGATCATTTACAAAATACTATTGTTAATAATCATTAAAAAAAATAAAAAAAATGAACACAAATGACACGAATACTACGATGAGCAATACCAAATGCAGCCATTTATTCCACAATTTAACATTTGATGTGATGGAAAAGCAAATCGAACAGTCTTAAAGTGAAAATACTCAGAAAAAGACTATACATAAAGCGATCTCAGAACACGTATATTCACTAACAATCGTCAAATTAACTCCAATACCATGTAAATTACACTGTATATGTAAACAAGAGTGATAGAACTGTGAATGAACCTATAACTTTAAGAAGCATGATTCAAGCTGAGAACGGTAATGAAAAAGAAACACATAAGAGTTATTTTGGAATAATAGTCTAACCATTTCAACTCAGACGAAATGCACTCAGAGATAAAATTAGAAGGATTTGAAAGGAACATGGGAAAGGGCAATAAAGTGAATGCATCAAATCAAATTGCAGGTGAACATGTGGGAATCTTTGAAAAAAAAAAATTGCCACAAAGCTCCAAAATTTTGAAATAACTGCGTTTTTTTAACTGCTCGTTATTGCTAGAACCACTGAAAACTAAAGTTTAAGTTATCCCCACAAATCAAACGTTAAGAATTTAATACAATTTTATCATTATGAGCAGTTTACTACTATAATGAAATTACCATTTGTGAATAATATTTATATATATAAACTGTTATTTAATGTAAACCGTCTTCACAATTCACTTTGCTCTAGCTCGCCTTGCTCTCCTTCTCTGAGCCTCACCTTAGTCAATGTGTACATCCCACCACAAAGGATGCATATTCTATTTATAACATTTTAATTGAAAATGCAATACTCAAATGCCAAATTTAGGTACAGGTGCTATGTGTATTAAATCTGCGGTCAATGCAGAGTTAAAATTTGCAATTTCCAACTGATTAAAATCCTTTATTAGTTTGCATTTAACAATCTATGGCGGTGCACTCAGCTGTCATCAATTTTATGTTTAATAGTATTTTTAATTATCATTAACTGTATTATGAGCTATACGGCTTCTTACTGACAGGTACGGCGTTAGTTTAGATAAGTAACTTAACAATGAGCGACTGAGCGTAGTTCGAGCCCAATATATATTAACAAACCTGTATCAAATCGTGCGTAGGCAGGAAGAAGCCATAACTGAATATATCTAACCAAGAAGCATTCTTTCTCTAGGACCAACGGTATAACAGTAAACAAGTGTGTATATTACAATACACTAATATTCGTAATAGCTGACTTAAGGTATAGTCTATTCGGACTGTTCTACACTACAGTTTTTGTGGAGAGTATAAGAGCAAGATAACTGTTTAGAAATGACAAGCTTATACAAGACAGCATATGAGTCAGTAAAATTTGCCAGCATCAATCTTAATGGCAATCTTTTAAGATTACCTTTTCAATACACAGATACAATACGGAATGAATAACAACAACACACCCGTTTAGATGTATGACTTTCGGAGGTAAAGATATGTTTGAAATATCCTAATGCACATTTTGATCTGCGTTGTTGGCATATTTTGAAATGTGTTAATAAATCAATATAACATTGTTGGACTAAGGAGGATCAATGACAACAGGATCGGTTCGTTGTGTAATCTTGCAAATTAACAAAATGTATTATAAACTATGTTCTTCGATGCTCTCATTTTAGCCGGCACGTTTTAACGCGCCTGTAGTTTGATTCGAATATGTAATAACTTACCAAAAAAAACCAATGCAAATTATAATAGAAAAGTAAAATAAAATCTCGCCAGTTTCTATCTAGTCATATATTCCGAACTCATTACTCCAATAATATTATTTTCCAAACATAACACACGAACGCTATGTGTTTTAAGCCGCTCGCGTTTCAAATACTCGCGTTCTTAAACTGAATGATGCAATCAAATTTTCAAGTTGTAATAGGGCTCGACATTAACGGATGTCCGCTTGTCCGGGGTAATTGAATTTTTTTCCAAACAACTAAAATCATAATCTGCTTGTCTCACAGGACAAGTCAACAATTTCATTTTTTGTTCTTAAGTAGTAAGACAATCACTCAGTAAAGCTAGTTAGAAGGCTTGAATTCACGTTTACTTGAAGTTGATTTTTAAATGATGATGCGCGACAGGAGCGTTCCCGAGTCTATTTCAGCAATACGCACGATTGAGCAGGGAAGCTGCGCGTGGGGGGTAGGTGCGAGAGGGAGTGTCCCCCTCCTGCTGGGGGGTGTCTTCCCCTTAAGAAGTTTAGAAAATTAAATGCAGATGGTGCATTTTGGCGTTATCTTGCAACCACGTTTTGGCAATTGTATTCATTAATTTCTTTCTGAAAAGACAGATAAAAGTAAATATTTCATTTAACATTTTCAACAGCAAATATACTTTCGACCATAAAAAAAGTATAAAGTTAAGATAATATTTTTTTTCTTCTGAGATTAAAATCACAAAATAAACTAGGAAATGGTAATATTAGAAGAAAAAAAGTAAGGAAGGTTCTAGTGGGGATCGAATCACTGCCCTTCATGTCAATAATGGGACAAAATTACGACGTGCTAACTGATTGCGCTCGAGGAAAAATACTCCGTAATGACATTTTTCATATATATACTAATTAGTGGAGAACAATTTCGAATAAAGATGGCTACAATAATGTTAATAAAAATTCATTTTGGCATTCCTTATAATTTTATCATGATTCGAACGTGATTACTACCCCTTATTAGTGAAAAAAGACTTCACTTCATTTGTTTGGAGTTAAGACTGTGTTGTGTTTTGTACCCACTGATATTTTCTTGAAGTAGACGTCTGATTTGCTTGTTTACATAATTACACCCCTAATTAGCCCTCACTTTTTATAGTAATTTTCGAATTTTAAAAGTTTTCATTTTTTAGGTCATCTATTTTTTGAAAAAAAATGAGCTATTGTAATCACCTTGGCTTCGGCGTCGGAGGCCGGTTAAGTTTTGTGTTTAGGTCCACTTTTCTCATATAGTATCAAAGCTATTGCATTCAAACTTGGTACACTTACTAACTATCATGAGGGGACTGGGCAGGCAAACTCTGGCGTCCATTTTGACAGAATTATGTGCCCTTTTTATACTTAGAAAATTGGGTTGTTTTATGTTTAGGTCCACTTTATTCCTATTGCTTTCATACTTGCGACACTTACTAACTATCATAAGGGGACTGTGCAGGCAAAGTTATGTAACTCTGACAGGGATTTTGACATAAATATGGCCCCTTTATACTTAGAAAATTGAAAATGTCGTTAAGGTTTGTGTGTTGGTCCACTTTACTCCTAAAGTATCATAGCTATTGTTTTCAGACTTGGAACAATCGCAAACTATCATAAGGGGACTGTACAGGACAAGTTGCATTACTCTGGTTGTCATTTTGACGCAATTATGGTCCTTTTTTAACTTAGTAACTTTGAATATATGGTTAAATTTTGTGTTTACACCCACTTAACTTCTAAAGTATCAAGACTATTGCTTTCAAACTTCAAATACTTTAATACTATCATACGGATACTGTACCTGGCAAGTTGAATTTTACCTTGACCTTTGAATCGCCTTGACTCTCAAGGTCAAATAATTAAATTTTGCTAAAATTGCCATGACTTCGTTATTTATGATCAAATTTGATTGATACTTTAACAAAACAACTCTTACCTGACATACTACAATAGACTCCATCCAAACCATCCCCCATGTCCCCCCCCCCCCGAATCCCCCCCCCCCCAAAAAAAAAGTATTTTTTTTTTTTTTAAAGATCATCTTATAAATGACCACACCCTCACACTATACCCACCGCCCCCGCCCCCCCCCCCAATTTTTTTCTTGAAACATGGTTAAAAAACAAAAATATTTGTTTGTATTATTTTATTTTTGAAAGACCGTCCAACTATCCCACCCAAGAATACCCGCCCCCCCCCCCACATTTTTTTTTTTTACTGCATTTTTTTTCCCTTATTTTTGGAAGATCATGTAATAAATGACCACACGCCCACACTATACACCCCTCTCCACCCCATCCCTCCATCTTTTTGTGTTGAAGTATTGAGATAGGTCCCTTCACCTTTAAACAGAAAAGGCGGTGCTCTTGTTAAGTTTGAAACTGAACGAGAGCTGTCACCATAGGATGACTTATGCCCCCTATAAACGCTTGATAGAAGTTATGAGCTTTTTTCGAAACCTAAACGCAGATTTTGAAACCTAAACGCGGACCCTAAGTTCAAGATCAAGGTCACAGGGGTCAAAATTTGTGGGCGTATGGAAAGGCCTTGTCCATATACACATGCATGCCAAATATAAAGTGGCTATCTGAAGCGACATAGAAGTTATGAGCATTTTTCGAAACCTAAACGCAAAGTGTGACGGACAGACGGACGGACAGTCCGATCACTATATGCCCTCCTTCGGGGGCATAATTATACGCACGGGCGTACTGCCGTATGCCTAGGAACGCCCCTGCGCGAAGTTATTCGATACCGTATCACAGTGTTAGCAATAGAGATAACTTGCAATGTTAAAATTCACACACTTGCCTCTCATACCGAAGTTCTGAACAGTTTTGTTTTGTAATAAAATTCTATTTTGTCATACAAACTATTTCACTGTTCCACTGTTAATGCTGGTACAGAAATTGTTATCATACAACTTAATTCCAATAACAATCTTTGATAGATTTCGTCTCCATCAGATTGTTGACAGAACAAGGGTCGACAAGTACATGGCTTGTGTGTCAGCCTAAAATATGGATTATTTGTATTTAAGCCTAATTATATCTGAGCACAACTAACACGATCTTTGTCCTAACACTCGTCGATAAACACTTTTATAAAACCAGAGTGTATTTGTCCTTAAATATTGGTGAACTGAGCTTTAAACATGGCATGACTGTTTGAGGTTTTTTGAAACTTTGACAGTCTGATATTTACCTGATTGGAATTTTAAGTCCACATTGTGTCACCTGTATTTTGTTAAACCGATCGTGAACACACATTTTAATCGTTCAAACTGTTTAAACGAATGTATAACCCAAAATTTTAACAACCGACGGTGATTACATGAATTCATAAGCAGGATTACTTTTAATGTAAGCTTAAATTCTCGCATCAAATTGAACCAAAATGGTTTTTAAACGTTGATGATTTTTCCTACATCAATATGAAATGGACCTTTACACAGATTATGGCTGGTATTGTAATGTGTCATTATATGCGTTGTATTGAACAGAACAGAACATACGTTTATTTACGACTTGTACAATAAGTACATAATCATTACATAAATGCATATATTACAAACATAATAAAAAGTCACAGTGGAAAAAAAGAAGCACATTCAATTAAACAATTACATAACTATAAGAGGATGAACTGATTTTTAATTATAAGTAATAGCAGTTCTATGAGGCAGTGCTAATTTAATATAAAGAGCTAGGTTTTTCAGAACATTCTTACAAATTAGTATTTAACAATTCAATGAATTTAATAACACTTCGATAAACACAATAGTATCGTTTGATATATTTTTGTCTAATATCATTATATCTAGGACATTTAAGTATAAAATGATATTCGTCTTCCAAATCATGTTTATCACAATATGTACAATGACGTTTATTTCTTTCAACTCTATTTACAACATATCTACCAGTATGAATACGCTATGGATAAGAACACATTCTTTTGTTGCTAATAAAGAATCTTAGGTTACTAGGAAATATATCTAAATATGATTCATACTCAAAATTTACTTAGATTTGCATACAAAGTTAACACACCATTATTATCCTTGTCGACATGCCATAATTGTATAAAAAGTATCAATCACTCTCTGTTTAAACACTGGTATAAATGATTTATCATTGACACAAAATGGATCATTCCAAACATTATTAAAACCGTACTGAAATAACAATCTTTTAACGTTAAAGTTAACCAATTGCTTTGACCAATATTACAATTAACTAGGCACATGTTATACACTTCTTTGAGAATAATATTATCAGTTTGAAATAAACGAAACCAATATTTAATTATCTTAACATATCTGATAATATACAATGGATTACGTGCCAATTCACCATATACAGCAGCATTTGAAATTCTGATATTCACATTTAGTATCCTTTTACAAAATTTTAGGTGAACCCTTTCAATAACCTTTGATTTACCGTGGCCCAAAATCTCTCCCGCATAACTTAAGGTAGATCCAACAAAGGAGTCAAATAATTGTCCCCTACCGGTTTCACCGCAGGGGACTTATGGTTTTCGCTCTGTGTGTCTGTCTGTCTGTCTGTCTGTCTGTGAGTCTGTCTGTCTGTGAGTCTGTCACACTTTTCTGGATCCTGCAATAACTTCTTCTTCATATTTTATCATGAAACTTGAAACATGGATAGATGGCAATATGAATATTATGCACGTCATTTCATTTTGTTCCCACGTCAAAAATTATGGTTGCTATGGCAACAAATAGACTAGAAATATTGCTAAAAAATGGTGGTTTTCTGCTGTGATAACTACAAAAGTTCTTCATATTTTTTCATGAAACTTGAAACATGGATAGATGGCAATATGGATATTATGCACGTAATTTCATTGTGTTCCTACGTTACAAATTCCGGTTGCTATGGCAACAAATAAAAAAATATTTTGACAATGTTGGGATTTCTGACAATGGTGGAGCGGGTAGGGGACATATATTGCTTGGCAATAGTCTTGTTGACATAGTAGTTTTTGCTTCAATTTATATTTCTTACAATTAATCAATTAAACATTCAAGGTTTTAAGAGCTTTATCCACTAATTGTTCTTGGTTCAGTGCAAAAATACTAGTATAATTGAAAACTGTTCCTAAATAATTACAATCATTTACCACTTCCAGTGGGGAACCTTTATATACGAAATTCTCTGGTTGCAATAGTCCGCCGCTTTTTCTAAAAACATAACTATCGTTTTATCTACATTAACATCTAGACTCCATTGAGTACAATTAATATGTAATAGAAGTAAACTTTTGTTAATCTCTTCAAGCGAATGACCAAGAATTACCATATCATCAGCAAATAGCAACATTATCAAGATACTATTATTCAATTCTAAACCGAAATGTATATCTTGTTGTAAAAATAACTCGAATTTATCTATAAACATGGGAAAAATAAAATCGGCGAGATTACTTCTCCTTGACGTATTCCTACAACATATTCGGAAAAATCGGAACAATTATGACAAAGCTTAATGCATGATTAAACCTTATTATACATATCTTTAACAATGCGCAAAAGTTTACGTCTTATTCTTGTTTATATAATTGAAGTCACAGGTCATTTCTGTAAACGCTATCGAAGGATGATTTTTTTTAAATCCACAAATATACAATACAAAAGTTTATTATCATCAATATATTTCTGTACTATAGACGATAAAAAAAATAAAGCATCAATAGAAGAGTTACTTTAAATCCAAATTGAACATCAGATAAAATACAGTTTTCCTCGCAATATATATTAATTCGTTTATACAACATAGCTGTGAATATTTGTGGTAAGCAACTAACTAAAGTTATACTGCGATAGTCGTTAAAATCATTTTAACTCTCTTTTTATGCAGAGGTAAAATAACACCCTCTTACCAATTACTAGGAAAAACGTCCGCTTTCTAAAAAATTTTTTTAAATAGATCACATAAGTGAGAGGACATCATATCAATAGATTGAATAAATACTCATTTAGCAGAAAATCATTCCCATAGGCTTTCCGTCGCTTCAATGATTTTACAGCTTCTAATATTTCAGTAAACAGTAATTTTGAGCATTTACCATGATCTCAAATATCCATTATATGCATCTTTTACGATTGAATAACCTGAAAATTATTAAATCGCGAAACGATTGAATAATTTGGAGAGTTCTGTTTTTGTCGTTATCCTTTGTGATACTACGAGGATTGCCGATATAAAGTATAAAATACATCACTCATGGTACGAGCAGGGATGGCCGAGTGGTCCAAGCTATAGACTTTTACTCCAAGGTTTCAGCCGAGTTGATGGTTACTTTTTTCTATTCTTAATTTATCCTTGTTTTTACTGGAGGTTTTTGGATCCAATGTTTACATTTATCAATGAAATGCATTTAATTAAAAACTTCAATTCATGCCAAAATCTGTAAAAAGACCCCTTTAAATGTGGAAACAAATTGTTGTTTTTTCAAAAATTATCCCAAACATTTTGATTTTTGAAGAACAAGAATCAATATTTATACGATCACAGAAAACGTGAGTGTACTTCGATTATAAATGGATAACTTTTATGCTTGTTTATGTATTAACTATATACCAGCAATGCATAAATCGGTAAATTGTTCACTGTTTGACATTGTTCATATTACGGTGAATTTTCATAAATGATTTTGTTTGACATTTAATAAAACATAGTTGCATGTTCATCCCTTTGTATAACGACAGGGATGCGTCATATGAAATGACAATAGTTTCATAAAAAATGGAATAAGTTCATAATTATTTTTGTCCTGCAGATGAAACTGAAGATTTAGATAGTTTATACAGTAATAATTCACACATGTGTCGTTGGTTTATGAAAATAATGATCATATAATTTGGTTTATAGACATTATTATCATTGATTTCCTAGAAGTAATCGATTGGTCTTAATTAAATAGCAATAAATCAAGAAATTCCAATTATCAGAGTATTTGCGATAGATTCGCAGAGGAAGTCGAAGCAAGAAACTATGTGTCAGGAGATGTATGTGACAGAAATTGGTTGGACGAGAAATTATCAAACAAATTTTAGCAAACACTTTCATCAAAATGAAAAGTTAAACAATTCAATCAACAAATCATTTGAGAATCTCACATGACACCTTAGAAACTATGTAAAAACTGTTTTTTTTTGTCCTGTTCAAAACAGAACACACATATAATTTTGTAAACAAAACACCAGACAACAACACAGGTTACATAAAATTAAACATTAAATGTGGCTTTATTCAATTTCTTACATGAAACAGTAAAACAGAAAACGATAGTGTCGTTTGCTTTTTTTTTAATAATTTTCCGTTCACTTTCGTAAAGGCTATTTATTAAAGCAGTTACACCTAATGAATTACGGTGTTTTTAAGAGTCTAATTATTGTTACGCTGAACGATATTGTGGCATTTTAAAATGGCGTCAGTATGTGCTTTATATTTATAGATTATACCAACGTAACTGCAGAGCAAAAAAAGGAAATAAAGAGCGAAAAATTGTTTTTGTGTGAAATACTAAGTCTTGTGTAGTATGAAATAATATGATATATATATATAATTGTCATGTATATGACACTGCAGCTCTTCCAAGTAACCATTGAACGTGCATATTGGCAATTTGAGTACCGACCATGGAATCTACAATTTGCAATTGATTGATGCATGTTTCGGGAAAATAATTGCATCTTGGAAATTCGATACAGAAATTATTATATCCCATAATAACTTTACTCCAAACAATACAAACAAAATGTGCCATTCGATCTAAAGATAATGCAACTTCAAACCGTTTCAGACCGAAACTGCTCGAACCATATATTGTATTGTTGCTTTGTAAAACTCTTACTGGCACTTAAGTTGTATGTAATGCTATATTGTTGTCGTTGATACGTTATCGATATTTCATAAGCAGCTTTTCAACGATTGACGATAGCTGCAAGTTGACAAATCACTACTCGGAATAACTACTGACAAATCTGGTAAAAATTACAAAGATTGCAATAGAAACTAAAGAAACTGCATTTTATTGCAAACAATACACGACTGTACGTATGGAACATACTCAGTCTATTGTTGTGATATAGAAGTAAATTATTTCAATATACGTAACCTTTGTCAACTGAAATAATATTTCAGCTATGGTATTTATTTCAAAAGTTTGCTACGTTTTTTATAAAAAAAGGAACAGCTACAGTGTTTTGGTTTTAAATATGTTTGACGTTGTATTTTATAGTTATGTCTTTTTGTTTTATCTAGAATTTTTCATCAAGCAAATATTTACTCGTAATTAGAAACACATTCAATTAATATACACTGTTTATTTTAATGGAACCTACTTTAAGGATTTAAATCTGCCATGAACTGCGTGCAAAATCACCTTATTTAGTACATGTTTGTACATTTTCGTCCTCCTGACCGGTCTTTCGAAATGTACGTAAAAGTGCGATAATTGTGTTCATCTACAAAATACTTTAGCTTAACCGCAGCGTCAAAATTGTTGAGTAAAGGTAAAGCATACACTCATACATCGAGAGGTATCGGGTTCACTTCACTTCTCGAGCATTTATGCAGGTTAGCATTTATTTTAATCAATATTTCAGTTTTTCCATTTATTATAATAATAATTAGTATTGGCAATTCCAAATAGATATGTTAATTTATACATAGAATGACATTTACAAATGCAAATATACATGGTACACAAAATAATATATCATGTACTCTTTTCATACTATAGAACAGTCACCCTTTCTTCTGGCATCTTAAAATCATGTATATCTTTTTAAGCGTTAAACGTTCGTGACGTATACGCACAATAATGTATTCAGACAATTAATATCAATACAGATATTCCATTTTAAGAGCTTTTCTACATTTATGACCGTTTAAACTGTATTAATTAGATAATCAAAATATACATACGAACGATGTACACGAATAACGTCATTGTTATGTTGTTTAAGCCATTTTATATCAGTTTTTATAAACCGAAATCACGGTTGATGTAATATTGCATGCGTTTGTTAGATTTATTTCCTTGAAATATTCAAGCGAGTTGAACGTTTTTAACTTTTGACATTTATTTCTTCCTACCATTTTATAATATTCAATGTAAAGCAATTTTTCAAGGCCAATACAAAACCTGAAACGCAACATTTAAATATCAAGAGGATAACGACGACCATTAAGTGTTCATTTGATTTTATTGTACACCAATTATTCAGGACTTGATATAGTGATACGTTTTTTGACACAATTTTATCAAGACTAAAATAATAACAAATGTATTCAGCTTATCGGAATCCATTCTTACCAAGTTGTGCAAAGACTTTGTCATACACGTTCCATCGTGAGTGGAAATACATGTACGTGTTTTCTAATTTGGTAGCCTAAAGTTTGGAAGCAATTAATCCAGATCAAAATTGTCATTGATATTGTAGAGATAAATATTGTGGCAATGTATCATCAATCCTGAGAAATACGTTTAGAGAGATAACACGGTTTATTTAAGAGGTAAGCTCTTGGGCTTGGTTTTTCACATCGTAAGTCGGTTTTATATTCAAGTTATACACTACATGTATAACCGAGTTTACTTAGGCCAGAGCAATAAATGTGGCCTTTAAAAACGTAAAAAGTTTTGTTTAAACGATTTGAACTGGAGACTTCTTTATTTCGACGCAGATTACCCAGGCTTGAAGTTGGCCCAGATATTCTAAAGATATAATTCTTTCTAAGTTTCATTTAGATTGAATGCCATCATCGCCTTAGATGGCAAATGCAACACATTGGTAGATAAAGCTATTTAAAAGAGCATGCCGAATATTCTACTGAGAATAGTCTCATGAAATGATTTTGCACCATGAATGTTTCTACAATAATATATACACATATAAAATATTATGCTTTAAAGTGATATATTGGGCATTTTTCACTGTTGAATTGAGATGAAAAGAATTAACAGTTCAAAAGAGTTAGTTAAAATGTGGTTACTGACCAATTATCTGCAACTCATCTTGCTACTAGTCGTTTATAACAAATATCATTTATATTCGATTTTCTTACGTGACTCACCCAGTCCTCTAAGCCGAAATGATCCGTAAAACAAAATTGTGTCTTTGTGTCGTATAACGAATCTGCACAAAAACTAAATTTAGGTTCGCATCGTACATGCATGATCAGTTATCAAACGAAAGTACGGTTGATATTCAAATGCATTATTTTTCTCTTTTCGGGATATTGTTTTAGTATGTTGATGCTGCATTAACAAAAATATAAGTGTATATGAAGTGAAAACACCAAAAATAAACAACGATTGCGATAGACACCTATAAACTGCTAGATGCCCATAATATCACTTTAAAGGGCATTTATAAGTAATAATAACAAGTTATGTCAACATTTTATTCTAAAATGATATTCAAAAGTATCCATACAGACACCAAAATAGGAAAGTATAATAGGACAATGAATTTTTAACTGGAAAGCATGTATTATGTCTTCATTGTGAAATCAATATCGTATGTAATTTTTCCTTTAAAATCTTACCGTGCGCATAATATGTTATTAACATTGACATAACTAAACATACGGCTTGTGGATGAAAAACAAATATATCTTCCGGGAAGTTTCATATGAAATGACAGTTCTGTCAATTAAAGATATGAGGGTGTGAATAACTGTGTCTATCCTTTAGATCAATCGTGATGGCTCATATAGTAATAATTCATAAATATTCTGTCGATTTTGATATTATGAGAAAACATCTTATGCATTGAAGATTTTGTCATGGGTTCCCTAGAATAAATTGACCGGGCCATAACCAGCAATTTATGAGGAATATGAAACGATCGCAGTGTTTGGGATGTATTATTTATGTGACACAGAACAATTAAATGTATTTTGGGTGATTTATTTTACATTTAGTCTAAAGAATAATTTCTAAACTAATTAAAAAGTAAAAGCAATTCATTAAAAGCAATATGAGATGTACAAAACTTTTCATTTGTAATTTTAATAACATGCTTTTAATGAGTACTTTAAAGTTACATTACTACTCGAAATCAACGACAATTTCGTTCAATGTTTCAACGCCAGATGTGATCTGGTAAAATGGATGTTTGTAGATACAAAATGCTCGTTTTTATTATTGTTTTGAATATTTAATTCCATTTTAATTTCCCGCAACGATATCTATTCATATGACACCTGAACACTAATATGGTGTTCGTGTGTCGTATGAATAGATATATTCGCGGGAAATTAAAACGTGAATTTATTGTGTCACAAATAAATAAAAACGAGCATTTTGTATCTACAAAAATCTATGTAATCATACCAAATCTAGCGTTGCATTTATGACTATTGCTATAAGGAACACTGATTGTTTGGATGTTAACTTTATTCTACGAAATACTAAACGAAATTTTCGTTGATGTTGAGCGTTAAAGAGACTTTAAAATTAATGATTTCAAAAGGCCTAAACGTAAAAGTATTTATACAGAAATACATTCTCTTGAAATATTAGAAAAACCCTATCTTTGGAATAAACAAGTGTATAATTTACATTATAATTGGCAAAGGTGGTGCATATCCAGACAATTCCGTGGGGTTGTTTCCACAATAAATAGAAGTGTGAATTTTCTAATGAAATATTCTGATACCAACGTTAGCTTCATTATGTAAGTAACACATGCGAGGCAGAAAAATAATAACAGGAATACATAATGGTCGGACATTTGTTTGTGGCCGATAAAAGTAACCGATGTGATTTAATTTAGACTTATATAAAACAATGAACGATGCCATCGTTTGCTTATAATCACCGTCGTAAATCTTTTTTTTTCAAAAACAAATGAAACTTTTCAACACATACTGTGATAAGTCAATACAGTATTAATGTACCGGTCTAAAAGAAACTGTAACTGATCAATATGTCGTGTTAACAATGTGAACATGTTTACATAACCATGAATATGACATCTACCTACACTAATGTCACTTTTACCTTGATCAGGACCTACGTACAATGTCAAGTTTTTGTTCTGACCTTGATCATGAAGCGACACACATTGTTGTTTAACTTTAGTTTAAACATATTTTATTTAAACAAATAAATATCATTTATACATACAATATCATACAACATTAAACATATATTCAAGTTTGAAAAGGATTTGAACGGAAGACAAAGTCTTATAGTGTTCTTCTCCCTTGGTATATAAAAAGTTGCATGTTATTGGACATAATTGGTTATATAAGACAGAATTAACAGTATAGTTAGACATAGAAGCTCCAATTATGGAGTTTTATTAACACAATACAAATAATAAGTTGAGTTTTTTTTTTAAATTGAAGATGATAAAGATGAAAGTTAGGAAAGAAAAGAAAGAAGACCGTTAAGGAGGTTAGTTTGGTCTTAAGTGAAAAAGAGAAGAAGTTTGTGATTCATTCTGTAGCATATTAGGTATCAAATCGCTTGCTTTTTATAATAAATTTGTGAACTGCATCAGCTATTTTAGTATTGGTTATGTAGTCCCTAGTTTCGTCTCCATATAGAATAGTTTCAACGCATGGGACAGAATACATGGATATTGTGTTAAGAAGTTCACCGCGAATATGTATATACTGAATGCATTCAAGAAAGTAGTGTGACGTAGTTTCATGAAGTCCACAGAGACAAACAGGAGATGTAATTATGTTGCGTCTAAAGAGATGATCATTTAAGGCGCTACATTTTGTTCTTAAGCGCGTATGTAACAATTGAGAGCGTCTATCGCCATATTAAAATAAAGGATTAGAAGTCGGTCGATCAATGTTAATAAGTCTTTTGAAGGAATTGAGCGTTTCGGCATGTTTTATGTCGTCGGGAAGATGATTCCATTCAGAAACAGTAGATGGTAGGAAAGAACTTGAATAGAGTGATGTTCGGGCTTGAATTGTTTGTAGATGTGATGCTTTTCTTAGAGAGTAATTGTTACGTGAACCAACTGTTGGAGGCAAGAGGGATTGAATGTAGTTTGGGACATTGGTGGAATTCATTTTATACATTAATATTAGTTTGTGTTTGCGTCTACGTTGGCTGATGGTTTCCCACCCTAGCTCATTTAAAAGGTCTTCTAAAGAGACTAATCGCGTGCATCCAGATGTAATTCGCGCGGCTTCATTATGGATTTTTTCAAGTTCATCTTTTTCATATTGTGTACAATTATCAAAAACAGTGTCTGAATATTCAAGAATAGGTCTTATAAAAGCAAAGTATATTTTCTCGAGCGTTTTTCTATCAAGAATTGTTTTAAGTCGACGCATTATATGGACTCGTTTCCATGCTTTTTCCTTTACATACGATATATGTGCATGCCAAGTACAGTCGTTAGACATAAATACTCCTAAGTGTTTATGGACATCAACAATCGGTATATTAACATTCTGCATAGTCAATGACGGGTGGGGCGGTTTGTTTATTTTTCTAGATATTAACATTGATTCAGATTTTGAGGGGTTAAAACTTACTAACCATTTATCCGCCCACCTAGAGATTTTATCAATATCTGATTGTAAAACGGCTGCAGTTTCATTTGGTGAGTTAACAACAATAAAAAGACTGGTATCATCTGCAAACAAATGGATGTGTGCTTGTATATCGGTAATAATATCGTTTATATACACGAGGAACATGAGAGGGCCTAAAATAGAGCCTTGAGGGACACCGGCAAGAATATCAATAAGATCGGAATGCGCTCCTGGTAAAATTACTTTTTGTTTGCGATCAGACAGATAGTTAGACAACAAAGATAATAAATTTCCTCCGACGCCAGCTTGTTTCAGTTTAAATAATACACCTTTATGCCAGACTCTGTCGAAAGCTTTGCTTATATCAAAAAATACAACTCTGACCTCTAAGCCATTGTCAAGGGCTCTGCAAAATGTATTATAAATATATGTTAGTTGATTAACAGTCGAATCACCAGGCAAGAAACCAGATTGAGTGGGCGCAAAGAATGAATTTGCATTTAGAAAATTACAAATGTGTTTGTGTAATATTCTCTCAAAGACCTTCTCAGTAGTATTAAGAAGTGATATAGGTCGGTAACTAGACGTTAAGGCTGGATCACCCTTTTTGAAAACCGGGCACACATTTGCAATCTTCCAACAAGAAGGCATTTTGCAGGAGTGTAGACAAAAGTTAAACAAATCGCACAATGGATAACTTAACTGATACATAGCTTCTTTTAGAATACGATTGTCTATTCCATCAGGGCCGGAAGCTTTTCCAACCTTAAGACATTTTATTGAGTCGATGACTTCCTCATGTGTGATATGAATAGAATGAAGAATGTTATCGTTTGCGTTGTGCATAGATGGAAGATCATGATTTCTGTCATCAAAAGAGCACTGGCTTGCAAAATACTTGTTCAACATATCAGCTTTACATGTGTCTTCCGCTAAACAGGTACTTGTTTGATCATCGTAAAGAGGAGGAATTGAATTGTTTGTGCTAGCTTGGATAAATGTTCGGAGCGTCTTCCACCAGTCTTTTGCGCAAAGTTCAGAAGATTTAATTTTATTAGCAATATTGCTGAAATATTCGTTTTTTGAATTACGTAAAAGTAAAACAGCCTCATTTCTGGCACGACGGAAATTTTACCAGTGAATTACAGTATTAGATTGTTTGGCCTTTTGATATAGACGTTTTCGTTGCCGAATTTTTTTCTTTATTATATGGTTTATCCATGGAAGATCACGAGAGCGTATACATACATTTTTGTTAGGAATACAATTGCTGGCAATTTGTATTATTGTTTTGGTAATATTTTCAGCATATATATCAATATTTTCGGATTTTAGTACATCCCAACGAGTGTCAGTCATTAATTGTCATAATTTAGAATAATCCCCAATGTCGTAACGCCAGATATGTCGAAAAAAGGTTTTGCATTTCGGTTTTGTAAATTTCAATGTAACGAAGACTGGGCAGTGATATCGAATAGATTGATCTAAAAAGGGTTCGCCTATTCCAGAGAGTAATACAGTATTCTCATTACTTACAAAGATTAAGTCAATTATGGAAGAAGATTGCTCAGTGTAATGTGTTGGTTCATAGATAAGTTGCGTTAAATCATATTGGAGACATAATTCATTGATTTTTCGTGCCGATGGTGCAACGAGAGCATTTATATTAAAATCACCTGTAATAATAATATCGTTTATTCGTGTTTCTCTTGCTAGACCTATAGAATCTTCGATGGATTTCATGTATAAACTATCCGCACTAGGTGGTCTATAAAAAACGCCAAACAGAATAGACTTATTTTTTGAGAGAAAGACTTCAATCCATATGCATTCCACGTTGTTTAATTCAAGTTCATGTCAACGTTTAAAAGAAATATTTTCATTGACGTATATTGCAACGCCACCATGAGAGTCTGTGCGATCCTTGCGAATAGGCTGGTGGAAGCCGTCGAAGAGGATATCAGAAGATGGAATAGATTCATTTAGCCATGTTTCAGTAAAGCCAATTATGTCAAAGTCACGTAGACCTGTGTACAGAATATCTATTTTGTGCAGAAGACTTTGAATATTGTAATGCACAAAACTTAAATGGTTTGTTGCTGGAGTATTGTGAAAGGATGATGAAGAGTTTGAATCTGTGTTATAAGATTGATGAGACAAAGTAGGCCCTGGATTGGGATGAATATCACCTGATTGTAATAAGACTATAGAGGACCAAAAGCATGCAACAACACAGAGGAAGCACTTGAAGAGATTTGTGAGAAAACAAATATCAGTTTGTATCTTTTTTCCTAACAAAATGCGTTTACATTGGTGTTCGACTACTTAGTGATATATTTATTGATTTGTAAATATTCATTTGCAGAGAAAGGAGGCTGATAACATTTAGCCATAAATGACATGCAAATAATAAGTGTAGCAGTATTGGACAAATAGCTGATGATTTATATACAATCATGACAGCGTTTTCTGGTCTATGTTTTGTGTACAACATGATGATGATATGCTCCGAGGAAAACGAGATAGGACATAAACGCTGACATGACACGTGTGTTACATTTGATCATGCGTACATATTTAGTCAAGGCTGATGTTAAGATTTGATTACGCCGGTTGCTACAGAACTGCATCAGATGAGAACTTAAGAGATGAGAGAGATTGGAAAATAGAAAGACAAAAGGGCAAAGAAAGGATGATAATATGGTTGGTAACATTGTCGTGATAAATAATGTTGTGTTGGGTGTATTAATGCGACCATAATACAAATAAACTAGAAATAGCATTGAACAACGAGGAAATATAGTTTTAAAATAGGAAACGTATAAAGTACAATAGAAAGTGTGTACTCAAATAGAAAGTGTGTACTCATAGAAAGTGTGTTACTTTAACTTTACACATACCCGAGCTATAATGAATACTTGATCCTAGATATCGGTATCTCATAATGCACGAGAAAGTTGTGTGGAGATAGATTTATGGCATAATCATAAATGCCAAGTCTTCACTATGATCTTAAAATCTTTTACGCGAGTGAAGAGGTTATTGAAGGCAAAATGACGGATGGGGCACCATAAACGTTAACATAAAACAGTATTATTATTGATTTTAATAAAGCAATATTATTTCATTTCAATACAAGTATATCTGTTCTATTATCAAACAATTCATTAATATTTTGAAAAGTTTATATCGTATTATGGTTCCATAATGACACATCTTTTGTACTTTCAAAAAAGTTTACACTCATACCGATACGGACACGTCGTCTTGCATTGTTTGTAGTACAAACAATTTTAAAAGCATGATAATTTCCTAACAATATACATGTTTATGAGTTTATAATGGAGGTAGATGTTTTTCTAATGTACTTAATAACTGAGTTCCAATGTTATTAAACTACTTTTTTGTTGAGTTTCTGGTAAGATTCTTTCTTAAGTTTCATTTAAGTTTTACTCTTAATAAACATTTCTAATATTTTGAAAACAAATAGTATCAACCAAGAGTTAATCCATAATGAAATAGGAAACCGCCGTATGCGAGTATATCAATTAAGCATTTAAAATAATGTGAATAAATGCATGGACTTTTTTATAGTTGAAAATCATGGAAAAGTAGGTATATTTGATGGCATTATATTGCATTTATGATGCCGAAGATAATTATGCAAAGTTAAAAAAAAAACTACTGAACTTGTTAATGGAACCTGCCATGTTCTTTAGAAATGAAACTTCTCTCGGATTTCATAGAATCAGGAAATGTCACAAAGGAATATACATTTGAAGCAAAAATATAATTACTCTGCAGATTCATTTTATGTTCTAAATGAAATGTATTATTTAAACACCGTTAAATTGTATGATATTTTACATCTAAAAACAGTCATTTCTTGTTGGATTTCAAGCCATAATTGTGCATGGGTGGAAATCAAAAGACCAATGTCATAGCAAAAGAACCTACTGCTCTTAATATGACGAATTATCATTTACCAATTAGTTGGATTAGTATTTTAATAACACCTAATATGACGAAATGAATCTCCAGCTGCTGGAGCAGACACCAAAATTCATGAAATACATCAAAAGGCAGCCAACCTTCTATGCATAAAATGCGCCAACAAGGGGCACTCTTGTGATTGGCTTAACAGAAACAGCTATCCACTCTATCTTTTACATGAGTATATTAAGCATATGCTTGGATTCGTTTTGTTTAATGAAATACATTTCTTACAGGTGTGTTTAAAATCCAACGTTTATTATACTACACAGTTTAGTCCTGATTCTCTTAGAGACTGAATCATGCTTTTGTTTTAAAATTATAAACGTATGAAATGTAGAGTAAGTTTAATAGCTGACCTTTGTGGAATGACAGTATGTAGGGATTGTACAGCAGGCCGTCATTCTTTTAAAGCTCATTTTGTACTTAAATATTTGCTACAAAACAGATGAAATTACCTTTAAAAACAGCAAATTAAGCTTTATTTGAAATCGGAGTATCACATTCATATTGAAATAAACTGAGTGTGTTATTTCAATAATGGTTATATGATTTTTACATGTTATAGTCATTCATTTTGAAAACATACGGGAAAAACTGACAGTGAAGGTATGAGAGATACATTAATTTTACGCACACATTTTAAGTTTGTATAAATATTTTGTCAGTACAGTGTTCACAAATATTTTTGTATGCCATATGAACATCTTTGATAAAATTTTCAGAGATCGTAATACTGATTTTGTAGGTGTCATAACAATTCATTGTATTGTTATATCCTACAAAACACAACCGCTTGCGTTGAAATTGAGCCGTTCTGTTATTTGGATCGCATCTGTGTTGTACCCATATACGTGTACAGCTACCGTTTTTATCCGCCGCCATAGGCGGAGGGATATTGTTTTGGCGTTGTCCGTCCGTCCGTCCTTCCTTCCGTCTGTCCGTCTTTCCGTCCGTCCGTCTTTCCGTCCGTCCGGAGCCATATCTTGGAAGTGCTTTGGCGGATTTCATTTAAACTTAATAAGGGGATGATGCACGCCTAATGGCATTGTACACCATCTGTTAATAACGGAGTTATGACCCTTTTTATCTTGAAAAAAATGCTTTTGTTGTGTGTCCGGAGTCATATCTTGGAAGTGCTTTGGCCGATTTCATTGAAACTTGGTATGAGTATATATATGAATTAGAGACTGATGCACGTCAAATGGCATTGTACACCATCTGTTAATAACGGAGTTATGGCCCTTTGTATCTTGAAAAAATGCTTTTTTGAGTGTCAAATATAACACGTTTGTGTCCAGAAGCATATTGGCGAGGGATATCAATTCAACGGATTTGCTTGTTAATGTTAAATGCATGTTTAGCGAATAGTGAGTATGTTCTTAAAGTTAGGTGAACATTAGTAATACGATTGATAGAGATTTTTCATATTTTCAAATTCATTTTTGCATCTTATAACTATTATTATTATAATTTTAAAAGAGAAAGGTTCTTGTGAACATGTCGATTTACATAAATGCTTAATGGACATAAATTAATCACAAAATGGCTTTATGTCCTTGCTTGTTTAGTTTGTTTTTGTCAAATATTCATGATTGTGGTAGCTTACATTTTGGAAAGTTGCTGCATGCTGTGCCCGTTGTGATAGGTATTGCCACTAGTTTCCAACATTTGTCTTCAGGGAAACAGAGACCAGATGTGTTGTTTCAGTTTTTGTTTATACAGGTAGCATATTTGATTTGCTTTATTGATGCTTGTAGAAGTCATTATGTATGCCTATTCCATTATCACAAACTTTTATAACAAGTATACCTATTATAAAAAACTAACATATTGACAAAAACGTAGATTAAAAGCGAGCATATTAAACAAATAATAATAAATAATACAAATATATATAAGTGTCATTATCCTCCTGGCCATCAATTTCCGATACTACCTTTTTCCTGGCTGATTAACACAAGTTAAAACCACACACATTTGGTTTTCTGCAATGTTTGTCATTCGTAAGCCACTTCAACTTGAAACTTGTTTTATAGGAATATGGTTTCTGACAGCTGGTCAATATGGTTTAGACAGCGATGACGAGGGAGGCGTCCAAATATTTTGACAAGGAAACTCACGAAAAGTACCACGACTATCACTTCTTAACTAATTAGACAACATTAATAGAAATCACGTTAATATAATTTCAACACATACTTCATCATATTAGACTCATATGAAATCACATGATATCAAAAAACACCAACCATATATAATCTTTTATATGTGATTAACTAAATGGTTTTATTCCTCGAAATCCTTGGAAATTGTTCGCCACGATTTGATACTATATAAACTAAACACATTTTAGCAAAATCAATTGTCAAGTGAAAAGCACAAAACTACAAAATACATTACATGCACAATTATACGCTAACAAATAGTAAAAATAAAGTTTTACAGAATGTGTCTGCTCAAATTGAACAGGAAACATTTCGATAGTGTTAGAGAATGTAAGTATTTATTTTAATGTACCATTATAGCATCATAGGTCCAATGTCGTTGATCAAATACCACGATGTAGCGTCGGACTTTTCCCAACAAGTATTGAATTTGTTGTTTATGTCGAATCCGTTGTTGCTGTTATCAATGAAGCAAATCGGTTTGTCGTTTTTAACACCGGCTTATTCTCACATGTTCATGCCCCGGATCATGCCCAGAAAGTCGTTGGTTTCATTAGAACTTGTGTTGTCTTTTTAACCAACTGTCATCAAGTTATTCGGGTTCTGAAGATCTTATTTACGGCGCACTGCGTACGATATGTTAAATATTGCATACGCTTTAATAACATAATACAATCGTTCCCCGTAAAGTTGTTTATCTATGGTTGTGTTGAATATGACAACATTCAGTAATGTAACTTCAACTTTATCGAATCCATATGCTCACTTTCCATTTTGAAATGCGATGAGGTTAAAACGCATTTGCGCTCGTAATTGTGTGATAATTTTGCGCAAAATGTGCAGTTTGGCATGTAATTTAACCACAACATCCCCACAATGCATGTTATTGACAGCCTCAGAGACTATATATGTAATAGTCAATAATGCATAGTGTGAATAGAAATGTATTTTATAGGATATTCGTTATTTTTCTTTAAAAAATGGCATGAATTTCATCCTTTGAATGTTCATAGAGCTATATTATTCCTAAATTCTGATTACTTTGAGCTCGAAATGTTTGCCTGTAGTTTTTTTAAATTCATTTAGGTGTGGATGCATACAAATATTTTAGGAAATTCGAATGCACATTCATGTATCTAGTACATACACTACGTACAGTGTATGTGTCCGCTGTATATTTAGTTCAACAATTGCGTAACTATTTTATGACCCGCGCCCTGCAAACACGGATCTTATGCCATATGCGGTCAGCCTTTCTAAGCCTCGCCTGTGCATTCGCTAAAGATTCTACTAAAACGGTGTAACTTAATAGCGGACAGGATAGCTCCAAGGCTGGGCTAGAGACACTATGGTGGCAAATTGCTTAGTCCCATTTCCGCATGCCGTTGCTCAAATGATTTCATGGATCGCTCGGATATTGGGTTGTTATAAATGACTATTGACACGTTAGAGACAGCCCAGAGCCTTTGCGCACCTCATCCGGGATCCCTACATGCTCGTGCTTACCGGAAACACATACTAAATCGAGTATAGTTGTTTATGGTACACTAGGTGAAGTCAATGAAGTGGACAGCAATTGTTAATAGAAAATCGGTAGTGTAGTTAATAACTTAACAAATCAGATATAAATGTATACCAACAATAGAGAATTAAACAAGAGCTGTCAGAGGACAGCGCGCTCGACTATTCGAGTGCTTGACAGTATAACGTAAGCCATCATGGGGTAATTGTTCAAATTATTCTATAAAGTCAAGGTAATAGTTCAAGTATATTTTCCATATCTATTAAACATTTGTAAAGACATAAAACAAACTTAATAGATTTTATTTCAAGATTGATAGCAATAGCGTGGGTGGGAAGTTTGGACGGTCCTTCAAAAATAAAGTAAATAAATAAAAAAGGGAAAACTATTATTTATTTATTTTTATTTTTTTTTGGGGGGGGGTAGGGGGTTGAAAGGGGTATAATGTGGGGTGTGGTCATTTATAAGATGATCTTTAAAAATAAAAAAAGGAAAAAAAATTGGGGGGTGAGGGGGGGGGGGGGGGCAGTGATTCTGGGTTGGGGCGTGGGATATTGTTTGAGTGGAATCTATTGTGGTATTCAGGTAAGTTTTGCTTTGTCAAAGTATTAATAAAATCTGGTCATAAATAAAGAAGTTATGGTAATGTAACTAAAGAAATATGCATATTGTAAATGCAGAAAGGGCCATAATTCTTACACAATGTTTGATACAGTTGTCTGCTCTTGTTTATAGATTGGGGTCATGTTGGTAAAGAAGTTTGCAAAATATGAAAGCAATATGTCAAGGGACATTGAAAATATTTGAGGTGGTACGCAAACTTTAACAAAGATTTATCAATAATATGCATTTTCTAAGTGCAAAAATGGCCATAATTCTTTTAAAATGCTTGATAGTGTTTTCTGCTCTTGTTTATAGGTTGGGGTCATGTTGGTTAAGAAGTATGCAAAATATGAAAGCAATATGTATAGGGACATTGAAAATATTTGAGGTAGTACGCAAACTTTAACATAGATTTATCAATAATATGCATATTCTAAGTAAAAAAAGGGCTATAATTCTTACAAAATGCTTGATCAGTTGTCTGCTCTTGTTTATAGGTTGGGGTCATGTTGTTAAAATAGTATGCAAAATATGACAAAACAGTCAAGGGACATTGAAAATATTTGGGGTGGTACGCAAACTTTAACATTTGCACGCTCACGCTAACGATAACGCCGACGCCGGGGTGAGAAGGATAGCTCCATTATATATATTTCATATATAATAGTTGAGCTAGTGATTACTAATAAGCAATATAGTCAGGCGCGTAGCTGATCGTAGGCAGTGAAGGCACGTACCTGTACAATATTTTGAAAAATCAAAACAATAACACGCCCAAAAAGGCAAAACATCGAATATTAACGCGTTCATATTACAAACTAAGAAAGCAAGCGTAACCTTTTTACTCTAGTCAAATGCATCCAAACTAAGAATAGATTATTAAGAATAGATAGCGCATTTTTAATAGTATTATGTAACCTGTCAGGCGTTTATGGTTTTAAACCAATATATTATTAAGACCGTCTGATCGAGTGACTGATAGTCCCTGTGCATGTACATAGCGGTAAACAACGCTTTTTAGCTCACCTGATTGCTCAGGTGAGCTTTTGTGATCGGTCTTTGTCCGTCGTCCGTCCGTCGTCCGTCCGTCCATCCACATTTGTTTGAAAACACTCTAGAGGCCACATTTCTTTTCCGATCTTCATGAAACTTGGTCAGAAGATTTTATCCAATGATACCTCGATCGAGTTTGAAACTGGGTCATGCCGGGTCTTAAACTAGGTTACTAGGTCAAACAAAACGAAAAACCTTGTAAACACCGTAGAAGTCACATTTCATGCCCTATCTTCATGTAACTTTGTCAAAATGTTTTGTCTAAATGATATGTTAGTTAAGTTCAAAAGTGGTTCCGGGCCGTTGTTAAACATGGCCGCAAGTGGGCGGGGCAGTTTTCCTTATTTGGCTATTGAGAAACCTTGAAAACACTCTAGATACCACATTTCTTGTCCGATCTTCATGAAACTTTGTCAGAAGGTTTGTCCCAATGATACCTCGATCCAGTTCGAAACTGGGTCATGCTGGGTCAAAAACTAGGTCATACGGTCAAAAAAAGAAAATCTTGTAAACACCGGAGATGTCACATTTAATGCCCAATCTTTATGTAACTAAACCAAAATGTTTGTCTTGATGATATGTTGGTTCAGTTCAGAGTGGTTCCGGTCCGTTGAAAAACATGGCCGCCAGTGAGCGGGGTAGTTTGCCTTAGTTGGCTATAAAGAAACCTTCTTTACACTCTAGAGGCCACATTTCTCATCTGATCTTCATGAAACTTTGTCAGAAGATATGTCCTAATGATTCCTAGATCGAGTTCAAAACTGGGTCATGCTGGGTCAAAAACTAGGTGACCAGGTCAAAACAGAAAAACCGTGTAAACACTGGAGATTTTACATTTCATGCCTAATCTTTATGCAACTAAATCAAAATGCTTGTCTTAATGATATGTTGGTTGGGTTCAAAAGTGGTTCCGGTCCGTTGAAAAACATGGCTGCCAGTGAGCGGGGCAGGTTTCCTTTTATGGCTATAGATAAACCTTGTGAACACTCTAGAAGTCACAATTTTTGCCCAATCATCATGAAACTTAGTCAGAACATTGGTTTTATTGATATCTCGGACAAGTTCGAAAATGATCAAGATCGGTGAAAAAACATGGCCACCAGGGGGTGGGGCAGTTTTCTCGATATGTATTTATTGAAAACATGTGAACACTGTAGAAGTCATTTTTTTAGACCAATCTTCGTGAAATTTGGTCAGAACATTTGCCTAGATACGTGAGTTAATTTCGAAAATGGTTCCGGTCCGTTGAAAAACATGGCTGCCAGGGAGACAGGGCAGTTTTTCCTAATATTTATGTAGTAAAAGCGTCTGGTGAACAGTCAAGAAGTCACATTTTTTTGCCCAATCATCATGAATCTTGGTCAAAACATCGGTTTTATTGATAGCTTGGACGAGTTCGAAAATGATCCAGATCAGTGAAAAAACATGACCGCCAGTGGGCGGGGCAGTTTTATATGTATATAGTGAAAACATGTGAACACTCTAGAAGTCACATTTTTGGCCAAATTTTCATGGCATTTGGTAAGAACATTTGTTTCTTAGATACAATAGTTGAGTTCGAATATGATTCCGGTCCGTTAAACATGGCTGCGAGGGCATGGGTGCGCATTTTACTTATATTTATATAGTATAAAAGATAGTGAACACTCTAGAAGTCACCTTTTTTGCCCAATCATCATGAAACTTGGTGAAAACATTGGTTTTATTTATATCTCAGATGAGTTTAAAAATGGTCCCAATAGGTCAAAAAACATAACTGCAAGGGGTGGGTGGTGCAGTTTTCCTTATATGACTATAGAGACATCCTTGTGAACACTCTAGAAGTCACATTTTTGCATCATCGTGGAACTTAGTCAAGACATTGGTTTTATTGATATCTCGGACGAGTTGAAAATTGGCTCAGATCGGTGAAAAAAGCACTCTTTTAAGCTCACCTGATTGCTCAGATGAGGTTTTAGGATCGGCCTTTGTCCGTTGTATGTCCTTCCACATTTGGTTTCTAAACACTCTAGAATTTCTCAAGCATTCTTTATCAAAGTTGCTGAGAAACACTTGATTGCTTGGTCATATTTTTGTCAAAGATTGAATGAACCGACTCCTCTCAGGTGAGCGAACTAGGGCCATCTTGGCCCTCTTGTTTACTTTTACGCGAGTATTTCAAACCAATGAATTTTCCTGAAATATTCCACCGTCTTATCCAGATCTATGTTGCAACGTAGTCAGACGACGACCGGCGGCGTATCCTTTCGGAAGAATGGCCGATCGAAGCACCTTCAAATTTCAAGGAAGGAATGCGTTCAAACAAGAAAGAACAATGCAGTTTATAATGAATTAGTGTGTTTACAGCATGACATATTTGCTTACATACAACAGCCAATCAGAATCCACGACTCAATGAGAACATATTTTCAAGATGGCCGCTTGACATGAGGTAAACAAAACAAATAGTTAGAGGTTTTGTATTTGTTTAAAATAGCAAAAAGCATCCAAATTGATTAACAAAGGGATATACTTGTACAATTTACTCTTTATTGATTTGGGCTTTTTAGTTAATAAAACTTTTTACCGATTTATACACAATTACCCACGACTGAACAAGGCTATAGCATACTAATTGTTACAGATGATATTGCTATATATTTAATGTCACATGTTTGGTTAGAAATGTGATTGAATTGCTTACTAAAATGAATCCTAACTCGGATTTGTTTTCTCTGTGCCCGGAATGGACTGTTCGGCAGAAACCAAACTAACGATTTTAAATTGTTAACGTTTATTTTGTGGGTAAAAACATTACACCGAAAAAAAACTATTTACTAGCAATTTATTTTTTTTAATTATAAAATAGATCGCTCACTAGGCGAGTAAATAACATAATGGGACTACCATATATGGATATATGGGTATGGTTACTTGCATAATACACGTGATTAATTACTTATTGATTTGGATAATCCATTTCAAGAAAGGTGTCTTTTAGCTTATGAATAATCTGCTCCTGAGTTAAACACGTTTTTGGAACGAAGTTGTTCGTACACAGAGCCTGTTGGATTTCCATAATCAATTTTTATAGAGCAATAATTTATCGCTAGAGAGCCACGCTGAAATAGACATAATTTCATTTTTTCTGTAATATCTATGCTTAACAATCTTGATTTAGGCCTCCAAACTTTTCGAATAATTTTAGAATGGTTTTTCGTCTATTGCTCAATAAGTTTTCGTTATATGCTCACTCAAAACAAAATAATAATATCTACATTTTTAAAGATTTTTTTACATAATGTGACTTGAACCAATTGAAATTGTCAAACGGTAGCTTCTAGGATGTTTGTTTCTTATTATATGTGCTGACCAAGTTAGTAGGTTGTTTGTCTGAGTCATTTAATCAGCTTTTACAACAAAAGTCTACTACTCTTGTCAGTGCATCATATGACGAGTTCATTTAACGAACGCGTACTTTTTTGATTTCAGAATACTATCTCAAGATCAATGCGTTTCGTCAACTTATACTGAATCTGCCGACCCGAACATCTCATATAATTGGTCGATTTAAATATTAAATGAAGTATGGCGATGACGAAACAATATTTGCCCTCATTCTGAATTTGCAGGTGGAAAAAAGTAAATGGAATCTAAGCAAAATACAAAATGTTCTATTGGTATTATTGTAATGAAATAAAAACATAGATGCAGACTGGGAACGCGTCGTTATCGATGCTTGGATTTAATTATATCTGCTTAAAGGGGCCTTTTCACAGATTTGGCATGTTTTGAAGTTTTTCATTAAATGCTTTATATTGATAAATGTAAACATTAAATTTTAAAAGTTCCAGTAAAAAATCTAAAATAAAATTTAAAAAAGGAAAAAAGTAGCCCGCAGCAGGGCTCGAACCAGTGACCCCCGGAATCCTGAAGTAAAAACGCATTAGCCAACTGAGCTATCCTGCCAAGCATGCATAAGATGCGTATTTTATACGTTATATAAGTAATCTTCGTAGTTTCGCAAATTTAAACGACAACAACAGAACTCTCCAAATTATTCAATCGTTTCGCGTTGCAACGCTTTATATTTTTTAGGTTTTTAAATCGTCAAAAGATGCATATAATGGCTATATTAGACCATGGCAAATGTTCAGTAATACTGTTTCCTCACAAATATCATAACTAAACCGAAAATTTGCGAATCTGAAACAACATTTATCAATTTAGTCAATTTACCAAACCGTGAAAAGATCCCTTTAAGTGAAAATAGTTGAGTGTCAACATGCACCAACCGCTTTATTGAATCCATCCCAAAAAACCTATTTAAGTGACCTTTATGTCTGCCTTATATACAGTTTCCAGAGAAAACCTGTATGTATTGGCATAATTTCAAATACAATGATCACATTGTGTTTTTATTAAGCGATTTAAATGTGCCAGTTAGTGTTTGTTACATTGGAGCAATATCGGCTTTATTAGTTATTTCGTTTAGAGCAAACTGCTGTTCCATTTATTATATTTAATCTTATAAGTCTCCATCAATGAGTGTAATAATCATGGTGCAGGATCGACGGGGTTCACATGGGTATAAAAATGAGCCGCGCAGAATGTACACACAATTAAGAACTTTATTTTTGCAAATATCTCAAGTTATTTAAATACATTAGTAAAACTCTAAGCGCATAAAAGACAGTTGTTCATGCAGTGCCGATATCTTAAGATTTCAGAATAAACCATTGAATAAGTCTAAAATCGGTTCCAAATTGCGTGCAGCATAACCGTGTACATGAATGCTTTACAAATCAACTTTTTGCTAAAATCAAAGGCTTATTAAATAAAGAAATTCAGATTTATTTCACATTGCAATAAGCAGCATAAAAACTATGTGTATGCACTAGTTAAAATTCTTAAGGAAAACTGTTTAAACAGTTATTCGAAGAAAAGAACCAAATACCGGTTCATCTACATCCATTAACATTCCATTGTGAACCCCACAAAGTCACGTGATCCTGCACCCTGATAACTTACGTTTTCCTCCAGAAGATTTGCCTAAACATGTAAAAACATAAATAAATGATAACTTCATTCATTTGAAAATTCAGATATAAAATAATATAAACTCATTAATCATGTCAAAAACATAAACCGTTTGCTAAGAAAAATATATAATGCAATTAAAAAAATTAATTTGTATAAATGAACAACTTAAGAAGTTAATGAAAGATAAAACACGTGTTTGTTAAATGGCCTATAGACATTAAGTACGGAATTCGGATAGTGCCATCTATAACCTCGCCCTTCTTTCATCAAGGGCGACACTAGACACACGAAGCGATACACGATATTTTGCGCGACAGTCGCGGCGACGCACGATATTTTGCGCGACAGTCATGTCTCGCGTATAAAGTGCGACTACAGTATGTGCAAGAAAATGATAAAATAATTCATCCGTGACAATCGGATGCTTCAGCAAGTGGGGAAGATAGCCTGCACAATATGCCGATTCCGCTGTTCCGCTCCTGAAATTTATACGAGACATATTGTTTTCTAAATTACTTTTAAGTTTTCTTGGTGTATTAACCCAGCTAAAATAAAGAAATTGAAATAAAACTAGAATCATATCGCGTGTCACCATTTACACGTGCACAAAGATGAAACAACACCTTCCCCACGTGCAAAAGCGCCCGATTGTCACGGATGAATAATTTTATCTTTATCTCTTTCAAAATATTGTCAAAATTGAAGTTCAAGTTTAAAAAGTGTACATATTAAACATGTATTGTTTCTGACAAAAGTTTAACATTATTCATCAGGGAATTTTATTTTAAATGTCCAGCTTAAGCTCTTTTTTTTCTGGGGGGGGGGATTGTCTCATTTTTGTTAGTAACGAGAAGCTTGCAAAACGTCACTGCGCATACAATTGAACCAAAGTATGCCACTAATGATATTTGCTCAGCAAATAAATTATAAAGACGATTACGAAAGTTGTTTTAATCTGATATTACTCATTGGATGTTTTTTTGCCATGCAGAGGAAATTGCTTTGGTTTGTGAAAATAAAATAGCTTTGAGTTTTAATACACAAAGACACTGTTGTCGCTAGTTGAACTAGGAATTATAAGTTTCGTACATCATAACTGAAGCGTTTAAAAGAGGCCTCTGGTAATATTCAACGATCGTGTTGACTTTCTGGACAGATACTCTTACATATTCACACATTGGATTACATCGTACATCCACTACTTAATACTATAGTCTACCTATGAGCTTACGTTAAGTTTCAACCATTTTGCATGGTATAAAACATAATTATATTGCATAGGTGGAGAGACAACTTTGCAATATCATTGATTGTTTCATTTTAATGGTGCGCCGCTGAGCTCATCCAATAAAATTGTATTATATTTAATAAATTAGAAATGCTTTAACGAAAAATAATATCGAGTCATGTGTGCTGTATGTATAGATGTATCCCAAATACGTTTTGTAATTGAACAATCTATGTGTTAATAACAATAAAAACATATAGACACGATGCAAATCATGTTGCATCACCTTTTTATCCGCATTAAATGCCAAACGATTAAATAGTTCCTCTTAAACAAACATGACTATTTGCCTTATTATGGATACATTGCGCTAACATGTATTCTATGGCTACAAACATATAACTTGATTAACAAAGGGATCAAGTGATTCCTCATAAACGATGATTGAATATACTTGAATGAAACTTGGCATACTTATACTGAGAAAATCTAGGATTATGCAAAGGCTTGGTGTCCATATCTAAATCATCAGGTCAATATTACTAAAACGAGAACGATTATAAATATTGTAATAAATATTGTATCTATTGTGATTCCTCTGAAATAGACGAGGAAACGTAATGCAAACAATGCGATCCGCGAATATCACACGTGACAATAAACAGAACGCGTCACAGCGGGCGGATCCAGAAACTGCGCGAGTCAGTTTCGTTTAAAATGAAACAAAAAACTGCTCGCCTCTGAACCGCGGGAATAATGGAATCCTCGGAAGCTGTCAGTTTCGTTTAAAATGAAACAAAAAAAACTGCTCGCCTCTGAACCGCGGGAATTATGGAATCCTCGGAAGCTGTGCTTTTCTGAGTTAACACATGGGGCAAAAATCCAGGAGATCCACTCTCTGTGGTCACATAGTCTTCGACACCAACATTCATGCCGTCGCCCCTTGTCAAACAATGAGAAAGTATTCTTACATTACTACCGGAGTGTGAGAGCCTCTCCGATAGAAATACATATAACATAGTGAATTTAATTCTTTCTTTCAGCGACCATTTACCTCAATAATGAGACAACCAGACGAGTTTGTACTTGCATTTATATGTGTACAAAGTATGTACATATTAAATGAGTTTACGTTTATTCACGTGAATGTTTATATATGAACTATACTGCATGTGTATTAACTAGCTAAAATGGTAAAGCGATGGGATCACATCTGCAAACCACGTTTAAATTCCCGGGCCAGCCACACAATTTGTGATTATTAGCCATTATACAGGTTAGTTCCCGGCATTGGCATGTGGTCTAGTAATGTGGTAAATAAATTAGCAATCTAAGGCATGGTGAGTGATTTGCATTGAATGTAGTTGTTTGATCAAATACTTTTTAAACGACAATAAATCATAAAAAAGTGTTAAACGTGTTTATGAAACCCAATTGTTGATTTCTGACGTCATTAAAAGCTTTTTATGATTATTAGCCCTAACAGAGATCTTAAGATGAAGATAAATGAAAGTTAATCAACTGATTTTTGATCTACAATCACGAATCCGTAACATTTGAAAAATGTTCCTTTCGTAATGATACTAACAGTCTCTTTTGAAAGTGCATCTACAATCGATGTTGTATTCAATATTGGATGACAAAGTTAGCATACTGCTTCAAAAGGTAAAACTAGTATTCAATGTGACAGATCGTTTTAACATGTCCTTCGTTTTTTTCTAGCTGCTGGTATTTTAATGCAATTGCAGGTCCATCACAGTTAAGTTACAATAGATGGCCATATGTTTACACAAATGTCAATAGATATCGTAAAAAGTTCCATTAACTATAAATAAAACGTATTGTCACTGAAGATGTTTTGCGTAGACTGTGCCTACTAACCCTTGGTTCGAATGCGCGTTCAAACCAGTTTGTAATGGATATGGTGTCCACCTAGCGACCGGGATGTCACGGGTTCATTCCCCACCGTGGGAGCGTTCTTTAGATCTCCCCAAAAGACACCAAGTACTGCTTCTAGGCCCACGAAACGGACTCGAGAGCATTTATATTAGTCTCAGGCTTTCGATGCAATCGAGCTAAAATAAATAGGTTTAAACTTAAACTAAACCAGTTGTATGGAGTATGATGCCCTTACCCTGACATACTTACGAAAGAGGTTTATAATGCGTATGAAAACTGTACAATATACATATATAAAAAGTAAGGATACAAAACTTGACAAGTTGACCGTGAAAGAATGGGGATACGGTGTCCGCTTTATAATTTATCCCGGTTCAATAAACACCCAGCTTCCGGCTGCTCTCTCTTAATAGGTTTTCTATACAAACCAGTTGTTGATTTACCGCAAATTAAAATGTCATAACTTTAATTAGGCACATTAAGGCGAGTCATTATATGTATACTGTATTGCAAACATCATTTTCAATATATATTTGTCGTGTAACACGTGTTAATCCTATGTATTTATATCAAAATACAAAAATGTCTGCGAATATTTTTTTTATTTTTTTATCTCTATGCATTTAGTGTATACATAAATGAATTTCCTTTCCAAACAATGGATTTAACAAATTATATGGAAATACATGTATTCCTTAAAATGTTTAAGACCTTGGTTTGCAGCATTTCTATAAATGAGAAAAGTATGTGTTTTGTTATATATAATCAATGCTGTTATACGATTAAAAGAAACGAAAATGAATATATGAAATAATAAAGAAAAATAAAGAAAATAGTATCCATAAGTGGACAAGCATTATGAAATTATAATTCGATTCCATTTTCGTTCAAGAATATGCGTTGTTTCATTACTGATAGCTATTTCTGTCTCAATCTGGTTTTTTAATTTCAGGCTATTTGTCAAACAAATAACATTTGGTATTTGATTTTTGTTTTTTATGTTATCTGTGGATATATTGACTAATTTGGCATTGAATTAAAATGAACCGTTTTACAAACATGTTAGTTTGAGCAACGGTGATAACAGTGCTGTTCTTATAATTAAGAGAGCTTTTTCATTACTCGTGTGTACATGTAGTTGTATAATAGTTGACGAATAACAATACCACTCGGATATGTGTTGACGCCATAACTGTTCGGTAATGATAAAGGACACCAACGCGCATACTGTCTGTATTATTGGATTCGTGCACTTTGACTGTTGCGTGCGTGTGAGAAATTAAATATACTTTAATGAACATCACTTGTCTGTCACGCGACCGGTTTTAAAATTGCGCTAGCATTCGACCGTGAATGAACACTTAGCAGTTCATAAAGTGATTGTAGATGATTAATTGAAGGAGAAATGCACCCTACATTTCTGTAAATATAATATCAAATCTTCACGCAATGTAAATCATTTCATATTTTGCCAGCTTACAGTTTTGTATTGATTACTCGAGATTATACACGATATTCAGTCGTGATATTCTTGTCATTCCTTCAATCGTGAGGTCGAGTAGCTGCTCCGAGCTAGTGGCTTCATTAAGAGAAACCTTTCAAGTTGGTTTACAAAAACAATATTGCACGATTCTGAAATTTAAAATTGCTTTCTTAGCATTGATGCATAATGGTATTTATGATATTTTTTCATAGTTACCAATTGTTAACATCTTAACAAACCTTTTTTGAAGAAAAAACTTTAATATGAATGTGAGCATGAATTTATCGATCCGTCGTTCAGTAAGTCAATGCTTCACCTAATGCTGCGTTTACATTATGTTCCCGGCAGCCACGAAAGTCCCGTTTGTCCGAAACGTATCGCGCCGTGTGACTGTTGCAATGTTTGACCTTAAATACAAGGTTTGCTAGGTTGTGCTAAGTTTCCTGACGGGTTGTCAAGGTATTCGTGACGGCCCTTTGACGGTGCGCAAATTTGTTATTCACGGTCTGCCACGGATGTAAACATGTTGCTTCAAGGTACGATGCGTTCGATATGTTTTGTTAAGTTTCCGCACGTTGTTTCCGTTTCTCATGCAGGTCTGATACGCTGTACACGTTTGTCATTAATTTGTCTCGTTCTGTCAAGGTACCGATTCAAATGTGGACATCCAAGCGGTTTTTGGAACGAATGTGCTCCCGATATAGAAGAAAACTCTCAAGCCATAGTATTTATTATAACAAATTAATTCCAGTGACATGGACGAGAATGACTTTTTGTTTGCCTGCTACTTTGCAGCATTAATAAAATCTTTGCGTTAGAAACAGCTGAAAAAAGCACAAAAGTCCGGAAAAAGACGAATAATGAGGCCAAGGTCCGTGTGGGTTCTTGGTGGCAATATACTGATCGAGTGTTCAAAATGAAATGAAAGTTTCCTGAATAGCACGGCTTTTATATACTCATCTTAAGACCGCGCGAATTGTGTCAGACCGTACAACAACTCAACTGGCCGTAACGCATCTGCCTGCAAAACGGGTCGGAATTAACACAAAGCAAAACGGCTGTCAATTATCCTAGCTTGCCGTGGTAATCTTGACAAAACGTAACAAAACTTGATAGAAACTTAACATGTCGGGGAATGACTTGGATTCCCGTCAGAGTACGGACCCTTTTCGGGTTCTGTTACGGCCTGCTACGTACTGTCAAGTTTTGTTGCGTTTAAAAAGATCTATCACGTTTCTCATTTCCGCCGTGGCTGCCGTGGCAAATTTTTTGACAGTTTAAAATTTTGGCACGGCAACCACGGTAATCCCGTTGTGTCACGTCTGGCTATCCCGTTCCCCTACGTTGCCTGACGTTCATCCCGTTTCCTCCACGGTGGCCCAAAACGTGATTGCCGTGGTCGCCGGGAACATAGTGTAAACGCAGCATAACATGAGTGGGTAAACACCATAGATCCGTCTTATCAAAGATCGTGCGACAGTGTTAACTTACGATTGCATTTTGTAATTTAAAAATATAAGTGCTTATGATCTGTATGTTTCAAATATAATGGATATTTGACAGCTTCTTTAGAAATGAATGGAAATGTTCAACAAAAGTAATTATAAATGTGACGGTTACGTATATATGGCGCTTCGAAAATTGCATCGTAAGGTGAGAATGTCGTACGATGTTTGAAAAGACGGGCCCATGGAACTGTTAATACAGTTTTTATTGCTCAAAATATTATCGTAATTATGTTATTTGTAGCAGTCAAGCATAAATGCTTACACAATTTCTTGCAGTTATGCAAGTACACGTATTTCTCGCACGTTAATACGATTTACGATAACCCATTAATGCCTAGCGTCTAGAAAAAAGGCATAGGCGAACATCATAGACCCAGATAAGACGCCGCATGATGCGGCGTCTCATCTGGGACTGCGCTGTTGGCTTAAAGGAATGTCTGTAAGAAATATTCTAAATATAAAAATAAATATACTAGACATCTCTAATTTTTGAAATAAATTGATCCAATTTAGAAGGATGGGAGAGTACACTAGGCATAAATGGGTTAATGAGTAATATCAACTAATGTCGATAACTATTTAATTATATAAACTTATGAAGGAGTGTATCAAAAAAATGCGCAAGGCTTTTAAATGTTAATGACCACGTAGGCTAATTGAATCCGTTATACAACATATAATGAAACCCTTCCTGCGTTATATTAACAAATGTAAACACATTAGCGCTAATGGAATTCTAATGACTTTTACTATAAGGGTAATTACGGTGAATCAGTATCCTTAAGGTAGCGCAGCCCTAATGATGTCCCGCGATTTATTTTACGACCATTGCCGATCTTCAATGATCGGTTATTCCCGAGAAATGCATTTTATTTTTTTCAAATTTCGAATTTTTATATATGTTTACGTTATTCCTTTAGAATACATTATTTTTACAATAAATATTGACTTTGATCCAAATATCATCTAAAAAAATACGATTTCGCGATTTCTAACCTGTTAACTTATATATATATAATTAAAGGTCACCCAAATGTGTAGTAGTCGTGGCCGAGTGGTTAAGGCGATAGACTACAAATCTATTGGGATCTTCCCGCGCAGGTTTGAACCCTGCCAACATCGCACACATTATGTAACGCGTTTTACTTCTTTTGTAACGTAATTTGATTCAATATAGCATATAAGCTATGTTTATTGTTAAATATGTTGAAATTTTTATGACATCTTTCAATTTTTAAAATTAAAACAACGTAATGCCTAAATTGGGTGATTTACTGCTGAAAATACTAATGATGCATGTTGCATTTTTATTTTTATTTAAAAAAGTAAACGGTCAGTCTTTTTCTTGGTATTTTTGCTGTGTATAGTGTTTCTATAAAAAAAAACTACGTTTAAAATATAACTTATATGATACTATTTTGAATTGTATGACACTTTGTTTTTAACCGACCCTTTTTTTACTTGGCTGAAATCACTTACATTTCATGGCGCTCTTCCACAGATAAAAATTTGTAAAAATAAATGTCTGTAAAACAATACTTATTTCATCTTGTTTAAACTTAAAACACCTTTACTGCATCTGTACACACCAACTGCATGCCCATATTTGGAAATTTGAAAGAATTATGGAACTTTTATATACCCCAGGGGTGAAAATAAACCGATCAAACGCCGAGCGTTGGGGTGGTTTTGAAAAAATCGGTATATTTTTTTTAAAAAGCATGGAAAGCCTACCTACAAATTTGCAAATAGTTCAGTGAAATGATGCTGATAAAGAAAATTATTAATTAGATTATATTTGGATATGTTGCCACTAGGGGTGCGCTACCTTAATACATATAGTATATCGTCTCCTTAGACACACACATGATTAATGTAACGCATTATGTTATTTAAATTAAAATGCGTTGTCCATGCCAAAGTCAGCCGATCATTATATGCTTACATATTGAACGTAAGTTATACTTAATCATATTTAACAAAATGCATGTTTCACAGCATAACAATGCATCTCAGAACAAAAAATAACGAATTATTGACAACCACTATGATTAGTACAACACGTTAGAGCTATGTACATCTAACATGTTTGTTACATTATAGATGTTGACGACAATGTATCAGTTCACAAATCAGTTATCTGAATAAATTGGTTTCCCGTTTTTGTCGAAGACAATCTGCTATGTTCACCATCAGTTTTCGTATCTCTATGACTTTCAATCATTAGTTCAGTGCCAGTCTTGTCCTCCTCGAAGGTGTCGACCGAGCCGTTAATCTTCCCTGTTTTACAGTGGCACCAAACGCAAATGGGATGGCAGGATGCAACCAGAATCATGATCAGAACAATACTGGGCATCTAAAATAATAAATGCATCAATTAACAATAGTTTATGAGTAATTTTTGTTTAAACTAAATAACGTTTCCGTACTTTCGAAAAGAACATTTAACATATTTTCTTGGTGAAGAAATGAGATGTTACTTTTTAAGAACGATAGCAATACAATTTGTTGTATAAATTGAATGTTTATTGCCTTTGGTGACGAAATGCGATATTTGTTTTAAAGAAAAAATGCATAATAATTAGTTGTATAATGTGGATGCTTATTTTCAACATAAACACGTTAATAAGAATAACTTAACTGCTCGCCTTAAAATAGATCTGTTCATATGTATTTCGGTTTCTCTAACTTATAGGGTTGCACATTATTAATATAAAAAATCCACATTTAAATTAAAGATAATTCTATTGTTTGAAAGTCTTTGATAATTTCTAATTATCGAACTTTTGTCTACAATAAATAATTTCACATACACGATTGTATTATATTCTCTTTTTCACTTACGTAGAACGTGTGTTGTGCAAATCCGTGGTAAACCAGGAGTTTTAGCGGATGTTGGGCCACCAAAAAGAAACCAGAAACAGCCAGCGCCACGCCGACTAATTTTCCAAAGTGTTCGCCAGGAAAGTGCCTTCAATTAGGTAAAGCACTACATCATTCTCAAAACTACAGACATTGTAATAATACTGTAAAAGTATTAAGTTAGATGCAAAAAGACATATAATTTAACTTGACTCAATAGCGTGTGTTAAATTGATTAATAAACAATGTACCAAAATTGAACTAGCATTAAAATAATCTGCATTATGTTTATGTTTTAAATAACGAATACTTCTTGAGACTTACACATGGGTGATGAATGCCAGGAATGTTGCATAAAAAGTACTTTTCTCGGCCGCTACCAGGATATAGGATATTACTTGAACGTGGTAGTTTGGAAATAAAGCGAAAACGCTGCTCATAAAAGATATAGCGTAGTTTATCCACGTCGCAAATAGAATACTTCGCATTTGGCCGATATGATGTGGTTCTGCTGCAATATGAACAATTGTAAGAGATTTACAGTAATTTATCTTTATGGAGTTTCGTTATTTATGTATCGGTTTTATACATGTTATATCGTATTGTGATGTTTTATACGTGTTATATCGTATTGTGATGTTTTATACATGTTATATCGTATTGTGATGTTTTATACATGTTATATCGTATTGTGATGTTTTATACATGTTATATCGTATTGTGATGTTTTAAACATGTTATATCGTATTGTGATGTTTTAAACATGTTATATCGTATTGTGATGTTTTATACATGTTATATGGTATTGTGATGTTTATACATGTTAATATCGTATTGTTATGTTTTATACATGTTTTATGGTATTGTGATTTTTTAATTCAACAAAGAGGAAGCATAGTTATATTAAACAGTGTCAAAGAAAAGCCTACACTTTCGTTCCATCTTTTCAAATTTCTAAATAAATATTTTGATTGAGACACGCGATGTTTAAATTCAGTTACGATACACAAAAATGTCTTTATACTGCGAGCAATGTGATACATTAAACAATTACAGCTTTCCCATATTGAGGCCTTTTGTCGATCGTACTTTGAAGATCGAATTAAACAAGTACTCCTGTGATTAAAGCTACGTTGTTTGAACAACAAATTAAAGTTTTTTGCATTACTAAAGCGTACATTTATTAATATTTTTAAGGGAATGACTGACCAATTGTCCGGTTCCAGTCCATAATGAGTCCCACACATGGCGACAAAGGTAGACAAAAAAGCGAGCATATGGCATAGACACTCATATATTGTGTAACTGAAACATTAAGAAAAGCGTGCATTTAAAAACATGTTTATGCATTTCGAATAGCACGTTTTGCTTGGATTTAGTGAATATCATTGTTTAAATCAATTAACAATGATTATAAGTATGTTGATTAAAATAAGTTTTAGTTCACTTTCATTTCATACATTAAAGGGATCTTTTCACGCTTTGGTAAATTGACAAAATTGAAAAAAGTTGTTTCAGATTCGCAAATTTTCGTTTTAGTTATGATATTTGTGAGAAAACAGTAATACTGAACATTTACCATGGTCTAATATAGCCTTTATATGCATCTTTTGACGATTTTAAAACCTAAAAATTATAAAGCGTTGCAACGCGAAACGATTGAATAATTTGGAGAGTTCTGTTTTTGTCGTTAAATTTTGTGAAACTACGAAGATTGCTTATATAAGGTATAAAATACTTCAAGTATATGTACTCGGCGGAATAGCTCAGTAGGCTAAAGCGTTTTACTTCAGGACTCTGGCAGGACTCCAGGGGTCACTGGTTCGAAACCTGGTCCGGGCAATGTTCTTTTTCTTTTTTTAATTTTATTCTTGATTTTTTACTGTAGCTTTTACGATCCAATGTTTACATTTATCGATATAAAGCATTTAATGAATAAGTTAAAAAATGCCAAAATCTGTGAAAAGGCCCCTTTAATATATTAAAACATATCACCCGAATGAAACTTTTGCAAATTCAACGGAAGGAATAATTATTATTAACTCAAGGTATTTGTTGTCGGCAAGATATCATACACAATCAACAAGAAACAGCACATAAACATATACATCTAACGCTCTACAGACATCACGAAATGTGCACTTCAAGAACATACCATCACTGTCTAAAACACCAAGGTTTAACAGGTTTTGCTCTATGTTGAGATCAAAAACAAGTGACTTCAGGCTCATGAGCGAAAACCAGACTACCATGCACATGTACAATCTTGTTTTCATTATTGGAAGGACCGCCATCATATCACAGCGTTTCTTTGCACCATCTGTAAAGATAACATTAAGCTTTATTAATATAATTATATAACAATTATGTCTTTACCGTATGTAAGCCGTTGCATAGACAGTACTCATGTGATGTTGCATGCTATGCAATACCGCAATACCGAAAATAAGGTTAGTAATACTACACTTCCTTAGTAATAGAAATATCATCATAACGTATTGACTAATTGGTTTTTATTTTAAAAGAATGCGAACGGCTGATACATCTTTAAGTTTACAATGGTCATATAGATTTATTATTGTGGATCAACATACGATTGCTACGACGTGTCTTTATCGAATTCTTAAAGCGATATTATGGGCATCTAACAGTGTATAGGTGTCTATCCCATCCGTTGTTTATTTTTGGTGTTTTCACTTCATATACACTTATATTTGTTAATGCAGCATCAACATACTAAAACAATATCACGGAAAGAAAAAAATAATGCATTTGAATATCAACTGTACTTTCGTTTGACAACTGATCATGCATGTACGATGTGAACCTAAATTTAGTTTTAGTGCAGATTCGTTCATACGACACAAAGACACAATTTTGTTTTACGGATCATTTCGGCTTAGAGGACTGGGTGAGTCACAAAAGAATATCGAATATAAAATATATTTTATAAACAACTGGTAGCAAGATGAGTTGCAGATAATTGTTCAGTAACCACATTTTAACTACTAGTAACTCTTTTGATCTGTTATTTCTTTTTAGCTCAATTCAACAGTGACAAATGCCCATAATATCACTTTAAGAGGATCCAAGATTGAACCCATTTAATTAATTGTGTTAATTTTCTTCAAACAACATTGTTTGAAATCGCATTTTGCGAATATGTTTCGTTGTTGATTCTCGCACTGCAAATGTTCTGATGAGTCTGTGATGTGATGTGCCTTGGCATAACAGTGTCTGAATATTTCGCAAAAGCAATTACCTAAGGATAACATCTAATCCATGATATTCGCGTGAAGAAATAACGTTAACTTGAAATAGATCCAAGACTTTCATTTCTTTATAAAAGATTAATCGTTTTATAGAGACAGTTAAAAACACAAAACATAAACGCCTTTTGGAATAACCGATCGCCTTTTCTCTAAAACTTACCTGAGATACGTCTTTTCCAACCTTTGCCTTTTACAGACTGAGTTCCTTGCAGTTCTGTGCCTCTGTTTTTTCCGTACCCGACCGGAAGGGGCCAGGGTATCCGAGATCTTGGAAGCATGACGATGGTCGATATTAGTATGGGGACAAAGCCTACACTAATCAACATAAACGATGTATGCAGACTGACGTCAGCTTCTCGGGTTAGCTACAAACATTAAAATATAGTATAAAAGGCATGAATATTCAACAGATTAATCAATTGAGGTGTTAGTAGTTGTTAAGACATCTCTGCAATTAGCTAAACTCTTGCTGTTACAGTATAACAACACCAATAGTATATTTTGTGTAGTATTTTACCGAACGAATACATTACACTTCACTTATATCCAGTGCCGAGAACAGTGTTTTGTATTAAACACGTGCTTGTTTGATATGATTTTTCTATTTAAAGGTTTATAAACTCACTCCTTGTTTAAGTTGACGTTAAGGGTTGTACCTTTGGAACACAAATTAGGTAAATAAAATTTGATGTGGAGCAATAAACATAAAACTTTCATCAATGTTATATTATGTAAAAACATGTTTTTATTTTCTTATTATACATCGGTCTTTTTTAAACGATACCTTCATTAATATAATGACAATTCCCCCCGAAAACGAGGCTCCAACAATGGTTGACATCGTTGTAAGTCTTCTTGATCCAAACAGATTGGAAACTTGAAGGTCCGTTAATAGAACCAGAAGACCGGATATTCCCAGCATCAGAAGGGCCGGGAATATAAGCCAGATGACTGCATGGATACAGGGACAGTAAACACTATTTAGAAACATCACGGTTATTCTTAAAACGTTTAAGTAAAATTATTTAAAATAATAGAAAAAAATACACATTAAAACGTTTAAATGCTTTCCATAATGAAGTACACCATAAAAAATAACAAAGTGACTTAGTTGAAATAAAACTTGTTTAAAGAATTACATAAGCAATTGTGAATCGATGCCTGTTTTCTACATTTTAATAACTGTGTTTCGTATATGTTAATCAAATGCAACACCGTACAAAAATAAAATTATTATCCAAATTCTTTGCCTATTTTATATAATAATTTAAACCGGATAAAGAACCTGCATAACTGGTAATTTGAAAAAAAAATTCTTTATCATATATAAGTGGAGTATTTGAAACACACCTTCGTTTGCAAACAGCATCGTTAACGACCCAAGAGCAGTGCAGCACCTGCAAATAATCCAGAAAATCGCGATATTTCTTTTTTCTATTTTAATTAAGATTTATATTGATGATTACATTTTACTATGGTCATAATAATGATTATTTCTATATACAATGTTACATTGCTAATTTCGTATTGATTGATTTCAGTCGGATCAAATTTTCCTTTATTAACATTGGATAATTGGTTTTGAAATATGAAGCCTAAATAAATACGGCATGAGCGTGGTCGATGGCCAATTAATTGGAAACTTTTTTTAAAAGTTGGAAACATTCTTAAGTTTGTTCCGTTCAAACGTTTGGCATCGGCATAGCCAACGTGCAAGAAGACGGTGCCATCTGATATAGTATTATGAGCTGAATAATATAAATGCATTTACCTTAAAAATTGGGTTATTGTTGATTTTGCGAAAATTTAACTATTGAATAATTGAATGGCAATTAAATCGAATTAAAATATATATGTATTTTTTCATTTTATTTAAATTTTGATGTTATGTTATTAATGGTATGTATCTTTTGGATAGTTTTTTGTTAATTGTAAGCATGTGGCGTGCCTTATACGCGCTTCACGACCTAGAGTATTTTCGCTTATTCCTTTCGTAAGTTGATACCTCAGAATCAGTCACATTTGTGTGCATGTGTGTGCTTTTCTCATTTATTTGGACCCTTTCTTGATTTCAATCAGTTTCATAAGTCTCCTATTAATTCATTAATGCTTTACTGAATGTGAGGTTCTAAATTTCGCGAAACTATGTTAAGTTTTTAATTGGCTGTCCCTAAACGATGACACAAGCGTCAATGTCACTGTTAAGTTAATATTGTGTTTTGTGGATTGTCTTATACAGAAAATGCCACTGAAATATAATACTAGCAGATGTAAATATCAAAACTTCTGCTTATAAAGTTCCCGGGTGTCATTTAAATAAAACAAATTATTTTAGGGTCAGAAGGCGGCTATCAGCGCATAAAAATGTGAGAAAAAAAAACTATATACAACGACATTACTGGTCCTTGATGTCATTATATATATCCATTAGCTAATACTGTATAATACAATTTAATTTTGTTTATTTACAAATCATTTAATAATCAGTGTTCAAATTGCATTGTATCAATATTATCTAATGATTATATGTGATATCTATATGTATTTACTAATAAGTTAATGCTAAACATTTCGGAATTGAAACTCTTGGTCTTCTTCAACAAGAAAACCACAATCCATTAATGATAAATCTCATACACTGGTTACCTATATTCATGATAATTGGCATTATCTAGTTGTTTAAAAGATGCAAACAAATAAGGTTCTAATATTGTGAAATACTTGGAATTAACTATTGAACATTCTACAGCTCATTCAACACATTTCGCTTCAAACAATTTTGCCAGAACTAAACTAAAATTATAACGTGATTCTGCGTCAGAAACGATGACTAAAAAAACATTTTTAGAAATATTAAATTACCAGATAACATTTGCAATTATATTTCAATATTTAATAACATATTTTTTTTAAAAGATCGAACATATATTGTATAAATATTTTGAGACATCAGAATTTAAAGCAAAACTGTTTTCATAATTTACGGAAATTAAAGTACAACCTACATTGCAATAATGCGAGTTCGACTCGTCCCGTATATGTCAAGGAAAATCCCCAGAGGCAGCATCAAGATATTTCTTGCAATCGCAACTAAGAAGAAAACAAAATTCAATGCGTCCTTTTGCGCAAGACAGACACCACCTGATGTCTGGTTAGTTTGATTTTGAGTTTGAACTTTGGTATTTTCTTGTTCGACCTGTGATGAGATCGTAGAATGCTCTTGCCGGTACTGCTTATATTCATCCATGGTCATCACTCGAAATACCCGGTTAGTAACACATTTCATCTTAACTCCGTTGTGAATAGTAATGAACGGAAAATCCAAGCCTGCATGTACATCGCTACTAGTAGTATCACCGAACGTTTCTTTCAAGGGATCGGAAAAGTTACACTTTTCTACGAAATAATGTTCTTGCGTAAATATGTCCTGCAGTGGTATCCACCCATTTAATAACCCAGAAAAGAATATACACTCCATAATGCACCATACCAACGTAATAGATCGCTTGCCACAAGGTAAAGGCATAATGATGCTTTTTACTTTTTTCTCCTCTCAAATTATTTTAGAAAAAAATAATGTTTCCCGAACTCTTTTTTTCTTTGCAACGATGGTATTTTGAGGTCTGTGGTCTATCTTTCAATTGCTTCTGTAAAGTTGCTCTACATCACTCAAAGATATATCTCGCAGTTCTACAGTACAACCCTATCGAAAATCCAATCTTATTGGAAAATGAAATATTACATTCGTGCCACGATAGGATGTTACTTTAGGCGCCACTCGACATATGAAGCATTAAAAACAAATATTGGTATCTATATGTTTCGCTAATGTCACCAGGATTCCCGAATATATCAGTCTGTAAGGTTTCGGCAGGTTAATTAAATTAATTGAAAACGGGAATAATGAAATCAACATACAAGGCTGTACAGACGTGATCAGCGTATGTTCAACTGTTTTTTTATGCGACCAACTAATAATCGCATGTTTTTATACGGTCTTTATTACATTATAAAAGTTATGTACCATTAAATTAATGGAGCAGCTATAGTGTTATATCAGGGTTTATTAATTACAACATTGTACTCACGCTCATTAACCGAAAACAAAGTGCATATAAATGCAAGTCATCAACAACCACTTTATAAAGTAATGTTTATGCACTCTTTTAAAGGAAAAAAAAACTAAACTTGAGGACGGATTTCAACTTCATAAAGAACACATATAGGCCAGCAACTCGCTATATATATGAGACGTCATTTGCAATGCCCAACATTCTAGCAAAGATGTATAATTCGTTGTAAAACAAATGCTGTCACTAAAGACCATGCAACCAGGGCCCACCCTGTCCCAGTCGCTAATTTCCGCCGCTTATAGCTACAGATGGCATCGAATAATATTAGGGGGCTTTATTATTTATTAGGTCTTTTTAATCACATTTCAACAGCTATGAAGTTAAGAGAAACATAAATATCGAGCTACAATAGTAATGCTATAGTTTTAAGTGGATTTGTAAAGTACCATATACGTGAACGAAATTAAAATAGGAAACAATGTAGGCGATTCAATTGATGTATCTTCGTTTGTAATAAATTTCATTTTAAATATTAAATACTATTATTAAATACAAATGTGCTGTTTGATTAGAAATCGACAAGAAGCTCTTTCTGACAGTACAATGTTTATATTTGCAGGCGTACGAGCAAACGAAAGCTATTCAGTCGTATTATGAAATTTATCATTTAGGCAAATGAATGTATTTGTTTTAAGGGTCATTTTTACAGATTTTGACAGTTTGAAGTTTGTCATCAAGTGCTTTATAATAATAAATGTAAACCTGAAACAACTTTTTAAAATTTTGTAAATTTACCAAAACGCAAAAAAGCCCCTTTACAGTGACATGGATAGTCGTACTTTAATGAACAAGCTAACATTTTGTATGATGCATACCTTGATAAAAAACAGCCGTATGTATGCAATAAATAAAAAATCTCACGTCGTATTAGTAAAGGATAAGTATTAAAATAATGCGGTAAACGTCTAATGAAACTTTTTCAGGCAACAGGTGTTTCAAGTTAAATTTGAAGATTAGGAAAAATTACGTTGAGGGAAATTACACTTTCATAACATTATTGGTGTACGTTGTCGATAACCGTGTTTACAACAATTGAAAGGTTCAGTTTATCAAGAATGTTATCGTCAATGACTAAATGTTTTCTGATGATCTTCCATTGTAATTTTCAAATAATACAAGTATTGCTACAAACAAAACATGCACAGAAAAACAACACCATTTATTAAGCAATAAACCTTATACAAGCTCATAGCCTACATTATATGTGCATTATATAATTTATAAGTAAGGGTACAAGAAAGAGGTTGAACGATAGTATTATGAACTGGTTAACATGGTAAGTTTTAAAGGGAGTAAATCATTGCTTCTAACATTGCAACTGCACATCTAAAATTTACTTATTTACTTACAAGGCATACGATTAGAATAATTTGCAGTAGGGAAAGGAACATATTAATAATGATTTAAAAAAAAAAGATAATTATTTACGTGAAATATATCAAATATATTATTTAAAATCATTATTTATGTAGAACTTAATTTGAGATTGCATAAACAAGTTTGTATTAATGACATGCTGTTTGCAAAAATGTTAATTAAGTAATTCACAGTTTCATCCTATTACCATACAGTTGTTTTATTAAATACCTGAATTATGATACAAATGATTACACCTTATTGGTAAATGTTCAATGGGTTAATGTGCGTGATGCATATGTATCAATTTCTAGTGATAAAACTAAATATATATAACATGTATATCCCGTCATACATACATACAAACGTACGTACGTAATCAAAGCGACACACGATAATTTTTTTTGCGCGACATACGAAGCGACACACGATATTTTGCGCGATACAAGAAGCGAATGTACAACGATATATCACCCTTGTGTAGGTAGCCGAAAAGGCGATTTATCATACCACCGCATTGATATCTGCCTGATATAACGTTGCCTGATATATTTTTTATATCATGGTCAACAGGAAGTTCTTATATCAGTCAATGTTTGGAGTTACGTGGGATTTGCAAGTAAGTCCATAATTTCTATCAACATGAATCAGGTTTAACAAAACAAACAATTTGATACCAAGAACGTACATATTTTATTCTAGTTAAAAGTCAAAAATCACAAAAACGTTTATTTTTTTTAAACACCACCACATCCTGCACTACAGAAGTTAAATGACGTCATCAATGGGACAATACGTCTTAAATATCGTTATAGATATTGCACTCGCAAGTTGTTCACAAAAAGTAAAGACACGTGAGAACTTTATGCTAATCCTCAACTATTGAAACAAAACGCTTATGTCAATATTGACACCATCATCAAAATGTCAATTTAAATACACATCTCCAAAATGGCGTCTCCAAGCTATTCGGTGAAGTGTGTTCTTTGATTTAATTTGTCGCTGCAGTACATTCCTGATCTCCAATTCAAGACGTTTATAATTAAAGCGGGTGTACTCTTCCCATTCGTAGTGCTAACAACTGTTTTTCGCTATACGATGTTTAAAATAAACGATTATTCCTGTCGTCTTTTCGAACGCCGTTGCTACATGTATGTCAGCGTGTAAAAGCCGGATCAGCAAAATCAGCGGGAATCCTTACGTTTTAAATATAAAAAATGCATTGTTTTGCAGAATTTTAGGAAAATGTGGTATGATAAACAAAAAAAAAAGGTTATATTATTCTAAGCCTCGCCTGATATATTACAAAACGATGGGACAGTAACCTGTTATTCTCTATATATCGTGGTAAATATCGCACGTCGCTTCGTGTATCGCGCAAATATCGTGTGTCGCTTCGTGTATCGCGCAAAATATCGGGTATTGCTTCGTTTGTCGCGCAAAATACCATGTGTTGCTTCGTGTTTCGTGTGTCGCCCTTTGATATTTTGCGCGACACACAAAGGCGATATTACGTAGTACATTCTCGCGCGTTGCTTCGTGTATCGCGCAAAATATCGTGCGACGCTTCGTGTGTCGCGCAAAATATCGTGTGTCGCTTTGAGTATCGCGCAAAATATCGTGTGTCGCTGCGTGTGTCGCGCGAAATATCGTGTATCGCTTCCTGTGTCGTGTGTCGCCCTTGATGAAAGAAGGGCGAGATTCCAGATGGCAATATCCGGATTCCGTACGAAAGCGATGCGTATGTTAATTTAACAACTATTTACAGTTACCATCACGATAACTCATTAATTACCGGTTAGAAATTCAAGCAATCATACCATAACTTATGATGCATACGTCTTATAAGATGAACATAAAGTTGACGTTTTTACAACGCATTATTTTCACGAATTTCATCTTTAATAATTAATAACAACAAATGAATTTGATAAAAGAAAAATATATTGCGTAATTCGATTACGAATCAATTTATGACCGCATCGATCATTAGCATCTTAGGCCAAAAGTAATATATGAAAATATAATAACACCATTTTTAGTTTAGTTTATAGGGCTTTATTATTTTTCTACTGCAAATTCAAACTATATAAAAAGCTCCGATATGCCCTGTGAAGGTTGTCTAAACGCATGTATTTTTTATGCTTCATAAGTTCTCCGTCGCAATCAAACCAATATAACAACCTGAGAAATGCGATGTTAAGGTTATCGGACGCGTGCGGGAACCTGTTCAGACTATTTGGACGCAGATGATAAGCGTTCACTACGTATCCAATACAATACAGATCGAATAAGCACCCTCTAGGTGTTAACTCGACGAAGATTGACAAGGGTAACATTACTTACTTTATGCAATTAAGAGCTGATAAGCACATGCAAATCGAAGCTGCGGAATAAAACATATATAAAACTGTCAAGGGTGTCGGAACGCATGCATATTGATAAGGCTGCATTAGTTTTTTGTTGGTCAAAATTAACCCCATTTAAGAACTTTCTAAGAGTGTTTAGACGTAGATGATTATGAAAAGGCCTCTTTAAATACAGAAACTCTATTGTATTGTCTTTTTGATCAAAGAATTTGTTACATTTAACATTTATATTGCAAGTCTGGGGAAATTTTCATTTATTTCAATTCTATCTGAACTTTGTTCGTAGTGTAAACATTGTAAAAAAAGAAGTTCCATTAATACTCAAAATCAACGAATATTTCGTACGATATTTCGTAAAATAAAGTTAAAAATCAGTGTTCCTTATGTCAATTGTCAAAGTTTCAACGCCATATGTGGTCTGATTAAATAGATGTTTGTAGATACAAAATGCTCGTTTTGAGTTTTGTTTTGCATATTGAATTCCATTTTAATTTGCCGCAACGATATCAATTCATACGACACATTACCACTTTTAGTGTTCGCGTGTCGTATCAATATATATATATATATATATATATATATATATATATATATATATATATATATATTCGCGGGAAATTAAATTGTGCCCCAAATAAATAAAAACGATCATTTTGTATCTACACAAATCTATGTTATCATACCACATCTAGCGTTCAAATTGTGGCTATTGCTATAAAAAAAACACTGATTGTTTAGGTGTTAACTATATTTTACGAAATACTTTACGGGATTTTCGTTAGTTTCGTAAAAGGAGAACATTCTCAAAAGAACAATATCTCTTTATCCCATATTTTTTAGAATTGTCTGCAAGATAATGTAATAAGACATATGTACATTAATAATGAACCAAAAAGTGTGTGTCATTTTGTTTGCAGTTACCTGAAAAGTGTATCATTTTAACATCAAAGAAATACACTTATAAATTTATCTGGGCACAATTACAATGAAAAATATTTTCATATTATTCTACAAGTCTTTTTTGGTTTATTATGTATACACATTGCTAATTGTTTAGTTTAAATCAATTGGAAAATGTAGATGAACTGTTGTGATACATATACAAATTTATTATACCTCACTTTTATTCACTATGCTAAACTCCCATAGGTCATCGTCACATAGAAATACTGTCAGACCCAGCAGGAAAAAATTTCTGTCCAAAAAATACTGTCGCCCGCCACAGGCAGCAGTATCATAAATTTGCCCCCCCCCCCCGGAACCCTACCCCCCCCCCCCCCTCTAGCTTACCCCAGGGGTTCCAGATTGTTAAATGTACACCTATTATGTATGGTTTGACTTTTCAACAACAAATATTGACAAAAATTCATAGTTTGAAAAAATAACCCTCGTGTAGGTATTATATATACACAAGGTATGAAACGTACTATATGCCTATTGCTAAAAGATTGTGGAACAATGAAAGTGACCTTTTTCATCGAAAACATACATGTTCCCATGCGGTTGCCGACAAAATGCAACTGGATTCGTTAAAAGACAGTAAATGCAACGAGATTACACTACTAACCGATCTCCTGCTCGGCTAATAACTTTAATATTCAATTAAATACGACTTTCTCGCTACATGTCTGTGTTTTGCTGTCATATTTTGTCGATCGAATGCTCGGTTCTAAAACGCCAACACAATGAGAACAACCAACCAGATAACGCGTTATAAAATTAAAATGGTGTACATGTGTAGATGAAACACCGAGTGACATATAGCGAGAAAGTCAAATTTAATTGAATATTAAAGTTATTAGCCGAGCAGGAGATCGGTTAGTTGTGTAATCACGTTGCTTTAACTGTATTTTAACGAATCCAGTTGCATTTTGTCGGCAACTGCATGGGAACATGTGTGTTTTCGATAAAAAAGGTCACGTCCAGTGTTCCACAATCTTTCAGCAATAGACATATAGTACGTTTCATACCTTGTGTATATATAATACCTATAAGAGGGTTAATTTTTCAAACTATGAATTTTTGTCAATAGTCGTTGTTGAAAAGTCAAACCATACACAATAGGTGTACATTTAACAATCTGGAACCCCTGGGGTAAGCTCGGGGGGGGGGGGTAGGGTTCCGGGGGGGGGGGGGGCAAATTTATGATACTGCTGCCTGTGTCGCCCGCTACCTTAGCAATCATGTGCCACCAGCGGGAAAAAATTTACTGTCCAAAATATACTGTCTCTTGCTGCCTAAGCAATTACGTGCGGAATGGTAAAAAATTATACTGTCCTATTCGTGCATGCGCAGTACGCAGTTTTGCATTTCCGTTGTATTTGGATAATTTAAATAGCGATTGCAGCTGAAACTGTGCTGTAAAATAGATTCATGCCATTATTTAAGCTTTGACAGGAGTCATACAAAAATCTTTTTTTTTTTTAATTTAGTATAAATTTAGTATAAATTGAGTGTCGCTCACCTCAATGGCAACTTTAATCCAATGCTAATAACAATACAGTTACAACGATATACACTTCCAGTGTCTGTTCTTAACAAATGATCAGAGCATAACCTGGTGTATCTACAACATCAATATACACAAAAGTGTTAAACTTAATACCGAAAAAAGCCAGAAAACCTTTAATTTGGCATAGAGATAAATGAAAATGCTAATTAGTTTGTTTGTAACATGGCAAATAATTTAATATACACAGTGGGGCAGGGTGTTGGTGTTTCATCCACTGTAATTGTACCAAGCAATATAGATTGAAATTAAAAAAATATAGCTCTATGCTGTATTAATAAAAAAATGTTTTCATTATAAATGCCTTTTAAATTTATTAGAATACAAGTTCAGGCATTCACGGAATAGAGGATCTGATTGTTGGTATTTACAATGGTGTGGTCCGGTAACATAAATATTCAACGGCAATCTGTTCAAATTAATCATTCAAATTAAAGATTAGCAAAACACGGTTTAAACTGTCAACAAATTTGGACATATTAAACCGAATTTGATTAGTTTATAAACCGATTAAAACTAAACAAAGTGTTTATAATAATTCTGCCGGTCATGTACATGGTGTTCTACTCCTTCAAATACGAGATTTATGTTCATAAAACTATTTAAGATGCCGATATATTAATGAAACCTACCTTCCAATGTCGCCTGTTAATAGCTCTATACCACGCAGTTCTCGTAACACGATTACTTGGCAATTTGTGCAGCATTACAGGCTTTCCATATCTTTCAACTAAACCCCGAAAATTTTGACATTCAGGCATAAAGCGATAGAATTACCCATTATTTACTTTTTTCCTATTACTTTTAACAGAGCGGAAGTGAGCGATACCTACCCGAATGAGAGACAACTCTTTCTCGACTTAGCTTAGAAAATCCGGAATATACCATTTTCACAATTGATAAGAGGTCACATAACCCCAAACCAGAACTCCTGTTTTTAGGGTTACATGCAGTCAGTTTGATATTTAGCACACATTGTTGAGTGCATGCTGCCTAGGATTTGTAAAATACGTTGCAAATGGTTAGTTTTGGTATCAACTTGAAGGTGTATTTGTAAGCAATAATAAAATAAGCCATTTTTTGTGCTCTACTTTTTGTGTTGATGGTTCCCGGCTTTGAAAGTAGGTCATACTATTTGAGCCCAAAATGGTTGTCTGCACAGCTGTGAAAACCGGTTTGCCTATTCTAAGGTAAATATTTTGAGTTAGCACACATAGAATTTAATGACATGCATTTTTTCAAAAGATTATGCATTTATCTTTCCAATGATGTATGATGATATAGTGGGTATGCGCTTGATCATGGTAAAAATTGATATCGAACTTCAACCATTTTATATGTAATATAGAAGGAAATTAATTGCGCATGCGTAACCTTTAAGCACATCCGACCAAGTTAGTCGTCTGCCAGAATTTTGACAATTGACCATCAAAAACTCTCTGTATTGCAAAACATAACTGCCAGATGTCTTTGACCCACATTAGGGCTGTTTGCAATTGGGCTGTTGCACTTGGGGTCATAAGGGGGGTAAATGCTGGAAAATCACACCAAAACCTGTGCCGGAGACATATTCTTAGACTACTTAAACACTCTGTATTGTTTTTCAGTGACATTGTGACATTAATTTGCATCAATCTCAATAATGAACTTAATGCATGTCTTTACTTCATCTGTATTTATTATTATTGTTTACTTTTTGAGCCTTTTACTGTTACAAATGCCTGCCAAGTTTGGATGGACACTGCTATCTGCCTTCGCCTTCAACCCCGTAAGGCAGATCTACTCAGAATAACACTACTTTGCTTTATTTTTCCTGTTTGGATATCTTGCAGAGTTTAAGTTAAATCAAGTATTCAGCTGAAAACACAAAAATGATAATAATATTATGCTTTCTTTCCTGGAAGAATGTTGTTGTGATAGACCCTGTGTGAAAAACACCAGGGAATCTGTATTTAAGTGACCTCAATATTGTGCGTAAACCTAAGTGTGCATTTGTAGGCGGTGTCGTACTGGGTCTTTAGCTCTGCCTGAACTGTCGTCCAATTGGTTTACAAGTCCGGCTGAATTGACAGGCCATAAAAAACTGTACAGCATGACTGATTTGGAGGCGGCCCTCATTACTCGCCCAGTCGTGTCGAGAGAATCGGTGTCTTTGCAGGTAAGTACGCCGTTATTTTCAATTAAATCTATTGTAAAATGATTTTTTTTTATCCTGGCACACTTTTGTCACCAAAATTAGGAAATTTGGGTGTTTTTTCATTTACTGCAGCTCTTAAACCACCTTTTGTGGCGATAACTTTTCCAGTGTGCCAGACAATGTGGTGCCGGCGTGGTGCATTATTCATTTGCAGCAAATAAAGCAACAAATACTATTGAAAGCTTACTCTTATTGTATCTAACTTACATTAGTTGGCGCCGTAATGGGTAAATGTTCACAAAAAACCTTTTTGTTTTCTCAGATTACACGGAATTGAGCACCTGGGCCAGACTGACACTTTCCGGAGCCTGTCCGAGACGGAACTCGAGCCGAGGAATCATAGGTCCAGGTGTGACAAAAGACTTAAAGCTCATGTCAGACGATGACTTTTTTGAGTCAGGAAGTCAAGTGTGTTGTTTTTTCATGCAAGCAAGCCCTTTTGTTGGGTCAAATGACATTAGAAATGCTGCTTCTACATGGATTTTACCTAAAATGTGCCAAAATTAACAAAAAAAAGTTTGTTCGAATCCGGTTCAAAACCTGCTTTGATGCACAAATATTGCCATTGATGATTTTTTTCACCTATTAAGTCATATGTTACATCAGCTTTGCCTATTAGAATCGAAAGTGATGCCATGTATGTAGTCTAAGTGCTGCATGTATGAGATAACCAAGTTTGGCTTTTCTACCTTAATTCTTGACGCGAAACGCTTTTACGCATGGCGCTTTCAACGGCAACTTTTATGAATAAATCTGTGTGTCATTGTACCCGAACTTTGTGATCTTTCTAAAAACAGATGACACCTGTGGGAAAAGTTCCTTTAATTCAAATTTTAAGGGGTTGGGTTCTCTTAAAGGTCACATAATCCCAAACCGGAACTCCTGTTTTTAGGGTTACATGCAGTCAGTTTGATACTTAGCACACATTGTTGAGTGCATGCTACCCAGGATTTGTAAATACATTGCAAATGGTTAGTTTTGGTATCAACTTGAAGGTATATTTGTAAGCAATAAGAAAATAAGCCATTTTTGTGCTCTACTTTTTGTGTTGATGGTTTCCGGCTTTGAAAGTAGGTCATACTATTTGAGCCCAAAATGGTTGTCTGCACAGCTGTGAAAACCGGTTTGCCTATTCTAAGGTAAATATTTTGAGTTAGCACACATAGAATTTAATGACATGCATTTTTTCAAAAGATTATGCATTTATCTTTCCAATGATGTATGATGATATAGTGGGTATGCGCTTGATCATGGTAAAAATTGATATCGAACTTCAACTATTTTATATGTCATATAGAGGAAAATAAATTGCGCATGCGTAACCTAAGAGGGCGAAGTCGCGTGATTCTCAGTATTCCAGAACGAGGCTGAACGCGTATCCATTGTTATTAGTGCCACGCAACGCCGCATCTGATATCAATAATTCATTCTTTTTTACCATTCGGCGACGTTATAATATTGTCAACACAAGATGACATTGTCAAAATTTGCAGTAATTTATTCAATTCCCATTTAAGTGTTTATGCATTAAATTAATGGTCTTGATTGAATTAGTTGTTTTATTCAATTGTTTGCACACAGTTTGACACTCTTCGTTTGAGCATTTTTATCGCGGTGTTTAATCAAAGATTGATCAATAATCTTGTTAATTGATAGATCTGTGGTTTTATTGCCCCTGTGTTCAGAACAAACCCATTATCTCGTTGTGATCAGATATTGTGCTGTCAAATACTAAATAACAGCAAGTTGTCATAAACCACGTGTAGCAGATGTCTGGTCAATAAACAAAATGTATGATACCTACAGGTCTTCTTCTGGTAGAAGTAATGCGAAGTCATTTCTAAGACTAATTTAACGCCAACTACTCAAATTGAAAGTAATTTGTCCAAACAGATAAAGGTAAATGCAGCTTGGTTCCCATCCTCTTTAAAATTTATCGAGAGGTTTGGGAAAGAAACCAGACACGAAACTGCCATGTGGCACTTCAAACGCTGTGACGCTGGGAAAACAGCAAATGTAGTTATGTTTAGATTTGATCGAGAATGAAACCCGCCTCCCATTCGCTGAATGGGTCAAGTTCCCCACGGGTACCACTTCCCCATACCCCCAAATTTTTGTTCGTACCCAAAAAAATTTCGTCGCACTCAATCTATAATACCTCAACATCACGATTGTTAAATATGTTGTAAAGTGTATGCCAATAAAATTAGATATTGCCGTTTCGGAAGTTGTGTTTGTAATACCGAAGATGGCATCGCTTATTTATAAATAATTACTTTTTATGGATGTTGGTCCCAAATAGTTGTCTTTACGACACCCGTATCCGGGAAAAGGTGTTAATATAGGAAAATTGTGTCCTCTGCGATATGAAACTAGTACTTAAGCTAGCTAAACTACGCGCCCTGTGTGTCAGGTAATTTATTCTCAGTAATCAAGGTAATACACAGTTACAAAATCGAACAGATATTGTCATAGAAAAAGCCTTGTCAAATACACATTTTATCCCCGGAACATTAAACAAATTATTTTGTCCTAAAAACGGAAGAACTTTAATCAATTTGTTATTGTTCAATACATCATGAAATAAAATCACCATATTTCTCAATTCAAAATACATAAATTTTGAATATGACTAGATTCTTGCATCAAATACTGTGCCTGGTTATCAATTCGACAAATACATGTTTAATTATTCTACTAACGTCTTATTTGATGTGATAATGCGAATGTTGACATTTAAATCTTTCGTCGTTCAAAACAATTATAATTAATAAGCCAAGACTCGCTAATTCGTCGTTTTGAGAATGCAATTTGTGATTGGTTTCTGTAGAACGTGTTTTAATCAGATGTATCAATGTATCGCCAAATGCTGAAAGGGAAATGCCGATACTAACCGAATGATAATACTTTGAGTTGATGAGTTGTTCTTCATCTTCCGGTGCGTGTATTATTGTATACGCCGTTTTTCATCGTTAATGTCCATACAAGGGTCAAAAGAACGTTTAAAAGTGGCATTACATGTGTTTAAAACGCTATCTAGCTATGAAGACTTATATGACTGTTTTATGTAATAAAAAACCTTGCGTATTTAATTATACTCATTTCCGTGATATGAAACTTATTTATTTATTTTTTATTTATTCTCAATTCATAAAAATATAATTATTGTATACATTTTGTCCCATGCATTTATTATTTTATTTGATGATGCATGTATATACACCTTCATCATTTACATGTGCTGTGCACAAGTTCTTTAACATGTATAAATATTTTATTCCACTTGTAAATGACCATACTGTTAGAACCTCAATTGTATTATATGTAATTAACAATGGTTTTTAAACTAAGCATCTGCGTTAGGTACGTAAAATACGATTTGAAATATAATGACTACGTTTGGCACATCTCTCATCAAACAGTTGATGCATTTTATACTGTGCATTTTCATCACTCCGTTAATTAATTTAAACACACTATTGCAATACTACACCAAATGTATTTAATTATAGGTATATGTAATGCAATTCTGCGAAGTAATATAACATGCTTTTCGGAAACAAAACTATTGTATATAAAAACTGTTAAATCGACTTGAAAACGTCATTAAAGATTTTCTTTACAGGCTGTATAATATTAAAAGAAAACACCAGCAGTTAAACAAAATGTTACGGAACAGTAGTTCTCATGAATAAACCGATGTACCTAACCTACTTTAAAGTATAATCATTTCCAAACAGAATTGTTTGAAATGCTTTCGATTAGAACGTTTCATTAAATGATTTAATGATTTCACAAATGGCGATATGTTAAATTAGCAATAAGGAGTTTTCGTCGATAAAATACAATACAGATACAGCGTGTTATGTGCAAACTTGTTTCTTGTAAAAAATGGTTATAATGTTCTTATAAAGTGTTAACTTATTTTCGGATAGTTGAGTACTGGTTGTCATGAGAGATGCGACCCCAATTTGGACACGAATTATTAAAGCATAGAGCAAACTAATGACTCCAAGAGTCTGCCCCTATAAAAGATATTAAATTGCTATCGTGCAGAGATGTATATGTATCCGATTGAAATTCCTAAACAACATAAAAATAAACATTCCTAAACAGCGCCTTAACACCATAACAACTTCAATTATACACCAAACCCAATTATAACTACATTTTCTGATTGAATAACTGCATAGCGACCTTCAATTTTAATTTTCAATTATTTCGTGGCATATTTCTTAAGCGCATGATGCGTTGCACAAGATTACTGCCTTAACATGCGAGAGAGAAAATTACAAGCATCCCGGCCCCGTTTTTGTTTTGTTTTTGAAGCGGGGTATTGCCTTTATTTATGAATCATGTTTGTTTGCATTATTATATTTGATAAAGATTAATAAATATAATTAATACATATGCAATAGTATTTCATCTCATCTTCAACACTACAACACAATGCATACAAGTGTTAAATACTATACATGTAGTAAAACAATTATTAATTGAAGATCCAAATGACATACAATTGCAGTGCACATGGCTTAATTCAGAACTAAAGAAATGATGTAACTATGTCAACAATCCAATTGAGCTTTAAACGCAATTACATTAAGATTTGCTCTAACATGGACGTGTTAACAAAATTCACTACCTTTATAACACAGCCTTTTCCAATACATGTATTTATTGTCTCATTAATGTTTGGTGTATTGCATATATAAACATACCATACCTTCAATATTCGAAATATACAAATTATCGCTATAAGCAGCTTGTTATATATTTACATACACGTGGTCTATTGACTATGCAATACAGGACGATATATTAAACACAAATCTCAACTAAAACGATTCACACTGTGATAAGTCAAATACCGGGGACTTTATCTTGAAGCAGAGATGCTCGGGTAATCCAACCTGGGAAGTGACTGCTTATTAATTGTATTGGTCTGAAGTCCGTCTTGTGAAAATTGTATGGACACATTTTATAATTTAGTACATTTATAAACAATAATTATAACATCAAAAAAACATTTAAATCATATAAACATCTCTTGGTGTTTGAACCTAGAACTTCTAGGTAGTAAAGTTAACACGTTACCAAAACATCAAACGGGCTATAACAGTGTTAATTTTGAAGGTAATTTATGAGCGTTTTAAGTGGAAACCGTCCTTGCTAAATTATGGATAAAACTTGTTACACACGCTTTATTATTTTCCATTTTCTTTTAAAAAGTATTCTTCAATGAACATAAACGTTAAAACAATTTTCCTCTTCGATTGTTTTTTGCTTGCTTAAACTAAACTGAATACATGCTTTGTTGAATAAATGACAATGTTTGTTTAAATGCACAATTAAGTTTAACCTGCTCAATTCTTAGTATTTGTTTCACATTAACTATATAACACGTTGATAGATACAATAAGCCAAAAATACCAAGGTTAATTTTCATATAACACTTATGCGAATCATAAAATTCCAGAAAATATTATCAAGCGAACCATTCGTTCTTACTTTAACATCGGTTAGTTTTATACACCCAGTATAATGATAATAACATCAACGTGCCACTTAACGCCACGTAACCAAGCTCTAGGGAAACATCACCGACCTATACAATCACTGTAATCAAATCGAAATGTGATTGTTCTGTAACGTGATTCTGTAAAAGGTCTATTATCAGCATCTAGTTTCATCTTTAATTCAATTTTGCTGGGAAGACAATGGATTTGTGTCGGTTATTGCTACGAAATTCGTATCCGTTTTTATTTCAAAATATAGAACTTGTTCGAATAATCCTCCCCTCTTCCGTCTTGTCTTCGAAATAAACGAAATAAAGCTTAAAACACGTAAGTTGACTTGTGTAATTATTCACGATTCGGATGTGACCAAATTTAATCAGTAAAACAATGCACGTCAAAAAATCAAGTCGCGTTTATAGAGACTATAAATAGAAGGCGACAGTGGTATCCTACGGAACCTAAATGATAGTACGCGTACATTCAGCACATACTATTAAGACGTGTTTACCCCAAAATTCTCAAACATGTGTAATACTAATCTTCATGTTGAATTGGACAATACAGTAAAGTGTTCTTTCAATCAAAGGACTTCTCCAAAGATAACTGCCTAGCCAAAGATGTATCAATTAATGCAATCGCGGAAATATTGAAAACGCTTAAATTGAAAAAAGCACCCTGGACACGACAAAATTGTTAACGAGCACCTTATATATGGAAGGAAGTGTCTCCTCAATTATGTTCAAACACTGTTCACTCTGATTGTACATGCGACGTATGTTCCATCTGGATGCAAGATCGGAATAATCATCCCTATTCACAAGGAAGGAAAACCGAAAACTTAATGCAGCAACTATCGCCCAATCAAACTACTTCCGGTTTTATACAAACTTTTCGAAAAACTACTCCTCACTAGGATAAGCAAATGGTGCATCGCCAATGAGAAAACATTTCCTAACCCTCAACAGAATGCCTACCAAAAAGAACTGGGTTCCATTACTGTGTCGTTAAACCTACAGGAATGTATATATTCTAATATAGAATACGACTCTTCATCGCACGTTGCACTGCTGGACACTTCCGGTGCATAAGACAATGCCCTTAACAGCGCGCTATTTATAAAACTGCAAGAATTTGGAATAAAAGTAACAACGTTGCGGACGTTAATAAATTGCTACACATACATTAAAAGCGCAGTATGTGTTGACGGGGCTCTATCCATGCCATTTCCGGTCCAACAGGGAATTAGACAATGGAGAGTCCTATCAACTTGGTTTTATCTGCTTTGTATAGACAAGCTTCTGTGTAATCTGGAGTCATCCGGAAATTGAACCACTACTGGCCACCTTCACACCAGGAATCCAGCTCTATCAGATGACCTCACGCTCATTTCATGCAGTGCCCAATCATTACAGCGCCAGCTACATATTGTTACGACATATGCTAATCCATGGGGATACCGACTTAATTATGACAAATGCATGTATACGATCTGCGGAAAAAATAGAGTATTGCCTCAGACTACAGTAAAAATCTACGATATAATACTGCTCCCCGCAGAGTCAGCAAAACATGTAGGAATAATGCTTCACAGATCACTTAAGTCGTCGCAAGCAGTCGACGAACGAATACGTAAGGGTCGCTTTCCATAATGGCAGTACCAGAAACAACATACGACATTATTCCGTTGAAAGTGGCCGATCTCGTGGAAAAGATATCCATCCCCATAGCTCTGTACGGATCGGAGGTCTGGTCATCACTGACGAACGATGATATCCTTAAACTAAAAAGATTTATCAGATTTACAGCAAAATCTGCCAACTCGCAAGAGAACTGACATGTCATTAAGCCCAATCGGTAGGCTACAAATGATTGCTAAAGTCGACGCAAAAAAATGATGTTTTTTCATAAAATGCTCTTTGAACACTAAATACCGTATAAAACAACGATTTGAGTATAGACTAGCGCTATTTAATATCCGAGGCAAATCATCACAGAAAGGGTTTATACCAGACATCATGCATTAATGAAAAAGTATAACCTTGTGAACTATTATAAAGCGTATTATGAAATATACCGTGATTCCTCCTAAACTGGCGTGGGCACGTATAGCAAATAATGCGATACACCAATATCACACAGGGCAATGGACAGGACGCGTAACAGGGGATCAAGAATTTGTGCAATTTAGCGTCGTTCACCCCCACATCAGAGCTGCTCGCCCCTGGGCCGCGGCGAGGACCCCCCATAAAACAACGGAAGCCTCGACAGCTGTGCGGACATCCTTGCAGACACTGTGGTCTGATGGTTATAGACACAACATTCATGCCGGCGCCCCCCTGTCAAAGAGTGCACATAAACTTACATTACTACGAGAGTGCCACATCCTCCCCGATACTAATCCATATGATAAAGTGACATTACTTCTATCAGCGGTCAACTCTCTCAATGAGAGACAATCAGACGTATATATACTTTTATTGATATGAGTATAACGTCAAAGTAATCGTGTTTCAACAAACAGACGTTTAATGTATTTCAAGTTACACTGTATTCAAATGTAAATAATACTTGTTTAAATAGTATATAACTTTACGTTTATACGTATGAATGTATATTTAAATTATTCTGTTTGTATGTTTAATCACTGAATAGTGGAAATAAATAGTCACCTGCAAATCCACCAATGTAGTCTACGCTGTACACTGCGAACGATGTAAGACCTTTGTATACGTAGGGGAAACGGGAGATACCCTGTACCAGCGACATCTCCTTAACATGTCCCGGATACGGACTCGACACAATGACCCGGTTGCCGAGCACTTTTACACGTACGGCCATAGCGTCGCGGACTTCCGGGTCATGAGACTCGAAAAATTAAATGGATCGGATGAGTACCGGAAGACCATCGAACAACTTTGGAAGCGTAAATTGAGGACGTTCAAACCATATGGACTAAACACAAAAGACCAATAAAAATGGCGCGCAATATAACGTTCAATAATATAACTTCACTTCAGCTAAACATTATATGCTTCACAAATAATGCCGCTGAAGAAGACCGAGAGGTCGAAAGCTACGGCAAATTTAATAAACGCGTTTTATTTTATACAAACGGCTAAAAGCGACTTTATTACATATATTTAAATATATATATATATATCCGTTCTTAATAAAACATATGAAAATAAAAAATGGCCGCTGATGAAGACCGTGAGGTCGAAAGCTTAGGCAAAAAATAGTACAGCGTATATATATATATATATATATATATATATATATATATATATATATTATTATTATTATATATATATATATATATATATATATATATATATATATATATATATATATATATATATATATAAATGCCGCATTTACATGAACTTTTTCTGAGTATTATCACATAATCTCGGAAGTATTACCAGTCTACATAAATTCGAATTCGAATTCGAAAAAAATGCGCCGACAAGAAGCAATTGAATTACCGGTAGTTCGCGATTATTATCTTTGCAAAAGCTTAACGAAACACGCACATTGAAACCTTAAAAGAAGAAAACAGCATACTTTTTGTTTCTTTTTTCAACAACTGTATATTTCTATTATGCCTTCATATTTAAGCTGGTGCGTATTTTCACAAATCCTCAATGACATAATTGAATCTCTTCCATATGATGTAATTGCGAATGGGTTCCTATACAACAACAACAACAACCCTAACAAGTTACAAGCCAATTTACTCTTGCTTTTATATTTATTTGACATAATTGTTGTTTTTACAATAGTCAAATTACAAATGACTATGTGTATATATATATGTGTGTGTATTTAATGTATCCTGTCTTAAAAATGGTTTAAACAATGAGTCTGCCTTCTAACATTTAGCCTTGAAATATAATCATTACATTCTCATCAACACGATTTAATTACATAAATGCATGAGTGAAAATCACACATTGGATTCGTTTGCCTTATAGCAACATATCTTTCGCTTCTACAGTTGCCGTTTTGATGCAAATGTCTCCGAACAATTCTTATACTTCTGTGCTAATAATCTATTACCTATGTTTTATCCTATTTATATGGAAATAGACCACATTGTTTGATATCTCTTCTTTATTCAAATGTAGGCATTTTATACATTATTTGTTTAATAATGACAGTTGTAAGTGTGCCATTTTAAATTTTAATTCACAAAATTAATAAAGAAAATTGCAATATTTGATATGTGTACACTCGTTATATTTTGCGACATATCAATTGTGCAATAAGTTCATTTTGTAATAATAGAAATAATTAATATCAACGATAGGCTGTGATCTAATTTTTGTTTAATATATCAAATGTCTTCATTACAAGCATAATCTCAGCAATTTATGTAAGTATAGCATTGTCCAAGTATGCATGTTTGTTTGATGTTGACATTTTTTAAACAAGACAAGCCCAATGTTTACCCGTTTTAATACATGTTGGTGTGTTTCACATATGTGCAATATAAATATTTAAATTATATTATATTTTTTAGATCATATATATGAGAAAAAATGTACATAATTTAAGTTGACACGTGATATGAGAAACTTTCATACATGCCTAAAGGTTATGGTTATGAAAGGGCATTACACTTAAACGGGACACATGCAGCCCAATTTGTCTTAACCCTTTGCATGCTGGGAAATTTGTCGTCAGCTGAAGTTCTAAAATTAGCATTTTCTTCGATTTTTTTCAAAGAATACTATCAGAATAGCAAACAGTTTGGATCCTGATGAGACGCCACGTTCTGTGGCGTCTCATCTGGATCCAAACTGTTTGCAAAGGCCTTTAAAATTCGGTTCCCGCACTGAAAGGGTTAAATTCAATATACGAGGATAACATGTATCAGCAAAATAATATTCATACAATTTTCTATAATATCTATAACGCATTTCACCGCTGATCAAAAACTCTTTTCATGCTGCAGTTGAACACTTGTACAGCATAACAAAACAAAAGGGTTCCTCTTTGAGTAAACCATGCGTTTGTGCGTGTGTTTGAAATATCATTTATATGAACCTTGTTCTGAGAAAACTGGGTTTAATGCATGTGCGTAAAAAGTTGTCCCAGATTAATCAGGGACGAAACTTTCTGATTTTATGGTTATTTTCAAGGAAGTCCATTCTTCCCGAAAATCAAGTTTACGCGGAAAGTATTGCCGCTGATTAGCCTGTAAGGACTGCTTTACGTTCATGCAATATGCACTGTTTTTTCAGAAAACGACTCATATATTTTAGTATAACGACACCTTTTTGTGAGATGCAGGGGTTCAATTCAAATATAATATGCTTTTTTTTGTATAATACATCAACTTAACTATGATTGTGTGAGAGTTACTGAAATTAATTATTATCTTGCACAAACGACGTTAAATTCGAGATTTTGAGATAAAGTGCTTACTTCCTTCAAAACGTATGTTCAATATTGAAAAAGTGTTTGAAGTAATTTAATAGCTGATCAAGACCTACCGCATAGATATACATTCATTCTCATTTTAACATCACACGAAAACGGTGTACATTTCAAGTTGAAAAACTATTGAATAATTATTGCGGATATACACATTTTGATTTTAATTTTTATTTCAGTCGTAGTGAACTATCCCTATAATGTGTTTTAACAAACATAAACATTCATTAAAATAAAACGTGTGCCATCAACAATTTGCCACCTCTCCCCTTCATCCACATCCAGACACTTAAAAGGATACTTCAAGTATTTGCATTACGTTATGAATCTTAAAGTCATATTCAGAGATGACATTTGGAATTAAATAATTGTAGATTATTTTGTATTAATTCACATTGGTATCTTTAACTACAAATGTGTTAAAAAGAAATCCTTTGAAATCGCGTTTTGAACGACGTAATCACATGGGTGAAATAAACCACGGTTACAAATATGTGTCACTGTTCATAAATGTATAACAACGCTGTAAAAAGTGTTCCCTAGCTTGACTTTTCTTACTGCTAAACAGTTTTCATACAAACGGTTCATGATTCAAGTTCATATTAGCCTGATGCAGTTCGCTAGCCTTGGTAGATTAATTGCATATATTTTATGATTTAGTGCATGTATGCCTATTATGACCATAGACAACGTAAATGTAGGAATATTCAAACATATTCAGATCACTGTAGCGCGCCTTATGCTATTTAATTGTCATGTGGTCGCAAACACGATATACTTATTAATACAGACTATCTAAAAGCATATATGGGTAGAATTCGGAATGATTCTACGCAATATAACTGTATAACAAATGTCTAGTTCTTCTTAAATGCTCTGAGCTTTTATTAGTACATACGTACAGCTCAGAGTTCTTCCTTGTAACCCATTTTTAAATGTCAAAAAGTAATGTCTCACGTATGTCTATAAAATCGAGTTTAATCAACCTAATACATCGTTACAAACACAATACCTGTTATTACCGATATCAATTTGCGAGTGAATTGTGGAGAAATACTCAAAACTAATTTTTTGTACAAAACCCGTTATAAAAAGCCGAAGTTTTTAATTCACGAGTCGATCTTACGAATGTTCCGGAGATAGTCCGTATATTACAATTGGTAGATTAGACACGAGATTTATCTCGATGAGGATTCCGGAGATGGTCTATAGCGTATTTTCGAATTCGGAATTACTCGGAATACTCGGCTTTGCCCATTTGAAAAAAAATACATTTAAAAGAACCGTTGACGTGTTTGAAACTTTGGATTAATATCAATATTTTGCGAGCATTACATATCATTTAAGTTGTTTTTATTTGCGCGTTATGGATATATTTTCGATCAATTTGTGTCTATTTATGCCAGAAAATAGTTTATGTGGCTAATATTTCGGATCAAACTGCCGCCCGGATTCTGGGCGGTGGACTTGACATGGAAAATGCGGAAAGCAGTTGCACCTCTCAGCGACCCGGAGGGTCAATAGCTGGGAGTTGGATTATTGCAACTAGGCAAATGTCTTACCTCTTTGTCGATATGAGCGTGTCACTGTTTTAATTAATTTTCATGGTGGTCAAGATTATAGCTCGGGCAAAGTTTGGGGACAATTTTTCAGGTTAGATTGTAGGTGAATTGGAACTGGTTGAATTGTGAAATCCCACACACAGATACAAAGGATAATGCGACTCTGAAGACATCTCTCTCACCACCTTACTCTTTAGTCTTTTTGGAAAAAAGATCCCCTAATAACGTATTAAAGTAATACTTAATGAAGAGGCCATTACATATATCGTGGTAAGCAGCAAAAAGTTATGAACGATTATAAAATGATATGTTGGCTTTTAATATTAGATGCGGTGAGTCTGAGGGTATACCGATTTGTGAAACAATTATATGGTACATTACACAATGAATATTGCAGAACATATACATTCTCTACGTTAAATAAAAATCATGCTAATTACACAGGCTATAAGGATAAAACTTTTAACTGCAATTGTATTAACTAATGGATATTCGTCATATGTTTAACAACTACAAGACAACTCGATAACTTAAATGTTAATGCTTGTCGCGCGCTAAATAAGAATGGCTACTTTCAAACTGAATATTATAATTTCAGTAAAAACGTAAACCTACGGAACAATATACATATTAATGTCTATTGTACAAAAATATATTAATGACAATAAAAGGCTCTATGTAATATATGTAGACATGATGAAATGTTTTGATAGTATATATAGAATTGCATTGTGGTTAAAATTGTATAAAACTGGCATTAGAGGTAAAATATTGCAAATTGTTAAAAACATGTATGAAAATGTTAAATCGTGTGTTAAGTCATGTTCTACTTATTCTGACTCCTTCCGTTACTCGGTTGGTCTAAGTCAAGGGGAAGTTATGTCCCCTTTGCTATTTTCTCTGTTTGTAGATGTTTTTACAACATAATATAGAGTCTGGATAAACGTTTGACGATGTTTTACTTATATTACTCCTTTTCGACGATGATATGGCCATATTGGGTAAAAATCCAGAAGAAGTACAAAACCATTTGGATAATCTGCTTGTGTATTGTAATACTTGGGGCCTTTAAGTAAACACTTCAAAAACTAAAATTATGGTTTTCCGTAAGAGGGGCCGCCTACGCCAAAATGAGGCATGGGCATACGATGGCCAAATCATCGAAACAGTTGATAACTTTAATTATTTAGGTACTGTTATATATTATACAGGTAGTTTCACATTCAACCAAGAACAATTAGTTGGTAAAGCCCTTAAGACTATTAATACTTTGCTTTACAAGTGTAAAATGTATGATCTAAAACCTAAAACACTTTGCCAGTTATTTGATGCATTTGTTGGTTCTATTCTTAACTATGCCTCCGAAATATAGGGTTTCACAAACTTTAAGTCTTAAGAAATAGAACGTATCCATTTAAAGTTCTGTAAACGAATGCTACAAGTAAGACTCAACAGTTGTAACGCATGTGTTTACGGAGAGTTGGGTAGATACCCACTTTACATAAATCGTTTTATAAGATTGTTAAAATATTGGTTTAAAATTAGATTGAGTGATAATATTATTCTCCATACTGTGTATACTATGAATGTTGAAGAGTGTCATAAAGGAAACATCAATTGGGTCTCACATACTAAACAGTTGTTAAACGATTATGGTTATGGATATGTTTTTAATAACCCTAGCTCTGTGTGTGTTAATTCTTTTATATGCCAGTTTAGAAACAGACTTATAGATACATTTAAACAGGAATGGTTTGGTACATTAAGTAACAGTCCTGTATTAGACATGTACAGAGTTTTTAAACCTACATTTGTATACGAATCTTACTTGGATTTGTTACCAAGGAGTTTGCGTACCCAATTTGTTAAGTTAAGAATTTCTGTTCACTCACTGAGAATCCAAACTGGGAGGTATGGGCGTAATAATATTCCTCGCAACGAAAGATTCTGTGTTTGTTGCAATAGTAGAGATATTGAAGATGAGTTTCAATTTGTTTGTATTTGTCCATGTTTTAGTGTTTTACGACAAAAATACCTTAAAAGGTATTTATATGTTAATCCATCTGTATTTAAGTATAACCAATTACTGACTTCATCCGATAAAAACGAACTTGTCAAGTTGTGTAAATATATAAAAGAAGAATTTGTAATTCGCAATTCATTTATCAATAATACCATATAACCGGTATCACCTACTAATCTTTCTGTCATTATATGTTTAGAAAATTTACTATATGCTTTTTCTTCATTTGTATTCGTTTTTTGTTTTGTTTTATGTATATATTTGTTTTCAACTTAAATATAATGAAAACGTGACATTTTTATTTTTTACTGTTTGTATTAAGACGATGAACCTATGTATAAGTCTAAATAAAATGTCTGTTCTGTTCTGTCTGTTCTGTTCTGTTCTGTTCTATATACATCATTGTATTGGTTATAGTTTTTTTATGGCGTCTCAATTAAAAATACAGCACTGTATAGTCAAAGCATTGCAACTGTGTGGAAACGTTATGCGATTATTTAAAAAACCAAACAAAGACAGTAGTTTATATTGGTACTATATGGCCCTTTGTTAAATAGAATTATGTTTTATAAATACATTCACATGCAACAGCGGTTTCCATACAAATAATGTCTCGTTTTAGATATTGTTATGAACCATTCAGTCTTTTGTAATTACAACGTCCGTTGTATTAATCCATCATCCGTTTCAAAGGTAGACAGCCTTTTATTGCCATATTTCAAAGTGAGTATCGGGTGTAAGATACAAATTCGTTCTTACGAGAATTACAGACTGCATAAATTGTGACTTTGAGTTGTGTATGGCGGATAAATTGAGTTTATAGGTCCAATGAAGTCGGACAAGTGCCAAACAACGCAAGCCAAAAACGGACGCATATTTGTTATGTAAAAAAATGACGAATTCATTGTAAACAACCAAACCATCATGTTGCAATGCGATACAAAAGCCAGAAAGAAAACAGCTGCATTATTCAATTTTAATGTACAGTGTGACTCTTGGACTTTAAATTGTGTGTCTCTTAACATTCGAGCATACTCTTCGTTGAAATTAAAAGGAACAACGCTGTGTTGTTTTTAATTAAGGTAATAATATGCCTTTTTACAATGAATGACTTTATACGGCTCATAACACTAAGATGCAAGTACAAGAAACTGGATAAATGGTAGTGACTACCTTGGCATACTGTAACGCTATATTTATTAAAACATCGAACAGTGCACAGCTAAATAAAATGTAAATAATAAATACAGTACTGAATAAGCTTTCCCCACATACTGTAACACTGTGTTTAAGTTTCCGAACATATTGTAACTGACCGTTAACGTCTACGATTACGTATCAAACCAGGCTATACCTGCGTGAGGTGGTTATCAAACCAGGTCATACCTGCGTGAGATGGTAATCAAACCAGGTAATACCTGCGTGAGGTGGTTATCATACCAGGTTATACCTGCGTATGGTGGTTAACAAACCAGGTTATATCTGCGTGTGCTGGTTATCAAACCAGGTTATATCTGCGTGAGGTGGATATCAAACCAGGTTATACCTGCGTGAGGTGGTTATCAAACCAAGTTATACCTGCATGAGGTGGTAATCAAACCAGGTTATACCTGCGTGAGATGGTAATCGAACCAGGTTACACTTGCGTGAGGTGATTATCAAACCACGTTATACCTGCGTGAGGTGGTAATCAAACCAGGTTTAACATGCGTGAGGTGGTAATCAAACCAGGTTATACCTGCGTGAGGTGGTAATCAAACCATGTTATACCTGCGTGAGATGGTAATCAAACCACGTTATACCTGCGTGAGGTGGTAATCAAACCATGTTATACGTGCGTGAGGTGGATCAAACCAGGTTACATCTGCATGGGAAGGTTATCAAACTACGTTATACTTGCGTGAGCTGGTAATCAAACCACGTTATACCTGCTTGAGGTGGTAATCAAACCAGGTTATACCTGCGTGAGGTGTTAATCAAACCAGTTTATACCTGCGTGAGGTGGTAATCAAACCAGGTTATACCTGCATGATGTCGTTATCAAACAACGTTATACCTGCGTGATCGGTTATCAAACCAGGTCATACCTGCGTGAGGTGGTAATCAAACCAGGTTATACCTGCATGAGGTGGTAATCAAACCAGGTATTACCTGCATGAGGTGGTTATTTAACCACGTTATACCTGCATGATGTGGTAATCATACCAGGTTATACCTGGATGAGGACGTTATCAAACCACGCTATACCTGCTTGAGGTGGTCATCAAACCAGATTATACCTGGATGAGGTGGTCATCAAACAACGTTATACCTGCATGAAGTTGTAATCAAACCAGTTTATACCTGCGTGAGGTGGTAATCAAACCAGGTTATACCTGCATGAGGTGGTTATCAAACCACGTTATACCTGCATGAGGTGGTAATCAAACCAGGTTATACCTGCGTGAAGTGGTAATCAATCCAGGTTATACCTGCATGAGGTGGAAATCAAACCAGGTTATACCTGCTTGAGGTGGTTATCAAACCACGTTATACCTGCATTAGGTGGTAATCTAACCAGGTGATACCTTCCTGATGTTGTAATCAAACCAGGTTATACATGCGTTAGGTGGTAATCAAACCACGTTATACCTGCGTGAGGTGGTAATCAAACCAGGTTATACGTGCGTAAGGTGTATCAAACCAGGTTATATCTACATGGGGAGAATATCAAACCACGTTATACTTGCGTGAGGTGGTAATCAAGCCACGTTATACCTGCTTGAGGTAGTAATCAAATCAGGTTATACCTGCGTGAGGTGGTAATCAAACCAGTTTATACCTGCGTGAGGTGGTAATCAAACCAGGTTATACCTGCATGATGTGGTTATCAAACCACGTTATACCTGCGTGAGGTGGTTATCAAACCAGGTTATACACGCGTGAACTGGTAATCAAACCAGGTTATACCTGCATGAGGTGGTAATCAAACCAGGTTATACCTGCATGAGGTGGTTATCAAACCACGTTATACCTGCATGAGGTGGTAATAAAACCAGGTTATACCTGCGTGAGGTTTAATCAGACCAGGTAATACCTGCATTAGGTGGTAATCAAACCCGGTTATACCTGCGTAAGGTGGTTATCAAACCAGGTTATACCAGCATGAGGCGGTTATCAAACCACGTTATACCTGCGTGAGGCGATAGTCAAACCAGGTTATAACTGGATGAGGAGGTTATCAAACCACGCTATACCTGCGTGAGGTGGTCATCAAACCAGATTATACCTGGATGAGGTGGTCATCAAACCAGGTTATAACTGCATGAGGTGGTAATCAAACCAGGTTATACCTGCATGAGGTGGTTATCAAACCACGTTTTCCCTGCATGAGGTGGTATTCAAACCAGGTGATACCTTCGTGATGTTGTAATCAAACCAGGTTATACATGCGTTAGGTGGTAATCAAACCACGTTATACCTGCGTGAGGTGGTAATCAAACCAGGTTATACGTGCGTGAGGTGTATCAAACCAGGTTATATCTGCATGGGGAGGTTATCAAACCACGTTATACTTGCGTGAGATGGTAATCAAGCCACATTATACCTGCTTGAGGTAATAATAAAATCAGGTTATACCTGCTTGAGGTGGTAATCAAACCAGTTTAAACCTGCGTGAGGTGGTAATCAAACCAGGTTATACCTGCATGATGTGGTTATCAAACCACGTTATACCTGCGTTAGGTGGGTATCAAACCAGGTTATACATGCGTGAAGTGGTAATCAAACCAGGTTATACCTGCATGAGGTGGTAATCAAACCAGGTTATACCTGCATGAGGTGGTAATCAAACCAGTTTATACCTGCGTGATGTGGTAATCAAACCAGGTTATACCTGAATGAAGTGGTTATCCAACCACTTTATACCTGCGTGAGGTGGTTATCAAACCAGGTTATACCTGCGTGAGGTGGTTATCAAACAAGGTTATACCTACATGAGGTGGTAATCAAACCAGGTTATACCTGCATGAGGTGGTTATCAAACCACGTTATACTTGCATGAGGTGGTAATCAAACCCGGTTATACCTGCGTGAGGTGGTAATCAAACCAGGTTATACCAGCATGAGGTGGTTATCAAACCACGTTATACCTGCGTGAGGTTGTAATCAAACCAGGTTATACCTGGATGAGGTGGTTATCAAACCGCGCTATACCTGCGTGAGGTGTAAATCAAACCAGGTTATACCTGGATGAGGTTGTCATCAAACCACGTTATACCTGCATGAGGTGGTAATCAAACCAGGCTATACCTACATGAGGTGGTAATCAAACCAGGTTAAACCAGCGTGAAGTGCTAATCGAACCAGGTTATACCTGCATGAGGTGGCAATCAAACCAGGTTATACATGCATGCGGTGGTAATCAAACCAGGTTATACCTGCGTGAGATGGTAATCAAACCAGGTTATACCTGCATTAGGTGGTAATCAAACCCGGTTATACCTGCATGAGGTGGTAATCAAACCAGGTTATACCTGCGTGAAGTGGTAATCAAACTTGTTTATACCTGCATGAGGTGGAAATCAAAACTGTTATATCTGCGTGAGGTGGTAATCAAACCAGGTTAAACCTACATGAGGTTGTAATCAAACCAGGTTATACCTGCGTGAGGTGATAATCAAACAAGGTTATACCTTCACGAGTAGGTAATCAAACCAGGTTATACCTGCGTGAGGTGGTAATCAAACCAGATTATACCTGCGTGAGGTGGCAATCAAACCACGTTATACCTGCGTGAGGTGGTAATCAAACCAGGTTATACCTGCATGAGGTGGTAATCAAACCAGGTTTTACCTGCATGCGGTGGTTATCAAACCACGTTATACCTGCATGAGGTGGTAATCAAACCAGGTTATACCTGCGTGAGGTTTAATCAGACCAGGTTATACCTGCATGAGGTGGTAATCAAACCCGGTTATACCTGCGTAAGGTGGTAATCAAACCAGGTTATACCAGCAGGAGGTGGTTATCAAACCACGTTATACCTGCGTGAGGCGGTAGTCAAACCAGGTTATAACTGGATGAGGAGGTTATCAAACCACGCTATACCTGCGTGAGGTGGTCATCAAACCAGATTATACCTGGATCAGGTGGTCATCAAACCAGGTTATACCTGCATGAGGTGGTAATCAAACCAGGTTATACCTGCATGAGGTGGTTATCAAACCACGTTATACCTGCATGAGATGGTAATCAAACCAGGTGATACCTTCGTGATGTTGTAATCAAACCAGGTTATACATGCGTTAGGTGGTAATCAAACCACGTTATACCTGCGTGAGGTGGTAATCAAACCAGGTTATACGTGCGTGAGGTGTATCAAACCAGGTTATATCTGCATGGGGAGGTTATCAAACCACGTTATACTTGCGTGAGGTGGTAATCAAGCCACATTATACCTGCTTTAGGTAGTAATCAAATCAGGTTATACCTGCGTGAGGTGGTAATCAAACCAGTTTATACCTGCGTGAGGTGGTAATCAAACCAGGTTATACCTGCATGATGTGGTTATCAAACCACGTTATACCTGCGTGAGGTGGTTATCAAACCAGGTTATACATGCGTGAAGTGGCAATCAAACCAGGTTATACCTGCATGAGGTGGTAATCAAACAAGTTAATACCTGCATGAGGTGGTTATCAAACCACGTTATACCTGCTTGAGGTGGTAATCAAACCAGGTTATACCTGCGTGAGGTTTAATCAGACCAGGTTATACCTGCATGAGGTGGTAATCAAACCCGGTTATTCCTGCGTAAGGTGGTAATCAAACCAGGTTATTCCAGCATGAGGTGGTTATCAAATCACGTTATACCTGCGTGAGGTGGTAGTCAAACCAGGTTATACCTGGATGAGGAGGTTATCAAACCACGCTATACCTGCGTGAGGTGGTAATCAAACCAGATTATACCTGGATGAGGTGGTCATCATACCAGTTGATACCTGCATGAGGTGGTAATCAAACCAGTTTATACCTGCGTGAGGTGGTAATCAAACCAGGTTATACCTGAATGAGGTGGTTATCCAACCACGTTATACCTGCGTGCGGTGGTTATCAAACCAGGTTATACATGCGTGAGGTGGTTATCAAACCAGGTTATACCTGCATGAGGTGGTAATCAAACCAGGTTATACCTGCATGAGGTGGTTATCAAACCACGTTATACTTGCATGAGGTGGTAATCAAACCCGGTTATACCTGCGTGAGGTGGTAATCAAACCAGGTTATACCAGCATGAGGTGGTTATCAAACCACGTTATACCTGCGTGAGGTTGTAATCAAACCAGGTTATACCTGGATGAGGTGGTTATCAAACCGCGCTATACCTGCGTGAGGTGTAAATCAAACCAGAATATACCTGGATGAGGTTGTCATCAAACCACGTTATACCTGCATGAGGGGGTAATCAAACCAGGCTATACCTGCATGAGGTGGTAATCAAACCAGGTTATACCAGCGTGAAGTGGTAATCGAACCAGATTATACCTGCATGGGATGGTAATCAAACCAGGTTATACCTGTGTGAGTTGGTAATCAAACCAGGTTATACCTGCATTAGGTGGTAATCAAACCCGGTTATACCTGCATGAGGTGGTAATCAAACCAGGTTATACCTGCGTGAAGTGGTAATCAAACTTGTGTATACCTGCATGAGGTGGAAATCAAAACGGTTATATCTGCGTGAGGTAATAATCAAACCAGGTTAAACCTACATGAGGTGGCAATCAAACCAGGTTATACCTGCGTGAGGTGATAATCAAACAAGGTTATACCTTCACGAGTAGGTAATCAAACCAGGTTATACCTGCGTGAGGTGGTAATCAAACCAGATTATACCTGCGTGAGGTGGCAATCAAACCATGTTATACCTGCGTGAGGTGGTAATCAAACCAGGTTATACCTGAGTGAGGTGGAAACAGAATTACGATCTTCTAATAACTTCACTACTAGAGAAACGTGTTTATTTTGTAGAAATCCACTGATATAACATACAATTTAAAACAATTGTCTTTGACATGTATTAAACGATGCGTTGATCCGATTATATTGAAATTAGTATGTTTACATATAAATATACCATCAGGAATCTCTCAAACTGTCATTTTCTATATTAGTGTACATCGGAAAGTGCTTGAAAACATATAATATTGTTGATCAAAAGCTCAACTTGTGGTTGACATATGTCTTAAAAATATTTCCAAATGTACCATATTGTATTCTTATTGATGCATTTTATTCAGGTTTAATAAACTTTAAAACTTATATTTATGGCAAAGATGAAATGACAATAAAACTACATAAAAATTTCAAGTATGATAGCAATAGCTTTTGTGGGTTGGTTGGTCGATCCTTCAACAACAAAAAATGTGTTTGTTTTTATAATATTTTTGGTTGTGGGGGGGGGGGAGGTCGGGTGCAGGTGGGGAAGGGGTATAATTTTGGGTTGTGGTCATTTATTTGATGATCTTTCAAAAACAAGAAATAAAGGAAAACATATTTATTTATTTTATTTATTTATTTATTTTTTTTTTTTGGGGGGGGGGGGGTTCTGGGGTGGGGTGTAGGTGATGGTTTGGGTTAAGTCGATTGAGGTTTGTCAGGTAAGTGTTGTTGTTTTTTCAAAGCATGACTCAAATCTGATAATAAATGAAGAAGTTATGGCAATTTTAGCAAAAATGTTATAATTTGACATTGAGAGTAAAGGTAATTCAAAGGTCAAGGTCAAATTTAACTTGCCAGGTACAGTACCCTCATATTAATAAGAAAGTATTTGAAGTTTGAAAGCAATAGCCTTGATACTTTAGAAGTAAAGTGGGTCTAAATACAAAATTTATCAAAATATTATAATTCAAAAAAGGTCCATAATTCAGCCAAAATGACAACCAGAGGTATGCAACTTTTCCTAGACAGTCCCCTTATGATAGTGATCGAGTGTTCCAATTCCGAAGGCAATAGCTATGATACTTTAGGAGTAAAGTGGACCAACACACAAAACTTAACCAAATTTTCAATCTTCAAAACATGAAAGGACCATAAGTCTGTCAAAATGCCAGTAATAGCTACATAACACAGTCCCTTATTATAGTAAGTAATTGCTGTGTTGCAAGTATGAAAGCAATAGCTTTGGTACTTAACGAATAAAGTGGACCTTAACACAAAACTGTTTAATTTTCTAAGTATAAAATGGGCCATAATTCTTACAAAATGCTTGATATATTTGTCTGCGCTTGTTTATTGAGTGGGGTCATGGTGGTAAAGAAGTATGCAACATATGAAAGCAATATGTCAAGGGATATAAACATATTTGAGGTGGAACGCAAACTTCAATTTAGATTTATCAATAATGTGCATATTCTAAGTGGAAAAAATGACATTATTATTACAAAATGCTTGTAACAGTTGTCTGCTCTTGTTAATAGATTGAAGTCATGTTGGTTAAGAAGCATGCAAAATATGAAAGAAATATGTCAAGGGGCATAGACAATATTTGAGGTGATACCCACACTTTAACATAGAATTATCGATAATATTCATATTATTAGTGAAAAAGGACCACAATTCTTACAGAATGCTTGATACAGTTGTCTGCTCTTGTTTATAGATTGGGGTCATGTTGGTAAAGAAGTATGCAAAATATAAAAGCAAAATGTCAACAGCATAGACAATATTTGAGGTGGTACGCAAACTTTTACAATCCAACGCTCACGCTCACGCCGGGTAGAATAGGATAGCTCCACTATATATATTTCATATATAATAGTTGACCTAAAAAAGAAAAAAAAGTTAGCCTCAACAGGGCTCGAACCACTGACCTTTGGAGGCCTGGAGTAAAAAACTACCACTAAGACCACTCGGTCATCCGATCTCATACAATAACGAATGTATTTTATACTTTATATAAGCAATCCTCGTTGTTTCAGATAATATAACGACAACATCATAACTCTCAAAAATTGTCAATCGTTTCGCATTGCATCACTATATAATGTTCAGGTTTTTAAATTGTCAAAAGATGCTATTGTAGAGCATGGTAAATGTTCAGTATCACTGTTTCAACTGAACCATTTTTTTTTTAATTTTGTTAACTTACCAAAACATGAAATGGCCCCTTGAATGACAATTTATACTCGATTCACAATTATGCATGCCATATAGAAACGTCAATCAATCCTCAGAAAATACGTCAACTAATTAGTTTGTTAGCAGTAGATGCATGTATGCGAGTGCCTTTAGGTTGTTTAACTACAGATCCAGACAATATTGCTTGGTCGATTACGTGTTGGTCTTCATATTGGATGAACCTGTCAAATAGACGTAATAAGCGTGGTTTTATGTACTCAGAAGTGTTTAAGCAGAACCATCTTGGCCACCGACAATAGAGAATTTTACATATGAGAGAACAATTTGTTATGTTGTAAATGTCGTGATAGGGCACCCGCCCTTTCCGAATAGACGGCTTTCGTCATGTCATTGAAGTTAAATTAGTTGAATTAATATGTTATTGACTAGGAAGCCTTGTATTAACAACTTATCAAAGAACACGTTTTTAATATATGTGTTATCATGCGTTACTATGAGACAGTGCTGGGCTGATGAGGCCACAGTTGATATGCTAACATGCAAGCATTAAACATACAATGCAATAAAATACATAAATCAAACACTACAGTGCAACTCATAACCGTTTATTGCGAAAAACATAATGTCTCATGTTGTGTTTCTTTATGGTATATATGCATACTTTGGGGAGAAAAAGATCAAATATTAGTATTCATCAGTGTACTGGTTGCATTTTGATAAACATACTTAATGGTGATACTTCTACGAAGTTCTCTACGTCCATATATCGTTCTAGATATATCGTTTCTCATTTTTAGACAACATTTATGTCTACGTGTGTTCAAGTTCAATAAAAATATAGTAAAATGTTGGTTCTATATCTTTAACATTTAATTCTTTGACATTTTTATGAATTACAAATGTCTGGATAACTAATGAAAACGATTCCAATCAAACTCCACAAAAACATATCCATTACAAATTAACAAATACGTCGAACAATGCATTCGACTAACATTTGCTAATTACACATATTTCTATATCATCGCATTGAAAATTATTGGAGCTATGTTTCAAATGTACGCATACTATCTAAATAACATTTAGAAATACTTTTTTAATCAGACTATGTATTAACTGTATTTTGAGCTCAATGGATCCTGATTTCAATCAGGTGCGAAGGTTTAGCGCAAACACTGTTTGGATTTAATTTACATTATCTATTTCCTCTCGAGGAACTTAAGGCTTGTGAGACCGTAATGTATTAATTAAAGTGCACTTTAACACGACTTCAGAAATGATTTCCAGACGCAATGATTATTTTCTCACTTATTTCATTAACTATCAAGCACGCTGCTCGGTTAGTAAATGAGAAATCAATTTAAAAAAAAAATCATATATTTATTATATTATTTTCATATTACACGTCTTCTTATCATCAAACTCCAGAAAATATTATAAAGCGAACAATTCCTTTTTTACTTTTACAACGGTTAGTTTTACACACTTAGTATATGATAATACCATCAACGCAACACTTAACGCCACATAACCAAGCTATTAGGAAACATAGCCGGCCTATACAATAACCGTAATCAATTCGAGATGTGATTTGTTCTGTAACTTGATTCTGTAAAAGGTCCATTATCTGAATCAAGTATCGTCTTTAATTCGATTGTCTGGGAGACAATTGATTGTTATGGTAATTGCTAGGAAATTCGTATCCGTTTTTATTTCAAAATAAAGTCATCGTTCGAATCATCCTCCCCTCTTCCGTCTTGACTGCGAAATAAACGAAATTGAGTCTAAAACACGTGGGTTGACTTGTCTAATTATCCATGATCCGGATATGACCAAATTGAATCAGTAAAACATGGCATGTCAAATAATCACGTCACATTTTGTTCAGTGCATCATAGATCGTAAATCCTTTCTTACTTTCCATGCCGCACTAACGTTAACAATTTCTGAGTATTAAAATATTGTCTTGGAAGTATAACCAGTCTGCATAATATCGAATTTCAAAAGAATGCGCCAATAAAAAGCATATTAATTACTGGTAGGTCGCGATTATTATCATTTCAAAAGCTAGACGAAATACGCACATGGAAACCTTAAAAGAAGAAAACAAAATAATTTTCCTTATATAATATGCAACTGTATTCTTCTCTTACGCCTTCATAATTAAGCTGGTGCGTCGTTTGACAACTTCTCAATGAAATAATTAAATTTCTTCAATATGATGTAATTTCGGATGGGTGTCTATACAACATAAATCAATCTTAAAAGAAACAAGCCAATGAATTTCCTCTTACGTTTCTATTTGTTGACATACATTTTTTTAAATAGTCACATTACGAATAACTATGTTAGCCATAGTTATTCGTAATTTGACTATGTTAAAAACAAAAACTATTTAGCAGTTGTACAATGTATGCTGTTTAAAGAATTGGTTAAACAAAGTTAGTCTTCCTTCCATCATCTTAAGATCTCCTTATGTCAGTCTCATCATCACGATTTAAATACGATAAATACATGAGTAACAGTCACACATTGTATTAGTTTTTCCCAATAGCAACATACCTTTTCTACAGTTGCCTTTTTGATGCAAATGTCTCTGAAGAATTATACTATTTACTATGCTATTCATCCATTATCTATGTTTTATCCTTATAATTTGGAAACAAACCACATTGTTCGATTACTCTTCTTCATTTCATATAAAGGCCTTTCATACATTATTTGTTTAATGATGACAATATACATGTTTTCTAACATTTTGTCTTCCTCAAATTAATACCGATAATTGTATTATTCTTTTCAATAAATTTATATTGTACACACGTGATATTTTGTTACCTATCAATTTGCAATATGTCATTAAAGGGATCTTTTCACGCTTTGGTAAATTGACAAAATTGAAAAAAGTTGTTTCAGATTCGCACATTTTCGTTTTAGTTATGATATTTGTGAGGAAACAGTAATACTGAACATTTACCATGGTCTAATATAGCCATTATATGCATCTTTTGACGATTTTAAAACCTAAAAATTATAAAGCGTTGCAACGCGAAACGATTGAATAATTTGGAGAGTTCTGTTTTTGCCGTTAAATTTTGTGAAACTAAGAATATTGCTTATATAAGGTATAAAATACGTCAAGTATGTGTACTCGGCGGAATAGCTCAGTAGGCTAAAGCGTTTTTACTTCAGGACTCTGGCAAGACTCCAGGGGTCACTGGTTCGAAACCTGGTCCGGGCAATGTTCTTTTCCTTTTTTTAATTTTATTCTTGATTTTTTACTGGAGCTTTTACGATTCAATGTTTACATTTATCAATATAAAGCATTTAATGAATAAGTTAAAAAATGCCAAAATCTGTGAAAAGGCCCTTTTAAAGCTGTCATTCAAATTCTGTACACTGTATGAAAGGACTTTATTACAAGCATCTTCTCAGCAATTTATGTTATTATAGCATTGCCCAATTATACATGTTTGTTTTATGATGACATTTTTAACAGGACAAGCACAATGTTTACTCGTTTTAATAAATGCTGGTGTTTTTCACATATGCGAATATAAATATTTATATTATATTATTGATATTGTATATATGAGATCAAATGTACATTGTTTTAGTTGACACATGAGATTAGAAACATGCAAACATGTCTTAAGATTATCGTTACAAAATGGCATTATACTTTAACAAGACACATGCAGTCCAATGTGTATCAAATTTAATATGAGAAAAACAGGTATCAGCAAAATATATTACATGCACTTTAATTTATACCGAAATTCACCGCTGATCAACAACACTCTTCATGCTGCGAACAGAAGTACGACATTAAAAACAAAGGATTTCATCTTTGAGTAATGCATGCGTTTGTGCATGTGTTTAAAATGTAATTTAGAATGTCAACTATATATTTTCGTATAAAGATCTGTAACAGACTTTTGTGCGATGCAATGTGGCAATTCAAATGTAATTTGTATTTAAATTCATACAATACATCAATTTACGAAGTTAATTATGATAGGTTGAGAGTAACTGAAATAAATAAGTATCTTGTACAAAAGACGTAAAATTCAAGATTTTGAGATATAGTGCTTACATTGAACATGTAGTTCCTTCCAAACGTATGTTAATTTTTGAAAACGTATGTAGCAATTGAATAGCTGATCAAGACCTACCGCATAGATGTACATTCATTCTCATTTGAACATTACACGAAGGCAGTGTACTCTCATATGAACTTTAATTCGAACAACTAATGAAGATTAATTGCAGATTTATGCATTTTGATTTGAATTTCTACTTAACACGTCGTGAACTATCACAATGATGTTTCTGAACAGTTTCATACTCTAACATTAAAATTCACTAAAATAAAACAAGTGCCATTAACAATTTGCCAACCCATTGTCTGCATCCACTTCCTGACACTTAAAAGCATACTTCCAGTATAAGCATTGCCTAACTGCTATATCAATTAATTTTCGTCGTAATTATATATTGCATTCTGCCTCACAAATCACTAATATTGTCTTAAAACGTATGCCTATTTGTAAAATATTCATTTTAGCGACCAAGCGATAGAACTGTTTGCCGTACTATTTGGTCAAAAGTTCATACAAGCCAGCACTTGTAAAAGCTGTACTATTTGTGTTATCAAAAATATAGATGTATCACCATTGTTAATTTTTACCAATGTAACAACAGTAACGGTAAGAACGCGCGGTTTCAAATAATGACCGATGGTAAATATGCCTACCTGATTTCCACTTTATTCCCATGGGTCAATAATAGGTTTTACACAAATAATAGTTTTGTTATGACTACAAAGACATATACAAAGAAGACATTTGGAAATTAATACTTGTTGATTATTTTGTATTTAATCACATCGGTACCTTTAACTACAAATGTGTTAATAAGAAATATCTGAATTCGCGTTTGGTAAGACTAATTACAAGGGTGAAATTAACCAATGTTAAAAATATGTGTCACCTTTTATAAATGTATAACAACGCTCTTAACCTAGCTTGACTTTTCTGACTGCGAAACATATCATTTAAACCATAGTTTCGATATAAACGGTTCGTGAGTTACGTTCATATAAGCCATATACAGTTCGCAGGCCTACAGTATGGTATAATTATTACATATGTTTTATGCTGAAGTGCGTGTATGCCTATTAAAAACAATATAGTACTCAAATGTAAAGCTTTGCATACATATTCATATGCCTGTAGTGCGCATACATACAGGCTATTTAAAAGCATACATGTATATGGGAAGAAATCAGAATGATTCAATGCAGCATAACTGCGCGGCAAATGTCTTACCTCTTTGTCGATATGAGCGTGTCAATGTTTTAATAAGTCAAAATTATCGCTCGGGCGAGTGTTGATGCTGTTTTTAGGTTACATTATTGGTGAATGAGAAATGGTTGAATTGTGAATTCAAACACAAAGACAATAAGCAGTATGTGACAGTGAAGACATCTTTCTCACCACCTTACTCGTTAGTCTTTTCAGAAAAAAGATCCTCTCTTAACGTATTTTAAGTAATACTTAAAATTAAAAGGCTATTACACATATCGTGGTAAGCAGCAAATAATTATACACGATTATAAATATATGTTGGATTGTAATATTGCAGAACATATAGATTCCCTGCGTTAAATAAAAATGATGCTAATTACACAATTGTATTTACTAATGCATATTTAGTAAGACGATTTTCTTCGTCATATATTTGTCTATTTCCAGACAACTGGGTAACTTGAATGCGTGTTGCGAGCTTAATTAGGATGGCTACTTTGAAACTGAATGTCATAATTTCAGCTAAAATGTAAATATACGGAACTTAACCTTATACATAATTGTATTGATTATAGATTTTCATGGCGTCCCAATTAAAAATACAGCACTTTATGGTCAAAGTTTTGCAACTGTGTAAAATTGTATGCGATGATTTTAAAAACCAAGCAAGATAACTGTAGTTTTCTTTGGTAATAGATGTTCCTTTTTTAAATAGAATTATGAAAAAAATATACATTCACATACAACAGCGGTTTCCAAAGAAATAATATTTCTCTTATTAGATGTTGCTATTCACCATACAGTTGTTTTATAATAACCACGTCCGTCGTGTTAATCCATCATCCGTAATGAAACTAGACACTGCCTTTTTTGCTATATTTCAAAGAGAATCGGGTCTTACATATAACGTCATTCTTACGATAATTACAGTCTGCATAACAATGTGACTTTTAGTTTTGAAATGCGGATAAATTGAGTTGATATTTTCAATAAGTCGGACAAGAGTCAAGCAACGTAAGGCAAAAAACATATGCATATTTGTAATGTCATAAAGATGACGAGTTCATTGCAAACAATCAAACCATCATGTTGCAATGCGATACTTTTCAGAAATAACACATCTACATTATTCAATTTTATTTTCCACGGTGATTCTAGGATTTTTACTTGTATGTCTTTAAACATTCATCCGTTGAAATTTATAGGAACAACGCATTGTTGTTTTTCATTTAGGTAATAGTGTGCCTTTCTAAAATGTGTGACTATAAACGGCTCTTACAAGTAAGATGCAAGTACAAGAAAATGGATAAAGGGTAGTGACAACCTTGAAATAATGTAACACTGAATATGTTAAAACATGAAACGATGTATAGCTAAATGACATTAAATCGTAAAAAAAATACTGAATACGCTTTTCAAACATAATGTTAAACTATGTTTATGTTTTGAACATACACATATTTTAACCGCCAATTAACGTCTCCGATTACATATCAAACCAGGTTATACTTGCGTGGGTAACAGAATTACGATCTTCAAATAACTGCACTACTAGAGAAACGTGTGTGTTTTTTTTTGTCAAAATCAACTTATGTCACATTACATTTAAAACAAAAGTGTTTTACATGTATTAAATATTGCCTTGATCATCAGATTGTGTTTACATTAGTATGTTTATATTCTATTATACCATCAGGAATTTCTCGAACTGTCATTTTCTATAAAAATGTTCATAGGAATTTTCAGTTTATAAACCTTAAAACTTATATATGTATGGCACAGATGAAGTGGCAATAAAACTAGATAAAATAACAAACGCTTGCGATGGAACGTGTTAAAACTTACTTCATGTTTATGCAAGTATAATGTGATATTAAATTCCACATGTTTCAATTAAAAATAATTATGTCCATTGAGTGTTGGCATGACACTTTAAGTTTATTCTTACATGGTTCGCACGAGGAATCCATTTACAATTTCAATATCGCTTGAAAACACTCTGAATAGAAGAAAGATGTTCATAGAAATAATTGCTTGTTATACTGTGTTGTCATGGATGCAATAGTAGGGAATTATCAAACTGTCATCAAAAGACTTACATGTAAGGGGATTCTAATTTCATATCTTATATGATACTAAAACATATGTGACACGGCGCTTTGGAAATCAAGTTATTCACCATCGACAATATGTTTTAAGGTATACAACTTATTACTTTGACGGGTGAGATGACTTAATGTCATATTAAATTTTCGACAGACACTTAATTGAACAAGTGCATTCAGTCAATCAAACGATAGTTAGGAAAAATATGAAAATTAGTATGGCTGTTATGTACTTTATGATGTCCAATTTCAGATGCACGTAATGTTTTTTTTGTATAAGTCGTTCAAATTCAGGTAGAAATCAATTACTTTAATAACATTAAGGCTTAAAAAAATTTTTTTAAGTTTGTTCGTATACAAAATTATTTGATTACATGCACTTATCTCAAAATGACATAAACGCAGATACTGTAGGTTTCTGAATTTTTTTTTGATTACGTGCTGTCACAAAGTGCATAAGAAATACCACTAACGATCTTCTAATTTATGCTTACCTTTGGTTCAAAATCATACCATATCATTAATATTTATTGATGACAATTCATGTTCGTTTCGCAAAAGGTATATCATATATTAACGTCAATCAAGTCTCGGAGAATACGACGACCAATGACGATCCTCGACGCTTTCAGACCTTGCCTGTTCAGGCGGATGATTTCAAGTTTTGTTAGATGCGATACTTTCATTTTGAATTATTGTACATGAGAATATTGATAAAGCATCTGGATGCTCATTTATATAGTCTTAACCATCAATCAACATTTACGCACCTGCTCAATTGTAAGCCGTGTTTAACGGAATTATCACTTCTCAGTTCTCACATATCTGCACTGCTCGATTGCAAGCCATGTTTTTACGCAATTATCACTTCTCATTATGTTGCACATGTCAGCATTTCGCGAACAGTTAAAACTAGTATTACGAATACCAAACTGTACAACGAACATACAAAGAAGTGATAATTCCATAGGCCACCAAAGACTAAAAATGTTTTATTCATCTTCTTAATTTCGCAATCAGCGCCATTGTTTAAAAAGGCTATCAATCAATAGTAAAGCTGCTTTCTTAGCGATGTTATACAAGCACAGATATTTTCTTTGTTGAGTTTATTAGCCTTTATAACGCTTTTTAACAGTTTAGTTAAGTGAAAAGATATTTTAAAATAATTTATCTTTTTAATTAAAGCACCGCACCCAAACTGCAAAGTCTCCTTATGTAAATATGGGTCAGACCAGGAAAATCGGGCTGATCACATGGCTTTGAACTGCCTTTTACAGCAGAGTATATATGTTAAGCAGTGTGTTCGGACAATAGTTTTTAACCGAAGTTTCCGAGGATAAATAAACCAATGCTACTACTTAATTTATGAGTTGCTTTATTAACCACATTGAGGAATACAAATGCGTGTGTGTGCCCGTGTCAGCTAAATGTAACCAATCATTGTATTGACAAGAGAAAAACAACAATATCCATTGAATGTTTCTTCTCAGAGAACTCGACGGCTGCCCTAAAAAAGAATAACAAAATAATTATATATTCACATAACGCTTGTACTAAGTATAACGTACATGTATCTTGCTAGACATGAATAAAATACATGTCAGTCGTATATGTTATAGCAATTTAACGACTGACTTAAACTAATCGTATGTCATTCCCATTAATATAATTGTTATCATTTGTTAAAATGTGTTATTACTGTATAATTTACGTTCAACACAAGGTACATTGTGTATTATACGTACATGTATGCGTTAGTTAAACAAATCGAGAACAAACAACGTACATGCATGCGTTCGTTAAACAAATCGAGAACAAACAGAAAATCATAGATGAACACACAAAAAAGGTTTTAAACAACTGTTGAAACTGTAATATAACACAATATAACAACATATAACAAAACGAAACTTTTAACGATCACCTGACATATTCATTCATATTGTAGACGTACCTGTGAATTAAAACATGTAATAATTTTCTATACAATTATCTTTATTTTTATATGCCACAGTATTTAAACAATTTTTAATAACAATGTTTTTTATTTGTTGGCATGCCCAGAAGCACACTGCTAACGCGGTGTTGCGCGGTGGTCGCTGATAAGAACGGAAATTGTCTGCATTTACCGACTAGGCTTAAGCAACACACGCCGCGGGTATTAGCCGGGTATTAGCGAACTCGGCGGAACGCCGCATTTTACATCGCTTTCAAACTCCGCGTAAACACTCGCTAGCAGGAAAAAAAACGCGGAGTGAGCGCGTTTTTGGGGAAAACGCGTGGAGTGTACTGTACATGTAGCATAAAATGCTTGCGTATTTTCTTTTTAAATATATTTGTCCCAATCAAAAGCGTGCAAACATAATACTACATGTTCAACATCACATCATCTGAGGGAAAGGGTGGGACACACACTAAAATATCAAAATGCAGACTGCAGAGAACATTTCAAGATCTTTTCTTGTGATTAAAGTTTCATATTAGCATATTTTTATAAAATGATTTGGAATTGACAGTTTCTCAAAAGGGTTTTTCTTTATACAAAATTACACAGTACTTACTAATACATGCTAGTTCTTTGTCATCAGATGATTTTTTTAATTATTTTAAATCAGTAAATGATCCCGATTCTGTGTTTTTTCAGCCAGATGAAGACATTTTATATTTTAACGAGAGATATCTTGGGGGAGAATTAAACATAATGTTTGAAGAATTGAATATTATTATTACCACGCATGAAATAAAAAAAAGTTGTTAAAAACTAAAAAATGGCAAATCGGGTGGACCAGATAACTTCCTTAACGAATTTTTTAAGTATAGATGTGAAATAGACATGTTCGCGACAGTTCTTTGCACATTATTTTTCGATTCGGGTTACTTCCCAGAAACATGGTCAGAGGGTTATGTGGTCCCATTGCATAAGAAAGGTGATGTTAATAATACGAATAACTACAGGGGTATTACTTTACTGAGTGCACTAGGCAAATTATTTACAAAAGGTTTAAATGACCGGCTAACAATCTGGGCGGAAAAGTATAATGTTTACATTGAGGCTCAGGCAGGATTTAGACAAAACATGGGCACAATATATATTTTGTATTGCATACCGTAATACAGCATTTATTAAATAAGAAAATGGAACTAATTGTAGCATTTATAGATTTTACAAAAGCATTTGATTACGTAGTAAGAGATATTCTGTGGTATAAACTGATAAAGCTTGATATTAGAGGGAAAATATTAAACATTTATTCGTTCAATGTATAGTATTGTTAAGTCAAGGATAAAATATGACAATGAGGTTAGCGATAGTTTTACATGCCTGTTAGGGGTACGTCAGGGTGAATCATTGTCTCCATTTTTATTTGCAATGTATTTGAATGACATTGAGGAATATTTGATGACAAATAATAATGATGGAATAAATCTAGACACCTTAAAATTATTAATAATGTTATATGCTGACGATATTGTTTTGTTTTCAGAAAGTGAAACTGGCTTACAGAAAGAATTAGATTTGTTAAAACAATACTGTGATCGATGGAAGTTAACGGTGAATACACAAAAAAACTAAAGTCATGGTTTTTTTAAAAGGAGGAAGACTTACACAAAATCTGAGATTTTTATATAATAACAATGTATTAGAAATTGTTGATAACTTTACATATTTGTGTTTTGTCTTTTCCTCAGGGGGCTCTTTTTCTAAAACGTTTGATAGTCTGTGTGGACAATCTTTGAAAGCTATTTTTAAATTAAGACAATATATGTAAAAATTTTATAACATTACAATACAACACAGATTAGAAATATTTGATAAATTAATTTATCCGGTTTTAAGTTATGGGTCCGAAATATGGGGTTTAGAGAGCAATATGAAGATAGAACGAATACATTTAAATTATTGCAAATTATTATTAGGAGTACGAAGGCAAACACAGAATAACTTTATATATGGAGAACTAGGAAGAACGTCTTTATCCGTTAGACATAGCATGAATGTAATTAGATATTGGTTAAAGATAGTAAACACACATGCTATTAAATATGTAAAACTTGTTTATGATATTATGTTCCGAGAATTAGAAACGTACCCTAATAACAGATCTTGGGCCTACATGGTAAAAAGTCTATTAGATAATTGTGGTTTTAGCGATGTGTGGCTGAACCAAGGGGTAGGGGATGTAGAAATATTTTTGAAATTTTTTAGAGTAAGAGTTACAGATATGTTTATACAAAATTGGAAAACCGAATTGAGTGAATCAACTAGAGCAAAAACATACATATTTATATCCGATTTTAAATTTAAAACCTATTTAAGTGATGTATATATCCCAAAGTACAGAATGGGTCTCTCTAGATTGAGAGTCTCTGCACATAAGCTTAAAGTTGAAACGGGTAGATGGCAAAAACCAATAGCTATTCCTTATGAAGAAAGAAAATGTACTTTATGCAATGTCTAAGAAGACGAATACCACTTTGTTATGGAGTGTACATTATATACTGATGTAAGAAAATCTTATTTAAAACCATGTAATTACGTAAGACCAAATATGTTAAAGTTTATAGATTTATTGACCTCTCAAAATAGCAATATAGTTGAAAATTTAGCTATGTTTATTTTTAAAGCATGGGAAAAAAGAAATACTTATAATACGTATTATGATTAGGGTAGGACTTTTGTATATACTTATGCACAGCCTCTTGCTGTATATTGTCTTATAAAATATCCAATACTTTGCTTTACATTGTACCAATATATTTTTGATGTCTATGATTCGAATGACCTGTGACTTTGTTTGTTTGCTTATTGTATTTGATATTTCATGTATACTCATGGGCATATTGCCTACTGTATTATCTAATAAACTGTATCCCAATCTAATTTTCCGACCATTTTAAAAATTTGAGGGTAAAATTAACCCATTTTTATAAGGTTTACATGAGAAAAAACTCATTCATATTGACAATTTAAAAAAAAACTGGCAAAGAACTCTGATTTATCAAAAGTTTAATTATTTACTCAAAAATTATTTACTAAAAATAAAATATTGTTTACTAAAAAAATTATTCGTTTTCGGTGGTTGTAGTACCGTTACCGTTAAAGACCCGTTACAGGCTTCGAACCATTGCAGAGCAAAGCGAATTATTAAAGGGACTAAGGCAATACACATAATAATGATTATAAATTAAATATTTACAAATGCGCCATGATTGATGGAGTTGTTACTTAATTCATACATTGTGTATTTAACGAATATATATTTAACCGGCTGTAAGTAGTTATTATTCATTTTAATTTGACGCTTATGGAGTTAACATAAATTTAACCGACTACACGTAATCACGCAGCTCTCATTATGCTACATTTGTATAAAATGTGAGTACATTTGTACTCGGGTCGCTCAATCGATTTTATTTCAATTTAACGATATAAACGCTATGTTTAATTTTAATACAGTTGTGATGGTCTTTTATGTGTGGCTTTACGCGCACATTGAATCATATTATGATCACCCAACGATAAACTTTGATTATTATTCTTCTTTCAAAGAAGGCAAAAAGAAAACAAAATTATGTTTTATATACATGTTTTATAAACATGTTTATATAAATGAATGAACGATAAATACAAAAAATAACAAATATATACAAGAATGTACACGAATATACACACAGTCACTATGTTTTATATACATGTTTTATATACATGTTTATATAAATGAATGAACGATTAATAAATACACACAATACCAAATATATACAAGAATATACACGAATATACACACAGTCACTATTTACATTACTCATCACACAACCCACTAGTTTACATGTTTTCACTGTTCATGTAGGACATGAACCCATCCAACAGTGGCGTGTCGGTGTTGAGCTCTCTTCTCGCAAGCGGCCTCCTCTCTTTTCTCCGCAACATCTCGTTTACTTTTATAACGACCCGTTCCTGAAATGGCTCGACACCCCGCACGTCTGGGTGATAGGCCAATACCGCATTGCAAACAGTTTCCCGCCGGGGTTCTTCCAGTGCCAACTTCTTATTCTGGCCACCGCCATGCCAGTTGTAGAGAGAGCGAAGATTTCCGGGCCCAAAGAGCTCGGGGAACACTCGCTTCACAAGCAGGCATGCGAAGTGGCCCGCGTTGTGGCTCTCCCTGTGGATTCTCCGAACCTCTTCCTCCGGTAGTCCAAGGGTTGACAGATCCACCACTGTCGACGGTTCCGACGACACTGCACGGCGGTTGAGGGCTTGTGCTTCATCCAGATGTTGGCGAATGTCCCGCACATTCCTGTGCAGGTCCTGTATCATGATCGCCTGTGCGTCAAATCTTCTATTTTGGGCGACTAGCAAGGGCTGGACCACTGTTAGGATCGTAACCGTGTCGTCAGATTGCCGCTGGAACCGGATGGTGGGCCTGCGTACGGACAGTGTTGATCCTGGCACTTCCAATGACACCGGAACAGAGGGCGTGGTCAAAGCGGAAGGAACTTCCACTGACGGGCCAGACGGCGTAGTAGGAGCGGGTACAATCGGGGCGGATGCAGTAACCGGAAAAGCAGACGGCGCAACCGCGGCGGGTACCTCCAAGGACACGGCCGGCGCAACCGCGGCGGGAACTTCCACTGACGGGCCAGACGGCGTAGTAGGAGCGGGTACAATCGGGGCGGATTCAGTAACCGAAAAAGCAGACGGCGCAACCGCGGCGGGTATTTCCAAGGACATGGTCGGCGCAAACGTGGCGGGGGCTTCCAAGGACACCGTCGCTGTCAGCGCAACAGGCTCGGGCGCTCCCACTGGACCGATCGGCGCTGCCACCTGTCCCTGGCCTACAGCAAGCATTCGCGCCAACTCCTTCCCTTTTTTGTTCTTTTTAACCCTGCGTCGTTTTGCCGGTGGTTTAGTCGACGCGGCTGGAGCGCCGAAGGCCACTGAGGGATTCTGTTCCTCGTCAGTTTCCCGGGCTTTCATGTCGTCATGCGAACCCGTCGCCAGAACGACTGCTTGGGTAACCTGTCTGGCGTTTTCCCACTGAACTAGGTATCTGCTACCCACCATGATCTGCAGACAAAATAAACAGATAATAAACAAATGATTGTTATTCACTTCTTTATATTATAGAAAGATAGATTTATTTCAGTATAATGATACAACATGATAACACATATCTACACACATGATAAAATAGTAAAACAATAAACATGTATGAGTAATGAAACCATGCCAATAACATTATACCAAAGATTACACAAAAAAAGAGAACTTAATCTCTTATTTCCATTTTGGTCCTTGGATATTGATGGTAGTGATATAGAGAGGCATGAGATGAATATCAGACATTTGAGGTATAAAAGACAATTATTTGCATTAAAACGTAGATATATTAACATGTGGACCAATAAAAACTATATAGATCTAAAAGAAAGATTACATATTAAGAAGATGAGTTTTAACTGACAACTTAAAATTAGCTACAGTTGTTATATTCCTCAAGGAGGAAGGTAGATTGTTCCACAAAAAACAAGCATTTTATGCAAAAGATTTAGCACCAACACCTTTGACTTTGGGCAATATATAGCACCCACTTTCATTTAACCTAGGCCCGTATTCACCAACCGATTCTTAGACTTAAGAATAAAGAATAGACTTAGAATATAAAAAAAATGTGTTCAGTTTTTGAATATATACAGGCCTCCACTGGTGATTATGTCATTAACAAAATGTTCTATATGAAGAATAATATAGATAAAGATGTTTACTGCAGAGTTTGACTCAAAATTAAAGAAATAATTGAATATTCTAATTTAAAGAATTTTCTTTATTCTTAGACTTAAGTCTAAGAATTGTTTGGTGAATACGGACCCTAGTCTTGTTTGAATGAAGAGTGTCAAAGGGAACAAAGTTTTTACTCATATATTCTGGAGTCAAACTATTTCTGATTTTGAAAACATGACAAAGAATAGCTTGTTTCACTCTCTTTTGAACAGATAACCAGTTCAAAATCTTAAAATGTTCAATACCTATATGTGACATATGACCTAGATTGAGGACAAACCTTATTTATTTATTTTGTGTGACCTGAAGTTTATCTTTCCAAAATCGTGGATTTGTTGGTTTGTTGACAGTAGATGCATGTATGTGAGTGCCTTTATGTTGCGTATTTCCAGATCGTGACAATATTGCATGATTAATTTGGTGCTGGTCTTCATATTGGATGACAAAATGCACCTGTCACACAGACGTAAGTAACCCCATTTTATGTACTCATTGTAAAGGCTAAGAAGTATTCAAGCAGAACTTTCTTCGCCATACACAATAGAGAATTTAACATAGGAGAGAACAATTCATTTAGTTGTTTAAGAAGTAATAGGGCACCCAACGTTTACAGAATCTCGTCAAGTCCTGGACGTTTTATTAGTTGATTAAATGTGTTTTTGACTAGGAAACCTTGTGTTAACTTCTAAATAAGGAACAAAGAACAATTCAACAATTATATATGTATAATATATATGAGGACCCAGTTGATATGTTAACATGCAAGCATTAAGCTTAAAATAAACTAAAATAAATAAATAAAATTATCCAGTGCAACTCATGACTCAAACGGCATTTTTCTTAATGTCTCATGTTGTGTTCGTTTATGATTTATATGCATACTTTGAAAATATATATATATTTGTTTGTGTGTAGGTTGCATTTTGATTAACATAGTATATGGGGATACTTATACGAAATTATCTCCGTCCATATATCGTTCTAGTGATAGTGTTTCTCTTTTTATGACAACAACTTTTCTACGTATTTTCAATTCGTTTAAAGTATAGTAAAATGTTGGTTCTACATCCTTTACTTTTGAATTCTCCAGCATTTTTATAAAATCAAAATGTCTGGATAGCTAATAAAAATGTGTCCAGTCAAAATCCATAACACAAAACCCTTGCAAATTTACAAATACGACAAACACGCCATATTCTTTTTAAACAATCATACCTGTACGATATCAGTGGATTTTTCAACCCATTATATTCACTATGTATTTACAAAACTGACTGTCTGAAGTGAGACACGTTTGCAATATATTCTATTTTAAACTTTAACGCTATGATTACTGGTCGAATTATAAGAAACATATAAGAATATTTAATATCCCGAAAAAGTATCAGGAGGGATATTCTGATAATATTCCAAAAAATGCATTCGACTAACATTTGCTAACGACAAAAATTTCTCAATCACCACATTGAAAATTATTGGAGCTATGTTTCGCATGTAAGCATACAATCTAAATAAGATTTGGAGATACTTTTCAATCAGACTAATTATTTAATGGATTTTGAGCTCCATGAAACCTGATTACATTCATGTGCGAAAGTTTAGTGCAAACACTGGTAGGATTTAATTTACATTATCTATTTCCTCTCGAGGAACTAAAGGCTTGTGAGGCCGTAATGGACTTAAAGTGCACATTAATAGACTAAAAGTGCACATTAACACGACTTCAGAAATGATTCCCTGACGCAATGATTATTGTCTCACTCATTCAATAACTATCAAGCACTCTGCTCGATGAGTGAATAAAAAACTAAATTTTCAAAATGTTATTTTTTTAATGAAAGTTTGGATGTAAACAGTCGAAATATACCAAAATAAAGACTTGAAAAAAGTTAATGTAAATCGCATTTGCGGTTAATTTTTTTTAAATATATATCAGAGGGGGTTATCACCTGATAGTCAAGATGGCGACGTCCATGCCTAGACAGTTATTATGCACCGTTTTATACCCTTTATAACTTTTGTTTCATTTTTTAATGACGCTCACAATCCAGCCATATTAGTAAACATGTGATAAGCGTTTATTTTGCATTAAAATTCTCTTTATATTTCGAATTTACTCCCCGCAAATTTTCTTAGTGGAGCTTTAATTAGATCATCCCGATTAGAAATTTCGCAGCGCGTTAAGTCGATATAAAGAGCAAATATCAACACGAAATAAACGCTAGTAACTTTCTTGCTAATATGGCTTTAAACAAAAGAAATAAAGGGTATGAAACGGCGAAAAATATACCTGCCTCGGCATGAGCGTCGCCATCTTGACTATTACGTGAATACCCCCTCTTAGCCTGTCATTTCGAAAATCGGACATGTATTTTGTCCTTTGAAGTCTGCATACACTTATCGGTGGCAGAACTTCAGTCTAGCACGAGTTTTTGTTTCAAATACATTAAGGTTAATGTGATTTTGCATTAAATATACTTCTACTTCTTCTTCTTCTACTTCTACTACTGTTTCTTGTACTTCTACTACTATTTCTTCTTCTTCTACTACAACTACTGCTTATTCTACTTCTACTACTGCTACTACTATTACTACCACCGCTACTATTGCTACTTTTTCTTACTACTTCTTGTTCTACTTCTATCACTACAACTACAACTTCTACTACTACCTCACCGGGGGTGAACAACTTGTATCACGTGACCGCAAAAGTCCACGCCGGTTGAAGAAACAGTCTGTAATCTTGCACATTAAGGTTAGTCTTGTTGTTTTTTAATATGATCGAAATTTCAGTTTTAAAAAAGCGATAGCCTATGACACAGTATACTAAATAAACTTTTATTTGAAATAATTCGATTGCCTTTACTGTTTCCACTTTCCGAGAACACATCAACACAAAATTCTGAAATGCAATGCAAACGCTGTTTGTTTATGTGGTTTTGATGATTTTCTTAAAAAAATATTGGTTAAACGCCTGAATTAGTATGATTTTACTCTTCATTGTAATATATTTTATAACATTCATGACAAAAATAGCGGTGAAATTTGAAAAATATTTTTGCAAACGCAGGTTGGTATTTCTTGAGCAATAGGAAATGGCAAACGCAGGTTGCGAAAATTTTCAAAGCATGATGGAACGCACACTGTACACATTTTTGAAAGTCTTCAAAATGATGATAAGGTTACAAATACGAAAATATTAAATTTTCTTCAAAACAATACATGACTACGGAACTATTCTGGTTCCCGTCGTTCTTATACTTTAGTACTTCAGGCAGCTGTGGAAAAATGGCGGCGCACTACGTATGTATTAATTATCGTAAAAATATTAAAGTTTGGAGTAAGTGAAAAACCTTAAGGTTTATTTATAGGTATCGATCAATTTATTGTTTTTTTCGAATCACTTATGATTTATAAAAAAAGATTTATCTCATGTTTACCCAATTCGGACACAGCGTATTTCGGATAATGAATGTGTACACAATCGAACAAGAGAATATCTGTACAATTTACATAATGGATATGATGTATATTTTTTTGGTCAAATAAATAATAAATTGCAATAACATTCCAACGTAGACTTGTACCTGGAATACTATTAAATGAGTTAATATTGTAAGCTATTAACTTGTAACTTGTAACTTGATGATAGATTGGGGATATTTTCTTACTTGGTAAATTTGTCTGGTTGCAAATGTCAAAGAAATCATGTAGCATGACATTTTATGCAAGTTTAAATTATTGATAGTTATTAGGTAATCATTTTTATACAATAAAGATGATCAATAGTTTGATAAATAAGTTTGTAAAATGTCTCATACTCATATCAGATACATGACATAAATTTGCTCTGCACTTATCCAGGAGCATGTACTGTTCCATTCCTTATTTTAGAAACATAATACTTATTATTATTAGTCATTTAGAACTGGATTTGCGCTTTTGTAATATAGATCCTCATTGATCAACAATAGCAAATGCAAATTATATCAGTGATTTTTTTTTTACTTTAATTTATTACAGCCTGTGCCATTTGAATTGGGAAAGTTAGTGCGATAAACCGTAAAATTGGTAAAAATAGCGCGATAAACCATGACATTGGAAAAAATTTAATCATTTATGCCTAGCGTCTAGAAAAAGGCCTTGGCAAACAGCGTAGACCCAGATGGGACGCCGCATGATGCGGCGTCTCATCAGTGTCTACGCTGTTTGCTTAAAGGAATTTCTGTAAGAGATATTCTAAATATAGCAATAAATATACTAGACATCCCTAATTTTGGAAATAAATTGATCCAGTTTTGAAGGATGAGATAGTCCACTAGGCATAAATAGCTTAAGCATTATAAATAGGATTATAAGTAACAGAATTGATAATGTTTTTAAGTGCATGTTCAGGGGGTTTTCTAGAAAAGGAGTCTGGTCAAATTTAGATTTTTGAAATCAATAAAAATGGCAAATTTAGGAATGATTTATGGACAAAAAGGACTTAATTAAAGTTATATATTGTGTAGGATGTTTAAAAAATAAAGTTGAGATCTAGAGTTAAGAAATCATAATTAAGTTATAAGAGACTTCTTTCTTTAAATATTTTTTTTGTTTTTGTGTTTGGAATATTGGGCTTTTTTTATTTTGGGGGGGGGGAAATTTTGGTCAGATTATTGGGAAAAAACGTGAATTTTTGAAATTGGGAAGCAGCCGCAAATCGGCTGTAATTTTGAGCAAAAAATCACTGTATATATATATATATATATATATATATATATATATATATATATATATATATATATATATATATTATAATTATAATTACTGTCTGATTCAAATGTACCTAAAGTAGGATTTCTATACATAGACGTCCATTTCGACAAACGCTATTATTTTTAAGTCAAATATATAACACAATTTACAACTGCTAACAACTTAAAAAAAAGTGTCATATTGCCTTATTTTTGTTCAGCATATGTTCAAGAAATGGACGAGCTGGAAGAAAGGGCACAGATGCACAGGCCATCCTGTACTTCAACCAAGGAGACTTTGCCTAAACGGCAATGAGGAAAGACATGAAAGAATACTTTTTAAACAATTCCATGTGCAAAAGTGAAATAAAAAAATCTTTCTTCGGCTTCCACACAACAGTTGAATCACTTGCCTGTTGCAGCGTTTGTAATTCTGATCTGGAACTGGAATGGCAGTTTGGAAATCTTAGAGTTGTGTGAACAATGTGCTGCAGTTCTCTAGTGACTGGATACGCTTAAGTGTGCCCAAAAGGATATTTTATGACAAAACTTAAACATTCTTGAGAATTATTATTTGTTAAAGATGCTGTAATTTTATATTATGAATTTAATATGTTCATCCTAAAATATTGACCATGACTTACCGGTCCTGGTGGCCGTTTCATCAAACATCGTGCAACAGATTACGAATACGATGCATATTTCAAATAAACAGTATTACTAAGCACGAAATCATAGTATAATTGCACATTTTGGTAAATTGGTACATATCATAATTTTCTTTCCCATGGTCCATATTTTAGTGCATGTTGTTTAACAGCTTTTATATTTTTAATTTTCCAGTTTTAATAGTTTATTTGAATTGTCGTACGACCTTTGATGAAACGGTCTCCAGCATCTTTAAAGTTTGTGCTTCATTATGATATACCCGGGAAATATGTACCAACCTTTTTCTTAAATTATTTGCTATAAAAATAAAATAAATGATGTAACAATATCTTTTTCTGATCGTTTCCATGTAAACATAGCTATGTAAGCAATTAATATGTAAAACAAGACTCTAAACATAATAAGTTGTATCCTATTTGATACCTTTAAAGTACATACAATTATACCAAGGGAAAATAAAGTCTACAATTCATAGAAAATGTTCATTTTGTGATCCTCGATCCACTGATGAATTTCTCCAAATTTAGTTTTCTAATGGGATTTTTTTAGTCTTCTTAATGGACTCCACTTGTCTACCTGGAGTTATCAGGTTACAAATTCAAGTGAGGAAGCAGTAAGTTGCTTGCACAAAGTGGTCAGTACTTTTAATGCAAGAAATGCTGGCTAGGTGGTCGTTTCATGTGTAATTTGTTGTTTTCTCCATCCACTGATATGCTTAACAATACATTGGAGATTTTGTACTAATATAAACTAAGGTCTTCAAGAAATTGTGTAGTGTTCACTTTGCATCATGATTACTTAATCTACCAGTAGAAAATTCTCCCAATATGGAAATATATGGCAAGCGAAATGCACATTAATTCCTTAAACCACGGTTTAACAGTTAACTATATAGTTAAGAGACTTTGAACCCGGGTTCAAAGTGCCGTTTGCATATTAATTCCTTAAACTCTGGTTCAAGACTTTGAACCGGGGTTCAAAGTCGCTTAACTATATAGTTAAGAAACGACCAATGAAATCTTGACATTTGCCTTTTAATTGTGGATTAAGCTCCGCTGATTGGTTGTCTCTGACTTATGTAGATAAGAGATTTGTATCTATCTTTAGAACAGAAACTTTTGAACTCGGGTTTAAGGAATAAATGTGCAAACGGCACTTTGAACTCGGGTTCAAAGTCTCTTGACCCTATAGTTAACTGTTAAATAATTAATGTGCATTCCGCGCTTCTTAACCCCAGTTTAAGACTTTGAATCGCAGTTTAAGACTTTAAACTGCAGTTTAAAACTTTGAACCGCAGTTCAAAGTCCCTTAACCCTATAGTTAAGAGAGGAATTAATGTGCAAACGGCAAGTTCAAAGTTTCTTAACTATATTATTAACTGTTAAATAATTAATGTGCACACCGCGCCTCTTAACCGCAGTTTAAGACTTTGAACCGCAGTTCAAAGTCTCTTAACCCTATAGTTAAGAGATGACCAATGAAGTCGCGGCATTTACCTTCTAATTGTGGTTTCTGCTCCGCTGATTGGTTGTCTCAGATAACAGATTTGTATCTATTTAAGACACACTTTAAACCGCGGTTCAAAGTCTTGAACCCGGGTTTAAGGAATAAATGTGCAAACGGCACTGTGAACCCGGGTTCAAAGTTTCTTAACTATATAGTTAACTGTTAAACCATGGTTTAAGGAATAAATGTGCATTTCGCTTGCCATAGAAATATTTCATGGCACATGGAATAATTGTCAAACATGTGTCACTAAGATAAACCAAAGGGATTGTGGTTATATTGGGGATCGAACCAACGATCTCTGGATTGTGAAGCCATTGCGTTTCCACTACACCAAATATTTTTAACACATGAACATGTTTTGTCAAATACTCACAATAACAACTAAATGTCAACTTATATAGAGCCTGGAAATATAAAAATAATTCTAACACATGAAAATGTTTATTTAAATACACACATTAACAAATTAATGTCAAACTTAATGACAAACTTAAATCCGGCTTTGCTAAACATTGCGTTATAAAAGTATATCCGAAATCCGTTCTCTCCGAAATATAGCCATATATTATATATCGATGTATTGAGATTAAACGTACAATTCAAGAAAAATCTATATCGCCAATATATTAATTATAATGAAACGTACCGATTATCGTAATTTGAACTCCTTGCTCCGAAAATAAATTAATTATCCATTTTAAAGAACACAGTTGCTGTCGCAATGAATCATGTGAGCCTGACCCAATACAAAGTGTCAGGGGCAGGTAATCCAGACTACTACGGAACTTCAATTGACGCTATACCCGCCAAAACTCACGAAAATCCCGTGCATAAGTAAACACGCATGTTTATTGAACTGTGACGAAAATAATAAAATATTGGGTCACATCTAATCACTTGCGTTTCATATCTCTTTTGGTGTAGTCTTTAAAACTTTATAAAACATTTTAGAAATGTATTTTAACAATTAGTAATTATTTTATTACAGAAAAATGACTCTCGTGTGTGAAATCTGTGGGAAGACATTTAATTCGGTGGCGGGGTTAAAGCTTCATGATAATCGCCACAGACGGACTGGACGATTCGCCTGTTGTGGGGAAAAACATTTTACACAAAACAGGCGTTTAACAGACACAGGTGTGTATTTTGTTTTTAGTACAATGCTAGGTTCTGTCGGTTTAAAAATCAAAATACGATGCAACATAGCATTCTGAGCGAAAGTATGTTTTTATAACCTAGTTGCAAAGCACTATTTAAAAATTTTTGTATGGTGTTTTCGAAATAAGCCGGCTTAAAAATAACAAATAATTACTAGAGTGGTGCATATTGGTGTGTTCATAATAGTGTATTGTTTTTAACGACAATAATGGTCCAGATAAATTTCAATGCAAATTGTCACTGAACAATTGGAAATTACACCACATAAATCCAGAATGTACGCGTACCGATACTTCACGTATGTAATTGGACCCTTGCAAATATTTGTTAATGCGTATTTTGGATTTTGAAATGCGTAAATACGCGTTTACGCGCCTTATCTGGAGCGCTTCTGACGACCATCATTTTGATAAGTTCCATATAATGATGGATAATATTCTGTGTGTATTTTTCTGTATTGAATGATAATTCAGCAGTTCCAATTTTTTTATGCTCCCCCAAAATCTTTTGGGGGGAGCATATAGTCGCCGCTTCGTCTGTCCGTACGTGTGTCCGTGTGTCTGTGCACAATTTTTGTCCGGGCTATTACTCAGCAACTTATGCCCGGATTTCAATGAAACTTTATGGGAAGCTTCACTACTAAGAGGAGATGTGCATATTATCAGCGGGTTCTGGTCGGATGATTTTTCAAAGAATTATGGCCCTTTGAAATTTTCTATAAAAAATTCTTGTCCCCCCAACTACTGTGCCCTCAAGACGTTTCCTTTTATCTGAATATATAGTGAAATCTTGTAACAAAAAACACCTTTGGGGAGCATCACATCACCCGTCTCCGACGGTTTCTTGTTGTTGATTAGAAGCAGCATTCATGGTGTTGAATAGCCGTTTCCCTGCGAACAATGCGGCAGAAAGTTTTGAACGAAAGATGACCTGAATCGTCACGTCCGGAGGGAGGTAGCTGCAATGCAATTTACCTGTTCAATTTGCAATGCAAAACTCCGAGAGAAAATTTATCTTTAGGCCCTCCTTGATAACCACAATGGAGAGAAAAACTTTGCTTGTGATATGTGTGAAAGAGGTACAGGCGCGCAGTAGTCTATCAAAGCACAGATCTGCAAAGCACCGTGCCTAGTAATATGTTGTATGACGATGATATGACCAAGAGTTATTTTCAATTCTTACCAATGTTCCGTGGTTATTTTTTATTAGTGAAAATACAGGCTGCCATACAATAATATTTAGTATTGCGCGTGATTTTGCATCTTACACATTGTGTTTCATATCGTTTATCTTGTGTTATTTTGTTTGATATTCCTGCTTTGTATATGACTATTGTTGTAATATTTATAAATTATTCTGATTTAAAGTGCTTATATGATAACGGTTGATCTCATACGAATTATTGTGTACATTATTGCTCATCTGTGATTACTGTTGATCTCAGCCGATTAATTTTAATGTATATTGATTATCTGTGATTATTGTTGATCTTATCAAAATCCTTGTAATTTATGTTGATTATCTCTAATTATTGTTGATCTCAACCGATTAATTGTGATTAATTTAATCTGTGAT